>NC_045428.1:408476262-409676262 GCF_902635505.1 Sarcophilus harrisii | reverse complement strand
AATTCCACTGCCTGATATTTATAAACATCATATAGCACAATTTCTTTTGGAAAATCCATAATTACTTCAGTAGTCACACGATCAAAGCCAATTAACTTTAAGGGTTTGAATTTAAAAAATAACACAAGTGACATTTGATCTTCAAACTATTTTAATATATTTATTTTCTAATTTAGTATATGCTATGATAATTACCTTAAAGCTCAGGTATAAAATTCAAGTAAAAGATTTATGACATGTCATGAAAGGATTGGTTGCTGGTTTTTCTTATGGTATTTCAGTAGTGATAGATATCAGGAATTTTGAATGCCATCAGCATTAAAGAAAATTTAAAACTAATGCTTTGGTTTACATAATTATCAAAATAAGTGAACTGCTTCAACACTCAATACTCAATACCCTATGAACTTTCTTTATCTGAAGAGATGCACATCTCCTCTATTTTCAGTTTAACAATTTTATTTTTTTTTTAATTTTTTTTTTAATTTATTTAATAGCCTTTAATTTACAGGATATATACATGGGTAACTTTACAGCATTAACAATTGCCAAACCTCTTGTTCCAATTTTTCACCTCTTTTCCCCCCCCCCACCCCCTCCCCTAAATGGCAGGATGACCAGTAGATGTTAAATATATTAAAATATAACTTAGATACACAATAAGTATACATGACCAAAACATTATTTTGCTGTACAAAAAGAATCAGACTCTGAATTATTGTACAATTAGCTTGTGAAGGAAATCAAAGATGCAGGTGTGCATAAATATAGGGACTGGGAATTCAATGTAATGGTTTTTAGTCATCTCCCAGAGTTCTTTTTCTGGGTATAGCTAGTTCAGTTCATTACTGCTCCATTAGAAATGATTTGGTTGATCTCGTTGCTGAGGATGGCCTGATCCATCAGGACTGGTCATCATCTAGTATTTAACAATTTTATTTTAAAAAAGTCAACATCACCCTACCCCCTAACTACAAAACATTAAAGATGTTTTTTAATTATCCAAAATTTTAGCAGGAAATGATTTCACATTTTCCAGATAAAGTTTAATTATAATCTGAAACATAGAACATGTATACTCTATCACTTAAAAAAAAAAAATTTTTAAGGATCTTTCTTGGAAAAGTTATAACAGCTTTGAATTATTTAGAGATTATTTATCCTAAACTAGTACAAAATATCCTTTCCTTTTCCTCAGATGGGTAACTTCTACTGAGAAATTCTGATAAATAGTATAGCTGCCATATAGCTGCCATATGACAGTTAAAGGTTAGAGTGTGGAGATTTTTTTCTATTTTGTTGTTTTTTAGGGAGAAAGTATTGGGACTGGGATGGAGTGAGGCAAATAGGATTAAGTGACTTCCACAAGATCACACAGCTAGTATATGTCAATGTCTGAAGACATATTTCTGAGGTCCTCCTGATTCTAGGGCCAGTGCTGAATGTAGATCAAATCACAGTATTTTCACCCTTTGTTGTTGCTGTTGTTATGTGTTTGTTTTTTCCTTTCTGGTGTTTTTTTCCCTCTTTGATCCTATTTTGTTCCTCAGTATGATGAATATGGAAATATGTTTAGAAGAATTGGACACATTTAACCTTTATGGGATTGTTAGATTGCTTGCTATCTTTGGGAAAGAGAAGGGTGGAAGAGAGGGAGAAAAATCTGAAACACAAGGTTTTGCAAAGGTTAATGTTGAAAACTATCTTTGCATGTATTTGGGAAAATAAGGTACTTTTTAAAAATCTAAGACATTTCATTATCTTATTTTAAAATTAATAACAGGAAATAAAGTTTATTTACTATATACAACAAATAATAAAAGGAATATTTAATTATCATACCCATTTAAAAAGTGACAAATATGAAAAGCATGAGAGGGAAAAATAAAAACAGAAGAAAGGCAGAAGAAGAAAAAGAAAAACACAAAAATGAAAAGTGGGTTGTAAGAGAAAAAGTAAAAAAAAAAAAAAATAGAAAGGGGAAAAATGAGAAAAGAGGGAAAACCTTTTAAAGAGGAATAAAGGGGGATACTTGGCAGTTTCCCCATTCCTTAACCGCATTCACATCAATTTCACCCTCTCAGCTTCTAGAATCCCATGAAAAGCCAGAAAAGGAAAATCATGGTATCCATGGCACAAACCTTCTTATTTCCCAGTATATGTATTTGCTGTATTTCTCAAATTACAAATTAAGATCAAGGGGTTCCTAAGGGATCATCTTACCCAGTTTTACATATGAAAAAGCTGGGATTTCTATAGTGTCTTAATTTCTAGCAGAAAAGAACAAAGCATTTTTGTTATCATTATAAAATATTTTGAAGAGAAAAGCAGAAAGGAATATCCCAAACGTATTAATTATTTTAAAATTTCTGTTTAAAAAATGTTTTGAATTGGTCTCACTCATCTAGTTGGAATGAGATGATTTCTTAGGTATATAAGAAAGGATAAAAAATGAAGATCCTTGCATATGAAAGAAGGATAACGTAATTTATACTTCTAGATTTATAAATTTATGAATGTAGGAAAGTTTTAATGTGGAAAATCTCTCTGCTGATATAGACTGGCACCTTCTAATTTGTCCTCTTAGTAATTGGTCTGATATATTAAGAACTGAATGACTTTCTTATGATTACTACAGCCAGTATGAGACTTCAAGATATCTAAGTCTTCATGAAGTCAAAGTCTGCCTTCTGTTCAAAGCCACATATGCTATATAAAGATTTGCCCTAAAATTATTTTGTATAATTTGCCTGAGACAAAAATAGTATTTGCTTTTCATTTTAAAATGATTTTCCCTAAATATATTAATGTGTGTGGAGATTTTGGTAAATTACACAATTAGTCCAAGGAAGGATGAATAGTAAAATGCATTTAAGTGAGGATAAATTGAAAGATAAATAGAAGCAAAATTTCCTGGGAATGTAGCACAACCTGTTCAGCCAACTAGATGTCCTGGATGATACTTTCCATGCAAATTCATTTATCTGTTTACTGTTTTATTATAGAAGTAGCAACAAAAGGTTGATTTTCTAACAATTAAATCTATTTCCAAAATGTAATAGTATGCTTTGTAAAATAAGAGACCCTACCACAGGAGCCTAACTATCTATCAAGCATGTTGTCAGCAGACTCCTGAACTGCATAGAAGCCTGGACTGGAAAACCTTAAAGGTGCTTTCTAACCCTGAATTTCTGATATAGCAAGTTCAAAAAGTGAGAAGAATGTATATAACATAGTTTTCAGCATCTGAGTGGTAACTTCTGAAAGCACATTTGAGTGAATGAAATCAATGCTATTCTAAATTAAAATCTATAAGCTACCAGAGCATTTTTGCTCGCTGTGCCCTAGTTGGTAACAATTTGTGAAAGCTCAGCAGGTATTCTAGAACTTAGGCATACTTTCAATTTACCCAGTGACCAATAAGTAGAAATGTCATAGCATGACACAGCTTTACGTACCGTGTAATGTTAAAACTCCAGATCCATAGCTCTTACCTTGTAAAGATGATAAACTGAAGTCAGTAACAGAAGGAGCTATAGAGAGAGGGGGTAAAAAACGTGTAAGTTAATTATAATGATATTTGTTCAAGTTCAAAATGTTACTATGTCAAAGAAAGGAATGTAAATTATATCTTAAACACCCTATTGGGAAAGTGTTAATATTTTCTAAAGACAGAATAATTGTTTTCTTCAAAATTTACTTCCTTCAAAATTATTTTCTGAATCCAAACAATACTATCACTAATAATACTATTAGAAACACATATATTTATGTCTATACTTCAGAAACTATTCTAATGCATGACCAAACTATTATAATGCATAGAACATGAAATAACTATTTGCTAAAATTATATAGAATATGTCCTTTTAGACCTCCCAATATTTTTTAAAAAATCATATTTTAACCAATTTATGTCAGATATGAGGTTTAGAATTTTTTTAATATAATACTGTTAAACTTAAATTAAATAAATGTATATACAGATGGGACTATAGTCAATCAAAAGCAGTTCACACTTTATTAGGAGAACAAGAAATCACAAGATGCTACTCAATTTTTTTTGTTTAAATCTAAGAAGCTGTATTAGCTATTCTATTCTTAGTCAAAAAAAATAACTTGATAAGAATTGGAAATTATCAACCTTTAACTGAGAAAAATTCAGTTTCTTTTGCCATTTTCATGAGATGAAATCTGATGTTTTTATATGGTTTGAGGTTTCCCTTACTTTCTTGTCCCATAGAATATATAGACTTTATTAATTTATGAGTTGTGAAGTAGAGAAAGCATATGATATATCAACCATCAAATGAAAAAAAAAAAATAGTTTTACCTTTGCTGGCATCCATCGCATAGAGTTCTCGTAGTCCAAGGTCATTAAAAGATTTGGCCAGGTCAAGAGGCTCCTGAGATTGGTAGTCCTTCAACAATATGGTGTGGGAAGGATCAAACTCACATTTGCTACAGATAATAGGAGTGAGTTCTCGAAGGGATGCATGTGGACTAACTCTCACAATAGTCTTCTGTGTTTTCTTGTAGTTTATTACTACTCGTACAGTTTGCTGAAATAAAATGTCAAAGTCAAAGTCACAGTAATATTTTTATTGGTTCTGTTGAGTTGTTTCAGTCCAATCTGACTCTTTTTGACCCCTTGGGGTTTTCTTGGCAAAGATACTCAAGGAGTTTGCCATTTCCTTCTCCTGGTCATTTTACAGATAAGCAAAGAGAGGCAAACAAAGTTAGTGACTTGACCAGCATCACACAGTTAATAAGCACCTGAGGCCAGATTTGAACTCAGGAATATCTTCCTGGTCCCAAGCTCTGTGCCTTATTCACTGAATCACCTAGTCGTCATAGTAATATTAAAATATTTTAAAACTAATAAAAGAACATGGATGAATTTCAATGACTTGGAAACCTAGAATTCATCTTCCTAGTTACAGTCACACAATTAAGATTATTTATGTGTATTAAAAAAAGTTATTTTGATCAATTTTTTCTAGTTCTACAAGTCTTAAAATAAAAATAAATTAATTTGGTATAACATGTAGGACTTTAGCATCAAACAATAAGATATATTTATTTCCTCAGCACATTTTAGGCCCTTTATAATGCTTATTGTTTAAACTTTCATTAATTAATGAATTACCTTGTTTCTTTTACTATTATTTTAAAATTAGAAAACATACATAAATAAAATTCTTTTTTGTTCTTTATTCAGGAAGTACACATTTTGCTAATGCCTTACTAAATGACAGGTTTATATGAGGTCTTTGTTCTAATTTAAATGTTGTGTTTCATATGTATCTGTATTTGTATTTTCAGGTGTGAATTATCTTAATTCATCCTGGTACACATCGCTGCAGACATGCTCATAGAATATAACTAATAGACAATCTAATTTCATGTCATATTATAAACTAAAGAGCTCCTCTTTTTTCATTTGTGGACTAAACTGATTTGTCTGAGTAGCCACAGAGATCTCACTGAAGAAAACTTTTAGGTTACTGGAATCCAATGTAAAAAAAATAATAATAATAATAATAACATCTACAAAAGGAGTACATAGAAAACCATTAAGATCCAAAGGAAATTTTCTTACTCCTAGACTTTGTGCATGTTATCATTCTTCATGATTTGCTGAGTAACTTTAACAAGCGCATGCATCTATAATATCTGAAAGGATCAATCAATTAAAGTTCACTCTGTTTGCACCTATTAAAGAATTATTGATCTTTGTTTCCCCCAGTCCAAAAATATATAGCTCTTTCTGCATCTTATATCCAAGATCTTTCTTCCAGTAATCAGATAACAAGTCTTCACTGAAGACATGATTATACATTACATTGATTAAAGTTCTTAAGTCTTTCAAAGTGATTTTTTTTAAATCTAATATGATCATAACATGCATGAGGGAGACCTTCTTATAAGAGGGACTTTCAAACTTCATTTTCCCGAGTCAAATATTTGCTGGATTCAAATGCTTCCTTCTATGTGATTCTCTGACTCCTTGAATTGTTAACATTTTATTCCTTCTCAATTTTTTTATATCCATTTGTGTATGAGAATATATATAGTTTTATTTTTGTCCCAAGTACCTAGTACATAATTAATATGTCATAAATGTTTGTGGAACTGAATTAATAAAGTAATCCATAGTCTCCATGTTGAAAAGTATATTATTCTTTTGGCTTCCCATTTTTACAAGATTTCAAATATATGCTTTGATTGATGATCCTATCAGAATTTATTTTGTTATATGCTACAATAAGGTATGAATTTAGTTTTGTAGGGGTTTTTGTTCAGCCATGTCCAATATTTTTATTCCTTTTGGTGTTTTCTAGGCAAAGATACTTAAGTAGTTTGCCATTTTATCTTCTAGATCTTTTTACATATGAGGAAAGTGAGGAAAACTGTTAAATTACTTTCCCATGTTTACAGAGCTGGCAAGTATTTGAGACCAGATTTGAATCCAGGTCTTTCTAACTCCAGCCCAAGGACTCTAGATCCTTTGCATTCCCACACTTCCTTTCATTCCCCACCAAGATATGGAAGTGTAACCCAATTATCTGTCTTACTTAATCATTAGAGACAAATTACACAACTTTTTTTTTTATGCTGTGACATATTCTATTCCTATTTTGCTTAGTATTTTTCCAATGCTTCATAACGATTTCATAGAGATGAGAAAATAAGCATATGATTTAAAAATGTTAAGATCTGCTGTTTATTTTCTAATAATACTTCATATAATTTTCCACCTCAAACATTTTAGATATCTCCTTATAAACAGAAAAAAAACTTGTAAATTAATTCTTTAGTGATGTCTTCAGCATAGATTATTTCTTCTGTGTGCCCTTGGTCTGGTCCATCTGCTCTTTTTCACTTCATTTTCTTCAGTGTCATTACAACTTCTTTCAGTAATAGATTGAAGTGTTAGAATACCCACATGTGGTGGTTCCATTTTAACTGACAACAAAAATAGATAGTATAGAAATACTGGCAAATCTTTTCCATTTTAAAAAATATATATTTTGCTTTGTCCTTCCAGGTTTATATTAACAAGTTCCAAAGAGTTTTAATATTTTCAAAAATCAATGGTCATGAATAAGAAAAATGATACACATGATGATGAAATAAAATATATTCTTATTGTTTTCCTTTGTTTTCAATGAGGACCAATCACATGAAATGGGTATGTCTTGACTCAAGCATGAATTAGATTTAAGCGAGACAGAGTTGGATAGTCATCAACTACACTTTTTCAGAATTATCAAAATCCAGTGGCAAGACAAAAGCCTAGAGAACTGGTGATGGTCTATGATGCAGGATAACCTTGGTATCTTCAATGTCGGACCAAGCTCTAAGTGCATTATAGAACCTGCTTTCAGCCACCTTTTTGACCTTTGGACTAAATTATTAATATTCACCCATTCCACTGGGGAAAGTCTTCAGCTGCTTAAGGTACACATCCCCTTAATTCACCAATGAATTTGAGGCCCATTGGTAACTCTCAAACTATTTTATTCTATCAAAACTATTTACTGGGGTGTGACTCTTCTGCATGCTACAGCTTTTTTGGAGCCAAAGGTGAGAAGTGAGTGACCAGGTAATCAAAGGCAGGTAAGCAGCCATGATAAGGGTTCACACTAGAAGTGTTAGTCCTCCTTGAACATCCTATAAACCCTACACAAAATATAGGTGGGGGAAGGATAAAATCAAATACTAATTAATTTTAACAATCCAGCGGGGACTAGAAGAGTTAAGAAAATGAACCTTTCATTCCTCATAACAAAAGTGAGAGAATTATCAGTGTGAAACATTCTATACAATGTTCAATGTATTGGTTGGTTTTATATTTTTTCCTTCTTTTTAAAATCTTAGTTCCAAGGGGTATTGAAGAGATATATCCATAAACAAATGTGATAACGAAAGAGAAAATATATCAACAACATATAATTTAAAAATAAACTCACTTTATTAAAAATGAAGTGAACTGGAAAAACTGGCTTTTTAAAAGTAGCAATATTATATTTATCAAATAACAAAACCATAAAGTAAGATTTCTTTTGTGAATGCTATATGTTTATTATATAAACTTTTATATTCCACAAATATTTATGTAGTTAATGATCAATAGATTTTCTGTATTCACAGCAATTTATTCAATTTTCCCAAAAATTAATACAAAAAAGGTCAGTGACATGAAATATAACTTCTAAATATACATAATAAAGATAATTATATAGACAATACCATAGTCTTACACAGAAAGTACTTAATGGGTTACTGTTGTGTTATCAAAAAACTATTCTTTCATCTACCTAAGTAAACATTTACATGAATAATATTTCAAAAACTTTTAGAATAGTAAATATTTAACTTAAATTCTTTTGAAGAGGAAATGTCAATAATGCATTTCAATGGAAAAGCTGGCAAAGCATGGTCTGATTTGTACCTGAAGATAGCTAACATTTGAAAGGATTCTCCCAAATTCTGCCAACTTGAGGCTCTCAGTAACCATTTCTCCCGTAATTTATGCACTTAAGACTTAATGGTATCTTTAAGTCACATTCCATTCACTAAATGTATTTTAAATTAATTTATAATAAAGTATTACTAATTACTGAAAATCAACCATTCATAATATGACCTTTTTATTAACTTACACTATTACATCAAAACTGAAAGGATGGTTCTTACCTCTGGTATCACTGGTGTAGGCTTCTTCTTATCCAGATTTTTTGGCTTTAGAATGACCTTTTCCACTTCCAGCATTCCAATGGGTGTGTTAGGCTTAAATTTAATTGGCACTTTTTCCGCAGATACCAGGTCAATTGTATAGCTTGAGGGGTTTAAATGATATTGTGCACAGAGATATATTAACAAATCCATCATAGGTTTGCTGTAAAATAAAGAATAAAGACAATTATGGTCACCAAAAGCATATTCAGTATAAGGACAACCTAAAATTATAGTTTTTTCAGAGCCTGATTGAGATTCAGTCATACCTAGAATAAAGGGCCAAATTTGGATGTAATGAGTTCATAGAGGTAAAAAATAATTTGAAATTTGCAAAGTATCTAAGCCAATAATGAGGTATATATAGCAGGAAGTACACCAGATGTGAAAACCTGGGCTCAACCACCATTTCTGAATGAGTCATTTAACTCATCTGAAAATCTGTATCCTCCAGAATCCCTTACTTTATTCATTCCAGAAGCAATGGTGGTGGAAGAAATACGTTTCTGCATCCAAGAAAAGCAAAAGCAATGAAAACATATGAAAGATTGAGTAGAAGCAAAAGGATACAAATGGTGGGTTTTTTTGCAAGTTGTAGTCAGCAAAAGGCCAAGAGAGTGACAGATCTAAAAATTTAGAATAATCAAGGATCAGAATTGAGAAGGAAAGACCTGGGAAAATAATGAGAGGTGGAAAGATTGAATTTCAAGATGAGAATGAAGACACAAAGTTCATAAGATATGGGGAGAGGGAGGAAATGGCATAATAAAATATTATGATCCAATAATGAAATTTTTGAATTCATGAATATGGTAATGAAACAACTATGAGTGATATCAAGGATATGGCTATCTCCCCTTATGTGTAGCTGGGGCACCTAGCTGGCACAATAGATCGAGCACTGGGGTGTGGACTCAGGAAGAACCATCTTCAGGAGTCTGAATCCGACCAAAGATATTTATTAGCTGTTGACACTGTGCAAGTCATTTAACCCAATTTGCCTCAGTGCTTCATTTGTAAAATGAACTAGAGAAGAAAACAGCAAATCACTCTAGTATTTTTGCTAAGAAAACCCCAAGGAAGGGTAAAAGAGTTGGAAATACTGAAATCACTCAAAAAAAATTAATAATTTGTGTGTAAGCTGATGTAGAGAAGCAGATTAATAGTAGTTAATAGTTGAAGAACTCCTAAGTTAGAATATTTGAAGGAATATCAATATATACACTAATAATAATACAACAATGATGATAAAACTGTAATAGCTATCATTTACATATAGTTTTAAAGTTTCCAAAGAACTTTACATTTGCTTCATTTGATGTATGTAGAAATCCCCTGGTATAAGAAAAGGAACTGGGATGGAGAAGAGGACATTAATGAATCAAACATTAACTGAGAAAGAAAGAACAACATCCTGGGGGTTGGTAGATAATATTTACCCATATTGGATTTGGTTATCAATTTAGACAGAATGAAACTCAGAGGAGGAGAGGCTGCTGAGTGATGGCAATAAAAGGAGAAGCTGGAAATGGAAGCCTCAAACAAAAAGCTATTATTCTGATTCTCTCTCAGAGGACCAGTGAAACCAAGGTTACAAAACAAAATGCAATGAGTATAAAATAGGATGGTCATGGAAAGGAAGAGGTTAAACATGAGAAGCTTATTAATTACAGAGCAGGACTTCCAGAGGTCACCATGGAAGGAGAAGACAAATCTGGAGGTGGGATGCAGGATTGAGGTAGAATAGGAAATGATGGAATGTACTGCTGGATTGATGGGGGAGAGGGAGGGCTCATATACAGTCTCAGGCTTCAGTAGCACTGCAATAGGAAGAGCAAGAATGGAGTAGGACTAAGCTACCCTCTGGAGCAAGAACCCAAGAAGAATATCAATGTATAGAGAGAGATCCACAGAAGAAGATGGGTAATTCAAAGGTTCTAGATTATCCCTCAAGGTGCTTAATCTCACTTCAGGCTCTGTGGTGTATCTTATAAAGAAATGGGAATGTGTCTCATGGAAGACAAAAGCAGGAAGAGGTAAATCCTGAAGTCTGGAAGCAAGGTCAAAAGGCAGGAGATAAACATCAATAACAGAGACCTGGCACTGTCTGCCCTATGGTCCTTAGGATTCCACCTGAAGGCAAGAAATCTCAGGTACTGCTGGGAGTGTGGTGTTGAGGGGAGAAGGAAGATGATTTGTGATGGGACTCCAGAAGTTCTTAGGAGGAAGAAAGTGGGACTTCAAATAAATTAGTGTCAAGAACATTGAGGCAATTAAGAAGTTCCTCAGAATATGTGGCATCTAAGCTGAATCACAGAAAAATTCAAGAATTTTGAAATGCAATTAAGGGGGCAGGTAGGTGGCACAGTGGACAGAGCACCAGCCCTGAAGTCAGGAGGACCTAAGTTCAAATCTGACCTCAGACACTTAATATTTCCTGGCTGTGTGACCCTGGGCAAGTCACTTAACCCCAATTGCTTCTGGGGAAAAGAAAAGAAAAGAAATACAATTAAGGAGGGCCTACATTACATGTATAGAGAATGGGTTAAGGAAATGCTGGTATTGGAGATGGAGTGCTGAATCTAATGTATGATTATTAGTTTAGTTTGCCTGAAATGTAGAATTCATGACTCATATGTATATATGAGTATATACAAAAGACCAGAATGGTGACTAGGCAACTATCCTGATAGAAGGAAAGAACAAAAGTTTTATTTTTATTTCAAAGTCACAGAGAACAACTAAAATTTTCTAAGCAGAGGAATGATATAGACTTATTCCTATAATAATACTATTTTTTTAAAAATAAAAGAAAATAAATTATTAAGATTATAGGGACTTACACTAAAAATATCTTATATATCTTTCTAAATTTATCATTTCTAAATATTATTTACTGAATGATTGTATTTAGTATTCAGAAACTTTAAATGCTTTATCTATAATAAAGTATGTGCAAAATAACCTATTTTGGATCCCTTTTAAGACAATATTCAAAACTGTCAACTTTCATTCAAAGAAAGCTATGATTTGTACTTTTAATTTTTTCTTTTTTTCTTTGTTTAATTTTGTTTTTAAATTTGATGGCCTATGAGGAATAGAGATAGATGCTGAAGCAGAAATTTCAATGGTCTATAAGAACTGTGTCAAATACCCAGAAGGCAGCAATATATCCAAGTAGTAAAAAAAAAAAAAAAATGCAATAGGGAAATATTTTTTAAAAACTAAACAAAAAAATGCAATAAAACAGAGATATTAAAAGTACATAGTTTTCTAAGTCAACATGAGATCTATATGGATATTTGTGTACAGTTTAGTGGCCTGTTTATATTTGAGTTTGATATCATGTTCTAGGAAACAATGAGTTCTAGGAATTCACTGGTGAGAAAATTATACTCACAATATACAGTATATACTAAATATATCAAGGTATATGTAGTGTATGTTGGAGGCAGTTGTTATTGTTAATAGTACTGCTTCTCTCCAAAAGGATTATGTTGCTAATACTGGGAGAAGAGAAGGCAAGACCACCAAAGGCCCAAAACAACACTCCTAGGAATACTGTATTCTTCTGACCTAATCAGTCTTATTAGTTATTCACACAGACAGCTTCTCCTCTCCTCAACCAGGTACAAAATAACTAGTACAAACGCAACATAAATAAATTCTTTTCATTTCTCTATTGGCTCTTGACTCTCCATTTTTTTTCTACCATGTTTCAGCAGCCTTGTATCCCAGTTATGCCCTTCTTCCAAAAGTAGGTTTCTCCCAGAACCTTCAGGTTAAGTAAGAACCCAGGACAACTATATTCAGTCTTTCCTTACTCTCTGAGCTCTGCTCTTACCTCATCCACATATATACTTTTTCCCACTTTTTCATCTTTTTTGTTGTCTTCTACTTGAGAATAAGCTTCCTGAGAGTAGGGACTCTTTCTTTTGGCTTTTATTTGTACCCCCAGCTCTTAGCATAGTGTCTAGCAATAGTCAACAATGAAAAAATGCTTGTTGACATCTTGACAACTCCCAATATTGTCAAGGGGCATTAGATATGAAATTAATGCTTTATATTTCCAAATTCTTATACAGTATTAAACATTTTTATCACACTCAATTTCTATTCACTTCCAATTAATCAGAATAGGTCTAGAATCTAAGCTGATGTGATGAACATCATATAAGTAAGTTTAAACCTACCTTTCCAGGCTTTTCACATGGAGTTTTTCTCCTTCAATCTAACCCAACTCATATATCTGCCAGTGCACTGTCTTTCCCATATGACCCTTTTGCTATTATTATTCAATTGGTTTTTTTTTAGTCATATGCAACTCTTTGTGACCCCATTCAGTTTTTTTGGCAAAGATACTAGAGTGGTTTGATATTTTATAGATGAGGAAACTGAGGTAAATAGGGTTAAGTGACTTGGCCAGGGTCACACAATTAGTGTCTGAGGCCACATTTGAATTGAGGAAGATGAGTCTTTTCCAGACTCAGCACTCTGCCCACTGTGCCATGGAGCTGCTCCCTTAGCATCTCTACCTTCCTCTGAAGGAAGTAAAGTTCTGCACAGTACAAGAAACCAATCTTGACCCCTGAGTTACTAGTAACCTCTCTCTGGAAATTATTTCATATGTACCTTGTATTTAATTTTCTTTAAATAGAACATAATAAGCTTCTTTAGAATAAATAATGTTTTGATTATGTTTTGGCTTTCTTAATACTTATTAGTACAGTGCCTCAGAGAGGGAGAAGGGCAAGATATACAATCTCACTGGTATACAGTAGTGGGGTATTAACCTGACATATGCTTTTTGCTTTAATTATTCTGATAATTGTATTACCACATCATTGGTTTCCTCTTTAATCATTTATATTTAATTTTATGCATTTAAAAACATTATTATAAGAAGTGACTTTTGGCAAAAGAGAAATAGAAAGTTAACAATCTCAGATATAGAGTTCTCAGTGAAGACTTTCCTAGATCCCTGAAGAATGGCACTTTCTCTGTAACTCTCACATTTAAAGATATGTCTAGAGCACTAAGAAATCCAACAGTTTGCTGAAGGGTTATACAGCTAGCATCTGTTAGAAATGAAGATCCAAAGCCGAGTCTATTGGGTTCTATCCCCACCTATCCCATGCCACCTTGGTAAACAGTAGTATTATATAAATGATTCCTGAATCAAAGAAAGGACCACATATGAATGTACTTCTCTCATTTTATTGAATCGTCCTTTGAATAATTTCACAATTTCCCCAGAACATCTTTGTATATACACATTACAGATTTACTATCATGGAAATAAGTTTTAGAAGTGGTACATTGGATAGGTTTGGCTGAGTTCAAATTTGGTCTCAGATCCTTGGCCATATGCCTCTAGGAAAGTCATTTAGTGTCTGCCTCAGTTTTCTCATCATTAAAATAGGGCTAATAATAGCACTTAAATGAAATAATGATTATAAAGCACTTCATACATAGCACATAATGTGCATCATGTAAATCTTTTTTATTGTAAAATGTATCATAATTTTTTATTTTGAAGTTCTAAGATTTCAGATCCTGCTTTTAAATCTGTTCTTCCAAAAAGAATCCACATTCATTCTACTCTCAAAACTCAATTCTTTGGCATATTACTTTTAACCAACAGATGGCACTGTACTCCATCTGAAATAGTCTTGAATCGGACAGTTATGTTAGCCATTACCAGTAAAAAATATATTTATTCAGTAAGACTATGACTACTATTGTACCACAAGGATGAGAGGACTCAAGAGTGTATTCAGCAACATGTCACCTTCAACTTTTCTTACCACAAAAACAAGTTCATTTAAGGGAAGGCAAGAGGGAAGAGAAAGAACATCATATTGTTCCAATTTTCCTCCACCTCAAAGAGGAAAACAAATGCATATAGTAGCTATATGGACTAAATCTCTCCACAGGTTTACAGAGGTAGAAACAGTGCTTTGCACTCTCTCCTGTGGGTAGAATGGCTCTATGTCCGTGTATTTATTTCCTAAACTGGGAAGTTACATTTGAAAGCATAGTCTTGAATTAGAAAGGAAGAAAAAGAAGAAATGCACAAGGTTGTGTTCAACACTGGTTGTGAGTTTTTCTCTTCTCAGATGTCTGGAATAAATTTGATCACATGTTCATGTGCACTACATTAAAAACAAATAATAATTACAATAATAAGTAGCACTTATACAAGACAGTCCTTTAAGCTTTGCAAAATACTTTTGTTTTCAGACATATATTAACTCATTTAATCCCTACAGCAATGCTTGTGAACTAGGAACTATAATTAGCCTCATTATGTTAATGAACAAACTAATCACAAAGAGATTAAATGACTTGCCCATAGTAATACAGTTGGGCAGGGTTCTGAGGTCTTCCTGACACCAAGCCCAGTACCCTTATTCACTGTGTCATTTACATAATGCTGTAAGGTTTACAAAGCATTCTATAAATATCATCTTGTTTTAGTTACAAAGCAACCTTAGGAGGATAATTATGCCATCAGATGAGGAAACTGAGGCAGAAGGTGGTTAAGTGATTTGCCCAGGGTCACACATAGGATTTCAAACCAGATAGAACTCCAGACCCAGTACTGCACACACACAATTTCTTCTCAGTCCTTAACTGGGGCTAGTGTGGCTGACATTGTGATCTGTGTGTTTGCGTGAAGTGGTATTTTCTGAAAAAGAACAAAAATGGAACCTAGACAGAGAGAAGCCTATAAAAAGCAGGAAAAACTGATTTCAATTCTTTCCTTTTATTTATTTTTTGCATAAATGGCCAAGAACTGCTCTGACGGACCACAGGCAACTTGCAAAGCCAGGAAAATGTTTTCCCTATATCACTCTCAGATAGGCTTCAGTACTACCATGGAGATTAAAATTAGAAAAAGAAAAGAAAAATTCCAGCCCCTGATTATTGTACTCAGAAGAGAAAAGTAATAAAGGAAAGAAAGTAGGGGTGCTTTGGAGTCACCAAGCCAATGCTTATAATTAGCCTGGATATCTGCAGCTTTGTTCTGAAAACAGAGGCCAACAAACCAACTCCCAGCACACCCCTGTCACCATTCACTTATAAAATACTGTTTAAGTTTACTCCTCTCTCAATATTCCCATGGGACTTATTTAAGGAACCAAGCATTTATTAAATAAGCACCTACCATGTGCCAAGTGCTGTGATAAGTGCTTTATAAATATTATCTAATTTGATCCTTAAAACAATGCTGAGAGAGAGGTGTTATTATAGTTCCCATTTTATAGATTAGGAAACTAAGAAAGACAAAGATTAAGTAACTTCTCTGTGATCAGGAAGTTAAGTGTCTGAAGCAGGATCTGAACTGAAGTCTTGCAAGTTCCAATTCCAATGGTATCTCTCATTTAACTTTGAATTCAAGCAAGGTGGGAAAATATTCTGGAACTCAGTGGATGGCAACATTTAAAAGGAGAAGAGACTAGTCTAATGGATAGTGTGAACTTCTAAAGAAGTCTCCAGTTAGCATTGATAGTCAACAAGCATTTAGTGAGAATAATAGATTTTCTTTCTTACCTAAGTAATTTAATATGGTTACACTGATTGTTTACATGGAATTCTCGTCTACTTCAGCTTTTAAAGATTTCTTCTGAATAACTGCTCCTTATTAGGAGCACACTATGGCCTTTCAGGTGCACTCTTGTGGACTTCCTACTTGCCATGACCTAGTTCCCATCTCAGGAATGCTTACCCAGTGCTGGTGAAAGTTGGTATGGACACGATTACTAAACACAAAAGGCAGCAGATAGGGTAAGCTTTTTGCCCCTGACACATACTGTCTATGTGACTGAGCAAATCACTGAACTTTAAAGTGCCCCAGAAATTAACTATATAAGCTGTAGGAGAAGTATTCCTTTGCAACGATATAGGAAATTCCTCAATAGGAATTCCCCACATGAATAAAACCATAGATGTGGTCCAAAGGGGGAAAAAAAAACACATCTAAATTTTCCTATTCTCATCTACTCTTCATGACTCAAAATTCTACCTAATTATGGAGATAAATCCTAAAATGAAGGCTGAAAGCTGTCATGTTATCTCAGGAACATGTTTCTCCTAGATAGAACCAGCCCAAACAAGATTTAAATACCCCATCTTAATTGCTCATCTAGTTTTTATTATGTACTGCAATTGTGAATATACTAAGATGAAGGCAGCTTAGTGAGCTTATGTCTTCAGAACACCCTCAATGATAATATTCAGGCAGTCAAAGCTAAAAGGAAGAGCAAAGCCAAGAACACTGTCTGTTCAAAGTAATTTTCCACATCTATGGCAACTCAGACTTGGCTTTGCCCTACTTTTAAATTATTATGTGGATTTTAAGAATATCAGTGTACAAAATAAAATCTTTACCTCTTACTTTGTTAAAGTTTTATTTTTATCTTTCCAGTTAACTTACCTACATTCTAGTAAACAATTAAATTGTTTAACAAAGAGGTAAAAGTTTGTGAATTCTTTTTATATACACAATTTACTTTTACATATACAGAAAGAAATATCTTAAACCTAAATGAAAAGTTAGGGAAGTAAAGGTTTTTGTTATTTCAAAGTTGTTGAAATACAGGAATTATTATTATTATTATTATTATTTACATTCAATATCCTCATTTGGAAAATGGAGGAAATAATAGCACCTACCTTCCAGAGATGTTGTAAGAATAAAATGAAATAATATCTATAAAGCAATTTTGCTTAAATTTCTATACAATTATTATATACATATTTTACATATAATCTTAAAAAATCCAGCATGCCTATGGAACTTTTCTCTAGAAAAGAAACTTTTCTTTTAAAGTTTCTAAAATCTAGAAGAATAGATATGAAATAGCTTTGAATGCATGGATTAAATTTTGACTGGGAAAATAGAAAAATTTGAAGTTTAGATAGTGTTAGGGACTTACAGAAAATGTTTCAGCAGATATTTCATGACCTATCTATTTATGGCAATAGTGAAATACTGCTAAAATGAGAGAAAAATGTGGCCAAAATTCATCCCACATAAAGATGTTAATTTTTAGTAACAATAAAATAAATAGGTTATGTCAAAACATCCTACTAGATTGCAGCATACCTGCCATGAACAGTAGTAGATTTGATCACATCCCCTGGAAGAACCACAGAGAGCTCAATGTCTTTCTCTATCATGTTTTCTTTCTGTTCCATGATGAAATTAGAGGATTCTATTGACTCATGTGAAGAAACATCAACGTATTTAGTCTCAGCTGGAGGAAGTGGTGCCTTGCCTTTAATTTTTCTTCTAACAAACAAACATATAAAAAAAAGAGAATAGGAAATATTAATTATAGTTAAGAACCAACACTAATGTAGCATTAGGAAGAACTTGACAGCATCAATATATTCATGTTTCATACAATTAGGTGCTCTTCCCGTTCCCTCTCACCATATTCTATGCTCCTACCAACTAGACCATCCTGCTTTTGTTCTGTTAACCTAACCAAATTCCAGATGCATTTGTTCCATAAAATCTTCTCTGATTAATCTAGTAATACTCTATTTAAGGAAGATAATATCTGTAAAGTTCTCACTTAAAACAGTGTCTGGAACATAGTATAAAAATGTTTATTTACTTCCTCCCCTAAATCACCCCACCTTCTTAATAGGTTATTCAGTGTACAGAGTGATGGAATTGAGTAAGGAAGACCTGTGTTCAAATCTAGCCTCAGATACTTTCTAACTGTGTGTAATCCTGGGAGCATCTTTTTGTATTATAATATCCTCATTTGGAAAATGGGAAAAAAAAATAATAGCATCTACCTCCCAAAGTTGTTGTGAGAATAAAATGAAATAATATCTATAAAGCAATTTTGCTTAAATTTCTATACAATTATTATTATTATTATTCTCCAAATTCCCACTATATTTGGAGAAGATCATATTGACATTCTTTATTTCACAGAGTTGTTGTGGGGAAAGCATCTTGTAAAATACTGGAGCACTATTAAACTGTGAGTTTTATCATTAGTATAATTTATACCACATACTTTCTTATATGATAACTTCCTGTCTCCAGTTAGTCCATCAGTTTTTTAAAAAGGAAGGGGAAATTCTGTATCTTTTATATACAACTATCATTTGGCATAGCACTAGAAAATAAGAAGAATTAATTAAATGTTGGTTGATGGTATCAAATTTCATAACAATGCATTTTTAAAAGATTAAAGACAATTACTTAATACTATTTTCCAACTCTATTTCATAGGATAATTTCTCAGTTGAACTTCTATAGGAATAAGTTGTTTTCTTCAATTCAACTCAAACTTTTATTAAGCATCTAATATGTATGAGGCACTGCTGATGAGGCTAGATCCCATTGCTATAACAATAACAAAAATAGTTTCAGCTTTTCAAGAAGTTTACATTCTACTGGGAGGAATGCAAGAAGTACAAACAAGCATAACATAAGATAATTTAAAGATAACAAGGGCTTCAGATCTAGAATTTGAAGCTGTGATCCTAAGAGGTAAAGATAAGGGAATGTCTTCCTGGCATGAGAGACAATTTCTTACCTAAAAGCCACAATAAAGATGATCTTCAAGCATTCTCTGATTATCATAACAAGTGAAGCACAAAGTAGAGAAATATAAGCTTGCCAAAAAAAAATGGTCACCCTAAAGGAAGAGGGTCCCTACAAATCAAGCTCACCCCAACCCAATGCGAATGACATTAGTGATAATTGTTATTAAATCCCAGAACCCCCTATTGTCTCTTTTCAATAAGATCCATAGTGACCCCAAAATCATTGGTCCAGTAATAAATGCAAGAAAAAAGCAAGTGTATAAAGAATATTCAAAAATAAAACTTGCAATTATAGTAGTAGTCCACTGAGTTAGTCTAATAACAAATTTATCATAAACAATGAGCTGGGCCTAGAATTCAATATTGGGGGAGTAGCTAGAATACATTTGAGAACTTGTATGATGATACTGCTGATCTAAAATTGCTAAAGGAATGTCTTTTAATACAAGTGTTCCTAATAAAAAGGCAATCTACAAAGGCAGATAAGAGAACCAGGGGTAGATTAAAAAATGACCTTGGTTATTTCCTTCCTTTCATATATTCCCTAACCCTACGAAATCAGGGCTGCAGGCAGTTCTCTCCCTAATAAAATCTTACTCATGACACATGGCTTTGATTCATGGAATAACACAGTCTTAGAAGAATCAAAGTTACAGATTACCCAAAGGAAAATAGAAAAGAACATGTGAAGATGCAATATTTTGTAATGAAAAATTGCAAACCAGGGGGGAAACCAAAGGCTACTAATCCATACATAAAAGTCTCTTCAGGCTACATATTGACTTGGTTTTAAAATGTGATATTATCTATGTTTTATATATTTTATTAGATATTTCCCATTACAGTTTAAACTGGTTCAAGTGCATTTTGTAAATCCCATGAAACTGGTGAATCCCATGTCTGACATCTTTAGAACTGCCATCAAGGAAGAAAAGGTGAGTCAATTATGTACTGAAAATGAAAAATAACAATCAAATGCTACATGGCAATTCTAGAATATTAGAATGCTCATGGGACACCACAATGTGGGACAGATTCTTTATGTTAGATTTATGAAAGGAGATTATTCAGGATGAGAAGATAAAATGGGTTGTGATCAATCCTGATGAAAGGATTATTTTTATTGATGAGAGTATAGATCCATGGGATATGTTCATTCAGTAGACTTTCTCCATCAGTTACTAGTTTCAGGACCCATTCTATATATTATACTTGGTTTCCAAGATTCAGTATAATGGTAAGATTTCTTTTTTGTTGTTATTCAATCATTTCAGTTATGTCTTATTTTGTGATCCAATTTGGGGTTTTCTTAGCAAAAATATTGGAGTAATGTGCCATTTCTTTCTCCAGCTCATTTTATATTTGAGATCACTGAGGTAAACAGGATTAAATGGCTTGCTCAGAATCACATAGGCAGAATTTGAACTCAAGAAGATGAGTCTTCCAGACTCCAGATCTAGCACTCTATCCACTGTATTTATTACCTTTTTATCCTATGCATTACAGATCTGCTTGTTTTTCTTACTGCCAATGGAATAGCACTGCCTTTTTTATTTTCCATGACTTCCATATGTTTTCTATTTATTCACTCATCTAAAATTTTAAATAGCCCAAATCAATTTAATGACTTGTTGGTAAATCAAATGAATAATAGAAAATAGTAGGCTCTGTTTTAAATAACCTTATTATTTATATAATTTGGGCCTAAAATTTAATTACACAAAATAAAAATTGTGAAAATTTATCCCTTTGTCTGATAAATATTATTGTAAAAGGAAATGTTGGTGGTTTTCACTTAAGGTGAAATTTACAAATTTTGCAATTTGTATAAGAACAAGAAACTCACACAAGTGCTCCTTTTACAAGGAGAACTTTACTCCAATGTCTACGTCTACTTTTTCATACTTTTAGAATTAAATTCAAAGTCAAATTAACTTAATAGTGTCAATGGTCAATAATGTCAGCATTATAGTTCCCAAAATGAACTAAGACTATCAGAAACTGGGTAAGACATTAATATATGTCTATTCATGGTACATATATTTGTTTATTTTTTTTTTAAAAGTCATCTCTTGGTTTTTAAAAGTGTATTCATTGGTTGGTACAAATATCATACTTTTGGAACCAACATATGGCAATTTAAATACTTTCTGATAATATTAAAGAAACAAGTTATTTTTATTTATCTTATTTCAAAACTTAATCTTTAAAATATAATAAGAAAAAATCAATACACTTGAAAAGGAAACATTTAACTGGGAAAAATCTTTGAAGGAAACTTCTTCACTAAAGATCTGATATTAAAGGGAAGAGAAGAAAGGGAGGGGAAGGAAAACTCTTTCTTGCCTTTATTCTTTTTTTCTGGTCCCCTTGTTCCTCCTGATTTCAAAGTGCTTGGTTTTTTGTTTGTTTTTTTGAAGGCTCTTTTTTCCCCCTTGAGTTTTTTCTTTTCTATAGTTTCTTTCTAATGGCTTACTGACAATAATTTCAACTTTCACTCCTTTGTAAGATGACTCTCAAACTCATTTCTAGTCTCTCTCTTTCTAGTCTCACAATTGCATAGGCCTCCTTGTACATTTTTTCCCTTGTATCTCATACCAATACCTTAAACTTAATGTCTAAAGCATAATTCACCATTTTATTTTTTTTTATAACTTTTTATTTAAAAGTTATATACATGGGTAATTTTTCAGCATTGACAATTGCAAAACCTTTTCTTCCAACTTTTTCCCTCCTTCCTCTTCCCCCTTCCCCCAGATGGCAGGTTGACCAATACATGTTAAATATGTTAAAGTATAAGTTAAATACAATATATATACACATGTCCAAACAGTTATTTTGCTGTACAAAAAGAATCAGACTTTGAAATAGTATACAATTAACCTGTGAAGGAAATCAAAAATGCAGATGGACAAAAAATAGAGGGATTGAGAATTCTATGTAGTGGTTCATAGTCATCTCCCAGAGTTCTTTTACTGGTGTAGCTGGTTCAACTCATTACTGCTCTATTGGAATTGATTTGGTTCATCTCATTGTTGAAGAGGGCCATGTCCATCAGAATTGATCATCATATAGTATTGTTGTTGAAGTATATAATGATCTCCTGGTCCTGCTCATTTCACTCAACATCAGTTCTTGTAAGTCTCTCCGGGCCTTTCTGAAATCATCCTGCTGGTCATTTCTTACAGAACAATAATATTCCATAATATTCATATAACACAATTTATTCAGCCATTCTCCAATTGATGGACATCCACTCAGTTTCCAGTTTCTGGCCACTACAAAGAGACCTGCCACAAACATTCGTGCACATACAGGTCCCTTTCCCTTCTTTAAGATTTCTTTGGGATATAAGCCCAGTAGTAACACTGCTGGATCAAAGGATATGCACAGTTTGATAACTTTTTGAGCATAGTTCCAAATTGTTCTCCAGAATGGCTGGATGTATTCACAATATAATTCACCATTTAATGTCATTTTTTCTGGTTCGTTGGCCTAGAAAACTTTATTGTTTTTAACTCTTTCCTATTTCTCAAAGCACAATTAGTTGTCAAGTCCTATAATTGACATTTTCACAATTATCCTTCATTTGCATTCTCTTATTACCTTTCAACTAAACTGCTACAATTATCTTCTGGTCTCTAGGCTCTCTCCATACATTCCATCTCACAGCCTCCCAGAGATTAACGTTCTTGATATACAGTCTTTACTACATTATTCCTCTTATCAAAACCTTTCGATTGTTCCCCAGTACTTAGCTAAAACAGACTAAACTCTAAGCCTGGCATTCAAATAAATTTTTATCTTGCCTCCAATCCAGATTTCCAATATTATTTATATAATTATTCTTAGAGGAACTCTGTACTTGTCAGACTATTCTGTTTTTAAATTACTTTTATGTTAAACTTTATTTTTATAAATTTCTGCCTTTTCTCTTTCTTCTTTTTCTTTCCTCTCTTCATTAAAAAAGAAAAATAAAACTCCATTTTCAAACATATAATCAAGCAAAGCAAATTCCTACACTGTTCATATCCACAAAATACCTATCTCATATACATTCTGAGTTAATTCAATTCTCCAGTAGGAGGAGGTGTATAGCAGCATGTTTCATTATGATGCTCTGGAATTGTAGTTGGTCATTTTTTGGATATTTGTTTTTTGTTTTTAATTTTCTAAGTTGTTTCTGATCACTTCCACTATATAAGATTATAAAGTCTTCTTGAGTTCCTCTCCAAAACCATCTCTTCAATATTTCTTATGGTATAACATTATTCTATCACATTCATAAGTCATAATTTGTTCAGCTATTGCCCAACTAAAGATCATCCCCTTAGTTTCATAGCTCTTTATATGTATTTGCATTCTTTTTTGACTGATTTGATTCTTTATTGCTTTGATTAATTACTGATTTAATATGTTATTGTTCTTTTCCTTGATATTTTTGTAATTATATACATCCATATGCATATATATGTATACACACATTTATGCACATATATTGCTTTCTTGATTCTGCCTACTTCATTTGTATCAGTTCCCGAAATTCTTTCAATGTTTCTCTTTATTGTGCTGTACATTTCTTTTTTTTAATAGTATTTTATTTTTTCCAATTGCATGTAAAGAGAGTTTTCAGTTTTCATTTTTATAAGATTTAATTTCCAAATTTTCCTCCCTCTCTCCCTTCCTCCCTCCCCAAAACATCTAGCAATCTGATATAGGTCATATATGTATAATCATGGAAACATATTTCCACATTAGCCATGTTATAAAGGAATATTCAGAACAAAAAGGAAAAGACACACACACACACACACACAAAAAAAAAAAAAAAACTTATTATTCGTACCCTTCAACCATTTATCAACTGTGGAATAACTTGTATTCTTACAAAATCTGACTCAGTTGGTAATGGAAAATTTTTGACCAAAAAATTCAGGGTAATATTGGTCATTTCTTATAGTGTATCTATGTACCACAATTTATTTAGCTATTCCTCAATTAATTAGCATACACTTTACTTCCAAATTCTTTGCTACCATAAAACATTATGATATAAATATCTTAATGTATAAGGGGGTGTTTAAAAAAAAAATCCATTGACTCAGTGGGAATGTGTCTTGTCAGTGAAATTTCTGGGTCAAAGGAAACGGACATTTCAGCTCATTTTGTTTGCATTGATTCCAAGTTACTTTCTAGAATAGCTGTACTAATTAAGCATTCTATCAATAATGTATCAGAAATACTATCTTCCAATAACCCCTCCAATACTGACTTTTTAACGAATTTTTCCCATCTTGTACAATTTATTAGAGTAAGGTGAAACCTCAGAATAATTTTCATTTGTCTTTCCCTTTTATTGGTGATTTGAAGCATTCTTTCATGCTGTTGTTTAACAATAGTTTGTAATTCTTTTGAGAACTATTTCTTTAAATCATTTGACCATTTAATTACTGTCTCCTACTCGATTCTAAAAACACTTTATATCAAAGAGCATTTTCCTGTTTACTATGTGCTAATAATGAAGAATGAAGCAAAAATTATTCTCAAAGAGCTTACATTTTAACAGAATTGTAGCACCTGAATAATATGTTTTTATTGCTTTGCACTTATTTTTGTATGTATCATCTATACTGGTTAACCTATTAAGATATTTAAGGGCAGGGACTCCTTGTTCAGATATTGAAGAGCCTTCACAGTCTGAATCCAATCTATTTTCTCAGCGTTATTATCTATTAGTATGCAAGAGAAACCTTATTACTTACTAGTATGCAAGTATTATCTATTAGTATGCAAGAGAAACCTTATTACTTACTAGTATGCAAGTAGTATACTGTTGTAGCCAAATTGTCTACTCATTTCTCCCCAAAAGCATAGTATGCTTACTTTCCTACCTTCCCGGCTTTCCCTCATTCATTACCCAACCCTTGAGAACTCAGCTACTAACACCTGAATTTCTTAATATTCCCACATTCTGAATCCCATCCAACCTTCAAAGCCCAAGGTCAAATCACACCTCTTTCCTGCTTAACTATTTAATAAATACTAGTCTTTGAGCATATGACTAAACCATACTAGATTAGACTTTTACTTTAAGGTACTCATTTTCCTGGAGAGACCATGACTTGACTTGTATTATATCCTAATCCATGTAAATGAGCTGTGCAAGTTGTAACAGGGCTCGTTGTACTTCAGGTTTTATTAACTGGATACTTGGTACTTCTTAAATCAAAATGGGAAGTTTTGTAAACTTTAAAAAAGTCCACTCAAAGCTGAAACATTCACCTGAATAATAATTTTTTGTCTGTTGCATTTTTTGGTAACTTGAAAGTCACTAACAATATGCTAGATGCAGGACTAAAATACCCCCATATACACATTATCTATTAGAATAATCATGAAAAATATTATTTAAGTAGCAAAGTTATTTTATTTCAAATAGCAAAGAGCAAGATAACCAGCTAATCATCATCTCAAAAAATCTGATGCATTTCTATCTAATGCAAGGTGATGCTAAAGTGATTTTATATAAAATAAATTATATTCTATTATTTAAGTGTATTTCAAGAGAAAAAATTCCCATCCTACCCCTAAAGCTAAGGTCCAATAGTTCTACTTTTTAAAAAAGTCTTTCTCGCATATATTTTGCAATAACTCTTCTCTACTTCTATTGTCACCAGCCAAGTATAGGTTTTTATCCCAATATATTTTACCCATATTGAGTAAAAACGTTCAGAATTCCATGTGCTATTCTCACTCACTATGAAGAGTGCCAATCACTCTTCATATAACTATTAAATATTTTCCATGTTGATAAAACAAATCAACGAGTATTTCTTAAGTGTCTAAAACTTATAAGGTCAATGTGCTAAGAGCTGAGGCATAAAGTCAAAGAATTGAAATAATCCTTACTCTAAAGAACTTCCAATGAAGATGGTACCCCCCCCCAAAAAAAAATATATATATGCATAAACATATATACATACATATATATATATATATACACACATAATAAACGCACATATATACAAATACATGTGTGTGTGTGTGTGTGTGTGTGTGTAGTAAAGTCAGAAATACAAAATGTTTCTTATACATTGAGAAACTTGCAATTCTGTGCCCAAGTTCCAGTTTGGGATTTAAGCTCACCAGGAACATGTACATCAGAAAATCCCTGAGATAAGACAAATCCCGCAGGCTTTATTCTATGTCCTCTGCATAAATCATTATAACAAATACACATCAACACCTCAAGTCTTTGAAAGGAGTTGCTGGGAGCTCAAGGAGAATGAATGAGTTGCTTGAAAACTGATATTCTTTTCATGTTCTTGCCTCATTATATCTAAGATTAAATGAAGGCTATAAGTAACACATATGCTTAGCAGTATGTTCAATTGTAGCTCTAGGACCTTTTTACACAGAATATCTTTTATCCTCAACAATTTTCAAGCTTGTCTGCACTGAGATTCCAATTTGGGGCATGTCAAACATAAGACTTAAGTGGGACAGAATCCTCCTCCACTGCCTCTTTTTTTCAAAATTTCATTTATTTTACTTTTAATTTATGAAATACAAATATTTGCATGACATAGTAGAATAAGAAAAGGATGAATGCATATGAAACTGTAAATCTAATGTATAATTATACATTATACTATACTATACATTACTTGATAACTATAATAATAGTTATCAAGTAACTTTCCTTGTCTTAAAGATAGCTACCAGTAGACACAAACATACACACACAAACACACATACACAAATACAAAGACTATATCTACTCCTATTTATCAGTTCTTTCTCTATTTGCAGTTAGTGTCTTTATAGGTCCTTTATAGTTAACTTGGGCATTTATAAAGCTAAAATGACTTATTCAGAGTTGTTCTTAAGACAATATTTGCCATCACTGTATACAATGTTCTCTTGGTTCTCCTTATTTCATTCTTCATTATTTTGTGCAAGTTTAACCATGTTTTTGTAAAATCACAAGCTCATCATTTCTTATAGCACAGTAGTGTTCCATCACAATCACACTGCCTTCCCTCTTCCCTTTCTTATAATTAACATTTGACATTCATATAGTACTTTATGGTTAAAGAAAAGATCCTCTAAGAAACGACCAGCAAGATGATTTCAGAGAGATCTGAAGAGACTTGCAAGAACAAATGCTAAGTGAAATGAGCAGAACGAGATCATTATACACTGCAACAACAAGATTATATGATGATCAATTCTGATGGACATGGCTCTCTTCAACAATGAGCTGATTCAAACCTGTTCCAGTTGTTCAGTGATGAAGAGAGCCATCTACATCCAGAGAGAGGATTATGGACCACAACATAGCATTTTCACTCTTTCTGATATTGTTTGCTTGCATTTTGTTTTCTTTTTCAGGTTTTTTTCTTCCTTCTTGACCTGATTTTTCTTGTGCAGCAAGACAACTGGGATTCAATTTTTGCAACTGTGTAATTCAGGGATTGGAAATGAGAACTTAGTGATTCACTGTAAAGCCAATTTTGATACTTTTAAGTCAGTCAAAACTGTTTCCATACTTGTCTTAAGCATAGATACTCTAACCTGTGTTTACATGAATCCTTATGTCTCCTATCCTGCAAACACTTTGAAGGTAGGGAAACATCTTACTGAGCTTTGTATCTTCCTTAGTATCAGCACAGGGATTATACACAGCAGATAAGTACAGCAGGTACTTAATTTTGGTTTTATGGTAGAGCTTTCTAATTTTGTTTCTGCTAAGAATAATAAGAAAATTATTTTATATTCCCTGAGCATAAGAAATCATAACAAAGTGTTACAAGGTATGAAGTATCCAAATGACAGGGAAAATCAGTTTGCTCTTCATTGGATATGATGCATAGTAATTGTACTATGTGATTCATACTGTGAAAAGTGTCTAGGTTCCCCAAATATTTCTATATTATATCTATAAAAGTATTGATGGCTTCTTTCTAAAGTGGTTTTAAATATAATCAAAAGGCAAGAAAATGTATGTATCATTTACTAGAGAGTACTCTTTTCTCTCGTATGACCATCAGGGTGATAGTTTGATGGGACAAGCTTCATTGACAAAACCCCTGAAGAACAGGAAAAATAGGCAGGTATAGAACAATGGAAAGATTCATTAACTAAGAATTGAAAGACCTCAGTTCTTTCCACTACCTTGGTCTTTAAAATTAGGCTCTTAATCTCCACCAGAAATCAGTAATCATTTAAGATAAAAGATTTTATTTTATGATTTTTATACATCTACCCTATATATGTGTATACATTTTTTGTATATATAGATATATATACACATATGCATAAATATATATGTTTATATATTTAAGAGTATATGTCTGTTTATATATATATATATATGTATGTATGTAGTTGATGTCATAAATTATATACCACCTAATTTCTACTGATGTATACTTTAACATACTTTGTATATTAAATGTATTAAATGAATATTGGGACTAAAATAGTCATTTGTTTCCAGAAATTATTCTAATGAATGGCTGGCCTAGGAAAATAGGCAAAAGCCCTCAAGAATATCCATAATATTTCCCTAATTTTTTTTTTTAATCTTGGAAAGCAGGGAGATCCTAAACACCAAAAGGGAGGAGAAAGGAGGTATGGAGGGAGTGGGTAGAGACAAAGAGTAAAAAAATATGACAATAACAAGGCATTTGAGAGAGGTGCTATCAAATGGAGATAATATCTAAGAAAAGAAGAGTCCAAGTGGGACTATACTCTCTTCTTAAGAGATCAACTAAATTGGAATCTGCTACCATCAGCTAAAAGCATGTTTTTCTTCCAGTGGATTTCTGGCCAAAAATAAGATGAATCTGTACCTATGTATTGACTCACCTCATTAATTACAAATCATGAATATCTAGCCTTAGTGGGCAGAAGAGTTCATGTCTAAAGTTCTTTTTTCCCCCATAGATTCTCCTCATACTGCCTAAAACTAATCCCCAAGTGTGTAGAGCCACTTGGGCTTTCTTTTCTTAGATATTATCTCCATTTGATAGTTCCTTCCTCAAATTCCTTGTTATTGTCATATCAAAAAAATCATATTGAACCAAACACTTAATAACTTCCCTCAATTTCTACTCACTTTTCCTTGCCAACTTTCATTCTTGCCCTTCACTCTTCTGATTAGTGACTCTCTTCCAGGACTCTAGAAAGGCCATATTGCTCCAGAATTTTTTCTTTTGTTCCTCATTAAACCATCTTATCATTCCCCTATCCCCTTATAACTGTCCTTTATATATTGTCTTAATCCCATTAGAATTCTCCTTACTCACCATCAACTAACAAATCATTTTTAGATGCATATGGAACTTCATTACATATAGTGAACATTACATATTCAGGAAACCACTGCTTATGCATAATATAAATTGAGAAACTTTTTTTTTGTTATGATTTTATGTGTAGATAAATGTATTTTTCCCACACTGTTCTTCTAAAGAGATTTTGACACTTACCCTAATAAGACAAAAACATAAACCAAGAAAAGCTCTTAAAAATTCTAAATCACCTTAAAAACAAGTTTCAAGTTACACTATAACATGTTCCCTGAGGCACTTCACCAGAATTCCTAAAAGATGGATCATGAGAAGTAATATTGTACAATGCTGGCATTGAAATGTAGTTCTATTGCATACAAAAATATTTTATATAAGAAACTCCATAGGTTGAAATTTAAAATATTTGTTCTTTAAAATGTGTTGGGTTTCAAAGTATTATTTTTAAGCAAGAAAATGCTATTTTCAAGATTCATTTCCTCCCTCTCTTTTCTCTAGAATTGCAAAGAGACACCAAGTTTAAGTAAAGGGATATATAGATATACATATAGAATGAATAAGAACTTAAATACAAAGATACAAAATAAATACTGGAAATCAAGACATCAACAAAGCAAGTATTTATGATATTTAAATTAACTTAAACTTCAATAACTGAATAATAATGGCATCTAGAAAAAAGAACTGGACTGGATGCAGAGAACTGAATTCAAACTGCATACCAATAAATTACAACTTCTCTAAGCCTCAGTTGGATCATCTTACTCCATATATACTCCACAAGTGATTGTGAAAAGGGCTTTTTGTAAAATACTATAGAAATGAGTTATTTTTGTTGTGAACTTCTTTTTAAGCCATAGATTGAGTGAACTATGCACACAAGTAAGATAATATGACACATTTTCAAATATTTTCTTATAGGTTTCCATTAAATAAAAATATTAAGTTGTCTTTCCAAAGAAGAAAAACATCTTTCTTTTTTTTTAAATATTTTTTCATTTTTCCAAATACATGAAAAGAGAAGTTTTAACATTTACTTTTTTGATTTACATATTTTTCTCCCTTTCTCTCTTCCCTGTCTTCTCTACCCTCCCATAGACAACAAGCAATTCGATATAGGTTAAACATGCAATTTGAGAAAAACATTCAGAGAGAGGAGCAATCTGTCTTTCTCAAATAGCAGTCTATCTGTATTTAATATTCCCAGATTATTATCATTTTCCTTTCGTTAAATACTTCAACTAAGTGAAAGGAGGACTTAGAAATAGTTTAAGAATGTTAACAATTTGAGGTCTAATAGACAAAGATGTTAACCTTTTATATAAATATTATATAAGTACTTCTAATAACAAAGTATGTCATCTCAAAAGATAGAGAAGCTCTGACTACATAGTATTTCATTAACAGATTAGTTCCTAGTGTTACTTGTGTCATGTGAATCTTTTGGTATTCCTTTGCTTAGTTATCTCATAGTCTGCATCAGATATGCTAGTTGGATCAGGCATGCTGTATTAAATGTATAAATTCTTATATGGAAAGCATATCTGATAACTAATAACAGAGAGGATAGAGTGAAAATGTAGAACTGGGGACATGATGGAAGGAGAGATTGTGGAACCCATTGTATAAAGCTGTCAATTTCTCAACTAGCATTTACCAAGCAGCTACTATGTAGCAGATATTACAGTAAGATCTGGGGACACAAAGAAAGGAGGGAGAAATAGTCCTTGTCCTTAAGGATCTTATAGTCTAACGGGGAAGACAACATGAAGACCAAAATGTACAATGTATCTCGAATAAATTGGTGGGGGTGGGGCAATCTGAGAAGGAAGGCACTCAGATTAGAGAGGACTGGAAAAGATTTCTTGCAGAAGGTGGGACTTTAACTGCAATGTGAAGAAGTCAGTAAAGGCAGAAGGAAAGAGATTCCAAACATGAGGAGAAAATGCTCTTGAGCTGAATCTTGAGATGAAAATTTGCTCCATAAGAGCAAATGACATGCCCACACAAATATAAAGCATAGATTTTGTTTAGAGCTGACCCTGGACATAACATATAAATAATGTCATTCCAAATGGCCCCTAAATTGACCATCTCTGTAACTCATATTTTTATTCTAAACAAAACAACCCAAATTCACAACTTCTTAAGAGTTAGATCACATAGGACTTAGAACAAATTCCTTCCTCACATTTATCTCTTAGAATCCCCTGAGTATCCTTCAAGTCAACTCAAGTTCTACTTTCTGCATCAGGTCTTTCATGATCTCCCTCTCCCCCCACCATGGTTAGTACACTGTCCCCCTCAAATTGTCTTGTGCTTTTTATTTCTGCTCATCAAAATTTCTAGCTCTCTCTTCTGATCTTTGAGAGCTGGTACTGTTGCAATTTTATTTTTATTTTTCCAGTATCTAGCATGTGCCAATGTGCCAGGCACATTGTAGGCCTTTAATAAATGCCTATTGGTTAACTGGACTGGAGAAGAACATAGTGGTCACTTTTTCTTGATTCACTGCAGAATAGTAGAAAGAGGAATTCAAATCTCTCTGCTTCTTATCTCCTTGTGATCTTGGGAGAATCAATTTTTCCATACTCTGAACTAGGTAACTGCTAAAGTATTTACAACTATAAATCTATGACCTACCCAGTTCAAGAATCTCCTGTAAGCCAGATTGGGTCCATGGGCGGTAAGTCTAACAACTCAGGCTCTAAACTATTTCTGACAGTACATATCTTTTGTTCACTAACAGCACTATTAGATCTAAACCTTGAAGACATCAAGATTGGCAGGAGGGAAGGAACCATTTATATGCACAAAAATACTTATAGCAGTTCAATTTCTTGCAGCAAAGAACTGAAAACTAATTCAGAATGCTCTTAATATGGTACTTCTAACAGAAAAAATGAACTTGAAAATTCAATTAGAAATGGCTGGACCAATAATGGTATGTGATTAAGTGAATACTGTAAGTACTCTAAGAAATGTTGGAAGATAAGTTTCAGGAAGAACTAGAAAAACTTTTATGCACTAGTTGAGAGTCAAGTGGACAGAAGCAAGAGAATTAATTGCACAACAACAACCAATAATATGTAAATATGAAATATCTCAGAAACTTGGCAATGACACACTATAATTTCAGAGAAATAAGGGTGAAAATGTTATTTCACCTCTCTGATAGAGAGAGGATGACATCAAGATCAGATTGAGACATACCATTTTTAGACAGGGCCAATATGCATAGTATAGATATGCTTTGTTTGACTATGCCTGTTTGTTAGAAGAATTTTTTCTTTCTCTTTTTTTTCTTCCCAAGTTGGAAATGTGTATAGGATATCTAAAGAAGAGTCCACTCCAAAAAAGGAAAGAAAGAAAAAAAAGTGTCAGTGAAGCATTTTTAGAGATGAAGAGAAGGAAACTCTAGAGGAAACAAATGAGCAGGACAACTTTGAAACCAAGACTGAATTAACTATATATTTAAAAAGAAAAGCAAGATTTGTGGTTTCCTGTACAATCCTCATTATCTGCTCCACCTTGGATATAGAAATGCCTGTTTTATTTGCTGTTAAGTTCAGAATAAAAAAAATTCCTGAGAAGGAACCATCCAATTTCTGCTTGACATTTATATAGCCCTTAAAAGTTTGCAAAGCACTTGAGATACATTATCTCAATTAAACCTCACAATCCTGTAAGTAGTTATTTTTTTCTCTGTCCAGACATGTTATTTCATTGGTAACTCCCTACAAGCTTCATCTATCAACACAAATTAGCAACTACTTTCAGACTTGAATTATCTGAGTCAATGAGAAGATAAGTGGGCTCCAAAGTTATCTGGGTACCACCAATATGTCAGAAGTAGGGCTTGAATTCAGGTACTCCAAGCTTTAAGATTGTCTCTCTGTCCATTGATCTACTCTGCCTTGACAGGAATTATCCTCATTTTTCAGATAAAGAAACAGGTTCAGAGACAGTTAAATAACTTGCTTAAGGTCACATTGCTAATAAATAACTGAGATGGGACTTGAATCAATGTCTTTCTAACTATAACATTCTAATTTCTATATAATACCTTCACAAATCACCATAAATAATTGGGGTTCTACAACAAAGTATATACAGTATGGCTTCTAAGGAGAATAAAGTCAGTTATCTAGTCAGTCAATCAGTCAATATTAGGAAAATTAGGAAAAATTTAGTGGCTGAATGGAGGATGAATTGAAGTTGGGAAAGGCTTGAGACTGGCAGACCTACTAGCAGCTATTATAATAATCAAGGCATGAGATGATGAGGAACTACACCAGAGGGGTGACAGAATATGGTCTATGTAAGGGATGCCATAAAGGTGAAACAGACTGTGGCAATAGATTGAATTGAGTGGGTGAGAGGGAGGAAGAAATGGTACAGAATTCCAGAATGTCACCTAGTTTGTGAACCTGAGGGACTGAGAAGATGGTGTTAGGGAAAGAGGAAGGGAAGAATGTTTAGGGGAAAAGTTAATGAATTCTGTTTTGGACATAATAAGTTTGTGATGTCTACTGGATTTCCCACTTGAAGATTCAAGACTGGAGGTTAGGGAAGGGTAGAAGGATTTGAGAACCATGGGCAAAGAAATGATAATTAAATCCTTGGGAACTTTGTTAGGTTGACTCAGTCACTGAATCAATCACTGATTGTTTTTAGTTAAACTCAACTGACTCCCTACCAGAAGTTCTCACCTCATATTTATACCACAGACAATACTATCAACATACCATACAGGGCTTTGTAGTATGGCTTTAAAAATTTTTCAAGTTCATTTTTTCTTTTAGAAGTAGCATATTAAATTAATCAATGCATTCTATTATGTGCCCAGAAGGGTGTTTAGGTACTGGGGATACAAATAAGAATAAAACAATTCCTAATCTCAATGTTCCTCTTTTAGGTATTTAAATCTAATTGCCAAAAAACTTTTTAGATGAGGTTGTCTGGTACAATGTAAGTTCTTTGACAGTTGTGATTGTTTCATTTTATTTTCATTTTTTCCCCCAGTGTTTGGCATTTATAAATGTGTGTTGACTAATTCATGGTAACTGAAGGTTATATAGGATCATAAATAAAACTGAAAAAGTCCTTAGAGACAATTAACTTACAGCTGAGAAAACTGAGTACTAAAGAAGTTATATTATTTGCCCAACATCACCTAAAAGCAGTATTGGAATATAAACACAGATCCTCCAATACCTTTCAAATCTTGTGCCCACGTACCTTGCAAGATGCTAATTTCACTAAATGATGATAACTATGTTCAGAAGGTATATTGATTCCAGGCCCTCTGGAACATAGGTTTCATCTATTTCCCTTCTTCCCTCAATCAACTTCACCTCCTCCTGAAGCAAAACACATCTCTTTCTTCATGCTCTCACATATAATACCTTCCCTTAGCAGTAGATCTGGCACTGTTGTAATTTAAGGATATACTTTTTCCTCTACATGACTGTACATTTCTTGAGGGCCAGAATGGTTCATTTCTATGTCTCTCCATGGCTTAGAATGGTGCTTTCAAATTGTAAATATTTTTGTTTTATTGAATATGCTTCTCAATGATATGGTAAAAAGGACAAATACATAAAAAGACACAACAAATAATTTTGTAATTAAGAGAATTTCATAACATAATTTCTTCCCATCATCACTAGACTACTAAGATAGCCCAATTATAAGTTTCAAATCCAAGAATAAAAACATATTTTGAAAACATAATTGAATAAAATATGAAATTAGCAGAGTAAAAGAAAGTAAGATGGCCTATGTTTGTCATGGCCTGTCATTAAATAACAGGGTGAATTTGACTTAATCTTCTATTTGTTACCTAACTAGATGGTAGAATCATAGAATGAAAAACAGAAGTCCATTCTCTCAATTTACACATGAGAAATGATGCCCAGAGGATACAGGTTGTAAACAACAGAGTCAGGATTCCAATCAGGGTCCTTTAACTTAAAATTTGACTGCTTCCCCCCTCCCCCCCTAGTTCTAAAAATGCAATTAATTCTATAATGGCAGAACTGACACAGTCATACCTTTAAAATGTTATGTACTTTGTAAGGCAAATAGGACACCTTTTAAAACTAAAGCTTTATTATCTGTGTAAAAAGAAAAGCAAGCTATATGACCTACTACATAATCTTTTTTTTCTGTTCTATTAGGGAGTTGCAAATGTCCATCCTACTTAATGCTAAAGTTTAGAATAGAAAATTAATTTTAAGATATCTACTTTAAAAAGGTATCTTCAAACTCCTTTTTACCCTCTTTATACTGAAAGGTCTTTTATCAATCAATAAATATTTATTAAGGACCTACTTTGTTTCTGATTTTGTAATTTAGATCTCATTTGCAATTAATACACTATCACTCATGACAATATTTTTAACCTAGAAAAATTAAGCAATAATATTTTCTAAATGTTACATTATAAAGAGCCAAAATCACTACAAACAGGAATAGTAACATCTCATCTTTGGGAAAGTTTCCATTCTTAAATTAAAACTTTATATTGACTCCTTAAAACAAAGAATATCAACAATCTATCACAGAAAGAAAATATTTAGCCATTTGTTTGGTCTTTCATTACCTCGATATGTATAAAATAGTTTTCTTCCTCATTCTTACAGTCTCAAGAGAAGTGAACTAATTTATATTAAGTTTAGATATATTTTAAAAATCCATTAGCTCTTTTTTTGGCCTAGAAACAACAAAAGGAAGTGACAAAGAAATATACAGTATTCATAATGGTAAGAGAATATGCCTAAGGAAATAGGTGGGTCTAAAAACAAACCTATATGTTGTGTCAAGTACCCTACACAAGAAAAGCACCATATTCAGTTTCTTAGCATGAGGCTTTGTTCAAAAACAGCTATTGAATGTTCAAAATATGTTTTCTTTATTTCCTTAGTCTTTCATATAATAGACTTTGCTGTATTATAAATTAACAATTTCCAAAAACCAAAAGCAAAAAAAAATAATTGCTCATTTGCCCTTAGAATAAAAATTAGCTAGAAATATTTAAAATATTTGTGATAACAATCTTTTTAGGAAAAAAAAATCGACTAAATAATCTACCAGGTCCATAAAACTACATAGGTATTATTATTCATATCAATTTATCTGTGTTCATTTATCCTACCTTAAAGCTTATGCTCTTTTAAATAAAAAGGCATTTCAACAACTTCCTACTTAGACAAATGAGGTAACTAGGGTTCAGAGAAAGTAAAATTTATTTAAAGTCATACAGGTAAATAAATAGAAGACTAAGGATTCAGATTTTACTCTTCCAACTTTTAATCCAATGTTTTTTCCACTGTGTTTTCTACCATATCTCAAATAAGAATTCCTTTACAAACTTAAGGAACAAGTTCCTTAAAACAAACAAGAAGGAAGAAACAAAGTATATTAGATTAATTATAGTTTCAGTGCTAAGCTAACATCAGAACTTGATTTTCCTCCTTTAGTTCTGTTATATTTTTGATTTATGGATTGCTCCCCTCTTACATTATTTATATGGTATCTTTACAGCACAAGTCCATACAAACAAATATACCATCATTCTGCTGAAGAGACGAGTTGAGTGAAATGTTCTTTAAATTCAGAATCAGCAGATAAGTGGCAATCAGCATCATTGCAAGGAAGTGACATCTTTGTGATCACAAATCCATCCAAGTATTTCACGACTAAGTGAATATATCCATTAATTAGTCTAGTTTTAGATATTTAACATTTTCTCTTGAATGTGAAGCTTAAAGAACCTTTTAAAAAAAAAAAAACATTAACACAAATACTAAATCTTATATGTAATATACAACTTTTCCTCATCTTTTAAATTTGTAATCTAGAATTTCTGTTTGAAGAAATAAAATAAATTCAAACCTGGCTTTAATTCATCCATCACAAAAGCACCTTTCATAAATGTATTTGAAATGTCCAATTCATTATATATATTCACAATATGGTTTGAATATGATAATTATTTTCTTGGGGAATTATTCATAACATCTGTATTAAAATTCAAGTTTAGGACTGCCCATCAATTACTAAGTAGTCTAACAATAAAGTCAACTCTTATTCAGAAATGACTTTGAATCTTCTCTGCATTACAATAAAACATGATCATGTGCAAACATGGTGAAAGCTGTCACAAAGTTAGATATGGCTTGTGTTTATGTGTATAAGTATAAATCTCTAATGTAGCCTGTATTCAGTGGCCAAGTATAAATTTAAAAATCAAAACTTCTATTCATTGGCATGGGAACAAGTCATAATGGGATATTCAAAACCTAAGGTATAAGATATTTGGATGTTCTTCTCAAACAACATTTTATCACTTCTAACCAATACAACTTCAAGGGTCAGCATCATTGTTTAAAATCTCTTAAGCAAGACTCCAAGTAGATTAAATACATAAATATATCCTTTTTACATTTCAATTGAATTGGTTTAACAATATATCCACTGCCTGTGGCTTCCAAAGGCAAGTTTTATTGTTTTTTTTTTTTTTTTTAATATTACATGCTCAAATAGTTAAGTTTCTCTTTTTACCTCCAAGATTCCTTTTCCCACCCTTCATTTACCAGACTAGTGATTTTCTTCCAAAAGACATATGAATCAGAGGGAGAAAACAAAACATTCTAGGTGTATCCCTCCCCACCCCCTTCCTCACTAATGATATCATTAAGCCTATCTATTTATAATTTCACCATCTGAACTCACAACCCACATGGATCACTGGATTTGTACAGTTGTTAATCCTGACAGTCTCTGCTTAAAATAATTAATCTAATCATGAGTAACTTTTGCTAATTCTGAAACAATATTTAAATGAAAACCATTAAGATTATTTTATTTCTTATATATTGCTATAGCAAATTGATTTTAAACTGTAGTTTCAGAATAAATCACAAAGCTATACTTTTCCAGATACATTGACCATTGCTGTTTTGGTCCCACCCTGTCAGGTTTTCATTATCTTCCCACTTCTAAAGAAACCTCTTCTTTTTGCTATGTACTAGTCAGACATGCAATAATGAATACTTACATCAGAGATCCACAGACTGACTTCCTGGAACTCTGGTATTCCCCACAATATGAAAATGAATTCGCAAGAAAAAAATAACACCAAATTCCACCAAAAATACCAATATTTTCTTTTTTTTTTTTTTTTTTTCTGTTTTCTTCTTGAGGTGCAAGAAACTTCAACTGAAATAAGTTGGGGTTTTAACTAAGGCAATCTTTTGACTACCCAAAACTATTTCACTCAAATAATATTAGCATTTACAAAGGCATTTATTTTCACTATAATTTTGGTTTTCATCTGACATTTATATCAAACCAGGCACATACTTAAGAGGTAGCATTGGTATGGTTTGTAATGGAATGGAATTTCTACTATACTCAGCACAAATACAAATATCATTCCAACTGGGCAGACAAGTGATGTTATGTGTTCTTTAGATTAAGTCAATTAGCAAAATAGGATGTATTCCTAAAGAAGTTCTGTAATCAAGGGCAAGGCAAGGCAAAAATTTTATTGCCTGTTCCCCTATTCAAAGTGATCTCCTAAAACTAAGCTTAACATTCTTCCACCCAATCAAAAGATATTCATATTTTTAAAAAGATTAAAGGACCTCTGAATAAATGCTGCTTTTAAAAATGCATTGGAAGAATAACTTAGACCCCTATGTCATAATGAAAGTAAGGTAAAAAAGAGTTGAAGTAAATCAAAGACCAAGATTACCATGTCATCTTCACTATCAATAACGTTGGACATGTTATTAAATTCCTAAGAATCTCAGTTTTCTTTTTATTTATAACATATCGATAATAAGGAGCACAATGCTCCCTATGTCACAGGATTGTTATAATGATTAGCAATTTCTTTTAATTCTAAAATACTATAAAATAGGTAAAATTAAAAGCACAAATTAAACAGAAAAGCTCCAAACAAGAACTTTTATTTTATTTTATATTTTTTCTTTTATTTTTATTTTAATAAATATTTATTAAAATTGTTATTGCCCTTTTTGCAGAACTATATCATGGTTATATCTGAAAGTCTCTTAAAATAGCTTTTGAAACAAGTCTAACAGATAACATTAATTCCATTTTGGGTGGATTGTTGATCTTGGATATAATTCAGAGGACAAGGCGGACATTTAGAAATAGTCTTTTACCCTTCCTGACAATATAAATGAAGTTTGGGGCAGCGTATGACTTTTTTATGTCAAAAAGGAACAATGGATAATACAAATAAATCAGTCTCAAACATGCTGATTTAAAGGGGTGGAGATTCTTCCTTTTTCTTTTGCTACTGTAAGAATTTTAAGCAAAAATAAAGAGATTATATAGAACTTCCTAAAACCAAAAAGGAATAGAAAACAATAGCAGAGATTTTTCTAGTCTTTCGGACTAGAATTAATAGAAACTGTAGAATTAATAATATGCAAACTTCCCCTTTCATTTAAAATTCTCCTTTTCTTTAAAAACACATATACTAAAAAGAAAATAAGCAACAAATTACAAAACAAAATTCCTGACACTTTATAAATGTTATTAACTATACCAATATATATACACACACATTTTTTTTTAATATATACTTACAGCATTACCTTTTAAAAAAAAAAAAAAAAAGGTATCACTCACTTGGAAATTCCCAGCATGAGACTCTAAAACGGACTGTCTGCTCCTGTTACACCCATGATAAACTGTAGCATTAGTAAGTGCCAGGCACTTCCTAACACTAGCAAATATCTTTTTTTTTTTTTTTTTTAAAGGAATTTACTGATCTTACAGAATTCTTCCTGGAAGTAACAACTTCACAGGCATTTAAAAAAAAAAAAAATGTATTTCCCATAGCATTTTTTTTTTAGTCTTCCAGATAAATTATTTGAACTGCAAAGAAAGAATTGTATTGCTTTTATTGTCTTATTCTACTTCAAGTATGTTTCTACAATATTAGTCTGTGTAACTTTAAAATTCTAACATCTATACAGAAAATGGAATTTTTTAATAAGTACCAGAAAACTCATATAATAATTAAGATTACATGCATTAGAAGCCATGGGGGAAGGGGAGAGAGAAGTATTCTAAAATCAGTTGGAGATTAATAAAGGAACATATATGTCTAAATTATGGCTCTTCCTATTTAATCCTTATATAACTTCCAGCAAGTCCAGCCTCAGTTTCCTCATGTGTCAAATAAGATTGTTGAAAACTTGGAAGAAGTACCCTTCTCAAAAAAAATATATATATAAAGGAAATAGGGTAACTTGTTGACATTTTAAAAAGCTAAAAATAATTCTATTTGAACCATTATTTCGTAGCCTCTACCTTCAAGCAAAAAGCAAAGGCAGAATAATGTAGTATAGGAGTTCTCAAAGAGTGTATATTTGTGGTATAATGGTAGTCAACTCACTTAAACTTTCAGTGCCCCAGGCAATACTCAAAATCTACAAAATCATAGGACAATTGTCTATCTACACTGATAGAAGATGTTTTCTTCCTAAAGCATTGCACAATGCCTGGCACATAAAAGATGCTTGATAAATGTTTAAAAACCAAATGAAAATCCCTACAAAAAAGTCAAGACCAGGACCCCATCTCAGCCCAACCTTCTATTCCAAAAGTCTACTAAACAGATAGCCAGGACCCCACCAGTTTTTTCTGTTATAGGACCACTACAAGCCCTGTAAAAGGCAAGATCTGAAGTCAATGGGTACCTCATTCCCTTGTCAGCTCTGGATAATTATTAAATCAAGCAAGATCAGACCCACAGGGCTGGTTTTTAGAGAAAATGCTGATGGAATGTAACTAGCACAGATATGACTAATAGTGCAACAATCCCTACTTTACTCCATTGTCACCAGAAAAGAGTCAAAAATACCATTAAAGATAACACTATTCTAACTACAGGTACACATCAGAATACACTTATTCATACTGAATCATATTGATAAAGTTATAAAGTATGTATTTTCTCTATTAGTACTAAGATATTTGCTTGCAATACAGTTAATGACTAGGTGAAAATAAGAATTCTTGCTAAGCAATATAAAACAAATTCAGTTTGTCTTTGATAATCTTATTTCTTATTAAAGTCATACTTTCTATTGGTATTGGGCTTAAAATATTTAGCTAATCTTTTCTAAACACAACTATGGAATGGGGTGAATCTCTTGTTACTTCATAGATCGCTGTCCTGGATCATCATCCAGGTCAAAGAATTAAGAATTAACAGATAGATAAAGAGAGACAGATAGATAAATGGCTACAAAGATGACAAGTTTAATACACACATACACACACACAGAGGTATAATTTGTTTTTATGTAACTTACTTAACAAATTGAATAATAAACCTTTTTTTAAATTAATGGGATTTCACAGATTTATTGAAGATATTTTATCACAATAACAGGATAAAAAAAGAAAAGAAAAAGAAAAAAAAATGGTTATCACAATAACCATTCCAGAGAGGGATATGGATTAGCTCCAGATATTTTTTTAAAATGTCTATAAACAATTACAAATTGATATTTAAAATAGTATTTTAAATAGAAAAAATACCATGAACAAAGAACAAAATTGTTGTTACCATTTGACAATTATAAAGGACTGCTTAAATTTGGAGTCAAATAGTGATACACATGCAAAAATATTAACCATATCTTTCATTTCTCTCTTCCATAAGACTGTATCATTTAGCTGAGCAAAATTATATACAATACAATCTTTTCAAATCTTCTGTTTTCTTATAGGATGAAGAATCTAAAATGTCTTTTCTTGTCCCGTTAGCTTTAGGAATAATCTTTAATGATCTCTTTTCCAATATTGCAAGTCACCATCATATATATGTGTATATGTAACTCCCACTTAAAAGAAAAACCAAGATATATTCTGCAGAGAATTGAATCAAACTTAATATAAGCAGGGTTTTTTTTTCTTCATAGCTCTTAATGAGCTGATCCACTCCACCTGTGCCACTTCCCAGAGGCACATAGCCTATTACAGAACTGCTTTGCCCAACTTCATACACACATGTTCAGACAGGTGTGGTTGGTTAGAGGAAGGAAAAAATCTTATACAAATTCTCTATACAACCAAGCTGTTTCATTCTCTTGATTAAAGACTGGCAGAGGTTAACACTTTCTTTTACATCTTTTCAAACTAGATATGGCCCCAATGTTTCCTTCTAGGATGAAGAGAGAGAAGAGCTAAGTGAAAATTAGGAAGGGAAAAGTAAAAGATGATTAGTAGGAGACATAAGTTGTACCACACCTTAATTGCTCCCCAGGTGAATTTTCATATAGTATTTGAGGAATAGCAAGTGTGAAGGCTTACTTGATGCATTTAGAAATTAAAAGAAATTAAAAGCTCTTCACTTCAGGTTAATTATAGAGTTTTTTTCTGTTTTTATTTTCAAGTTTTTTTTTTTTTTTTTTTTTAAATTAAGAAGCTACTAGTTTATTACTCCACTCTTCTTACTACTTCAAGATTTTTCAGGGAACAAGAGTCAAGGATTTATGATGCACTCACTGTATGACAGGAACCATGCTAAACACCAGTAATAAAAATGCAGAATACATTCTAATGAAAGAAGACATGAAAAGGGAGCTGAAAAGAGAGGAAGAAACAAAGAAAGTCTAGACTAGGAACATGGTAAACAAAGTCCTGTTGATGAGTAGTGCAGCTTGGAGAGTCAGAGACCCAACATCTCTCTGAAAGGGAAGCTTTTTCTACAAAATACCAAGAATCAGTAAATTCAGCAGGAAAAAACACCTGAATGTATTAATTCATTCAAATGGGTTTCAATTAATTAATAATAATCAATCCTTTGATCTTATGTCCAAGACAGCCTTAAAGATGGTTTGTTTTGAAGATGCACTTTGTGAAGTCCAAGACTTGTAGTAGGTGGCTGAAAACAGAATGAGATATATAAAGCTCCTGAATCATATTTTCATTTGTCCCATCTTAGGAATTTATGCAACCACTTTATTATGATTGTGGACAGTGAGTATTCCCTATTAATTCTGCCATAAATATTCTACTTGAATTCTCTCTCTTAAAACATGTTTTCAAATTTCTGGGCTTATTTATAAAGCAACTTCTAGAATGTACATAGGGCGGTGTTTCCAGTGACTTGGGAATATTATGCCTTTAGTATGAGTAGGCAGGAGAGGGCAAATAGACACTGGACATGCTGTATTTCCAAAGGAGACATGCTGTCTCCTTGTGAGGTTTCTGGACAAGCTATTAATATTCTAAGTCAATAATTTGCTCTTCCAATTTACTCCACCTGGAGAACAGAACACCCTTTAAAAATAATTTTTTTCTTCTAACTACACATTTATCCCTGGATATTTCTTGTTCAGTTTTGGGGAAAGAAAATGAAAAGGCTTAAGATTTCTTCAGCAATGAGGAATATGTTTTTCCCCTATTCTGATATTCGGAATTAAGTAATCTACCATTACTAGTGAAGGGAAAAAACTACACAATAACTCAAAACCTAACATTAAAAAATACTGTCCATCATAGCTGAATACTTTTAGTTTATGTTTTCTATTTTTCTATTTCCACAGATTATAAAAGGAAGGAAAATGTTTCATCTTATAATTAATGACTAGATTAGATAAAGGTTTGAGAAAATATCTGACCCTTACTTTATTATTGCTTATTTATAATTCTATATTTTCCTGGTAAAAGTGTTCGTGTTTTAAATGGTAATCTAAGGATATTACTAAGGTGTATATAAAATATGTTAAAATTTCATTTTACTATTTGATATTTTAATGATTTCAACTTATAAACAACAACAAAAAAATCTTACATACATTCATCTAGCAAGATTAAAATATATATATATATATATATATATATTTAGGGGCAGCTGGGTGGCGCAGTGGATAGAGCATCAGCCCTGAAGTCAAGAGGACCTGAGTTCAAATCTAACTTCAAATACTTAACACTTCCTAGCTGTGTGACTTGGACAAGTCACTTAACCCCAACTGCCTCAGCAAAAACAAAACAACAACAAAAAAATCACATTGGCACAAGTTCCCTTTTATTTGAGTAAAGAAGTTCTATTCTACTATTCTATACATTTCCAACTACAATATGATTAGCAGTCTATAATAAATAATCAATACCCAGTGTCTAACAGTGCTAACTAAATTCTGGTGATAAGTAAAAGGCAAAAACAGACCCTATCCTTCAAGAAGCTTACATTCTACTGGTGAAGACATGTATATAAATAGATACACACAGAAAACATAGAAATAAACTCAAAAAGGAAGGGATCAGCTATTAGGAGGAAATAGTAGAAAGGAAACTTCTGTGGGTAAAGTTTCACAATTGATAAATGCCTGGCACAAGGTAGATACTTAATAAACATTTATAGACTGACTGATACTTACTGATAATCTGAGAGATGAATGCTTCATAATAATCTCTTTTGGCTTTAGCCCAGAGAATCCATCATCTGAGAAACAGTATGGCTAAATGCGAAGATGAAAATCATTAGGTTTTCTGCAATGTGATGCATTTACTCTTCAATAATTTCTTAAAAAGTATTTACTATGACTTAAAAGATTTGCCCCTTATTTCTGTGGGAGGGAAAGCCATCTCTGGTTAGACTCCTGGTTTTGGTCAAGTCTTGAATAAACTCCCTTCTCAACTCTGTCCCTGAAAAAAATTGACTTTCTTGAAAAAATTAGTTTAAATGCCATCATCTAAAGTGAAGCTTCACATTCACCAGCTACTGTGAGTACCCCCTTCAAGAATTTCATTTTTAATTTATTTATATGCCTATGGGTTTTCTCTCCCAGGTAAACTATAAGCTCCTTGAGGGCATGGATTATTTCATTTTTTGGTTTTGTGTTTTTATTAACCTAGGAATCCAGTTCCTGGAACATGACAGGGCTTTAAATAAATAGCTGCTGACCTAATGAGTGAACTACAAAAACAAAGACACTCTAATCAATAGATAAAGAAAGGAGGAACACATAAAACTCAATTCAGCATGCATTTTGGCAGCACGCTTAGGTGCTTGGGGTACAGAGATACAACTGACTTCAAGGAATTTATATTGTGACAGAGACAACATGCATGTATTTACATAATTAAAAATAAAGTAAATGTAGCATGAAATAAGAGCAGTAACACCAGGGCAAAGAATAGAGAAGAATAATAAAAAAGACTGTTACTACCTTGAACTTTTGAAGAGACCTAGGGATTTTAAGAGGTGAGCATTCCAAGAATGAAGGACAGCTTGTGAAAAGTATGAAGATAGGGAGTAGAATGCTTTGTAGGAAAAGCAAGCGTGGATGAAAGTGAAAAAAAATTGTGTGGTGAGAAAAATCTTGCTCTTATTGTGTACAATATATTTCTCATACTGTTTGTTTCTCTCAGCATCAGTTCATGTAAATCTTTCTAGACCTTTCTAAAATAAGCTTGTTGATCATTTTTTATAGAACAGTAATATTTCATTATCTTCATATGACACAACTTATTCAGTCATTCCCCAATTGAAAGACATCTACTCCTTTTCCAATTCTGTGTCACCATAAAATGAGCTGCTACACACATTTTTGCACATGTAGGTCCTTTTCCCTCCTTTAAGATTTCTTTGGGATACAGATCCAACAATGGCACTGCTGGGTCAAAGAGTATGCACAGTTTTATAGCCCTTTGGGCATTGTTCTAAATTGCTCTCCAGAATGGTTGGATCATTTCACAATTGCACCACAATGCATTAGTGTCCCAGTTTTCCCACATCCCCTCCAACATTTATCATTATCTTTTCCTGTCATCTTAGTCAATCTGAGAGATATGAGGTGATACCTCAGAGTTGATTAATTCTAATCAATTGTGATTTAGAACATTTTTTTCATATAAATAAAGATGGTTTTCATTTCATCATCTTAAAATTGTCTGTTTCTATCCTTTGACCATTTATCAATTGGAGAATAACTTGTATTCATATCAAATTGATACAATTCTATAAAGATTTTTTCCCCAGCTTTGTACTTCCCTTTTAATCTTGTTTTTGTTGGTTTTGTTTATGCAAAAACTTTTTAATTTAATGTAATCAAAGCTGTCCATTTTGCCTTTCATAATATTCTCTAGTTCTTCTTTGGTCATAAATTCCTCCCTTCTCCAAAGATCTGAGAGGTAAATTATCCCTTGCTTTTCTAATTTGTTTATGGTATCATCTTTTATGCCTAAATCATAATGACCTTATTTTGGTATGAGGTGTAAGATATAAGTCTATGCCAAGTTTCTGACATATTATTTTCCAGTTTTTCCAACAATTTTGGTCAAATAGTGAGTTCTTATTCCAGAAGCTGGATTTTGTGAATTTGTCAAATACTAGTTGCTAAAGACCTTGTATACTGTGTCATGCACATCTAATCTACTCCACTGACACACTACTCTAATTCTTAGCCAGTACCAAATGGTTTTGGTGATTGCTGCTTTATAATATAGTTTTAGGTTTGGTACTGCTAAACTACCATCCTTTGTATTTTTTTTTTCATTAATTCCCTTAATATTCTTGGCCTTTTGTTCTTTCAGATGAATTTTGTTATTTTTTCTAGCTCTATAAAATAATGTCGTGGCAATTTGGTATGGCACTGAAAAAGAAGATCAATTTAGGCAGAATTGTCATTTTTATTATATTAGCTCGGCCTACCCATTAGCAATTGACATTTTTCCAGTTGTTTAGATCTGACTTTATTTGTGTGAGAAGTGTTTTGTAATAGTGTTCATATAGGACTTGGGTTTGAATTGGCAAGTAGACACCCAAATATTTTATTCTGTTTACAATTATTTTAAATGCAATTTCTCTATCTCTTGCTAATATATAGAAATGCTGATAATTTGTATGGGTTTATTTTATACCCTACAACACTGCAAAAGCTGTGAATTGTTTCCAGTAGGTTTGGGGATGATTTTCTAGGATTCTCTAAGCACATCATCATATCATCTGCAAAGAGTGATAGTTTATTTCCTCATTGCCTATTCTAATTCCTTTAATTTCTTTTTCTTTTCTTATTGCTGAAGTCAACATTTCTAGTACAATGCTGAATAACAGTGGTAATAATGGACATCCTTGTTTCACCCCTGATCTTACTGCGAATGTGTCCAGCTTCTTTCCAATACAAATAATGCTTGCTGTTGGTTTTAGATAGATATTGATTATTATTTTAAGGAAAGCTCCCTTTATCCCTATGCTCTCTAGTGTTTTTAATATGCATGCATGCTGTATTTTGTCAAAAGCTTTTCCTGCATCTATTGTGATTATTAGATGATTTCTCTTGGTTTTATTATTGATATGGTTGATTATGGTAATAGTTTTCCTGATATTGAACCTATCTTGGGTTTTTAAAAATTATTTTACCCCATTTTCTTTAAATTTTTATCTTGGAAAACCAGGAAGATAGGTCAATCCTAAAATTTTATCTGTTCTAATTAGAAATTGTCATCCTCAAGCACTGAGAATAGGATCAAATCAAACAATCAATGAACATTCATTGTTAATTTTGCTTCAGGAACTGAGGATACGAATACAAAGGTAAAAACATAGGGACCAAGCCTGGGCAAATCAAAACAGAGTCTATAGAAGCCAAGGCAAGAGAAGAATATTGCAAAAGTTAAGGAAATGATTGTCACAAAAGTAAGCAAACAAATTTAAAGAAGGAAGTATCCCCAGGCAAAAATTATAAAAGAAAAAGGTAATTCTGGCAACCATAGTGATTAAGACTCAAAGATAAAATTAAAGGGGAAAAAAAAGTGTCCACCTACACCATTCCTTTTGTAAAGAAGACACTGTCAATTTTATGTATTAATTTCATCTTCCTAACAAGATTATAAATTTCCTATGCACAGAAAGTCTTGATTAAAATTGGGCTAGACTTGATGGAACTCTTAACGTCTCTTTTGATTTAAACCCATTATAGTCTGATTGCGATTGCTAATAGTGCTAACTATATTTCACTTAGTATCTTCCCCCATCTTTGTGTTTTCTTCTACAGTACCATCTCTTCTATCTTGTATAAAGAATGTCATTTGAAATCACCAATTGCTTATAGATCAAGTGTAAGAGGGCCTGCTTATCCCCTGCCAGCCTTTGACATCGCCTAGGGCATGGCTCAGGTAATTTGAGGGTAGCCTTGTAAGGGTAAACAAGATGGGGTTGGGAGGAAGGGATCCCACCCTAAGGAGCAACGTGACAGTTCCCAGAAGAGGCATGCTAGATCTTGGAGAGGAGTACCTTGAATATCCCTATTAGGAAAGGAATGTACACAACATATCTATGCGTAGCTTCCTATCTACTATAAGCAAGAATCTGATTACTATGAAGAAGTGACTTTATACACAAAACAAGTGACAAACAAGCATGAGATGATAAAAGGACCTGTAGTCTTTGTAATAAACGGAGTCTCACACCACCCTGGCTCTTACCCCTCATTGGCCACAGTCTTTGCCATTTCAAGTGGAGAGGCAGTGCTGGTCACATAAGGCCTGTTCCACTCCGGAGTTAGGGCCAAGACCCCTAACAATCAAGTAATAAAAAAGATTAGATTTATAATGTTGATTATGAGGTAAGGAGAATAACACATTGTATTATTTGAACATTTTGGAAAGGATGATTATTTTCCTTTGTATTTCTTCTGGTTGACATTTGAAATTTTTTTTTTGGAGGGGGGCGGGGGATGCTGCCTCATTTTCCTTTAATCTCTATCTTGATTAATGAGAGGGTGGAAGTCAACAATGCTAAAATTTAAATCTATTCCAATCAAAATAGATCTTCTCTAGTCTCCAATATAGTTGGCATAAGGCTGAGTCCAATTAGCAAGAAACTTAGAGATCATCCAATTAAACCCTAACATTTTACACATGAGGAAATTCAAGCCTGAGAGAGGCTAAGTAACCTGCTGAAATTACAACGGCAGTGGTGGAACCAGAAGTGGAGCTCTTATAAACCTGGCTCTCCCTCCTCTAAGTTTCTCACTCTCAAATTTTTGATTAACTAGAGCCGCTTTTTGTTTAAGCTTCCTTCTCTAAATATTGTCTATGTCTATTTGCCTAGTTGGACATTATATACTTTTATCATGAGAAGGACCAACCATGTCAACTGATAATCAGGGTTTTTTTTAAACTTAAACCTTTTCATCCTGTTTTCTTTACATAAAGACTGCGCAAAAATGCACTGTACAAACTGATGCAATTTGGTTCACTCAAGGTAATCTTAAATTCCATCTTTAGTATTAATAATCTTTTCAGTTCTAACAAACTGTGATTGTATGAAACAAGACATCAAAACAACAAGAACAAATAATCCAGGATATCTTTGCAGAGGAATATTTTTTCAAGAAGTCTCTGTACTATATCCAAAATAAGGACTTTCAAAGAAGGTTAAAAAAAAAAAAATATCAAGCTTGGAGGAAACTGATTGCAAAGAGATAAAATAGATTGAGCACTGGGTGTCAGGTCAAGAAATCCAGAGTTCAAATTTAGCTGCTTACTTACTACGTGACTTTGACCAAGTCACAGAAGCTATTTGCAACATTTTCCTCAAATCTAAAATGGACATAATAAACCTATCTCCCAAGATTCTTGTTAGGATTAAATAAAATAAAAATGGTAATGTGCTTATACAGTGCCTGGCACACAGTATGAACTATATAAATGCTAGCTATTATTAGTCTAATTAACAGGAAACTACACAAAATAACTTTCACACTAGTACAGAGCTTCAAGTCAGTGACAAAACAGCTAGCAGTAGTTGCTATGGTAAGTAACCCCCCCCCCAAAAAAAAAAAAAAAAAGCTTTCTTTGGTTTGAGGGCATCAGCACACATATCCATTCTTTCTTTAGTGTGTGTCTGTGGGGGTTGGGGGGGGGAGAGGAGGTACACAAGAGAATGAGGGAGATTTAATGAAGTTTAAGCCAACGCAGGAATTTTTTCCTTTCACCTGAGTCAATCTTCCAAAGAAAAAAATAATGCTGGTTCAGGGTTCATTAGTGGGCAAGGGTGACAGGTGACATCTTCCCTCTGGTATGACAAACTACAAGTCCATCAAACAAGAGCTATATTTTCAGTATGCTGGGTTGTTTGTTTTTAATGTAACAATGTTAAGGGATAAGACATCCTAACGTTTGAAGTTCCCCAGTTTGGTGTCACAGGTATGGTAAAAGAACTTGCAGACTCAGTTTCCAAATTAAGTGGCAAAGGGTTTATTAACGCTGAAAACAGCAAGATTCCAGAAGAGAAATAAGAGAATGTTGAGGGGCAGAGGACAACTTTATCTAGCCTTCTACCATTGGTATGTTAATCCTCTGACCCAGAGATAGGACAGAGGAGTAGTCTTCCAGAATTTGGTTCTTTCTGACCAGATTATCAGTCAGTCATGAATTGAGAGGTGGTCTCCGGAATTTGATTATCACTGATCAGATCATCAGTCAGTAATGAACTGAGAAGTGGCTCAGGAGCTTGGTTCCCACTGATAAGATTATCAGTCATCAATAAATTAAGAAGTAGTTTTTTTCAAAATCAGACTAGAGTGTAGTTCTTAGATTGGAAGTTGTAAGAAGTCACTTGAGGCAGACAGCAAATTTAGAAGATTTAGGATTTCCAGACTTACTGTTAGAACAGATCCTCCCCCCCTTAAAATCAGGGGACTACAAAATCATATTGCATCAATAATATACCCAATGAAGATGAGAATAACAAATGTAAGTGCAAGGAAAGTACATTGGGCTATGAAAATAGAATAATATCTGAACTATTTTCTATCACAAATTGTAAATATACAAAAACCTGAATATTTTCTGTAAATCAATGTTGAGGCTTGCTGTGACTCTGAGACAGAAGCAAGGTCAACCTACATCCTGGAAAACACCAATACTGGTTATAAGAATTAATAATAAGAAAATTTATTTTTGGAACATAAACTCTTTCTTTGTGAACAGCAATTGTTTCTTTCCTTCTTTTTGTATCTCCTCCAAGACCTAGCATTTATTAACATAAATTTATTAACATAATATAAATTAATAATATTAACATAATATAAATAATATAAAATAACATAAATTTATTAACATAAATGTTTGTTGTTATATGTTATAATACATACTTATTAAGATAATAATTTACAGTGTTATTATAGATATATAAAAGTAAATTTGAAATCATATCAATTACACCTCGGGGTGAAAATAGACTGTTGAAAAACCAAGACCACTTACAACTTGAGAAGATCAGAAAGAAAGAACCAGGGCCAGTATTAACCTGTCTGAAATGCAAACACCTCTTGGCTATCTCCACAGAAGTATCTAGTGGGGACCTCTCTGGGCTAGCTGGAGATTCAGCAGGAACTAGGGAAACTTCCACCTCCCCTTCTAGGACTGAGAGAACCTCTGCTGATTAGAAATGCCAGGCCCTGCTAAGGTGCTGAGAAGTGGCCCGGACCAGAAAGAACCAGAATCCAGTGAATGCAGAGGCAATGGAGCAGGGACATTGTTGGCTGTGGGCACTTACAATAGGATGGAGCTCTTGGTTTGGGATCCCTGGTCAGAGAGGAGAGTTGAAGGGAAGCTTGAGACACCATTTCCCCATCCCACAATTAGAGGTACTTACACTAATAACTCTTATTTTAAAAAAAATGAACCAGCAAAGAAGAATGAACCCCACCACTGAAACATATTATGGGAAAAGGGAAGACTGGGTTTCATCTTTAGAGGAGGACACTTTAGTAAAAAAATGTTTATACCTCAAAGAGTAATGTGAAATGGCTCCCTGGCCCAAGAAAATTTATAGAACTCAAAAAAGAGTTTAAAAATTAAATGAGACACAGTGAGGAAAAATAAAAATAAAAACCATACAAGAAAAACAAGATTATGAAAAAATAAAATTATCCAACTTTAAAAGAAGGTATAGAATCTCAAAGATGAAAATAATTCTTTGAAAATTAGAATTGGGCAAAGGGAAGCCAGTGAAGCTATGAGACTAAGAAATAACAAAACAGATTATAAATAATAAGAAAATAGAATAGAATGTGAAATATCTTATAAAAAAACAGATCTGGAAAACAGATAAGGAAGAGAAAATAAAAGAATAATTGGACTGCCAGAAAGTTGTGACGAAAAAGGGAACTTTGACACAATAATGCAGGAAATAATAACCCAAGAAAATTGTCCTGGAGTGATAGAACGTGAGGGAAAAGTAGAAATAGGAAAGAAAAACAGCGACCACCATCTCAAAGAGATATGGGAAACACACAGAAGTATTATTGCCAAATTTAGAAATCCCCAGATCAAAGAGAAAATTTTGCAAGAAACAAGAAAAAAACAATTCATATATGCTGGAGCTACAATTAGAATTGTACAAGACTTATCATTAGCCACAATAAAAGACCACAGGTCCTGAAATCATATCTACCAACTATCAAAAGAAGTAGGCCTCAGGCCAAAAATATATTCAGCAAATTATCTATAATATTGGGCATAAGAACATCTTATAAGTTGGCTTATGATGAGAATAAACAAAAGACCATGAAGAAAATAAATATAATAAGCAATATCTAGTTAATTTTTATTTTCCTAGTAGTTGCAATATTTTCATTTGATTCCAAGGGTAGTTAAAAGAAGAGATATTAACTCCATTTGTATTTTAAATATTGTATCAATTCTCCTTAAAACCTCTACCTGGTTTCTAAGTAGAAGACTGGCTGTTTTTTCAAAGCTCTCTCTCTGTCCAAAATTCACTGCCTCATAAATCCGGAATTTCTCTATCCAAAATTCACTTTTTTTCCTAATACTTGATGTAAATAAGCAAAATGATTATGGGAACATGTCAAACATATTACATAGTAATGTTAGTATTCAACTGACTAAAGTGCACAGTAGTAAATATTCTTACTCAATAACTGTCTAACACATTACCTCACTGCTGAGATTTCCAAAACAGCCAGCTGCTATTTGACGTAAGGTCAATATTTTTTTTGCAAACTTAAATGCACATAAAGGTGAATGATGAAGGTTAAGATAAAAATGTTTACTTTAGCATCAGGCTCAAATTTAGAGTAAACAATAAAATGCTGAAAAGCTTTATAATTAATATAAGCTTTTTCTATAAATAATGACGTTCCTCTAGAAATCTGTCATTAAATTCCAACTTCTATCTGTCAGTAAATAGAAAAGATAGATACTTTCCAGAGTACTTTGGAAGAAAATGAGCAATAGTCAAAAGAAGTGAGAGAGGATTAAATAAATCATTTTAAAAAATAAATCCATAGTACTGAACACCTTCTGAGTATCTACAATTCAATCCATGAAAATTTAGAAGGGAGAGGCATAACTATTAAGAATAAAAGAAATAATGTTGGAAGAGAGAAGCTAATAAGGCCACAGAACATGATCCCTATTGGAATATCAAAACCTAGGAAAAACTATTACAATAAGGTCACTTTGCCTCCTAAGTATATATTATTTTGGGGGGTGGGGGTGCTTTATTTTGTTTTTTGATTAAAGCGTTTTAATTTTCAAAAGATATGCATGGATAATTTTTCAACATTAACCTTTGCAAAACCCAGTGTTCCTATTTTTCCCCTTTTCCCCCCATCCCCTCCCCTAGATAGCAAGTAATCTAATATATGTTAAACACATAAAATATATATGTTAAATCTAATATATATATATATATATATATATATATAGAGAGAGAGAGAGAGAGAGAGAGAGAGAGAGAGAGCGCGCCATAATTTCTGGCCATAATTATCTTACTGCACAAGAAAAATCAGATCAAAAAGAAAAAAAAAAAAAAGAGTGTAAATGCTATGTTGTGACCCACACTCGGTTCCCACAGTCCTCTCTCTGGATATAGATGGCTCTCTTCATCACAAGATCATTAGAAAAGGGGTGAATCATGTCATTGTTGAAAAGAGCCAGGTCGATCAGAATTGATCGTCATATAGTCTTGTTGTTGCCTTGTACAATGATCTCCTGGTTCTGCTCATTTCACTCATCATCAGTTCATGTAAGTCTCTCCAGGCTTTTCTGAAATCATCCTGCTGGTCGTTTCTTACCGAACAATAATATTCCATAATATTCATATACCACAACTTATTCAGCCATTCTCCAAATGATGGGATCCATTCAGTTTCCAGTTTCTGGCCATTACAAAGAGGACTGCCACAAACATTCTTGCACATATAGGTCCCTTTCCCTTCTTTAAGACCTTTTTTGGATATAGGCCCAGTAGAAACACTGCTGGGTCAAGCGGTATACCCAGTTTTATAACCCCTTGGGCATAGTTCCAAATTGCTCTCCAAAATGCTCTCCACTTCACAACTCCACCAATAATATATTAGTGTCCCACTAACTATATATTCTTAGTTATAGGTATCAGGCCACTTCTAGACCCTGTCCTATTATCAATGCCCAGAGGCACAATTCCATCCCAGAGGAGATTCTGTTTCTTGTCCAAAATCTCCTTAGTATGAACCACACTTAATCTTCTACTTCCTACTTATGAACATGCTTTTTGAGCAACTAGTTTACAGGGACACTATACAAAAACTACACATCCCCATGAACCAAATTCCAAAGGAGCCCCATAAATCCGGAATGATTTCTTCCAAAATTCACCCATATACAACAAACAACTATTGTCATTCTCTTCTTTCAAGCCCCTTCCATCAAGGATTTAGGGTTTGAAATGTGAGAAACAGGAAAATCTGAACCAGTTTCAATTAGAAAAATAAATGGGGAAAGATGAATTACCAGGCATAGATATATACTAAAGGACTGTGTGATAGATTCGGATCTCATGTCCCTTTCCTCACATCCCAATTCCCTCACCAAACAGAATGGCATATTGTCACATCTTATCAAATTTCAAATTATAACTTCTAATCTTCTGCTTATTTTTAATAGAGTACAGTTACAGCTCATTTTCTTTATGAAATGTAAAGTTAAATATTTATTGTCAAAACAAGTGTTTGTTTGTTTAATAATATGGAATGGATCTTTCATTGTAACATTTTTTTCCTAAAAATATGGGGACAGATGGGATTCTTTAATTTTCACTTGCATTTCCTATACTTATTTAGCCATGTTTTTGAACCTCCTGACTTTCTTTCACAAGTAGTAACAGGTGAATATTTAGTTACTTCACTTTGAGATCTCCTCTCATAGTTTCACCTGACTAAAATGCCTCATGATAGTAGTTTAATGTATGAACTACTCTTCTAAATAGTATGGTTTCAGGTCTGTTTTATTCCATCAAACTATCAGTAAAAAATTAGGGATTTTTAGACATTCAAAAGCAAGCTTAAGTATCTTATTTTGTAGCATGCAGCCCTAAGAAAAACATCATCATGTTGTATAACAAAAAAAACTAATAAGTAGTAGGATATTCGAGAGTAAAGTTTTATTAGGTATAAAAATTATTGGGGCAATCTTCTCAGAAAGTAATCTCCCATTATATTCCGAGGTTATTTTTAAATTAACATTTTAAAATTCACTGTTGCCAGATGGCTAAAGCATACAAGGTTATTACAGAGTTTAATGACTTAACTGTGATTAGGGCCATACTTCTACAAAGTCATAAATGCTATTTACAAATATGTGGCCTCATGTACTTGAAAAAATGTCAGCAGGAAGCAGCACCGTAAGATTCCCTGATTGGCTGAAAGACTGGTGGAAGACAGGGAAAACCAACAAGAAACCTGCCTGCATTTTTAAATTACATTTACCCTCAGAAAGAGGAAATTCTTTTTTTTTTTTAAATTAATGGCAAATGTGGAAACCAAATGTGAATTTTTATACAAGTTTGTTTCAGTCTGATATATCTATGCCCTGAAAAGCACTAGTTTGGGAGTCAGAGGATTTAGATTTAAATTGTGACAGTCACTTTTACAGGTGCAACCATAAGCAAATCACATGTCTCTGGGTCACAAGATCCTTATCTATTAAACTAGTAGGTTGGATTAGATCAAAGCTTCTTAAACTGTGGGTTGGGACTCAATATGGGCTCACTTAACTGAATGTGGGGGTTGTAAAGTTATGGTTTATTATCAGTAAATGTTTGATTTGTATATCCATTTTATATACTTGTCTACTGGAATCTCCTAAAAATTTCTCAAAGAGTAGTTGAAAGTGGAAAAAGTTTAGAAGCCCTGAATTAGAAGACTTCTGAAGGCTTTTTTACCTCTGAGGTTTATATCCTAAAAGCCAAAGAAGGATGAATAACTTAATTTCCTAAGGTCATTAGAGCTGGAATTTGAACTCAGATTTGTGTCTCCAAGTTCAGCCCTCTTTCCACATTTCATTTGATTTATAGCATTTTCCTATATGTCCACACATATACCCTCTCTGAAAAAAAGAGGTGTAAAACACTGAAGAAAGAGAATTAGACAATATGAAGTAGTCTTTGAAGCAGATCAACATAAAGGTTTGTAGGTCAAAAATAACACAAATCCCTTGTACAAAGATGTTCTACTACTTTCCAAAGAGCTCTCAGAATAGTAGTCAAGTTCATATTCTACCATAAGGTAATATTTTAATAAATTCACAGATTTTCACCTTCTTCCTATAAATACTAGTATGGAACTTTGTATTGTTAAGAAGTACAAAGAATACTAATTTTAAAAGCTTTTGAATCAATGCTAATGTCTAAGGACAATACAAACAAAAGTGAATTGTGAGGAATACTTATCACAGTGGTCTATCATCTCTCCAAGTCTACTTCCTTCTATAACTGTTCTCATCTTCTCATCTCTAGGGAAACTTTGGCTCCACATATCAAGTAATCAAATATGTTTATTATGAAAGGGAAACTACTTCCAAGTGTGTTTCTTTCTTATTTATGCTTGCTATATAAATACAACTATATAAAAAATTTCTAAAAAGAGAATACAGAAGTTCAGAAAGCTGGATTACAAGATTATTTTATTACAAAAACTTCGATTTGTATTTCAAGCACACACTGGGCCATAAACATAGATTTCATTCATAACCAAATCTCAACAAAAAAGTACAATTGCCCAAACATCGGATAGCAAGGATTAAAACTACTCATTTCAAGCTAGCTACAGTCAAACTTTTCTTAAGAACATATACTTTGCTAGTCACTATGGGTCATCAATTATTCTCAACAATTTAGGTAAACTTGATTTTATTTTTAGAACACACGAGTATGATACCATGCACCCCTACAAATATTATTTCTGGGAACTCTCAAAAGTCCATAAAACTTAAAATTATAAATATTATCTTGTCTTCAATAGCTTTACTAATAATCATTCAGATCTTCATGACATCTCTTTTTTTGTAGTGGTCCTTATATCCTGTGATAATCTCACCCAAACTTTTCTCAGAGCCTTAGGTCTCCTCATTCATTTCTGGAACATGCATCAGAATTCCTTTGCATGCTGGCACCCTTCTCCCATTGGCAAATTCCTCCAGGGGCCATGATCCTTCTTTCCTTCCTTCCTTGCCCTTCTTTCTTTCTTCCTTCTTACTTGTCCTAGGTTGAACAACTTTTATTCTTACGGAAAAACACTGACTTTTTATTTGTATTTATATCTCCTCCACTTAGCATATTGCTTGGCATGTAGTAAGCACTTATTAAATGCTTTTTGCCTGGCTTACCATTAAATATATTATGAATCATTATCACAGTTTTTTAAAAAAAGATTTTTGGCCCTATACAAGATTTCTAAAGGTCACTTTAAGATTAGATCTGAACTGTCTCATTCAAGATATTTTATTATTTTCTCAAGGTCAAAGGCCGAGAATTATAAAGCTTAAATACTAAACACCTGATCTTGACTCATTTTTTAACTACTTTGAGCACTTGGCAGAGTCCCAGTGAACTACAGTGATATGGTCAACTTTTAAAACACAAAATGCATGCTATATTATGTCTCAGAAAATGAAGTTTTTTTCATCACAGTTCAAAGGTTCAGTGGAGACACAAACCTAACTAAAAAGATAAATGATTTTTCATTAAAACAATCATTTCTCAGATTCAAAATGGAGAAGCCTGCCAACTCTCACTGATACAAAACCTCTGAAGAAAGAGGAGTTTGGCAGACTCATAGAACAGTTTTGGCATTTAACTTGAAGGAAGTAGCTTGGCCAGCTGACCTAGCTCTTAGAAAGTCTCATTATGGTAATAATCCCAGGTAGGATTGACAGCTTTCTGAGAAAGGGAAAAAGATACTTGCATTAATGAAATTTTCTTTCTGGAAAAGAAAAATGAAAGCATATCTTACTTGATTTAGTCACCATAAAAAACATAATAGTTGTTAATGCTGCTGCTGGGGAGGTGCAGTAGGGGAAGGTGCCAAAACTGAGGAATTTTGTTCATGTCACCTAAGTTTCAACAGAAAGTGGAGAAGTTCAAGATCTTTCAATCTGAAACATTATAAAAGTTCAGTAGTGAATGGTGGTGGGTTTTTCTTAAGGAAATCCTGAATAGAAAAGAGAGAAGTGGCAGAGATGGGAAAGGAGAAAAGTATGAATGCAGTGCTTTAAACCATTGCTACACACTGGATAGTCAACACAGGGTATATTTTTTAAAGGGGGCTTTCACGATTTTGCTAATTTCAACATCATTTTATTAGTCATTTAAATCCATATATTAAATAAATTAAATGCTATATAACATTTCAAAAGAACAGGGGTTAATTTACCACACTAACAAAATATTTCTGGGTCATTCAAGCTAACATTACAGAATCACAGAAAATTAATCGTTAAAGTTTCTTTCAGCTGCACTTAAACCAACTGCCTTATTAACATTTTTTCCCCACAACTCTTCAAAAGGGAATTTTAATGACTTAACCTGTTATCTAAATACTTTGAAGAAAAATGATATACATACACATTAAAAATAATTGACTTAGTTCCAAAATTTCCCCTTTTCCTTTCCTGATAATATTTCTCTGTTTATTCTTTATTCATATAAACAGATCAGGGAGAGGACCATAACTTTGTCAAAGAACCTCAATATGAGGAGAAGAGGCCTATACTTATTCTTTATAACAGCTCTCTACCAGTCACTCTCCTGTCCTACTATCCAGCTATGCTGTATAAATACCACCATCATCTGAGAGCTGGCTGCCCTCACATCTTTCCCAGGGGTTGGTGGGGAAAGGATGTCTGCACCTGTTGTGAAAATCACAGACAGATTTCTAGGTGATGATGACAGTCCTCTCTTCCTGTACCACTGGCACCTGCTCTGAGATCTGGCTCCTACTAAGCTGAATTTGTCTTAAAAAGCAGTCCTAAGAACTGCTGGGTTACAGTTCTGCCTATGACTTACACTAAAATGAACTGAAACAAGAGACTAGAACAACTATGTCAATAACTACACTTTATATTCATATGCATCTAAGAAAAAAGAATAAATATGAATGTAATAAATAACCTTATTCATATATGCAAGAAACTATCATCCTCCTAAAAACATCCCAGATGCTAATTTCTTCAAAATATTTTATCTACCAATTAAGCCACTAAAGTCACATCCTCATATTCATTACAGCATAGAAGCAACTCCCTCTTCTAGAAGGCTACCCTAGCAGCTCAGGTAGGTCTCCCCTAGCAAACTGGAAATGCTTACAAATTACTGCGGGCAGGGAGGGTGGAGAGCATGAAGGAAGACCTGGGAGATGACCCTATACAAAATAAATGGTAATTGTGCAGGAAGTATGGGAACTATCCTTCCTAGAGATAATGCAGAGAGTTGGCCCTGGAATCTGAAAGACCTCAGTTCAAATCTAATCACAGACACTAATTAACTCTGTAATCCTAGACAAATATAATGCTGCTTGTCTCAGTTTCCTAATCTAAAAAATCTATAAAAACTGGAGAAGAAAACGGCAAACCACTCCAGGATCCTTGCCAAGAAAACCCCATATGGGGTCATGAAGAGTCAGATATGACTGAAGTGACTGAACAACAACCACCACCACAACAACAAATCCCTGACTCCAGAGCCAATAGACTACTCCCTGACAACCTCTAGCTAATATGCACTGGAGGGAAAACTCACAAGATTGCTTCTGCTTCACCATCCCTAAAAATTCTTTTCCCCAGAGTTCAATCCCATTTTTCCAACTGCCAAATGCATATTTCCACATAGCCTTCCAGCAATTCAAGAATCTTAAAATCAAAATATTTCACTTAAAAAAACCCCCAAACCTGTCCCTTTCCTTTAATTTATTTCTGTTGATGAAATCATTATTAATCAACAAACATGCAATAGTTCATGGGGCTACAAAGACAAAAACAAAATAATTCTTCCCCTAAGGAGCTTAGTTCTACAAAGGGAATAAAATGTATTCATAAATTAAGTAAATACAAGTCACATAAAATAAATACAAAGAAACTGAGGAATGAGATAAGAGGAACAGACTAACAACTGGAGGAATCTGGAGAAGTCTCTTAAAGGAGATGCCTTGAAAGGAAAAGGGGTTTCCAAGAGTCTGGGCTGGGGAAAAGTATTTCAGGCAAGATGAAACATAAAAGTGCAAGGGTGGGCAGATAGAAGTAATACATAAAGAGTCTGGAAAAATAGATCTTAGTCAGAATTTGGAATGCCAAATTGAGAAATTAAAAGTTATCATAAAGGCAAAAGCTGAGTCTCTGAAACTTTTCGAGCAGAAGAGCAACATACTAAAATCATTTACTTGGTCACCTAGGTTTATAAACTAAGTCATATCTTTTACCTGTTACAACTCTTTCCCACTTAACATTGCAACCATCCTACTCTAAGGTTGTTTTCTGGATTTTTTAGAGCATTAATAATTCTGAAATTATTAAAGCTTAAATCTTTTGGGATACCCTACACAGTAAAGAGAAGAGAGTATAAAAACTGGAAAGGACCTATCTTTCATTGGTATAAGGAATTTTCTAATAAGGAAATTCTTCCTATCAATGCAGATCAGTACTTTCTCTGTGACTAATACTCTTTTAAATAACTGCCTTGGATAGTAAAATCTACTTGATTTCTTGAAAATCATAAAGCCCAATATGGATTGTAAACAAAACCTGGTCCCAGATCTTCCAGGCTCAGATCCATTTAGCCACACTGCTTCAGAAGGACAGGAGTGAGTTAAAAACTGGACTGACTGAAGCTAATGTTTAAAAACAAAGATAGGAAAAAAAAAAAAAAAAAAGGTTAAGAAATTCGAATAACGAAGCCACAACAAAGATCATCCATCTAATATCTCATTTCCCTTTTCTGAAGTGACAATGACACAAACAGTTGAGAAATTATACAAGTAAATACAGCATTTATTATCAAAGCACAATGTAGAATTCTAATAGAAAGAAAAACTGCCTCAGTTAAAATGAGACAAGGTTCTAGAAATTTCCTTCAGTAGGAAGACAATGATATTTGTGTCACTGACTATTCAAGAAGTTAAAAAGGGGGAAAAAAAAACTTTAACAATTGCCCATTTTCCAAATTTTTGGTATTGTCACTTTCAAACAAGGGATACCTTGTTAGTTAATGCAAGGAAGACATGTTTATAGGCTTATTTTTAACCAACAACTTAGAAATAAACAATATGACAATTAAAGTTCTTTTTTTAAAAAGGAAAATAAAAAGATTTTTTGCTGCTTAATCTAATACAATTATATCTTTGTAAACTAAATATGATACAATTCTTTATATTCTTTACTCTTTTAAAGAAATCAATACTGAGGCTAGGAGTAATTTTCACTTTCCTAAGGCAAATCAGTTTAAAAAGCTCTGAAATGAAATATATATATATATATATATATATATATGAATAAACTTGTGAGGAGTGATATTGTATTTGATTTCAAAATAATATTACTATTTATTTATGCAACTAAATCATGCCTCAGTTGTTTTGCAAATGATTTTTTTACAATTTATCTCCTATGGAAGCATATATGTCTTTGGGTATGTGGGTGGGGGTTATATGCATGTATTTATAAATATTGTGTATGTATATGTATGTGTGTATATGTATACGCATACCCACACACATATATATGTACGTACACAAACACATATATACAATAAACATTCAGAAGACAGTATTATACAGTAGAAAGAGCACTGGATTTTCCTTCTCTGGCTATTAGTTAATTCACCTGTTTAAAAAAAAATAAAAGAAAGAAAGATTGGAACAGATGACCTCTAAATCTATGAATACTTCTATGCTGTTGAAGTATCAAATATATGGATGCACCATTTCATGAGTCATATACTTTTCTGTTTTCAACCTACCTGGTTTAGGTATCAGTACCATGTCTGTGTCACAGAAAGAATTTGGTAGGACTCCTTCATTCCCTATTTTATCAAATAATTTATATAGCATTGGGGCCAATTGTTCTTTAAATGTTTGGTAAAATTCACATGTAAATCCATCTGGTCCTGGGGATTTTTTCTTAGGGAGTTGTTTAATTGCCTGTTCTATTTCTTTTTCTGAAATGGGACTATTCAAGCAATTTACTTCGTCATATACTTTTCTAAAAAGATAAAGAGCAATCTGCCTGGAGAGTCCAGCTAAGAAAAATAAGTCTATTCCTAGTACAATAACCAACTATGGGGAGTAGGGTATGTTCAGAGACTAGTACTTCTGAGCCCTTTGCAAGGCTGCTTTGCACTTCTGGCGTCCACTAGATCCACCTAACCTGTAGCTCACCAGTAGCTCCAAGAAGCTGTAATATGCACAGAGATCCTCCTCCCTGGTCCTCCCCCCCCAAAAACTATGTCAGCAGACAGACTAAACTAGGTTGAGGGTAAACCAAGGGATCTTAAGCCCTCTGATAAGTTAGGATAGGTAAACCTATCCAAAGCATGTAAAGAATTCTTCTGGTGGAATGGGTAGATGAGAATAATTTGTTCCAATGGCCATGAAGGCAGGTGAAACAAGTTGGTATAGAGTGTTTAGAACTTGGTTAGACACAAAAGACACCAAGGTCATCCACTGCATTTCAAATTATCACCAGTAGTCTTGACTCAGTCCTGTTATTGGACAATGGTGGCTCTGGAAAACAGCAACTTCATTGTGACTTTGTGCAACTCTGACACACAAGTTTAATTTACGCACAAATCAAAACAACTATACAATTATCAACAAGTTTATTCTGCAAAAAATGTTAGCCATAATTCACAACTTATTATTCCCTGACTACATATCTCCCATCTCCATACTTTTCCATATGCTATTTGCTTATGGCTACAATGTCATCTATTTCATTTTCATATACTGACATGCCTCCTATTTTTTAAGGTCCATCTGAAATGTTACCTTCTCCCTGAAATTACTAATTAAAAGAAATCTCCTCTCTCCTCTGAACAATCTCTACCCATTGTCTCATACTATAATTGTTTACATAGATATGCAATCTTCACCAATATATTATAAACCTTTTAAAGTTAGGAACATTATCTTCTGTACATCACCATAGAACAGTACTGAAGATATACAAGGCATCCAATAAGTATCTGTTGAAAGAATGTTTGTTCCCAAACATAAGAAAAATAATCTCACTTCTTAGACAATGTCACACAAAATGATATAGTAGGTCTCAAATGCAATACTAGGGATACATTCACTTGGGGCTGAATAAATTCTATTGCTTATACCAAGCAAAGAAATTGAGAAGGTTAAATAAACATATCTGAAAGTGGACTAAATAAATAAATAAGCATCTTTCACGTCTTTCAACATTTCCACTTATAAAGAAGTCCAATTGACTTGGCAAGTTAGGAATGCATAATTTTATGAGTTTTATATAGTATCTAAAAAACCCAATTCTTTCACTGTATAATACATAAGGATGGCTTAATCAGTTATATAATGGCATGTTTTGCTGAACTCCAGCAAAGTGTCCAGCTGTAATTTTGCTTCCACATAATCCTACAAGGCTAAGCTTATACAATAAAGGAATGAGAATTAATTTATCAAACATATTGTAATATTATTTTCATTGCTCATCTCCTTTTTCTGAGGGAAAAACTAAAATCCAGAAAAATAAATGGTACAATTCAAGATCAGGGAAAAAGTTACTGATAGCAGGAATCCAACTCTCTATCCTTAGATGCACCAGAATATGAAGACTTTTAGCTGGAACATCTAGTACATTGGTTAGTATTATGATGATATAATATCCAATAATTATCCAAATGGGAATCATCAATTCTGCCTTCTGAACATTCTTTCAGGTAAAAAAAAAAAACTATCAATAATATATGAATGTTCCTTTAAAAATTCTGAATTTCTCTGTCTACAACCCAGAAGCATTTCTAACAACAAACTACAATTGAGTCATTAACTTTCCACTACAGAGAACTTCTTTACACATGAGAACTATTCTCAAAAAGATGTAAAATAAAACAAAATCAGGTTTATTTTATTTAATAGAGTAGAAAAACTGCAGGACACATCTCTCTGTTAACAGGGGGTAGCATTCACTGAATGGCTTCAGGTTCAGTATTAAATATCCAAGTATAGTTCCTCTGAAATAACGGATAAAAGCACAACTTATGATCTGTCACACACAAAAAGAAAATAAATGAGCATGGGAAATAATGTTCTCTGGGTCATTTGGGTGTAGAGTTATGCATCTGTTCTCTGTTTATTGTTTTTAGGTCATAAATGGCTTCCTTTAAAAGTACTGCCAATACGATCAAGATGAGAAAAAACAACAGGCAAAATTTTCATTGCCAAAAAATGGGAGTTGAAACTGAAACGTGCATGACGTGAACTTCAATTTTGTAATAAGACTATAAACTACCACTGCAGTTGAATAAATAAGTCTACTGATTTCTTCCAAGTTATATCTATGTCTCTGATTTCATCCAGCTCCTTGAAAGGAATATTATCTTTAATACCAGTAGAGTACATTGCCTAACAATAACTCACAGTACTTAACTGGAACATGAAAAAAGATTGAAAAGGAAAAAGAAAAAGCTACATAAACATATGCCACATGCATATTTCTTACATCTCTTCCTTTACAAAATAAATGTTTCTCCAATGTAGACTGTATTCTATATTCAAATGAATCTTTGACTTAATCAAGAAGTATATTCCCTCTAATAATGCAGATCATAATTTATATCTCACTGATCCATCTTGTACCAATATTGTCCATGTTGTGCCATAAATTTGTCACATGAGATTTATTAAACATGCTGGTGGGTATTAATTGCTTTTTTTTTTTTTTCCTCGAAACAGTGAAGATTCAGAGAAGGGGAGGAGAAGGGAAGAAAAAATTGCAAGTCAAATATACAGTAGGATCCTGGAAATGGGTCAGAATTCAGGACAGGTAAGTTGGGAATAGGAAACCGGATTTCTACCATGATAGAGTTTCAGAATCACTGGAATGGAGTTAAGGGAAAGGGGATTATCACTGAAGAGTGAGCCCAAGCAGAGTATCTGTCAGTGGTTAGAAAGAAGTCTGAGGGAAGTACAAAATTAGGTTCTGCGGATTCTCCTTTGAGGTTCAACCTGGTAGCATATGGTGACTCTTTATCCTGTGAGGCTCCAGGAGAACAGTGTTGGAACAGATGGGTGTATAGTCAAGAAGAACTTAAGAAGCAGGAGGTAGAACAGATCTTGTCCCCAAAGAATGGGGCAACTAAAGATGGTAATGGAGTAGGACCTCAAGGAAGCAGGGGACTGAAACTGATGAGGAAGTCATGAGACTAATGGAGGAGACAGAGGCACAAGAAACAAATAGTCCTGTAAGTGGAAAAGGTTTTGTGTCTCATTTTTGCTGCAGTTCTGTTAATAATTGTTATTTTTCCTTGTCATCTTTTCCAATCTAATGGATATTATTTTACCCTAAAAGCAGTCCTGGGAGACAGGTACTATTATTACCTTCATTTTACAGATGAGGAAATTGAAACACGGAGATCAAGTAACTTGCCCAAAGCTGGTATTTGAGGCAGAATTTGAAATCGCTTCCTGACATATAGGATCAGTTCATATTTATTTAGATCTGTATATCTGTAGAGGGTTTAGGGCTGGTATTTATATAGTTTCTCTTTGTATTATAGTAGGAAGACATCCCAAAATTTATTCATCCTATGGTTTTTTGAATAGTTTTTTTTCTTTCTCTTCCTGCTAGGTTCCATTGATAATATACACAGTAATTGGTGGTTTATATGGGTTTATTTTATATTCTGCAACTTTGATGAATTTGTAACATCAATCAATTTTAACAAACTTTTAACTTTTTTAAATTTTAACAAATCATATAACTTGAAAAAAAAGGTATAATTTCATTTCTTCTTGGCCTTCTTTAAGTTTATTTTTTTTTATCGTTACTGCAAGAATTTCTAATTTATTTAATAAATTGAAGTTGGCAGACATAGATAATTCACGAATGAGGGATTATCAGTTATATTCTGCTATTGAGCATCTTGAACTCAGGTAGAGAATTAATAAAATAATGAGAGACATGTGCCAACACCAACAGAGGCTATATGTGAGATGGTAATTTCAAAATTTTGTAACAAATGATACTGATCACGCAACTCTATAAATTATTATACATAGTCTGATAGAAAGTATCAACAGGCAATTTTCACTCCTTTTATTTCTCTTGTTACTTTTTTTTCCTATGAGTGGATATTAGGTCAACATAGATCTCCTGCAGAAAGCTCTGCAGTATTCTTGGACTTGAACAACCAAAAGTAGCAGCTGGAGAACATCAACACCCCTAGGGAATCTTTCTTCAATTCAGACTTCTCATATGATGCTGTTCACTATTTTTTATGAACATATCTCTTTATAACATGCCTTGTCAAAGGGCTATCTATTGAATACCAATATTGTTCCAATGATGTATGGATCTGAATTAAGAGACATTATCCTATCTCATCCATTCTAAATGTATGGCCATGGAGACAAGCCACTTAAACTCTCTAAGCTTGAATTTCTTTATCTATAAAATTAAGATAATAATAATACTTCTTTATGATGTTGTGAGGTTCAAATGAGATGCTGAGATGTGTGTTATATATACTTAGGAGTATGTATGCAAATATAGATACAGTACTTGGCAAAAATTTTTTGCTATTATCATAAAGAAGGAAATATGCAAAAGCAATCATATAAAGGATATCAAAAAAATTAACAGCCAAAACAATTGGGCATCATATAGAGAAAATGAAGTATAATCAATGGATTGTCCACATGATTCACCAGCACCTTATCACTGTCAAGAGATGTGAAGCCTTTATGATCAACATATGGGAAAGGAGGGATGGAAGTGGCACAAAATAGCTAGGCATAGATGAACTATCATCTCCACTATCAAAAACAACTTTCCATATTGACCCATATAGATCCACTGAAATTTGGGAGAGTACTTACTTTTCTTTCCACATTACATCATAAACCTAGGAATGTTTCCTATGTCTAAAGGTTCCTTGACTGCATAGCAGTAGAACCTAGCTCTTGAATCTCCCTCTCTTCCCTAAAAAGACAGGGTTCAAAACTTTGCTTCACTTATAAGTGTTATGTAATATATATGACATACGTTGAGCTTTTTATTTAAAGACAAATAATAATATGCAATTAATCCATTACCAACTGAATTAACTTCAAGTGTAAATTCCAAATTATTAGACTGTAACTTCCATATTGCATACGTATATATATTACACATATATGATAATACATTTTCTCTTTAGTGCAAACCAAACTGTTCAAACAAAAAAAGTAGTCTTTACTGAGAAAATATGGTTTAAAAGACAGCAATTTTTTTCATTCATTGACAGATTAAGTGTTAAATATAGTGAGTGTATTTAATCTGTTTTCTTGATTTTATATGACTTGTGATTTCACCCATATAAGAAGCTCTATCAGCAAAATATAGTCTTTAGACGCCTCACAGAGAAATTGTGATTTGCCCAAGTAACAGACAGTAATTGTCAAACTGACCTGATTCCAAAGCAGTTCTTTAACCACTGACTAATATAATATCAGTGGTATAATAATAGATATACTATTGATATCCCATTTTTTGAGCAACTCAAAGAGAAAGTAGAAAGACAGAATTTTCCCCTTTTACATATGGTCAGAAAATATTGTGGAAAATAACAATTGTAAGTTTGTACACTTTTATAGATTCTATTATGCCTATTATATAGCCTAATACTTTAATATATTGGGTAACATTTAGATGATGATTAATATAATTAAATAATCATTTTTACATTCTGTATTTCAAAAAAAATTAAGATGTCACTATTATTTTCATCATTGCTCTAAACAGATGATTGTTTTAAAATGGAAAAATGTGAACCAAATGTTAATTTCAAATGGTGTACAACGAATCGAGAAAATACAAAATCATGTGTAATGCCTAAGGCCCTCACCTCAAACAGAGCACAAACAAAAATTTCAATATGTGATCACTATAAATTCAACAAAGGCCTACTTTTATAATTGGTTTACATTTCTCTTTGATTTCTCAACACCAGTCTTCTCACTATAATCTAATGTTTTTATCTTTTTATTTTACAGTTGGGGAAACTGAGTTTCAGAGAGGTTAGTTGAACCCAAAAATAAATATACTTATTAGCTATGTGAGCCTGGGCAAGTCACTTAACCCTGTTGCCTCAGTTTCCTTATCTATAAAGGAGTTAGAGAAGACAATGGCAAACTATTCCAGTATCTTTGCCAAGAAAACCCCAAATGGGGCCATAAAGAGTAAGACATGACTACAATGAATGAACAATAATAAAAATACCAAAAGGACTAAAACTTAAGTCCGGATTTCTTTTCCCCTTAGACTATGAATTTCTTGAAGGAAAGTCTGCTTTTGGCTATTCCTTGTCTCCCCAGTGCTTAGCAAAGTGATCACCAAATAAGTGGTTTATAAATGCTTGTTGAATTGACTTTGACTCCATATGCAATAACCTATTTTTCATCCTCTTCCTCCCAAAATTATTAGCTCTCTGGACAAGAATACAAATTGTGGGTAAAGTCTGAGGCTAATATTTCCCTAATACCCACCTAAATAGAAGTGATTCCCTCCCTTTCCAATCATTCATACCAATGTCTTAATTCTTCTATGCATTTGTTATATTCAAATTCCTATTTCAGATATTGATATATTCAGTTATTCAAAAACATAAAGTATCTGAACTTTGAAGAAAAAATTCTTAAATTGGGGAATTTATTATCACAAATGAAATTAAGAAGTACAATATGAACCAGGAATAAGATAGTAAGCATCTTTAAGTGATCAACTCTTTTTAGTAATTCCCATTCCTTTTTTGTATCATTTTGGAGACAAACTGATGTGCAGAGAGAAGAGACAGTATGAGATTAAAAAAAAAAAAAAAAAAAAAAGCCAGTTTGATTTGAAGAAGACCAGGATAGGAATTTGGTTTTGCCGCTTATTACCTGTAAGAACCTGGGCAAGTCACTCAACCTCAGTTACCTAGCTTCATTATTTATAAAATAAGAGAACTAGTAAAGATCAGGGATGTCAAACTCAAATAGAAGTAGGGATCACTAAACCATAGATAAGGATCCCCGTTATGATATACATGTTATTGTATTTTTAATTTATTTTGTTAAATATTTCTCAATCACATTTTAATCTGGTTCAAGTCACCCTGGGGGTTGCATGTAGCATGTAGGTGGTGTTTAATCCCCCAGGTCTAGATGACTGGTAAGGCCTCTTCCAATTTATAATTCTAAGAGTTTTGGGGTCATATTAACTAGCCTCTGATACTCTCAGGTGCAACTGATAAAGGATCTGTGGCATATGAAAAGCCACAAAAGGTCAAGGACCTCTACAGGTGCTTCTGGTCATAATAGCCATGGCTAGTCTTGTTGGACGTCAAACTAACAGTCAACAGAATCATGAAAAAATTTTAACCAGGACTGAGGATTTCCCACATGGAAAAATACACTGATACAGGAAGTACCTTCTCCTGAAGCCAAGGACATGTTAATAAGCAACTGTACTAGGGCACTCAACTAAATGGTTCATTTCAATTACCCCACTTAAAAAAAAAAAAAAATCTGGAACATTTCAAATTATCTAGTTCTATGGGGAAAGAATGTGACCCTTGTTCCTTAAAGCTGAGATTCTCTACAGAGTTCATTAGGCTCTAGTTACACTTATTCAAACTTAGGTGAAATCTCCTCCTCCATAAAGTCCTACTGTCTCCTCTGTCCAATCTATCTTTTACATAACTACCAAATAAACTAAGACACAGATCTAGTCATGTCATTCTACTGCTCAAAAACCTTCAGGAGATCCATTTAATTATCAGAAAAAAAAAAAAAAAAAACTAACTAAGCTTGAAATCCAAGGACACTTCAGTTTGGCTCCTACCTATCTTGTAAGACTTGTTTTTCCTCTTTTTCATCTACATGCATTGTATGTTCTCTTCAGATTAGACTAGCTCTTTTCCCCAATTGTATTCTGGTTTATGTATTGACAAGGACTGTATCTCCCAAGTCTGGGATACATTCCCTCTGCACTACATCATTTCAAATTCATCACTTCCTTCAAGGCTGAACATGTTATCTTTTTATTCCTCTGAAGCCTCCCTGAAACCCAATTCCCACCTCACAGGAAGATTAATCAATATCCCTTTCCCTCCTTCCTTTGCTTTCCTTCCTTTTTTTTTTTTAATTTATGTATGTCCCCTATTAGTTTGTAAGCTAGCTTATCACAGAGATTGTGCTGCTTTTCATCTTTCTGTCTCCCAGCACTTTGCACAGCAGTCAAGATTTTAACATTGAGGGATGAGGGAGAAAGGGAATCTCTTTCAGCCATGCTTACTCAGAGATGCAGAGGAGTATAATGGCTAGAGAACCAGGAGTGGATTTGAATTCTGCCTCAGACACTTACTAGTTATCTTTTATGGAAATTATCTTCACTTCTTTGGATCTTAGTTTCCTCATCCACAAAAGTAGGACTCCAGGTTTGATGACCTCTAATTTCTCTTCCAACTCAAAACCAATGATCTGATTTTTTTCCCACCAGATCTCAAACTGTATTAATATGACAAACTTCTTTGCATCAAGGATAGTGGAAGCACCATGCTTGGACATGAACATCACAGACCCTGAGATGCTGACAGATAACTCTGGAGGGCCCTGAATGCCAAGGGAAAAGTCTGAATTTTGCTTAGTAGACAAAAGGGTCACTAAATATGCGGGAGCAGCTAGGTGGTACAATGAATAGAGCAGGAGTTCAAATCCAGACTCAGACTTTTAGTCGCTGTGTGATCTTGGCCAAGTTACTTAGCTCTGTGTCCCTTACTTTCCTTATCTGTAAAATGAACTGAAGAAGGAAATGACAAATCATTTTAGTACTTTGTCAAGAATATCCCAAAAAGGTCTGATGAAGAGCCAGACACAATTGAAAATAACTAAACAACAATATTTTCAAGCAGAGGAGTGAAAACATTATTCAGAAGATTATTCAAGCTGGAAGAATTATAAAGGATGGCTAGGTAAGAGGAGAGTGGAAAATCTGCTTGAACTGAGTTTGTTAAGTGGTTGCCAATAATATAATTTACTAGTCTTAAATATGTACCATTAAAGAATGGATTTTTGAAAGATGCTATAACAACAATAAACAAGAATTGGTGAAAGCTAAGATGAAAAGATAATAAAAGTTTCAAACAAGGAAAATTGAGGAAATGATAATGTGACTGAAAAAAATATTAAATCAGAAGAAGATAGTTTCAGTGAAAAGATAAACTCCATGAATTTGAAGTGGAACATCTAAATGGAAATAACAATAAGGAAAAAGAATTAGATTTCATATGAGAAAGAGACAGGAAGAAGCAGTAAGAACAGAATTTTAAGATTCAAAAATTAGGAAATGGTAGGGTTGTAGTGAATTAAATTAAGGGTACATCATCAAAAAGGAATGGAGGCAATCACTGGAACTGAAGAGGTTGGCAAATTATGTAATTTGAATGTTGACAGGATTAACAATATGGATAAAGATGGAGCTTGGGTCAGAGAAAAAAAAAAAAAGATTGATTCATTTCTAAAGTCATTTTTAAAATTGCCAGAGTGACATGGGAGTCTAAATGAATGAAAAAAGAGATGCAATGTAGTGGTTTAAATGCAAATATCTTAAGAAAAATCCAAAGGATATGTAAGTAGCAATGGGAAATGGAAAGTGCCAAAACTTCCCTAGTCTGATTCAGCAGAAAAAAGTTAGCTTTGGAGTCAGACAACCTGAGTTCAAATCCTACTCTTGTGACTTGCTACCTGTAATTTTGTTTGTCACTTAATGTCTCAGGCCTCAGTATCCTCAATTATAAATGGAAGGGACTGGACTAGATAGCCTATAAGATCTGTTCCTCCTCTAGAATTATGATCTTATAAACCTCATCCCCATGCTATCCCTTGGTGTTAAGAGTTTGAAAAAGTGGAAGGAGTACTCTGCAGTGATAAATATAGTAATTGTAGGGAAAATTCTCATTTCTATTATACAAAGAAAAGGAAAATTTCTGGTTGAAAAGATCAAGACAATAAGAAAATTTGCTGAGAATAAAGCAGGCATTCTAGAGAATGCTGAAGATTGGAGTAAGATAGTCAATGCAAAATATGATGATCCTAAAGAAAAATATGACTGCTCTTTAGAATAAGGACAAGGATTCAGGAAGTGGCATCTCTAAGAGATATTGTGGGTTTGCAATGAAAAACAAGTCCCACAATGTTTTGGTTTCCCAATCCATAGCAATGTTTATAACATAATTTAGTCTATTAAGTGTATAACAGTAACATGTCTACAAAAATGTACATTCTTTAATTTAAAAATGCTTTATTACTAAAAATGCTAACCATCAACTGAGACTCTGGCAAATCACAATCTTTTCGTTAGGGAAGGGGGAAGGGATAGAGAGGAGCGGGAGTCCTTGCCTCAGTGTTGATCACTGCTGACTGATGGGTGATGGCTGCTAAAGGTTGGGGTGATTGTGACAATTTCTTAAAATAAAACAATGAAGTTTGCCTTAACAGTTGACTTTTCCTTTCACTTGAATACTTAGAGGTCATCATAGGGTTATTAAGTGACCTAATTTCAATATTGTTGAGGCTTAGGGAATAAAAAAGCCTAAGGAGAAAGAGAGAGAGAGAGAGAGAGAGAGAGAGACTGGAAATTGCATTCAGGACACACAACATATATTAATTAAGTTTACTGTCTTCTTTAGGCACAGGACCCAAGTACAACAATTACATCACAGGTCACCAAAATAGAGATAATAATAAAAAAATTCAAAATGAGAATTGCAAAAATGTGACACAGGCACACAATATGAGCATGTGCTGTTGGGAAAATGATACCTATAAGTGTGCTTGACACAGGGTGGCCACAAACCTTCAATTTGTAGCAATAAGATAAAGTGAAGTGCAATAAAATGAAGTATGTCTATATAGGAACATAACTTACGTCTACGACAGTGAGAGTAGGTGACCAAGATTAAAAATCTAAGTTACCTCCTAGGCAATGTTTATGCCAAATTCTCTGTCATCAGAATTTAAAGAATGGAATACTACCAAAATTAATGTGTCTCACAGATTGAGATAGAATTTGGAATTCTGGTGTTTTGAACTATGTGTATCTAAACCTCAACTCAGGTGGTCTTTTTGGCCCAGGACTATGCTGTGGGTGTCCTTTACTGGTACAGGGACCAAAGGACAGATCAAAATGCAGCCTGTGTGAAATCTCACCCCAAATGGATTCTTGATCATGACTGATAGATGCCTGAGTTGCATACTTGTCCCAGTGGTTTTAACAATGATGTTTTACATGAAAACAGGAAATGACTTTTAAGAAAACCCATCTGGACCATTTTGTCTTTCTTTGATGTTTTATTCGTCCCTGATACTGTAACAAATTGCTGAGCATATTACCACCATGTCACAAAAAGAATAACGGTATCAAATGAGGAAGAAGAGAAAAGAGCAGATGACTTAAGCAACAAAGACTTTTTCATGAAATTGCCTTTCCTGACTAAAACTGGAGGGAAGAATACAAAAAAAATATTGTGTCAGTGCTGAATAGCCTCTTTTTCCAGTGCTTATAATGCACTTATTTGTATGTGTGCATAAAAAATAATTTTATAAGATTAGTATATATGAAAATTGATCTTTTTTGTGCACATTTGCAAATATCATGCTTAAGATACAATTTGTACAATACTATATGATGATCATTTCCAATGGACGTATCCTTCTTCAACAATGAGATGAATCCAATCAGTTCCAATAGAGCAGTAATGAACTGAACCAGCTACACCCAGCAAAAGAACTCTGGGAAATGAGTATGAACCACTACGAATTCCCAATCCCTCTATTTTTGTCTGCCTGCAGGTTAATTGTACACTATTTCAAAGTCCGATTCTTTCTGTACAGCAAAATAACTGTATGGACATGTACCCATATATTGTATTTAACATATATTTTAACATATATAATATGTATTGGTCAACCTGCCACCTGGGGGAGGGGGTGTGGGGAGGGAGAGGAAAAACTGTAACAAAAGATTTTGCAATTGTCAGTTGCAAATATGCGAATGTCATGTATATATCTTGTAACTAAAAAGTTATAATAAAAAAAGATACAATTTGTATTCAAGGTATACAATATTAATATAACTCCTTTAATAATTATAGCTAAAACTTTGAGTCTTTGGAACCCTAAGGAACTAAGTAATTTAGTATACCCAAGTTCCAAGGATAGCTGAAGATTTCTCTCTTAATTCTTAGACTTTAAAATCAAACCATATTTAGCTAGAAATTTTTCTAAGATGCATTATTAACCTGCCATCTGAAAGATAATAAACATAAATTAATGTATTATAGGTTATTCAGAATCATCATATCCACAATGACAGTGTTAGTTACACCAGAAGTCAGAAAGATTGGAATCTGAATTTGGCCTGAGGCACATATTAGCTATAAGACCTTGATCAAGTCATTTAATCTGTCTTCCCCAGTTTCCTCAAATGCCAAATGGAAATAATAATAACATCCATATCCCTTGGCTGCTATAAGAATAAAATGAGATATTTTTAAAGCACCTTACAAACTTTAGAAAGCACTATATAAAGATGAGCTGTTAATACTGAGGTTGCTAGTGAAAGAGTATGGAAACTGGAGTCAAAAAATTGCCTGCCTTACCTAATTGTATGATCCAGTGCAAGTCACTTAATAACTTCTCTGTCTCTCTTTTCTTCATATGTAAAATGGAAATAATAATGGCAGCCACCTCTCAGTGTTATTATAAAGGTTAGAAGTTAACATATGTAAAGCATCTTACAACTTTAAAATGCTATATAAATATTATTATAGTTATTAACAATTAATAAAATTTAATTTGATATTTTTAGGCCCCACACTTAATGATGCACTCAGAGCTACTGTGCTATTTTTAAAGAGAGGGTTGTTTGGTCCAACACTGAATAGATCAATACAAAAAATATTCTTATGTTCTTGTGTGTGGTTTTTAATATTTTTCTGTTATCCCCCCTCCAGCCTTTGTTCTCAGCTATCAATGCTCAGTATATTAAATACAGCCAACTAAAACACCTCCCTCTTCCTCCTATATAACCACAAGTGCAGGCTTAGAAACTAGATAACCAGCGGCAACTAGGTGGCACAGTGGATTGAGCACTAGTCCTCTAGTCAGAAGGACATGAGTTCAAATCTGATTTCAGACACTTCATACTTCCTAACTGTGTGACCCTGGGCAAGTCAGTTGACCCCAATTGCCTTAGCAAAATCAAAAAAACAAAAGAAAGAAAGAAAAAGAAACAAACTAGATAACCAAATTTAGTGAAAATAAGAGAAAATACCCTAAAAGCCTAGGCAGGCTTCCTATAAATAAAGTACATAGTCTTCACACCTTCTATTTTGATACATGAAAAGAGTACCTAGAACATAATAGGCATTTAATAAATATTTATTGATTGATTCCCTCTTCTGGATCTTGTATTAGTTCTAAATAAGTGAAATTAAAATACATCTATCTAAAATCTTTCAAAAAAGTACCTACCACTGAGGTAAGGAAAAAGAAAGCAAATAAAAAAAAAGGGAAGCCATATTCTATAATTTCAAAGAAAATGATTGTAATTTTTAAAAATTATTATTATTTCAAAAAAGTATTTTCAATAGAGATTAGCTACTATATTTTCAGTAGTCTACAAAGAAAACCACCAGGTAAAACTTCTGGTATTCACTAATAACCCCCAAAGGTAGATCAAGAACAGCGATAAACAACCTAAGTACTTTTCTCAAAAAGAAATTATTGTTAAAATTTAAATCCATTATATTACTGTTCTGTAAGAAATGACCAACAGGATGATTTCAGAAAGGCCTGGAGAGACTTACACGAACTGATGCTGAGTGAAATGAGCAGGACCAGGAGATCATTATATACTTCAACAACAATACTAGATGATGACCAGTTCTGATGGATCAGGCCATCCTCAGCAACAAGATCAACCAAATCATTTCTAATGGAGCAGTAATGAACTGAACCAGCTATACCCAGAAAAAGAACTCTGGGGGATGACTAAAAACCATTACATTGAATTCCCAATCCCTATATTTATGCACACCTGCATTTTTGATTTCCTTCACAAGCTAATTGTACAATAATTCAGAGTCTGATTCTTTTTGTACAGCAAAATAATGTTTTGGTCATGTATACTTATTATGTATCTAAGTTATATTTTAATATATTTAACATCTACTGGTCATCCTGCCATTTAGGGGAGGGGGTGGGGGGGTAAGAGGTGAAAAATTGGAACAAGAGGTTTGGCAATTGTTAATGCTGTAAAGTTACCCATGTATATATCCTGTAAATAAAAGGCTATTAAATTAAAAAAAAATAATAATAAAAAAAAATAAAATAAAAAAAAAAAGACTTAAAAAAAAAAAAAAAAATTTAAATCCATTGGTTTTGTTGACCCACTCAAATATTCTTAAATGATATGAACAATGTTTCTTTTTATATTTGAACAATGTATCATTTTCATTATCACTCACTAAACATTCCCAGGGCATACATTACAAAATAGCATTGAGACCAAGGCTCTAATGGGCTATTTCAACAACTCAAGGCCAAAGCATGCCAGAAGACTAAGGCATTAATATGACAATAGATTAAAACACAAAGACACTCCTCCCCCCCACACACACTATTACCATTAATACATTAATCCTACCTTTTCCTCCCCTCAATGTATTACAGTACATATAAAAATTAAAATATTTCCCTCCTTCTTTTCCCTGCTAGCCACATAAGTAGTATCAAACTCAAATAGAAATAGAGGCCACTAAAAAACGTACATAAGGCTCCCTAAGGATTGTATACTGACTTAGAAAACCACAGGTTTATACAGATGTTCTTTTAAATTATTATTACTACATAAATACATGAAAATCAAGTAGGAATTATATTTTTATCTGGTTTGAATTGCTCTAGAGAGTGCTGTGGGCCACATGCAAATCATAGATATTCTTCCCTCTTTACTGAAGAAGTTTAGTACCTGATTCAATCATGCTTTCTACCCCAAATCCTGTTCTATTTGGACATTCCATACACATATTGGTAACCCACCAAACATTCTGACTTCTTGCTTCACTGACCGCAATTCTAATGATCTGTTCCTTTATTTACCTCAGTCACCTACAAGAATGATCATATACTTGATCATATCATCCCCCAGAATGTTCAATCTCCACAATCTAGAATTCTGAAATTCTTCTCAACACATATTGTTACAATTCCCACCACTTCCACTAGGACACCACATTCTTTTTAAAATTGTTCTTTGTCCTCATCTGGTTTCTAGTCACTTTACTCCTATGGTTTTCCCAGTACCGATCTCTTCTGATCTCATTTGATTTTCTGCCCTTCACAATTATTGGTTAATTAGTTCAACATTTTATTATCTCTTTTCTTCAAATCCTTTGTCCCTTGTCTATTTCTAAGCTTCAATCTTAAATTAATTTCACTATCTGCCTTCTTTACTTCTATTTCTATGCTACTGACCATGGCTGGAGGAAGTTGCAGGACAGGACCAATTGGGTACAGATTTGTGTTACATAATCTCAGTTGATTCCTCAGTGTGTCAAACAATTATTTTGCTCTTTTTTGACTGGTTCTCTAAGCACTCTAAGTGGTAATGTGCTTATTTGGAAGAAATAAGATTTGGAACAGTTATTCCAAATCTCATCTCTTCCAAATCCACCCATTATCATTTCCTCTTTTTTGTTGACAAAAAGACCCAAGAGTTGGGTCTAGGGTCAGAAAGACCTGAGTTTAAATCTAGCCTGACTTACTAATTGTGTAACCCTACATGCGTCACTTAACTACTAGCTACCTCAGCTTCCTCAACTGAAAATTGAGTATAATAATAGCAACTACATTCTAGGATTATTGTGAGGCTCAAAGGAGATAATATTTGTAAAGTGATTACCATTTGTAAAGTTATTACCATAACTGGCACATATCCGGTGCTTAATAAATGCTTATTTCCTTTTTTCCTCATTTTTACTATATAAGGTAACTTTCCCTTTCTCTATGATTCTATGATCCCTTAATCATGGGTGTAACCAAAGGTTTTTGGTTTTCTTTCTTATGAAACCCATAAGCTCATTTATACAGCAAAATTCAAAATTAATATAGTCAATTCTCATCTATCTCCTTGGTTTCAGTTCTAAATAAACAACTGCCTTTCAAACTCAGAATGTCCAAATTAAAACTCATCTTTCTCTCTAACTCTACCCTAACTTCTTACACTCACAAGCTTGGAATCATTCTCAACTTTAACATTCTCCACCACCACCCATCCCCATTCTGGGATTAAAAAGTCCTAAAATAACCATATAATGTTTTTGAAGAAGACAAACTGAGACTCTACAGACTTTTGTTTTCTTATCTGTGAAATAAGAAAGTTGAATTATATAATATTTTAGATTCTCTTTATTAATAACTTATGACTCTTTCAGAAGGGAGCATTCTATGTCCCATGCAAGTTAGCCTACTTTTTCCTTAAAAGATATTCAAACTATCCTTGAGATTTGATTGGATCAGAGGACTAAAGGGTCAAGTTACTAACAACACTTCCAGGTCACCAGAGAACAAAACGTCCGAGGCATTCCAGCTGTGCTGGAATGCTTGGCTGGCAGGTCACAATGATCAGCTTAGGGCGGAGGAACTTTGCTCAGCTGAATCAGCTCAGGGTTTTCTCAGTGCACATCTTTACTGAATATCCTTTAACTTCTAGAGCTAAATAAATCTTTTGCTAACTTTGGAATGATCTCCAAGTTTCTCATTTCATACCAATATCAAACATATAAGCTGAGTCAAGTTCAGTTTAGAACACCCTTTTAGTTCAAAATCTATGATCCAGTCATCACCCCAAACTAACCAGTGGCCAAATTTTGCTGATTCTGCCTTCTCAACTTTTCTCACTTCTCTCTCCACCACCATGGCTCAATCACTTATCATCTCTCTCATATGGATTATTACTTTTAATTGTTTTGTTTCCAATGTCATCCATCCATCTATCTTATACACAAGATGACAGTGTGATTGGTACATCTTTCACAAGTATGTCTACATTACTCTCGGTTCTTCAGGGGTTCCTATTCCATCTAAGATAAAATGTGAAGTGCTCTGTTTGGCATTTAAAGTCCTTCAAAATCTGTTTTCAGGCAATCTTCCCAACTGATTTCATATCATTTCACCTCTACATATCAGCCAGATGCCTAATTCTAAATGTCTCTGCATAGCTTTGTTCATTCTCAGAATGTGCCTTCCCTCCTAAATTGGCTACCTTCTACAGAATCCTTTAATGATCACCTCATTTATTAGTACTCTTTTATACATATAACATACACACAAATATACACACATTCACATACCCACAAATTGAATATACTTTGCATTATTTATCCACATACATTTTCTTCTACAAGAGAAATGCAAACTTCTTTAAAGCAGGATATAATTTTTGTTTCTTTAATTCAACAATTACAGTGCCATAGCACTGTGCCATATAAATAACACTCATTTAGTAAACACTAACTGAATTGGATAACTATTTGAAATAATATAATATACTGTATTTTTAAGGGAGATAATTTTATTATTAGAACCATAGTCTTAAAAGTTGGAGGACATCTTTCAAGTCATCCAGTTAACCATTCATCTCATGTAGGCATTCTCCACCATGCCCAAATCATAGGAGGCTTAGTGACAGTGGAGCTATGAATTCCTCACAGAAAACTAAATTCTTAGACTAAGAAATCCAGGTAGAGGGAAGCAAGGTACTGCAAAGCAGAGATTGGAAGAGGTAGAGATAAGGAGGAAATAAGGGGGATAATGGCTAGGGTGAAAGCACAGGGATGGGAAGGGGAGTATCTTAAGTGAGAAACTGCAATAAGATGAATTTGGTTTTCCCACAGAGTAAATGTAGGGGGGTAATGTATAATAAGGCTGGAAAAGTAGGATGAGGCCAGATAATAAAAAGCTTTAAATATTAAACAGAGGAGTTTATAATCAACCTAAGAAACAACAGGGGAACCTCTGGAATTTATTAAAGTTAAAGGGTGACAAGGCCAGATCTGCATTTTAGGAAAATAGTATTAAATAACAAGGTATTGTATACAATAATCCAGACTGTTTAAATATCTCCAGTTATAGAGAAATCACTATTTTACAAAATTGATCAGTTTACTTTGGAAAATTACTTTAGGAAATTCTTCATATGTAATATAATATTTAAATGTATTGTGCATTTATAGAAATGCATGTTAACTGTGAAAGAAATGATGTAAATTATATAAGCACAGTTATAAAAAACTTTTTTAAAGTATAAGCATTGCATTTTGTTTTCTTTCTCAATTTTTTTCCTTCTTGATCTGATTTTTCTTGTGCAGCAAGATAATTGCATAACTATGCATGTGTGTGTGTATATATATATATATATATAGAGAGAGAGAGAGAGAGAGAGAGAATTTTACATATATTTTAACATATTTAACATGTATTGGACAACCCTCCCAAGGGGAAGGAGTGGGAGGAAGGAGAGAAAAATTTGGAATAGAAAGTTTAGTAAGGGTCAATATTGAAAAATTACTCATGCATGTTTTGTAAATAAAAAGCTTTAATAGAATTTTTTAAAAAATAAAAAGTATAAGCATCCCTATATATATTCACACATATACTTCAATGCTCCAGCACTGGTATCTCATTTCCTAAGTTTACTTTAGATTTATTTAGTAGATATTTTGTATCTATGCATGTATGTGCATATACCCAACACTTAAATGAAGATGCTGTTGTATATGTGTATGTTTTACACAAACTCACTGGCTCCTCCAACAGAATGCAACCTCTTTAAGGGCAGAGTTTGTTTCTTTTATTTTTGTTTTGTCTTATTTGCTTTTTCTTAGTGTCCTCAGTATTTAAAATGCCTATCATAGTCTAGTGACTAATTGACTCAATGATCCATGATTTCATCAGGGTGAATACCCCCCTCACCGATACAGATCACAATCCCTTTGCCATCTTCATGAGCTGAAAAGCTCATCATAACAAAGCCAAATCCTTGATTAGATTCTTTGAATACTCCAAAACTTTTCTGCAGATGTCACACATATAACCCATTACAATCCATTCCCAAAGCCTTTTCAGATGATAAAGCTTGCAAAAACTTTTAGGACTTCTACACTGCTAACATGGCCTTCAAGAATCCATAGTCTCAACTCTGAGATACCATTATGCACCTTTCAGATTGGCTAAAATGACAGGAAAAGATAATGGCAATTGATGGAGAAGATGTGAGAAAACTGGGATACTAATACATTGTTGGTGGAATTGTGAAGTGACTCAATTATTCGGAGAACAATTTGGAACTATGCCCAAAGAGTTATCAAACTGTGCATACCCTTTGACCCAGCAGTGTCTCTGCTGGGCTTATATCCCAAAAAGATCTTAGAAGAGGGAAAGGGACCTGTATGTGAAGAATGTTTGTGGCAGCCCTTTCTGTGATGGCAACAAACTGGAAATTGAATGGATGCTCATCAGTAGAAAATGGCTGAATAAATTATGGTATATGAATGTTATGGAATATTATTGTTCTGTAAGAAACGACCAACAGGATGATTTCAGAGAGATCTGGAGAGACTTACATGAACTGATGTTAACTGAAATGAGCAGAACCAGGAAATCATTGTACATGGCAACAAGATTATAATGATGATCAAATTCTGATGAACATAGTTTTCTTCATCAATGAGTTGATTCAGACCAGTTCCAATGATCTTGTGATAAGGAGAGCCATGTGCACCCAGAGGACTGTGGGAACTGAGGGTGGTTCACAACATAACATTTTGACTCTTTCTGTTGTTGTTTGCTTGCATTTTACTTTGTCTCATTGTTTTTTCTGTTTGACTTGATTTTTCTTGTGCAGCAAGATAAATATAAGTTTGTATGAATATTGGATTTAACATATATTTCTACCATGCTTAACATTAAAAAAAAAAAAATCCATAGTCTTCTTCACACTATAATAAAGCATCAGTGTTTAGTACACTCATGAACTTGGATGGGGGGAGAGTCTTTATTTTCACTAACCTCTAAATGAAATTTAGCATTTCCTTCAATTAAAAATATAATTATGAGAAGAGATCCACAGGTTTCAGGTTGCTAAAAGGGTCTGTGACAAAAAAAAAAAAAAAAAATTAAGGCCTCTGTCTCATTGACTAGCCCAGTCACAAAGCAACAAGTATCAAGAAGCAGGAATTAAACTGTCTTTCTGACTCTGAGAATAACTCTGTATCTATATCACCATATTGCCTGTAGAAGAAAAATAACACTAGGAAAGAAATCAACTTAATTTCTTCATTTGAAATAATAAAACATAAACCTAGATGGTATCTAAGTTATCTTCCAAATCTAAAATTCTACAATTCTAAATTCTAAGGATTAAAAAGGCTGAAACATGCCATTAATTGATCATTATAATATAATTAATCTTTTCAAAAGAATAAACCAATGAAAACTGAAAATAATAATTCTGAGACATCATTGAGCTTAGTAGCCAATATATAAACTATAAAATGATTCCTTTTTGTTATTAAGAAATATGTTCCACAAGTTTCAGTCAATATTTTTTCTATAAAATATGACAGCAGCACAATAAACTGGAGAATTCTTTAATTTAGGTATTTCTAACAGATTTAAATAGATCCTTTGGGTTAGAATTTGTTTCCTCTGTGTATTTAAAGGGAGATGTCACTTTTTATACTTAATATAACTTGTTTTTTCTCTAATTCTATAAACACCTAGGTATTTGGTTTTCTCTTTTACACATACTTAACTGATAAGAGAGGCAGCTACGTGGCTCAGGAGATTGCACACTGGGCCTGGGGTGAGAAAGAATTCAAATCCTGCCTCAGACACTCACTAGAAATGTGATCCTATGGAAGTCACTTGATCTCCTTGGGCCTTAATCCACTGGAGAAGGAAATAGCAAACTACTGCAGTATCTTTGCCAAGAAAATCCCAAAGAATTGAACAAGACTAAACAACTCAACAAAAACAGAATGATAAATTCCTAATTTCATTAACTAAAATTATCAGCTATTTTCTATTAAATATGACACAAAATTCTCTGATTTCATTTGGAATAGCTAATGTATTGTCTTTCCCTCTTAGTTCAATCAAGCAATAAGTATTTATTAAACATTATTACTTATTAGGCACTGTAATAGATTCTAAGAATACAAATACAAAAAAATCAATTCCTCTATATACGAAGCTGATATAAAAAAAAAAAAAAAAAAAAAAAAAAAAAAAAGGAGACCTGGACATGTAAAGCAGAATAAATACATAGAAAATGTACCCCAAAAAACGGCAGTTAAATCCAGAGGGAGGAGAGGGAAAGGGAGAAGGAGAAGGAAAAAGAGGAGAGAGAGACAGGCAGACAGACAGAGAAAAAAAGACAGAGCAAAAAATAAGGAATGCTAGCAATTGAGGAGATCAGGAAAGACTTCAAGTCTTTAAAAAAAAAAAAAAAAAAAAAAAAAGGCTGGCCATAAACAGTGCTTTGAAAGAAAAGAACAGATTCTATGAGACAAGGAAAGTAGTAGTGAATTCCAGGCATGGTGTCCAGCTAGTGCAAAGAAAAAGAGGTGGGAGATAGTGTTGTATATAAGAACAGAGAGAAAGTCAGTTTGGTTGGATCAAACAGTGAAGGATGGGGAATAATACATAATCAGGCTGAAAAGATAGGTTGGGGCCAGACTGTGAAGGGTTCTAAAGCTAAAAAGAGCAAATTGTATTTGATTCTAGAGGCAACAGGAAATTGTAAGAGTTTACTGAGTATAATACAAATAACATTTTTTTTCTGAGGCATTTGGGGTAAGTGACTTGGCTCCGGGTCACACAGCTAGGAAGTGTTTTAAGTGTCTGAGACTAGATATGAACTCCAGTCCTTCTGACTTCAGGGGTGATACTCTATTCACTGTGCCACCTAGCTACCCCAATATCTTTTTAAAATATACAACACTCAAAACTTGAAGTAATAAAGTGAATCATGGAGAAGTATAAGTTTTAAGATCAATACACAAGTAAAATATTATATATATATATATATATATATATATAATATATATATAGTCAAAAATTAACCTTGAAAATCTTTCAGATTATCTATATTTGGTCCCTTAAAAAAAAAAAAAAAACCATGTACTGCATGGTACAGTATAATGGATTTGAGAAAGTTGCCAGGGAATCAACTAGATGTACATTCTATCTTTATCCAATTAATCAATAAGCATTTATTAAATGCCTGCTGTATACTAAATTCTCAGTTGCAATGAATTAAACAACTCTTGCAAGAAATGCTGCTAATCAGATGCCAGCCAGGAGCCAGCTCTTAGGCTCAAATAGAGAAAAACATATAACAGGTAAAAACTTAGCTAGGCAGGAAAAGTGATGATTCGTGAAAACAGTATTCCTGAAAGGGTTTCATACATCAATATGATTATATCTAAGGGTGATTACAATTCCACATAAGTATGACTTCTTCCTGCATCACCATGGAACAAGAGAGGACACAAGTAAGTCAAAGGAAACACAGCAGGGGCCTTGAGCTGCTCAGGAATGCTAAGAAGGCCAACTAAGGTTGTATCTATCCCAGCCTAAGCAGAATGAATAGAGCATTTGTGGTTATGACAAAAAGGAGAGTCTAGAATCACATTCAGCTGTGAGATATTGATACCATAAGAGGCATAAGTAACTGAGACCAAATGAGGAACAGCAGATTGACATCTCCCAACTCACTCTGGGGAGACAATCACTGAAAGAAAACAATAATGCCTTTCCTAAATAGGAGCCGTCACTGTTTAAAATTGGGTGTTCTCTCATATTCTCATTCTTTCTTTCTGTGTCTTTCTTTCTTCTGTCACCCCCCATCCCTTTTTTCTCCTTACCCCACTTCAGGGGAAGAGAGCATCCACAATCCACAAAGTTGAACTGTAATAGTATATCAATTGTACAAGTGACTGTATATAGTAAGTATTTAACAAATACTTATCAATTTATCAAACTAATAGTGAAGAAGTAGGAATTTTTGCTAAGAAAAACTTAACTTTTAATGGCAGTTGAGAAAGTCATTTGGGGAGTTTTCTCTTTTTTGCTTCTTAGTATATCAATTACATAAAATTTTGGTTCATCCTCAGAGTCCTCAAATGAACACTAAACACTAATTACTGAGAAAAAACACCTCAAATGATTTTCTCAGCTGGCTTCAAAATGTTATAAATAACATAATCTTTGAGAAAATTAAAAAGTTAATGAATAAATGTCTTCTTCCTTGAATCTGATTAAGAATGTTTTGCTTTGCTCATAGATAGAGCTAATCCAAATTATCCTACTGGTGTTCAATATCTAATTCACATGATTTTTCCATATATAAATAAAGGATAGGAGCTTTATTAAGTAATTTTCTCCATTAAAATAGATATTACTCCTTTTGTTGAGGATCATTTATTTGTCCTAAAACCAAAAGATTACTTTAAATCAGCAAATACTAATGGTTATAGCAATATATTCACAAGCATTTAATTTTCTATTAGAAATGCTTTAAGCAAAACCGTTTCAACTTTGAATGACACTATTTTAAAAATCATTCCTTTACCTTTTGTTATTAAAAACAGAAAATGAAAATAATTTAGAATAATAAAATATATAATTATTAATATTAATAACTTTGATTAGCTTAGACAATTAATATAAATGTAACAAAAAGCATAAATAAAGATGGAAAGCCATCCAAGATTTTAGTGAAATTTTCTTACAGCCTTTTAAGACAATTGACATACAAATTTCTGACTAAAGAAAGCATCCATGCTTTAAAATATGTCTAAATTTCCCAATGGCAACTATAGACAAAAAAGTAAAAAGGTTTTTTTATACACTATTTTTCAAAGAAAATCTCTATCAGGAAATACGCTTTTTCTGAAGCATAATTTCTCAATCTTTCAAGATTCAGACTAGAGACAAAAGCTCAAAACCTTTATTTTTAAGAGTTTCATTTGATCACTAAAACAAGATTTTAAATGCCAGAGGTCTGGCACAAGTTATGAACTCCACCTAATCTATGAATCTATGGTTTCTTTCTTCTCTTTATGTGTTGCAGACTCTTTTTAGAGTCAAAGAAATCCTTTCAAAAAAAACTTCGAAGATGCCCAGATCATGAAGAGATTGTAGATTTTACAGAGTAGGCCAAACGATTACTATTACTACTAGCAGATATATGACAACTAGATAAAAGCAAAGGAAGTGAAGAAAGAAAACTAGGCTATAGTCTATATTGGCATTCAAACAGATCGCTGGCATTTCCATCCTGCCTTCTCCTTCTTGTGGTAGAAGGATAAGATAATGGCAAGCAGATGATAAAAGAACTGAATAAGAAGCAACGTGCTACAGTAGAACAATTCTGACTAAGTAAACTCCTGAATTCAAATCTCATATTGGCCACTAACTACCTGTGCAGCCCTGACCAACTGACCTCATCTCTCTAAATCTGTTCCCTCAGAACAAAATGAAGAGACTGGAATAGATGGATTTTTATTTTCCTACTAGATCTAAATCTACACTGTTCTTGAACGTTCTTGAAGTCAAAGTGAGTAGTGATTTGTATCTGACATTATTTTTAAATCTGACATAAAACTAAAGATAAAATAATAAACATCCTAGAGCATAATATAATAGAAAGAGCTTGACTAGAAAGGTAGGAAGAGTTAGGAATCTATATACTGATTCAGGCATAAACTATATGGATGACATTGGGCAAGCAACAAGATTTCTTTGGGTCTTTCTATCCTCATCTACGAAATAAGGAGTATGTACTAATTGATCTAGAGCAGTGGATAGAGTGCCAGATCTGGAGTCAGGAAGAAGTAAGTTCAAATCTGGCCTCACACTATTATTAATAATGGTGTGTGATTCTAAGCAAGTCAGTAAACCTTGTTTGCTTAAGTTTCTTCATCTACAAAATGAGCTGGAGAAGGAAATCACAAATCATTCTAGTACCTTTACAAAGAAAACCCCAAATGGTGTCACCAAGAGTCAGATGTGATGGAATCGACTGAACAACACTAACTTGATCTCTAAATTCTAAACTTTCTGGAATTATATTAATTTTGATTCCAAGAATCAAGGAGTGAATTGTGTGGTAGAAACAAAGAGAATATCAGCACAACATGATACATGTATAATAAGCAAGATGAACTAGCAATTTTAAAGCAATGAAAAAGGACACATTTTATCTCATAGAAACTGAGAGACTTGGTAGAATGAGACTAATGAGTGGAATGTGGATTAGAAGGGAGGATTTTGATAATCCAGATATCTGCAGGAGCTCTCTTTCTACCAAAAGCAAGTAATTGCTAATTCTTGGCATTCCTTCACAAAATTATCATCCTTCAAAATATTGAGGCATCAAATAGAAAATTCTATTTAAGATTTGATTCTCACAGTACAGAGGAGTTAACTAATGGAATGGAAATGAAGAGGACATTTAAAAAAGTGACTACTTTATCTTTAAATTTGTAATTAAGGAGAGAAAAGCAGGGTAAGATCCAACATATATCCTAAATTTGGGGAAATAAGGTTTCAATATTCAAATAGAAGATTAGTAGCATCCCACTAAACTACCTGTCTACAGGGCAAGCCAGAAGGAAAGGAATTAAAATACTACCTTCCCCCCAGAATAAAATTCTGAGAACACAAACAGTAACAATTCTAACCAATGAGAAAGACAAATCTAATTCTATATTTTTCTAACTTATATTTTTAAAAAGGTATACACTGAAGATGGCAAGAAAAGCAGCTACAGTAGGATAAATACAAAAGTGATAACATTCTATTTCCAAAGGAGGGGAGAGGAAGGAAGGAGGGAGGGAGAGAAAGAATGCTAGAACCAGGAATGTAAAAGCTCAATATTAACTAAGAACTGGGGAGACAGAGAAGGGTATGGATGGGACTGCTGACTCAGGGTGAATAGGAGAAAGAAAAAATAATCACAGATATAGGGCAAAACTATTCAACTCCTATTTTGTTTGTTTTTCCTTCCAAAGAGAATGATCTTTGAACTGGAAATGATAGAACAAGAATGGAGAATAAGAAAGAAGTCGATTCCCAAATTGAAGAAAAAGATATAGTGAGTAATCACCTAGCTACTCATGATTATTTCAAGTCACCAAACTTAGATGAATTGCTTAGGTACTGAAGAAACTGAGATGTGACTATGGAAGCATCTTCAGTTATTCTTGAAGCATCACTAGACAGAATACTACAGAATTGGAGTAAGGTAAATATCCTGGATATTTGGATGGATGGAGATGGAGAAGATAAAAGAATCTACAAAGTGTTGGTCAGTTTGATGTCAGTTTAAATTTGATTAAATTTTATTTTAAAAGTGGTTAGTGAATATTAAAAAGAGTCATCATGGCATCATCCAGTGTACTATAATAAACTCCTTTTCTTCCTTCATTTCTTTCTTTTTTCCCTTCTCTTTCTCTTTCCTTCTTCCTTTTTTTTTTTTTTTGACAAGATTTTATATAAGCAGAAAACTGCTGCAAATATAGTTTATATGGAAGTAAACAAAGCCCGTGATAAAAATCTCTCATGTATTCTTTTTGATAAATGGGAAGGATAACCTTACAGGATTTGGAGTTCACTGAATGGCTATATTACCAAGCAATCATTAGGAGTTCAATGTCAACTTGAAAGGCCATCTCTGATGGAATTTACCAGGGGGCTTTGTGGGTGACCCTAGACTGTTTAAAAATTATCAGTGCCTTGGTGATAACATAGCTGATTTGCTTATAAAATAAGCACAGAACACAAGACTGGAAGGCAAACCTGACACAGTGAATGAAAGTCAGAATTCAAAAAGACTTTGAAAGCTAACATGAAGTTGTTGGGGGTTTTTTAATATTTTTTTTTATTTCAAAAATACCTCCACATATATCATGTTGCACAAGAAAAACCAGATCAAAATGGAGAAAAATGAGAAAGAAAATAAAATGTAAGCAAACCACATCATCAAAAAAAAAAAAAAAAAAAAAAAGTGAAAATACTATGCTATGATCCACACTCAATCCTCACAGTCCTCTCCCTTGGTGCAGATGGCTTTCACCATCACAAGACCACTGAAATCTGTCTGAATCACCTTGCTATACTAATATGAAGTTTAATAGAGGAAAACATATAATCTCACATACAAATGCAAATAAGGGGGTCAAGAAATATGGCTAGATCAGCAGCTTTTATGAAAAAAGAATTGGATATTTTCATGCCATCCCAATTTGCAATGAGTTAACAGAGTCAAAGAGTAGCCAAGAAAATGAATGTAAACTTCCAAAAATGAGAAAGTGATTGTGCCTCAGTACCTTGTTCTGTCCAATTATTATCTGGATGATTGTGTTTAGTTCTGACTGCCAAATTTTAAAAAGGACACTGTAAACTTGAAGATATCCAGATGGCAAAGGCAGCTAAGGAAGGTGAAAGACCTTGAGTATATGCCATATGAGGATTCTCTGAAAGAAAGTAATATATTTAGCCTGGAGAAGAAAAGCCCTAAGGAAGGATGCAATAACTAACTTAAAATATCTATCCAGACAAGGGATTAGACTAATCTCAAAGGACAAAATAGAGTAATGGATAGAAGTTATAATAAAAATTTAGGCTGTATATAAGAAAATCCTTCCTATCTGTTAGAGCTATCCAGAGAATGGGCTGGCTCAAAAGGTATAGAATGGCTTCCTTCTCACTTCTGATTATTCAAGCAAAACCTGGATAATCATTTTGAGAATTTATTTTGCAGAGGAGAGCTTTACTGGAATACAGACTGAAGTATATAGCCTCAACAATCACTTCCAATTCTGAGATTATGTGATTATGTTAATCGGATTATAGCAAAATAAGGAAAATAGCATCCTCTCTCTTTAATGTTTCAAGTCCCTAGAATTATCAGACTTGAGTGTCAAAAACTGCTTCTCTGACAGGTTATCTAAAAGTAATCTCAATAAGATCCCTAGCTCCTGGATATATATTTTAAAAAAAGGCAATCTTAGAACCATTTCAATTTATGAATTTTTTAAAAAGGAGTATTTTTTTCAGATCTCCTAAAATATTAATTAATCTCCAAAAACGATTATCACCTTTCTGAATTGAATAGTTATCTGTCTAAAGATGCAGCTTTGATTAGCTTATTTCTGATGACGCTGTCTAGTCCTGAATCTATAATTATGAAAACATGCACTTTTCACCAGTCTGATAACTAGAAAATGTTCTGTATTAGAATTACTTATTTTATGAGATTTAACCATCCTAATAAAACAAGTTAACAAATGGGGAAAAAAATAAGCAGAGTCTAAACAAAATCGGGTGGATGTTAGCCAAAAGACTATACACTAACAATTATAATTTTGCAAAAGTGTTCAGGAGAACATATTTTTTCCTACTTACTTTTTTATCCAGGGCCATCTCCAGCCATCTTGATCTATATCTTAGCAGTGGCTCTGGAGGGGAAGGTGAAGTAAGTGACCTTGCACAGATTTACCTCACTTATATCCAATTCACTTGCATGTCATGGCATCACCTCCCTGATGTCATCATCCTCTTTGGAAAGAAGGACAAACCACAATAGTTGATCAATAATATTTGCGATTTCTTTTAGCAGTCTTCACTTTCTTTTGTTTACTTTTTTATTATTATTGGTAATGTTAATTGGGCCAACCAGTTAGTTCCACACAAAGTTTTTTCCAGGCTATTGTTATTTATATTTCTGTAGATTCATAAGATATAACAACCACATTTGGTGCAGTACAAACACACACAGCTTTATCATACCACTGGTTACTATTTATATAAACAATTACTACTCCAGGATCACAGATATTCTTCTTCATAAAAATAAAACAAAACGTAACAGGCAAAAGAATACATTATTTAGCCCTCACTAAGAAATATCCTGGAGTTCTACTTTAGTGCTAGCCTTCATGGGCAATATAGAAGGTTTGCCAAAGATGAAAATACTAAAAAGCCTTCCCAGTTAGATATGATAATTAACAATCTCTTCCAAATAAGGAAAAGGATAACCATTAAACCATATTCTACCTGATGAAGCAATATGACTTTTGTCAATTAAAGTTTCCTGAAAGTGAATGTCACATATAGACAAAATTATCTTTCAATGTATCTATAATCTCCATATGGACACTGCCTCTACAGTTATCTCTTCTAAACTGTGACTTTCCCCATCCCAGTTCTGATAATTCTCAGACATAAAGAAATTTAACTGAGAATTTGGGAGAGTTTTGTGGAAGCTGCAGATGATATACAAAAACTAGCAGATGACATAGAAAAAGTTTAGAAACTCAGAAATGCATTAAATATATGTACAATATTATATAACATGAATATATTTTATCTTTTGTTAATACCATAATAATTGAGACTTCTTTGGTACAAAGGGAGGGCCAAAATTTTTTTCATGAATTTTCCAAATTGTGGGGGTTCTGTGCCCCTACCCCCCTGGCCCCATGATGAGGAAAGGATGATTGTGATGATATATCTACCTGTTCCCAACCTGTGACATTCTTGTCTGGTCCTTCTGTAAATCATCCACAAAGTCTTCCAACTCTCTGAAGGTCATTCTCTGTATCTTTCAATATTCCATGGATACCACTGCTACCCATTTGTTATTTCTCACTCTATAACCATTTTGTAATCATACATTTTCTGATGACATCTTTAATATGATTTTCAAGGATACAGATAAGAATATTATACTAGAGCCAACAAAATCTGAAAGCCTTCATGATTCCATTTCAAAATATCTGAGAGGGAAATATGTAGAAGCATAGGATTTCTTCATTAAATGTTCATGTAACTCTCTAAAACTAGAAAATACAAATGGATTATCTAATTTGAGGAAGGACTTTCCTTGTACTGACAAAATCAGTGTTCCCTGACTTATTTTATACCTACCTATGAAGAGTAGAAAAAAAATATTCAACATTAAAAGTTTTTTTTAAAAAAACCCTGAAAGTTGGAGAGAATACAAGATCCTACTGTTTGTTACTGTAAATATATAATGTATTAAAACATTTGTCATGTACAGCAACTTTTCATTATGAAAACAAGTTTCTGTTCATTTTGTTCCAAACTTTTCCTTATCTATCTTTTATTCCCCAATGTATTCTATATCTATATAAGTTTCAGAGAGATATTTATAGTTTCTACCCATATACAAAAGGTGTCTCAAAAGTTTTAGTATAGTTTAATGGTTTAAAACTTTATTAAGACTTTTAGGACACCATGGATTTCAAGTTGGTATACTACAGTCCAATTAACTTGGAAAATGTGGCTACTATTAATCTTGAATATTTTAAAACTGTACTAAGATTTGGGAGGCATTGTATTTCAAGCCTGTACAAGCCTGTACAGCCATTGTAATTTTCCATTAACTTGGAAAATATCACCAGAAAGAATGTTACTTTTCTGTACATCTATTCTGAGCTTGGAAACCTCCTTTATACTAAATGATTTGCCCATTCTCAGATCGTTTGGTCCTGAATTTTAGAAAGGAAAGAAAATTATCATTTCTTTTCATTCCATCTTGAAGGGGCATATGTGGAGATCCACTTAATCTTTCACTAGCCTGTATCTTCTTTTATGCCTCTTCAGATTGGTTGTGATGGTTACAGTATTTCTAAGTGAGTCCCTATTGAATTATGTTAGGGTGGCAATCACAATGAGTGCAAAGCAAAGCATTAACAAAACACCAAGAGGGGACAGGAAGAAGAAAAGCAGGAAAGAAAGGAAATTAAGTATACTCTGATAATCGGTCCCTAAACCCAGCTACTCAGGTGAAATTTATCTTCCCCATTGTTCATTCTTAAATGCACAACACTATTTCTCCTGTTAACTATATGGAAGCAGCACTACGATCAAAGAAGAGCTGACAGCAGGGGTGCCAAACTCAAACAGAAACAGGGGGCCATGAAAATGTACACAAGAATCCTCAGAGCCTAGCCTAGTGATCTCTCTCTCTCTCTCTCTCTCTCACACACACACACACACACACACACACACACACACACACACAGCATTATTGCATTTTTATTTACTTTGTTAAATATTTCCCAATTACATTTTAAACTGGTTCCTATCTTACTCAAATGGACCTAGGTTCAAATCCTAGCAGTGACATTTAACATAGCTGTGAAAGCCTGGCTAAAACACAATCTTTTCTCTCCCCATCTCTCTCCTCAAAGATGTATGCATGTATATATTCCTATTTACACACACACACACACACACACACACACACACACACACAATTTCAGAATCATACCATACCAAAAAAACTAAACTATTTCAGAAGTAGAAAATAATTTCTTCAGGATAAACAATCCTGTTGACTCAAAATGATTTTTTTTTTTTTGCCTCCTGCACATAAAGAAAGTACTTTACTTACAGAGTAAGAATTTCTAAGTTGAGGTCCAAAGACCCTTCATCCATATGATAGATTTTATGGGATTCATGAATATGGATGGAGAAAATTACTTTATTTTTATTAACTTTTAACTGTAATTTATTATTTCATTCAATTATGATTAGTTACCAAACATCATTCTGAGAAGGGGTCCACAGTGTTCACCAGATTGCCAAAGAGGAGAAAGACACACAAAATGATTTTTTTCTCTGCTGACAGTTCCTATATCAGACTCGATTTAACCTAGAAATCACATCCATCTAATAATTGAATTTCAAAAAAAACTAATAATAACTAGAACAATAAACTAAAAAGGCTTTTTATTCTACATTAGAGATAGTGATATCAAGTTACTTTGATTAAAAATAAAAAAACTAACTTCTCAAAAACCTAAGGGTAAATAAATTAGATTTTTGTGATTTTTTTCAATCATAATAAAAACCAGTAACAATAAGAAAAAAAAAAACCAAATGATTTTTTGACATGAATGAAGACATGACAAAAAACTATAGCCCTAGATCATTTTTACAAAAAGCAAAAATTCTACTGGAGCTGAAAAAAAATCTGAAAAATGCAGGTTAGGCTGCAATCTAATCTTTTATCAGCTCCCTAAGTCACATGCATTTAAGAGCCAATAGTAGCATATTTTACATTTCACTTAAAAGTGCTTTATAATGCAATTAGATAATAAGGTACTGAAGAACAATCTTTCAAAAATGTATACATTTGGCATTTTTCAAAGAGGATGGCCCTCAGATATAGAAGGAAAAAGAACTGCAAGTGTAAAAACTCACTCCATTTAAAACTTAAGTTTTAGAGATTTGCTTCTGGCATTAAGAGGTTAAGTGAGACAAGACTTGAATCTAGATCTCGATTACAAAGCCAACAGTACTCTATCCACTGGGAAATATAATAAGAAAATGAGAATATTCAATGAATCATGCTAATCATTAAAAAGTGCATTACCAGCATTATATATCAATAGGAAATAAACAACAGAATGGAATATTACTGCACCACTCCCCAAAAAGGAAGAGATCAAGAGATATCTGAGGAAGATTTAAATGAATTGGTACAGAATAAAGAGAAACCAGTAAAACAAAAGACAATGACTTCAACAATCCCCAAAAGAATTAGTTCATTCTACTTTGTACCTCAAAATGTCTTGATTGGTGAGTGAAAAAGCTTAAATTCACAAGGTCAAAAGATATACCCAGTATCAGAACACTAAGCCAGATTGTACACATCTTATTCCATGTAGGCAACCATCCTGGTCCCTATGCCATATGTCTAAAAGTTTTCATTGTGTTTGGTAAGCTGCACACATCTCTTGAAATATGTAGCTTGCAAACTTACAAACAATTAAATCTGTAAATCAATAAAATCAATTAGTTAAATAAGGAAATAAAATGGCATGGGGTTGAATTTTTTCCACAATCCCTCTTGTAAAATAAATAAAGATGACTAATATTGGTCATGTGAGAACCTATGATATTCATTACTGATTCCTCTCCTTTCTTTATTTCTCCAAAATTTGAAGTCAAAATAACACTAATAACCATTCCATTCTCGCAAATTAAAAAAAAAATTCTTCAATAGATGACAAATAAGCTTTTTTAAGGCTGCAGCAAAATTTACACTTGTCAAAAATGACAGATTTCATTCAATGAAGTATCAATAATTTATGATTTTTTAAGAAGTTATCTTTGTTTTTATATATAACTTCATCTATGAGGCTTGGGGGGCACTCAACAGCCCACCTCTGTATAAATGTGGTTTTAACTAAATTTATGAAAATTTGTTCATAAACATTCAAATGTGTCTAAGAATTAATTTTATATGGCTCAATTCTAAAGCAAAGCTTTAGGATTTGATTTCTAAAAATATGATTCATAAGTAGCTTTCCTAGAAGCTAGAAGAATTATGAATAATGCTAAGGTATAATCATAATTAAGTGAAAATATAACATTTTGCATTTACATGCTACTTTTTTACCTTTTTGAATCTAAGAAAAATAATGATTATTCAATTGGTACTTAGCTTTCTAAATCTATGTGATGATTGTAGTAATAGGTAAAACAGCAAGATAATGTACAAAAATGCACATGAATATATGACATTTTTGTTTAATCTTCAACAAAATAATCTCACAGGCACATATTTATTTATCCCCTTCAAAAGGCTCTATGGAGGCTCTATGGACTAGATTAAATGTTACAAACTGAAACCAAAGTCTGAAGAAACCTATTACTAAGTCAGATCTTGGTCAACAATCAGAGCTCCACATTCATTACATCCCAAGAAAATGATGGCTTTGTTCCTCCAGCCTTACACAACTTGATTCTTAATATTCAAAGCAGATGTAAATATATTAACTTCTATTTGATCGACAAAAAGTTGATGACTTTTCCAAACATCAAGAAAACAATCCTTTATGTAATTAATATTAGAAATGCTCTTGAAATGTGTTATTCCTCTGGAAGTCATTTGATCGGTAAAGGTAGTATGGTAATATCATTGAAAGAACACTGGAATTAGAGTACTTGGGCAGAATCCCAAATTTTCAACCTTGGGCTAATTTTCACTCCCTGAAAACTTGGTTTCTGCATCTTTGAAATGAGAAGGAGGGGAATGAACAAAATGATCTCTGAGACACCCTCCAGCTAAAGTATTTATTTTGATTCTCACAGGAAGACAATCTAACAAATAATTTACCATTCTGTCTGTTGCTTTTAATGGTGGTAAAAGCAAAACAAAACAGAACAAAACAAAACAAAAAACACCTAAAATTACAGAGACCTTACTGCTGACTTCTATAGCATCCCATATAAAGTTATTGCTGGATCTATTAAGGGACCTACAAAAAAGGAATGTTACAAGTAACTAATTAGGGTTCATGACCTAGGCATAAAGAATGAAATTATTAATAAATTAGAGGAACACAGGATAGTTTACCTCTCAGACCTGTGGAAGGGGAAGGACTTTATGACCAAAGCAGAACTAGAGATCATTACTAATCACAAAATAGAAAATTTCGATTATACCAAACTGAAAAGTTTTTGTACAAACAAAACTAATGCAGACAAGATTAGAAGGGAAGCAATAAACTGGGAAAATATTTTTACAGTCAAAAGTTCTGATAAAGGCCTCATTTCCAAAATATATAGAGAATTAACTCTAATTTATAAAAAATCAAGCCATTCTCCAATTGAAAAATGGTCAAAGGATATGAACAGACAATTCTCAGATGAAGAAATTGAAACTATTTCTAGTCATATGAAAAGATGCTCCAAGTCATTATTAATCAGAGAAATGCAAATTAAGACAACTCTAAGATACCACTACACACCTGTCAGATTGGCTAAGATGACCAGGAAAAAATAATGATGATTGTTGGAGGGGATGTGGGAAAACTGGGACATTGATGCATTGTTGGTGGAGTTGTGAACGAATCCAACCATTTTGGAGAGTAGTTTGGAACTATGCTCAAAAAGTTATCAAACTGTGCATACCCTTTGATCCAGCAGTGTTACTACTGGGCTTATATCCCAAAGAGATTATAAAGAAGGGAAAGGGACTTGTATGTGCACGAATGTTTGTGGCAGCCCTTTTTGTAGTGGCTAGAAACTGGAAATTGAATGGATGTCCATCAATTGGAGAATGACTGAATAAATTGTGGTATATGAATATTATGGAATATTACTGTTCTGTAAGAAATGACCAACAGGATGATTTCAGAAAGGCCTGGAGAGACTTACATGAACTGATGCTGAGTGAAATGAGTAGGACCAGGAGATCATTATATGCTTCAACAACAATACTATATGATGACCAGTTCTGATGGACCTGGCCATCCTCAGCAACAAGATCAACCAAATCATTTCCAATGGAGCAGTAATGAACTGAACCAGCTACACCCAGAGAAAGAACTCTGGGAGATGACTAAAAACCATTACATTGAATTCCCAATCCCTATATTTATGCCCACCTGCATTTTTGATTTCCTTCACAAGCTAATTGTACAATATTTCAGAGTCTGATTCTTTTTGTACAGCAAAATAACGTTTTGGTCATGTATACTTATTGTGTATCTAATTTATATTTTAATGTATTTAACATCTACTGGTCATCCTGCCATCTAGGGGAGAGGGTGGGGGATAAGAGGTGAAAAATTGGAACAAGAGGTTTGGCAATTGCTAATGCTGTAAAGTTACCTATGCATATAACCTGTAAATAAAAGGCTATTAAATAAAAAAATAAAAAAAAAAACCAAGTAACTAATTAATTTAGTGCAATGTATTACTATGTAATCACAGTCTGTTAATTTCATTTTTTTCTTACTGGATAAAATATTAAATTTTATGGTAAAAAATAATGATTTTAGGGTTTTTAAAATTGTGTTATGATTAAAAGATACATAATACATGATAAAAATCATGTATTGATATTAAAATATCAGCATTTATTATTTAACAGTACATTTAATATTCACTATTGATCACTATCATTTCTAAATTTAATACTAGGACTAATAACACACTAAAATAAAACAGCAACACTTAAAGTAGGCAAGGCATTTTAAAAAGAGGTCTGCTTTTGTGTCCTAAGGTTAATGAATGAGGGGCTCTCTTATATATAAATTGATTTTTCTATTTGAGTATGATAAGATTTTCACGTAATACTGGGTTATCAGATCAGAGGTTCACTTTAACCTTCTGCTACTTTACACGCAGCTTGGCAATAAGATACCAAGATTTTTTTTCCTCCTTACCTTTCAGCACATTAATACCTTGATTAACAAATCTTGTGGAAACAAAGGTCTTTTATAAAAAAGTTGGCCATGTTAAAAAAAAAAAAAAAAATCCTGCAGAAATCATGAATATCAGAGTCTTGCACCCATGTCTTATGAAAATAGTCCATGGATAGCTTTTTTAAAATTTTCCTAGAAGAGGAAAAACAAACTGACCCTATGTAAAATTGTTCAATGGGCCCTCTTAGCTTGGCTTTTCTTTTTCCTTCACTAAAGCTTCATATGCTCCCTATCTGCTAACTACAGGCATTTGCATTGCTGGTCCCCTATCCCTGGATTCTTTCCCTCCTCCTCTTCAACTACTGGCTTCCTTCAATTCTCAGTTGAAGTCTCTCTATATACACAAAGCTTTTCACAATCTTCCTTAATTCCTCTATTGATTATTTCCAATTTATCCTCTATAAATCTTATTTATATATAATTGTTTACATGTTGTCTCCCCATTAGACTGTGAGTGCCTTAAGAACAATAATTGTTATATGTCTTTCATTATATTACCAGCATTTAGTTGGTCTAGCACATGATAGATACTTAAACACTTATTGACTGACTAGTTGAATTTTTCCTGTTACTGAAAACATTTTGATTGCTATAAATGCTTAATAAATTATGTTTTACAGTGAAGTTTAGTGAGAAAATAATTTTCTTCTATAATTGTGAGTTTAGAATCAGATAATATAGAACTTTGATGCAATTTTGATGGATAAAAATATAAAGCTTTATTGCCTTCCTCTTTCATCAGAGAAATAGAAGATAGGGTTGCTTGATAATTTGTCCAACTGACCATCAGTTCTTTTTTACTGATTTTATTAGACCATATGACATTATAACTTTTCATCAACAACTTCATTTCAGAAACATGACAGATATCTACCAATTTTTTTTAAATTTCAGAATATTTCTAAGAAACTTATGGAATATTATTCTAGCACAGAAGCTCTCCCAGCATAAAACCTTATTGACACATATATATGACACAGTCAAAAAGGTAGCAATTTGCACAGAAGTGACAGATACATCTCAAAAATTTGTCCTGTCAATCTATACCAAGCAATTGTCAAACAGATAACCTTATTAGATAGAAAAAGAATATAATCCCCTCACATTCCTGCAAAGTTAACAAGTCATTTTAAACAGCCTGCCATAAAAACTTTATTAGGACTCATTAGCCTGAGAGTTCACAGATAAATCAATGAAATCAGATTCTTTTAATGTTAACTATCAACAATCATTTCTTGCCTGTCATCAATTAGAAGCTCCTATTTCAAATGAGGTATCTCAAGAACTAATGGAATGATTGCTCTTCATGGTATTCACTAAAGTTTATCACAATAGTTCTTTGAAGTACATATTGTTGATCTTAAAACAAACAAACCAAACTTTGAAAAAAAAAAAGAGCTGAGAAATAATATGGAGCAATAGAATTCTGGTTCTATCTAGAAGATTGGCTTTAAGAGGATCAATCATGATAGAGCAGTTTGCCTTATTGGCGTATACACAAACTCCATGTCACAACTGGACAATCATGTGAAACAGATGAGTTTATAGCACTTTCTCCCATTCCCTTTTAAGTTATTCTTGCCCTTATCACTTGTTCTCCTAGTTCTATCTCTGGCTCTCTTCAGCTGCCAACTGTGTCATTTCATTTAAATTGGATCAACACCTGTTAAGTCATGCTTTTCTCCAGGGCTTCTTAAAACTTTTTCTACTGGCAGCCCCTTTTCATCTAAGAAAATTTTACTTGATCCCAAGTATATAAAATAGATATACAAATCAAATATTATCATAATTTCATGACCCCCACATTCAGTTATGTGAACCCATATAGGGTCACAACCCAAATTTAAAAAGCTTTGCTCTACTCTTTAGGCAAATTTGCCAGGGGTGTCCCATTTCCCTGCACCTAGTATAGAATCTAAAGTTGAAAGGAACCTGGGTTACCTAGGCCAACCCTCTCATTGCACAGATGAGAGATATCAAAATCCAGCTAGGTCACATAATTTGTCAAAATAACTGGTATATACAATAGTAAATTCAGGATTTAGATACATGTCCTCCACCTCAAGATTCGGTATTCCTACATTTACTTTCTCAAAGAGAAACTAAGTTAATACCTGGAAAAACAGTCAATGATAATAGAAACTTAATGTGATAATCTTATAGGAAGTTTCTTTTTTAATGGAGAAATCTCTAGTGGTTGAATTTCAGGCATTATATAAGACAGTTTGGATGGTCATTCTGAAGAGGGAAATCTTTGTAGCATGTTAGAAATGGGAATATCAATCTGAAAAACAGCAGAGAAAAAAATTCAGTTGGAAATTTTGGGGATGCCCATTAATTGGGGAATGGCTAAACAAACTGTAGTATATGAATGTAATGGAATACTATTGTTCTATATAAGACATGATGAGCAGACTGATTTCAGAAAAATCTGGAAAAATTTACATGAATCGATGCTAAGTAAAGTGAGGAGAACCAGGAGAACATGTGCACAGTAACAGCAATATTGTATGATAATCAACTATGATAGACTTAGTTCTTCTCATCAAAATAATGATCCAAGACAATTCCACAAGATGGAAAATGCTATTTACATCCAGAGAAAGAGCCATGGAATCTAAATGCAGATCGAAGCATACTATTTTCATTTGTTTTTTGTTTTTTCTTTCTTATGGCATTTCCTTTTGTTCTGATTCTTCTTTCACAACAAGACTAATGTAGAAATATGTTTAACATGATTGTGCATGTAAAGACTATATCAAATTGCTTGTTGTCTTAGGGAGGGGAGAAGAAGAAAAATCTGGGACTCAAAATTTTGCAAAAATGAACATTGAAAACAATCTTCAAACTGTACATGTTTAACCTATACTGGATTATTTGCTGTCAAGGGGAGGGGGATTAGGGGGGAAAGAAAGAGAAAAATTTGCAACACAAGGTTTTGCAAGGGTGAATGCTGAAAACTATCTTTTCATTATTTTACAAATAAAAAATATATTTATTATCAAAATGAAAACATTAAAAGTCAGAAAAAAAGAAAACTATCTTTTTATGTAATGAAAAGAACAAAGTGCTATTTAAAGTACTATTAAGTGAAAAAAAAATTTCAGCCCTTAAAAACAATTATAAGATTGTTGGGGGAAGTTTTTTATGGTATTTATAATATTAAAATATAGTGAAAGAATTAAAATAAAAGATACCATTTAGAAAATGTATGAAAAAAAAGGAGGCAGCATGGACAAATAAAAGAAAATCTACAGATGGGCAGTGAGTGTGATCCTAGTTCATATAAAATGTTAATTCTTAGACTCATGGAAAAAGAAACAAGAATCACATAGGAGAATAGTAATGAAATAGCAATAACAGCTGATATAACATTTTGAGATTACGGTATTTTTTGTATGTTATCACATTTGATCATCACAATCTAAGCATTGCAATTATAGCTATTTTATAGATGAGGAATCTGATGCTTTGAGATTGAATGACTTCTCCATGAAGAGTCAAACTTGGATGCAATTCAAATGTTTCTTATAAATCCCACTGCATTTCCTCTCAACCATACATGACAATCTGTCATTCTACTGATGAGAGCTCAATTCATTGAATTATATATAGTGGATATACATACATAATCCATAGAGTGGATTAATTTCTGAATGAAGTAAGACATGAGATTTTTTTTTCGATTTCTAAGTTATCATGAATTATTAAGAAATAACAATATTTTGTTTCCTTTCTTTGACACTCATAAAGAATACTCTATGTTCATATTATAAGCAAATGGAGTTGTTCTGTGAAAGTATGTATAAGTTCCTTGAATAAGACTACAAGGTGATAACTACAAAAACAACATCATAGGCCACGATTTCAATTGCTGGCACACTGAACATCTTACAGCAACAACTGATTTATTTATTATCATCAGAAAATAAGGAATTCCATGTAATTTTTGCATATAATTCTAAATTTACCCCTTTCAAGGATAAGAGCCAAAACTTCTTTTTAAAATCTTTTTTTTCAAGATGTGACTTTCCAAAATGATGTCTTAAAAATGGAACATTAAATATAATTTAATTCTGGTTAATGACTAAAGAACATATTATTTTTTTTTATAAATTTAATTTTATTTATTTGATTAACAAAAAAAAAATTTTTTTTGCTCTCTCTTCCAATCCCTCACTATAGGGGAAAAGAAGAAAGAAAAAACCTATCTGCTATCTGACATTAACTATGAGCACTTTTTCACCATTTGCTACTTTTATTATGTTGTGGATTAGAAAAATAATTCAATGGATTGTTATAAATTGCTAAATAAGACACAGGGAAAGAGCCAAAGTCTCAACCAATAAAATCATGATGTAATAGTAGGCTTTGAAGTCCTATCTAACAGATCTCCAAGTCAATTGCCCTTACTATACTCCTTTCTTATTCAAAAACACGTTCAGGTGTCCTTTGACCTAAAGTGGCTTTCCCTTGATCTGGATATTGTCAAATTATCCCTCTCTACTTTCTATTCATGTCTAACATCTAGAAAGTTATTCTATGTTTGCTACCTTCACTTCACCAAGAAGGTTACTCCTTGGACTCTCCCCAACTTGTTACATTTCAATTAGGTATTTGAATCCATAACATTTCTCCTCAATAAAGTTCCTTAAGAATGGGGCCAGACAGAAAATAGGTACTGACCAACATCTGATACCCTATACCAATATAATGATCTTGGTTCATGATTTAGACATAAACAGTGATACTATAAGTAAATTAGAAGAACAAAGTCTACCTCTCAGATCTGTAGAGAAGGAAGAAATTTGTGGTCAAAGAACTAAAGTACATTATGAAATGCAAAATGGATAATTTTGATTATATTAAGTTTAAAAGATTTTGTATAAACAAAAACAATGCAGATAATATTAAAAGGGAAGCAGAAAACAGAAAAAATTTTTACATCTAAGGGTTCTGATAAAGGCCTCATTTCTAAAATACATAGAGAATTGACTCAAATTTATAATACAAGCCATTCTCCAAATGATAAATGATCAGAGGATATTAATAGACTATTTTCTAATGACAAAATTAAGACAATTTCTAGTCATATGAAAAAATGTTCTAAATCACTACTGATCAGAGAAATACAAATTTAAACAACTCTGAGGTACCACTACACACCTCTCAGATTGGCTAAAATGACAGGAAACGATAATGATAAATGTTGGAAGGGATGTGAGAAAACTGGCACACAATACATTGTTGGTGGAGTTGTGAATTGATCTAACCATTGTGGGCACAATTTGGAATTATGCCTAAAGGGCTATCAAACTGTGCATACCCTTTGATTCAGCAATGTCTCTACTTGACTTGTATCCCAAAAGAGATCATAAAAAAAGGAGAAAGGATCCACATGTGCAAAAAAATGTTTGCAGCAGTCCTTTTTTGTAATGACAAGAAATTGGAAACTGAGTTTTTGCCCATCAGTTGGAGAATGGCTAAAAATGTTAGATATGAATGTTATGGAATATTATTGTTCTATAAGAAACAATCAACAGGATGATTTCATAAAAGCTTGGGGAAACTTGCATAAACTGATGCTAAGTGAAGTGAATAGAACCAAGAGAACTTTGTATACAGCAAAACAAGAGTATGAAACAATGAAGTGATTCAGGCCAATTTCAATAGACTTGTGATGGAGAGAGCCATCTGCATACAGAAAGAGGACTGTGGGGGACTGAATGTGGATCACAACATAGTATTTTCATCTTTTTTGTTATTGTTTGCTTGCTTTTTCTCATTTTTTTTTCCTTTTTGATCTGATTTTTCTCATGCAGCATGATAAATGTGGAACTATATATAGAAAAACTGCATATATTTAACATACTGGATAACTTGCTATCTAAGGGAGGGAGTAGGGGAAGAGAGAGAGAAAAAAAAATTGGAACACAAGGTTTTGCAAGGGTGAATGTTGAAAACTATGCATATATTTTGAAAATAAAAAACTAAAAATAAAATATAAAATAAACATTAAAAAAAAAAAAAGAATGGGGCCAGAGTCATATTAGTTTTGTATTCACAGTCCTTAGGAGAGTGCTTTTACTCATAGTAGGTCTTACCAACCATTTGTTAAATGTTTAAAATTCCCAGTGGAGAGAAACACTGCTGTTGCCATTACTTGCCCACTCCACCCCGCTTCCCCAAGTGGATATAGCAGAAATGATTTCAAATCAATATGGGTTTGAATTATTTCTCTACTTCCAGAATTATTTCTGGACTTCAATTTCCTATCTATAAAATGAGAGGGTGAATTAATTAAGAATTAAGAGGATTGATTAATCCCAAAGACTCCTTCAAGCTCTAAAACTACAATTCTATCTGTGCATCTTGAGAATTACTACTGAAGAAAACAGCACAGTTGGTTTCCACAATTTCATCACCAAAAAAATAAATGCCAGAAAGCTTCTCAGTAGCTCCTAATCAACCATTTCTACTCCATCATACTAAGTTCTCCATCATACTATGTAGAGGGCCAGAACTCTGGAGAAGTATACTTGAAACAAGGATACTTATAACAAGGTGTTAGGATAACTCAATGGAATTGGTGAGATGATGGTTCTTTTATATATATATATATACTTAATACTTAGCATGATGATGCAAAGGTTCTCTAGTTCACACATAATCAGTATGCTGTAATGATATAATTACAATAAGGTATATAAGGGCTAAGAAGGACTGGAAATGAGACATTCTATTTTTGACGATCCTGGTGGCTCTCCTGCCTCCTCCAGTAAGACCAAGGACTCAGGCTGGTCCTGAGATCCTCCAGAAAAAAACATTAAAAAAAAATTACAGTACTATCTACAACTCTATTTTGTGGAACCTTGCTCATGAATTAAAACATACACCAGTACAGTACAGGGGCTTTGAGACAATTATTTTGGGTACTTGGGTATTTTTTAAACTTACACTTTAGGACTGTGTTCTAAAAGGATGAAGTGGCTCTAAGTCTGAGCTTCAAATAAGTGAGATTTTACTATAACTTCTTTCAAGAACCACTTGTGTTTCTGTAAAGGGTCACCTTAACACAGTGACAAATAGCTAACTCTGTAATATACAAAATATGGGGAGAGAGCCTTTCCCTGTGAAGTCAAATTTAAACATGAAAGAGAGCTACGAAGACTTCGGAATATTGTCAGTGCCAGAAAATCTGCCCAAATATCAGACACAAAGTGAATAATGAAGTGAAGAAGGAAACAATTGGTGAGAAACCAGATACGCCTCTATTGCTTATAAAACTGAAGCCAGGTTTCCATTGACTTTCATTTAAAATGTGTCCTTGTCTTGAAAGGCTGGCAGATTTGAAAAGGTTTTTGTTTGGTTTGGAGGGGGGAAAAAGGCTACTGCCAGCTTTGCCACTTGCTTGGGTTTTTTTTTCCCCTCTAAACTACTAAGCTTAAAAAAAAAAAAAAAAAAAAAAGCCTACCATTACTTTGAATAGATTATTTTATGCCATAATAAAAATGCCAACATTTATATAACATATGCCAAATAGCATAATCACCCAAGCTCAGTGATCCTTGCAGAGGCCTTAAAAAATTATTCAATTCTAAGATCTAAATATGCTGATTGGCTTGCCCAGTGTCTTCTGAATGACCTTTTAAATGTCCTCTCTGTTCTATATCCATTTCTGGCAGGTTATGACCAGCAGGGGTAAACAGCAAATATCGCAGTTATTTAGAAAGAGAATGAAGTTTTCTGAAGTGTCCTTTTAACTATGTGCCCTCATCCAGAACCAAAAAAGTTCCAACTGCAGGGCTCATTAGTTTGTTGGTTAAAGAGTGTGAATACATTCACATAAAAGTATCTGTTGCTGTAACAAAAATGTAGCTATCATTATCATTCTGACCTCAGACCATAGGATCCTAGATTAAAGGAATGCAAGATCACAGATACATCCCAAAGGTTATCTGGTTCAAACGACTCATTTTCTAACTAAGAAAACTAAGGTTCATAGAGATTAAATGATTTGTCCAAAGTCACACAAAGGCTAGATGGCAAAGGCAGAATCTGAATCCAGGTTTCCTTATTCCAAATCCTGTAGTACTCTTTCCATTAATGCAGACCTCTCCCTCTATGTATAAGAGCATCTCACAAAAATCTCAACATAAAGAAAATGACTAATCTACATGAACCTGGCAGCACATCTTTTTCAGATTATTAATTTTATCAGTAATAAGTAGCAGTTAATGAGGGCAACCAGTGGGTACAGTGGATAGAGCACCAGCCGTGAAATCAGGAGGACCTGAGTTTAAATCTGACCTCAGACACAATACCTTTTGGCTATGTGACCTTGGGCAAATCACTTAACCCCAACTGGCTCAGAAAAAAAAAAAAATAGCAGTTAATTTGGTACTTTTCATTTTAAGTCATATAACCTGAAAGAGGCAAGTGTGGAAATCAAGTGTTAATCCAAGGTCATCAAGTGATTTCCAAAATCTCTTTTTTTCATTCTAACTATTGCAACACTGGTCAAAGAATGGAAACAAAGCCATAGATATAGGTGGCACAAAATAAAATCTAGACTACTTTATGAAAGAGGAGACTCTCCTGTAAACTCAGAGATAAGGTCTTTCCATTAAGCTCTTAACAATTAAACTCCAATAAAAGAACATATTTGGTTAACTGATTACTTTGCTTTTATTGAAGAAGCAGAAATAAAGGTTTACAATACACACATTGTGCTTTCAACGCCTCCAATCTTACCCAATAGAACCTTTTCTAATTACTGTTAATGGCCAGAAAACCTGGTACCAAAAATCACATTCCATGAATTAGTAAGTAAGCTAACAGGAATTACATTTATTGCAGAATGTATTTAGTTAGTTTTCCTTCCCTAAAATAACAAAACTGTAGCTTAACTATTTAACTATTTAAAGGACAGTTATACTATAAAACAAGATAGTAAATAGTAATAGAATAATTTTTAATGATGATACATTTCCTTTTGTCAAAGTAAACAAGTCTTTAAAAATTCATTAAAGTTGATTTTTTAAAAGTCTTATAATTGGTAATAAGAAGTAGAATAAAGATTTTTTTCTTTGTTTCTAACTATAAAAATGATACTGTTTTACCTCTTTCATATGATGATACAGCTAACTACAACTAAGGTTATAGGATTCAAGTCTCATATCACCTAGGGATAAGTAGACTGCTTACAAACATTTTTATGATTTAAGAAAAAAATTCTAAGTAAGAATAAAGGATAAAGAATTATCTCTATTAATGTATCTAACTTTATGTGTGTATATATATATATATATATATATATATATATATATATATGCTCTGGATATGTACAGAGCCAGAAAGAAAAAACAAAATCCATAATCACATGCCTCTCTAATTCCTCTCAAAATCTCTCTTGACCCTCTCTAACATTTCTTCTATAACTCTTTATAAATGTTCAAGTCAGAGGAAGGGGTAAGAGTGGTAGTCTGAAATTTTCTGGTTTGAATTCAAAGAAAGTGAGACATTATCTGCCTAGCCATTCTTGGGACATGCATTCTCTACTCTTAGCCCTTAATCCCCTGCCCTAATACTCACCCTGCTGCTCACTGAACCTCTTCTCCTATACATGGAAACTTCCACACCTGATACAAACTCAGTAACATCTCTGCTTATAAACCAGAGATAACAATCTAGGCATACTGATGGACATCTCTCTCCTGTCATGAAAGCTCGTGGCCTGCTTCAGCATCCCTAAATACAACAGCTATGTCAGGTGGACAACCCAGGTATTTCTGTGTGGAAATGGAAAGAATGAAGGTAATGTGGAACAACCTGAGTGCTGGATCCAGAAGGGCTTCTCATTTGATCATTTTTCACTTTTTTCCTCCTATTGTGGTCTGAATATTATTTCAACCAAGGCCTAGATTGCCATGATGGTTACCCTGAGGTATCCCTCTCTCCCTCCAGTACTTATGACACAGATTTATTCTGATTTTATATCCTCCCTAATCCCAGCTCCTTTTTTATCCCTCCTACTCAATGCTCCTAACATCTACTCCCACTCCTAAATTCCCCACTAAATGAATCAAAAGGTAGGTCTCTCATTTTTAATATCACTGAGTAGCTGAGTGTCACAGTAAATAAAATACTGGTCTTGGAATCAGGAAGACCCGAGTTTGAATCTTCCATAGCTACTTATTAGCTGTGTGACCCTGGTCAAGTCATATAAACTTAAAGTCTGTTCTTCAATTGAAAAATGAGAATACAAAACTGACTTTATAGTGTTGTGATGAACATCAAATAAGATAATACACATAAAGCATTTTGCCAATCTAAAGTCACTAAATAAATCCATACTATTATTAGTCAATTTATTTCTATCTAAGGCCAAATTAGTCCTTGAGAAAGGTACTTCTCTATTCTATCCCTAAGAAAATCTGAGTTGAGACTGCCAAGAGGAAGCTAGGGGCAAAAAGAAAAAAGAAAAGAAAAAGTGTGAATTTTGTTTGTTAAGCTACATTGAGAGCAAAAGGTTATTGTGGGTGGACTAACAATAACCAACAGAGAACAGGCAGAGTCGGTTATTTCTTATTTTGCTTCTATTTTCTCTGACAAGGACAATGCACTGGAAAATGACAGAAATGATTAACAAAGTATGGTTAACCATAAGCAAGGAAATCATAAAGGAACATGCAGTGACCTGTGATGGATTCAAGTGACTTGGCCTTCATGCACTATATCCTCCAGTCCCAAGAGACCTGGAAGGCATGGTTATAGATCCACTGTCAATGATATCTAAAAAATCACAGAAAATGAGAGGTAACTTAAAATTGGAGAAAAATAAACTAATTACTTTTTGGAAAATTAGAACCCCCACAAATGCAAAGTTATAGAGAAATAAGCTTGCTTCTATTGATGGAAAAATGTTAGACAAGACTAAATATCTAGAAATGAGAGGGGTAATGACAAAGAACCGAGTGGCTTGATCAAGAATAAATCATGTCGGATTTAACTTCATTTCCTTTTTTGACAGAATTACTGTTATCAGGTAAGGGGAATGCTGTGGATAAAGAGGGCATTTCAAAAGTCTTAGTACAGTTTTCAAACTAACAAAGCTTAAAATTATACTGACACCTATAGTTAAGTTAAATGTTAGCAAAATTCTTTATTAAGTATCTCTTTTCTCACTACACAGAGAAGATGTTAGAGAGAAGCAGATAAACAATGGTACAATTAGGTGGATTCAGAAATGGCTGGATAGCCAAATTAAACAAATAGTGATGAAGAGAGCACTGGGCATAGAGTTCAAATCTGACTTCAGGCATTTATTACCTAAAGGGATCCTATGCAGGTAATTTAACTTCTTATTCCCTCTGTTTTTTTCAAATATAAAACAGAAATAATAAGATTTCATAGGATTGTTGTAGGATCAAATGAGCTAGTATTTGTAAAGTATCTAGCACGATGCCTCACACATAGTAGACATTACATAAATGATTATTCCCTTTCCTCCTTAATGACTCAACATCAATGAAAGTTAGCAGTAGAATAGCCCAGGGATCTGTGAATGGCCATATGCAGTTCATAATTTTTATCAATTTCCAGGATAAAGGCATAGATGGTATTTTCATCATATTTGCATGTCATATCTGACACAGGCTGAAAAGGACAGCTAATATTTAAGATGGTTGTCAATATCTAAAAGATTCTTGATCAAAAGATATAATTAAGTAGGGATAAATAATATCTAACATGAGTATAAAAAAACAGTTCTGTCAATAGAACATTGGGGAAGCATGGTTAGACAACAGCTGTTCTGGGGGGAAAGGGGGGGTTAATTAAGTTGCAAGCTCAAAATTAGTCAGTATTGTAATATGAAAGCAAAAAAAAAAAAAAAAAAAAAACCCACCTAATATGATCTTGGGGCTGATTAAGAGAACGAAGATCTTTCAAAAATAAAAAGACAATAGCCTCACTATACTTTTTCTTCATTCTCTATCTCTTGGTGTATTGTATTCAATTAAAGGTACCTCAATTGCAAAAGGACACTGATATACTGGAGTGTTCAGGTAGAGTAACCAAGATAAGGAAGTGTTCTTGAGACAATGCTATGTGAGAATCAATTGCAGTAACTAGGTTTTTTAGCCTGGGAAACCAAAAATGCAAAAAAGGATTAGGTTTGTTCTAATGAAAATTAAGGTTAGATATCCCCCCCAAAATTATTAATAAGTAGAGCTGTCCCAAAATGGGCTGTCTTGGACCTTGGGGGTTCTTAAGGCATAAGGTAATTTACTTGCTGGGTATATACAGTTAAGATTCCTTTTAGAACTAGGTACTTGGTGACCTTTGAGGTCACTTCCATGCTCAAATTCTGTAATTCCATGAAGGAAAAATACAACTGGATCAAAAATACTAAATTTAGGCAGAAGTCATATTAGGAAGAAAGCTAATAAGATCAGTTTAAACATGGTGATTATTGGATATAAGCACAATATTTCTGAAAGGTAACTAGAGATATAAGATGGATTTCAACAAAGAAGATAAAGAGATTTGAGAAAGATCAGTGTAGAGATGACTGAATTCATGGGAACTGAGGAAGATCACCAAGTAAAATGGTATAAAAAGAAGAGAAGACCAAGGATTGAGTCTTATGGGACACCCAAATTTATGGATCTGTGACCTGCATGGAGATCTAGCCAAAAAAAAAAAAAAAAAAAAAAAAAAGACTGAGAAGAAGCTTCATATAGGTAGTGAACAATGCCATGAAACCCTAGATATTTCTATCTAAAAGAGAGTGATCAACAATGTCAGAAGAGAATGCTTGCTGAGAAGGGAAAGGGAAGAGGAAAATTGAAACTCAAAACCTTAATAAAATGAATGCTGAAAACTATAGTTTACAAGTAAACTGGAAAAAATAAAATGCTATTAACTGAAAAAAAAAATCAAAAATATAGCAAAGATCTTGACAACTAATTTCAGTCTCAAAAGAACCCTTTTACAAAATACAGATCCAAAATACAATGATCCAATGACCTGGAATCCTTGAATATCCTTACCCCTCATCTATTAAAGAAAGAAATGGCTTACAATTACATGATTCAAGGACAAAACTTTAAAGAGCAGAGAATTTTAGTAATATTGTTGTTCCAACTTTAAATCAAAATGCTCTTTCCTGAGCAAAGGAACAGTTCTGCATCTTCTCAAATGCTCATTCTGAGCATAACACAGAATTTAGATAAAACCCAATGGCTGGGCCACAATTCATTAGCTCCATAGCCAATCTTACTCCTTCTACTCTCCAAACCTATCTCACTCCATCTAGGTTCATAGTCAGTGGCAAAACAAGGTAGAGAATCATATTCACCTAAACCAAAGATCAGGTTTCTCAGTCAAAATACCAGTTAAATATAATATTGTAGTACCAGCTTGTAGTTACATGATATAGGAACCTCTAGTGTTTAAAAATGTTCTCTGCCACAATCAACTGTTGCATTCTAACAAATGGGAATTAGTTATATTTGCAAATATTTAAAGTATTTGCTCAACTCATTATTTCTGTTACCCAATGGTGATGAACATCCACCAATCTATGCTGACAGAGCACTGAGGTAAGTGGTAGGCTGAAAAATCTCTGGTTTGGGATTGGGGAGTATCTATCTGACCATTCTCATAACAGGCTCTCTCTACTCAAGAAACACCCTCTCTTTCTTTCTAGTACACAATGCCCTTTCTCTGGGCATTCCCACCCATCCCCACCCCACCCCCATAAGGATATTTCCATGCCTGGGAAAACTCAATAATTGGTATTTCCCTGTTTGTGATAGCAAAGACAGAAAACCTGACAGAGTTACAATCCATTCACATAAAACATCTGGCTTTCTTCAGAATTCCAGAGGGGCTCATTAGGGTTATATTTATTCAAATATAAATATCTGTACTAAAATGTTAATGTTCAAATGTTTTCATTTACATAGTTCACTAAATACTATACTTTGCTTGACTGTGAAGATCGTGTATTTTAAGATCAGCACGAGACAGGAATTCAGGTTAGGGGAAAATCGTCAGTCTTTATTCTCAGTGAAAAAGGATCGGAGGTGGAAGAGAATCGGCGATAGCAATGTGTGCAGCTGAGTCAAGAAGCTAGCTCGACCAGCAGTCACACAACCAGCAGCTCGGAGTCTCGAACCCAGGCCCAATCTCTCCCAGCTTCTCTTCCTGTCTCTCTTTCTGCCTCCACCCACCAAAATCGTCATTTCCTATACAACACATCAGGACTTGCACTGAGAGTGGGCAGGGACCATTCTTTATCCAATCATGTATATTAATAGAGTATAGCCCAATTACTATCTAGCCTCATGTACTTGGGACCTCAGTGCATCAGCTCAAACCTCAGCCCATTACACTTGACTGTTAGCCTCATCTTGTCTAGGACACTGCACATAAGACACTTAATGCTGTTGCTGTTGTTAAGTGTTTGCTGGTGTACTATAATTTATGAGTTTGTAAAATGTCACTTTCCATTTAAATAACATTATAGTAACAGCAAAAGAATTATGTATTTATTACTATTATCAATACTAATTTCATTTTTTTTCACTGTCACAAAAAAAAAAAAACACAAAAGAAAGAGAAATGTACATCCACTATTTGTGAGATTAATTCCAAATAGTAGTAATGAACAATTCAGTCTATATATATATATTACTTAAGGGCCCTAATCAACTAAAGGGACAGTGTTAAAGTTAATCTATACTTCAGCAAAGAATTCAACTCAGAGATTACATATAGGGATTAAAATCTCCAGGGGGATAGTTTCAGGCAATGTTTTCATTGAGATCTTTATTGCTAGCCATATATACAGAGAAAGAAAGGATTCAGGAGAAATTACTTAGGCTCTTCTTCATTAACTTATGCCTTAATTTCAACCCTTAAGATTTCCACCACATTCTATACCAGTTTATGGCACAGTAGCACACATAACAATAAAGAATACTAAGAGCAATAAACTAAATTTTCATTTCTGGAATGGAGAATATATATGTTTTTCATTTCTAGTATAAAGAGGAAATCAGTAAATGAATATAATAAAATGTTTAGGGGATTTTAAAAATCATCAATACCTACAACTTCTTTAACATTTCTTCTCAATTAACTTTAGTTGAAATAAATCTCAAACACTATCATTGGTCTCATTTTAATTTGCTGCTGGTGAATATTTATTTAATTTATTATTCTTCAAAAATATTTTTATTATTTCTTCTGAACTTAAATATCAAATAAATGAATACTTCTATATTCACTACATAACAGGAGGGCATTATACACAAAATTCTGAATTTTAAATATTCAATTTATGAACTGCTTTCTATGTATTATATATTTGTCTTTATAAGCAAAAAAATGAAAATGCAGTATTATAACCATTTTACAGATGAGAAAATTAGGGTAGACAAAAGGTGAGGCATTTTATATAGCCTTACAAAGAGAGATGGTTATTTTTTTAATGGAATTACAACATACCCTGTCTCCTATTCTGGAGGCTTAGGGTCCACTTTTATCCTATAAAAGACCACGTAATTTTCATTAAGGTTAATTAATATTTTACAAGCAAAAATAGCTGCAATTTGCACATTGTGGCTTCCTGAGTAGATATAAAAACCTCTATTCTCACCTATTTTCACATGAAACACTAAAGTGAGGAGACCTAGTCCTTCCCTATTCTTTGAATTTAACTTAATACAGTATAATCTAGGATTATGATAAAATGTCATTAAAAACTTAATTCAAAATAAACTTGTACTTTTCATCTTTTTTATACCTTTTTGAAAAATCCCTTTAGAAAAGTCTGAATTTTAACACTTCTCTTTTCTTTGAAAATAATATTTTAAATGCTGACCTCTTATCTTGTGACCTCCTTATCTTAAGGAAATATGACTTCATCTAAAACTGATTTGTTCGTTATTTACATATAATCCTCTCATTTTTCTTTGACCAGATTATAAATACTTTCCAACCAAGAAGTTTCCCTAACCCTAAATGTGCACCTTTTCAAAGAGCTATATCATCATTTCTAAATATTTTTAACATTCCAATGCAAATGAATTAAGTATACTGGTTCACTAAGTAGGACTCTTAAGACATTTTTCAGATGTTAAGTTAATAAAAAGCACTAAAACACATCTTGGAATTACTATATTCTAAATCAGCTCCACTATTCATGCAGCAAGTTATCATTACATTGAAATTATTCTTAATAAATTCTAATTAGAATTTCATCTTATTTTTATGCAAACAGAAACTCCAATTTGAGGAAAAACATATCCATTTATACTTATATTTTCATAAATTTCTTTTCCATTTGAAATTTATTATAGAAAATTAATTCCTTTTATCAGTAAATGAAACTAACTTCTGCAGTTTTAGACCAGTCACCAGTGCACAATGTTTATATCCTCTCCTTACTAGAGACCTGAACTCTAGAAAGCATGTTTACAGTCTAGATTTGTAAATGTAAAGAATTTTTATGCAGTGCCTGTTCAAACATAGTCCATCTTAGATCAATGCCTAATTCCCTTTTTTTTGCCTCCAAAAGCAGTTCATTAATCCAAATGACATGTTGTAGAAAATGTTGAGGTACTCATGTTCTGTAATATTTAGAGGCTATTAACAAAACAGTTTACATGTAACTCAAAGTTGCTGTTTTCTATGCAAATAAAATGAAAGCATGTATTCCTAGAATTTTCACTCACAACACTAATGAATTTCACATTTTTTCATTAATACCACTATAAAAAACATTGCTTGTAAAATGATCTTACGCTAAGGGAAGAATTTCATAATTGAGCATTCTCAGATTAACTATAAACTCTAAAACTTAAAATAAGTGTCATATGCCAGTTTCACAGCAACAATGCCCTGGTAAATGGCACCCTAAATGAAAATATTTACAGGTTTTGTTTTGTTTTTTTTAAGGGGGAGGAGGGTTGCATATGATACTTCCACATTAAATTAATGAAACATCTTTTATAATTAATTCAATTCAGAAAGTTTTAGATGTTGAAGTTTAGTAAGGATCATATTTATCTGTAAAGGTTCTCAGGCGCACACATACTCATGTATATATACAACATATCTCACACACACACACACACACACACACACACACACATACATATTCACATATATAAAAAAAGACAACATTCCAATTGAATCTGCCTATCTGCCAACTAGCTGACAGTTACCTCCAAAGAACAAAAAGCTTGGTTTAGTGTGGAATGATGTAAGGAATTAAATTCACAGTACATTCACTGAGCTGAATAATAATAAATTTAAACTCAACTACTGATAAACTTGCTATTTCTGATTAGATAAGATTACTTTTAATTAACAACATTACTTACTCAATTCAACATTACTAAATGACTACTCTGCACAAGACAGACCTGAATTCAAATATTTTCATTTACAAGTTCTTTGTATAAATGTAAAGTAAATAAGGGATATAAAAACATTATTTGAACAAGTTTATGTTTACTAAATATAAAAGCACCAAAACTTGGTGGCAGAGAGAAGCATCTCAAACTGAAGGCAAGAAAGCTTTAAAGATGTCCAGGTCTTATGTTTGGGAAGTGGCCTTGAATTAATCTGATACCATGATTTTTCCTGCTAGTTGTGTTCATTCCTCCTGATCCTTTTCTCACTTCAATCCTAAACATAATCATTATTTTACATCATTATTGCTATAATATCAAAATATTTATTAATGCAGAAAGAAAAACTGTTACAATGATGGTCCTCTTCAGAACACCATGGAAATTCTGACACATTTTCATCCTTTTGTTTGAAGTAATAAGTACATCAAAGAAGCTCTCAGAAAAGAAAAAAAAATTACATTTATGTATGTATGTGTGACACACAGAATATAAAATAGTAATATGTTTAGATCAGAAATGAAAAAATGGAAGTTTCAACATAATCCCATGTTTCCCTTTCTCTTTTGAAAATTAAAAAAAAAAAAAAAAAAAAAAAGCAGCCCTCTTTGTAGTGGCCAGAAACTGGAAACTGAGTAGATGCCCATCAATTGGAGAATGGCTGAATAAATTGTGGTATATGAATGTTATGGAATATTATTGTTCTGTAAGAAATGACCAACAGGATGATTTCAGAAAGGCCTAGAGAGACTTACATGAACTGATGCTGAGTGAAATGAGCAGGACCAGGAGATCATTATATACTTCAACAACAATACTATATGATGACCAGTTCTGATGGACCTGGCCATCCTCAGCAACGAGATCAACCAAATCATTTCCAATGGAGCAGTAATGAACTGAACCAGCTACGCCCAATGAAAGAACTCTGGGAGATGACTAAAAACCATTCATTACATTGAATTGCCAATCCCTATATTTTTGCCTGCCTGCATTTTGGATTTCCCTCACAGGCTAATTGTACAATATTTCAGAGTCTGATTCTTTTTGTACAGCAAAATAACGGTTTGGTCATGTATACTTATTTTGTATGTAATTTATACTTTAATATATTTAACATCTACTGGTCATCCTGCCATCTTATCTAGGGGAGGGGGTGGAGGGAAGGAGGGGAAAAATTGGAAGAAAAGGTTTGGAAGTTGTCAATGCTGTAAAATTACCCATGCATATAACTTGTAAATAAAAAGCTATTAAGAATTAAAAAAAAAAAAAAAAAAAAAAGAAAAGAAAAAAAAATCAAGAAACTTTTCCCATAGTTTTTACTGCATGTTTGGGGGGAGGGAGGGAGGAGATGCACAATTGTCAAAGATCACTAGAATTTTAAAAGCATCAATGGAATGTACTTCTTTCCCTGTCAGACAAAGGGTTAAATTACAGAGTACACAGACTAAGATAATCAGAGAAGCTTGGCATTCTTTCCCTCCTCATCTCCGATTAATTTCTCTTTCTCTTTCTTTCTGTCCCTGTCTCTTTTTGTGTCTGTCTCTGTCTCTCTCCCTTACTTTTCAAGCTTAAGAGTAGCACTGATCATGACAAATTGTTATCTATACTAAATGCCATTGAGGGGGAACAAGAAAAAAATCCATTCTTACCAAATGAATATTGACAGTGCTGGAGCAATAAACTGGGATTGCATTAGCGGGCCATATCTAAGGACTAACCCTGCTTAAACATTAACCTAAAAATGAAACAATCAATGGAAAGGGAATGGGGAAATAAGGGGAAAGATACAACTGAATATGATAAATTAAAAATTGAAGGGCTTGCTTATTTTTTTTTTTTGTAATTATGCTTACCCTTCCATAGTTTTTCTTATCAAAATAGTTTTTTATATATTTAGACAAATGCTGTACCAACATTCTCCATAGAACAATGACAAAATACAGATTTATAATTAGAATTTTGGGGCACTTAGGGCAAACTATAAGAACCCACTCCACCAACACACCTTGCAATCCACGCCTCCTTGCACATTGAGGTTTTGATTGTTTTGTATTGCTTTTTGTTCAGACTTTTGATTTCACCAGTATATTGTAAGGAACTTCCAGGATGGAAATTCCCTCTTCAGACCAGCAACTCATACTCATCTGTAATTTCAAGAGTCTATTCAGAATTGCTTGGGCTACTTCAGCCTCTATCAGAGGTAAAATCAGACTGAAACCAAGGCTGTCTCTAGATACTACATTACACAGCCTCTTTTATACACAGTATATTTATGAACATTTGTTGATATTTATTGAAAAAAAAAAGTGTGGAAAATGTCCTTAAGCATCTAATTTACCTCACACCTCTATATATCCTACCAACTAGTATTACCTTGCTCCTATGCAACTACCAAACTGTACTGAAATGGAAGTTGCTATCTATCTTTATAGAGTACACAAACATTCATCCAGTTTACCTTCTATGAGTCCTCAAACTACAGCCCGCGGGCCAGATGTGGCAGCTGAGGACTATTATCCCCCTTACCCAGGGCTATGAAGTTTCTTTATGACAGGTCCACAAAACAAAGTTTTTGTTTTTACTATAGTCCAGCCCTCCAACAGTCTGAGGGACAGTGAACTGGACCTCTATTTAAAAAGTTTGAGGATAGATTAAATCTATCTCTTTTCTCCATTGTTCAGGTATCAGCTGTTCAACCTCACAACTTCTAATTCCTTGCTCCTATTGCCACTTTTAAAAAAAAGTATTTTGGAATTATCATTGCCCTCTTCTCTCTTTCTTTTTCTCCCAATACATTACAATATTTTAATTAAAATACATTTGACTCTCTTATTTATCCTATTTCCCATCTTTTCTTATAAATCTTTGATTTGATGCCTTGGGTTCAAAGCCATTTCAAAAATCTGAAACGTTTAGAAGGCTAGTCTTTAGATAGCAGAAATTTTCTCTGCATCATGAAAAAATACAATTTTATCCATTTAAAAAGTAGGGAAAAAAAACAACAGCATGATTTAGAATAATAATCCATAATCACAGTACAGTTTCACTAGGTGCTTTCAAATAACTGTACTAGTTATTACTTTGTAAAGATGATGATGATAATAATTGTTAACATTTACTAGCTTTGAGGGCAGCTAGGTGGTGCAGTTAATAGAATGCCAAGCCTGGGGTCAGGAAGATCTGAATTTAAATCCAGTCTCAGATACTTAATAGTTATGACTTGGGCAAGTCACTTAACCCTGTTTGCCTGAGTGTCCTCATCTGTAAAAAAAAAAATAATAATAACTTAGAAAAAGAAATGGCAAACCATTTCAATATCTTTGCCAAGAAAACCTCAAATGAGAGTTGGACACAATCGAAATGACTGAACAACAGCATTATAGCACATTAAGGTTTGCAAATGGCTATATTGGTCTCACTTGACTCTTACAACAATCCTGTGAGGTAGGTGATCTTATTATCCCTATTTCACATATTTAGTATATAGCTTAATATCTAAACACTATATATCTATATTGCCTTTATCTAATAAAATGTCTAATGACATAAAGTTGGTCTTACAACTAGTGTCTAAAGCAAGATTTATATTCAAGTCCTACTTCACGATCTGTTTATACGTACCAATAGACAAAATATTTAATATCCATGAAAATGGAAAATTCATACATTACTTAGTTGCAAATATACAATGTATATCTACTATGTATAATGGAGTAAATTTAAATCTATTTAAATATTCTGATCTTTGATCCCCTCTTAGTACTAGCATCTTCCATCTGAAATTTCCAATATATATACTACGTATAACTTTTTGTACATGATTATGTGCAAGTCTCTTCCATTAGATTGTAAACTACTTAAGAGCAGAGACTGTTTTGAATTAGATTGTTTGTTTGTTTGTTTGTTTGTTTGTTTTTTCCTTTATATCCCCATTCCTTAATATAGTATTAGGAACAGAGCAGGTACTTAATAAATTCTTGTTTACATGACTTGAAATAAATTTGGGATTTCTAAATTTCAGTATAAATAGATTTAATCAGCAACAGGAATACAGAAGCTGGATTATTTTATATGCCAAATAAAGTTTTGTCTAATTACAATACAATTCTAACCATGACTAAACTGCTGAACATCTCTTCCACTATGGATCAAATCACACTTTGATGAAGCTTTGTAGTAACTTGATATAGATTACAGATCAGATTTGCACTTTATACCAATTTTATCAGAGTGGAAAATTTTCCAGAAAACCACTAATCTGGTAAATGTTCTCAATTCTGTTCAAATATGTTAAATACTGTTCACACCAGAAAAACACACACACACACACACACACACACACACATACACACACACGGTTTTTCATTATGGAAAGACATGTAAAAATAATATGTGTAGGTATATACAAGTATATATATACACACATATATATATATATATAAAGCCATTTATAATCACAAATACATGGCAACTGAATTTATACTATAGAATTTATTTTTAAAAGTCAACAAACATTTCTCCAATGCTATCACTTTCCTGATGTCAAGGTCCTCTTTAAGAACACAAACAAGATTTATAGTTGAATGCTCACTTTCCCCACAATATCAACCAAAGGCTCACTAATTAAAGTCTTAAGTGGTCCCTTAATCCAATCCTACTTCTACAAATAACCTCAGAGGAGTTAAATGACTTGTTCAAAGTTACACATACAATAAATACTACATGTGGAATTTTAACCCAGATTATCTAACTCCAAACTACCCACTTTTAAGATGAGGCAAATTATGTCTAAAGAAGTGAAGGGACATGCTCAGAATCACATCTCGAATAAGTGTCTTGGTCAAATGTTGAAAGTCTAGTCTTTTTTTTTACTATGGAATTGTGTTCTTAGCTATTTTACCACGGATTCCCAGCTAAAATACTGACAACATAAAGAAGGGACTAATATAAAATAAAAATTAGCATCCTCAATTTAGACCTGGAAATGATCTTATGTAGTTCCATTCCAATAATTTTATGGATTGGGAAATACATACTAGTCAGAATTTAAACTTGGGTCTTCTGGTTTTAAATTGAGTACCTTTTCACTACCAGTTATAAGCTCTGATTAAAGGTTATAAGCTCTGATTAAAGGTTATAATCTCTGATAAAAAGGATAGGAAACAAGTTTTCTTTCTCCCTGATTAAAATGGTAGGAAAAATAGACACAGAAGGGGAAAATGATTCATGTGAAGCCACTTTCTTTCCATCTGAAATAACAGCTGTCTATAGAAATTTTTCTGTTTTTCTAAGGCTGGCTTTAATGGAAGTAAGCAAATTTTTTTTTTCCCTAACTAAAAGTATTCAACTTATTCTTAGGAAGGGATGCTTAAAAAAGAAAAAAGAAAATTCTACACATGTATCAAAAGGGATATAAATATGCCAATAAATATAGGCACAGGGTTTTTTTTAAGTGTCACTAAGGAAGGAAAGGAGTAGAATAATCAGAGCTTTGCTTAGGAAGTTATTTTTCAGCCAAAAGGGGTATTTAGCATGTATTGGCCCACCCAACATACTCATACCCAATATAAGGTAAAGGTTAAATGACAATGCCAGGAAAGATGTAGAATAAATAACGCCAATCCAAGAAACAAGGGAAGAATGGCAACTGGGTAGCACCTAACTTCCTCCAGTGTCTTGGCCCAGGAAACTTGTGGAGAGCTAGTTGAAAATGCTAAGCAGGGAGGAGTCCTAGGATTTATGAGGTAAATAGGCCAAATAGACATGAAGGGAAGAAATAGCCTAAGATCCTTTAAAAGGTTCTACAAGTATCTTTCTGGGCAGAAAATGAAGCTGAAGTGGGGAATGGAAGGAAAGAACTCAAGGAGGAAAAATAGGTGAGCACTCCTATGATATGGCAGGATGATGTTGCACATCAGGCTTCATCAACTATTTAAGCTACATAGGAGAAGAGTAAAATCCAGAGAATCTTAGATATTCGGTTTTGAGCCAGAATAAGTCATAAGTTATTACTTTGCTATCAGCTGCTGAAGAATACTTACATAAAGAATAGGAACTCAGGGGCAATAATCATATCTTTTATACCAGCTAAGAAATTAATTCATTTCAAATAATAAATAGTTGGGGGGAGGAGAAAGTGGCTTAAACTGCTGCTGTCACTATTACTTGCCTTGCATTTATCTCATTTCTATTTACTTCAGAACTAAGTAGTAGGAAGAGGGTAAAAGGAATGGGAAAAGGGAAGAATCAAATTACAAATGTTATATAATCAATTTGTGATATATATGAGGTAGAATACAAAAAGTACACCACAATATCCACACTGCTCTCTTTATTCATACAGTGGTCTCTTGAAAAATAAATATTTTACTGGCTAGACTATAAATATAGACCCACTCTATGTAGCTGTACAGTGGATAGAAGGCTAGATTCAAGGTTAGAAAGATCTGGGTTCAAATTTTGATACAAGTGGTCTCTATGTGATCCTGGGGAAGATAATTCACATTTGTGAGCCTCAGTTTCCTTATCTGCAAAATGAATAATAAGAGCACCTATCATCTTAGAGTTTTGTATAGACCAAATATGATGAGTAAAGTGTTCCACAAACCTTAAAGCTCTATGTAAATAGTACCTATTATTCATGTCACAAAGAATCAATGTTCCAATTTATCCATAACATAAATGGTTGGTATTTAATAATTATGTGTTGAATTGTTAAATTATATTCAGAATTGTTAAAATTAAATTTCAGGGAACTAGAGATTAATAAAGTGGGCAAAGAGGGTACCTTTTGGATTCATACTTCTTTTAATAGACCCTATGTTATTATTGAGAAACAGAAAGTTAAGAAACTATCACTCACTCCAAACTAAGTAAGATCCTCACTAAACCTTTAACTAGGGTCACAGAATTAATTGGTCAAGTGAGAATTGGCAAACCTATAGCTTACATCACTGAGTACATTTACTGGTCCACAGCAGACACTCAAATATGATGATCTACACCTATAAAGTTAAGTAATGCTGTCTGGCATTATAAAAATATCTTTTGTCTTTTGTGTTTATATCTTCAGCCCCTAATAGAGTGTCTGGCATATAGCAAGTGTTTAATAGACGCTTGTTGATGAACTAAACCTTTTCTAACTGTTAAAGATTCTAATTCTGATTTTTTTAAACTCTCTTTAGCTCTAACAGTACTAATTTTCTATTTCTTACAGTAAAAAAAAAAAAAAATTAAATACTTGCTGTTTGGTGTCAAAAAAAAAAAACAAAAAACCCTCAGCTACATAGTACATTCTGTCTAGAAAACAATAAGGATTTGTTCATCCAGTTTTAAAATTTACAAACCTAGCACCATGTATTTACTCTGACTGAAATGGAAAGCAATAAAACAACCTGAATTTTTCTAATGTTACCAAAATAACCATATTCATTTTTGGTAGTCTATCAAGGGATTAATTTCCCTTAGATAAGTCCTTATATAAGACTGTAGACATTTGACCCTTGGGAATTAATCATGGGAAACTTTTCTCTCCCACCCTGAAAGTTTGTTTTTTGTTTTTTTTTTAGTATAACAGATGGGGAAAAAAATTCCACAAAAAAAGTCACAGCAAAGTCCAATAGTAACAACAAAAATACATCTTTGACTACTTTCTACAACTCAAAAAAAAAAAAATAATACAAAATTATTTACAATTTTCAGTGAATAGATTCAGTATATCTTGAAAGATCAGCTAGTCCATTCCTTGCCATTAAGTAGAAGTGACTCTTACCTACCCAGTTTGCTAGATTAGAGGTTATCCCTCCCCAAAGATTTCTATGTAGCCCTCCATACAGAGGTATGTCTTACTTTATGTAAGTGATGTATACTGAACATGTATATAAATCTTTCTTTTAATCAAAAATTATTTTAATGCATTTTAAAAATCCAAATAACTCAACATTTAAAAGAACCAGACAAATCATTTCATAAAATGAACTCTTTTGTAAAGCAACTCCTGTAGAGCCCACCTGGCAAACTATTTTTGCAGGTTCTACAACCTCTCCCTTCTTAGCAAACATAGTTGAAGACCTTGATAAAAAAGTTTTTACCACCCAATGGTTCAACATCAGAAATGTTTTTAATAAATGGAAAATGACATTAAAGAACATATATTCTAAACTGCCTTGCTAGGAATCACAGGGCTTTTCCATCTGTCCTGCAGGTGAAACCTCTCATATGCATTCTCTTTTACTATTAGAATTTGAGCTCCTTTGAGAGCAGGAGTTGTCTTTACTCTCTCTCCCCAGCATTTAGCACATATTGAACACTAAAAAAAAAAAAAAAAAAAGCTTTTCATTCATTCATTTATCACTCTACAATATCGCTTATAAGTTTGGCTGTATCTTAATTAAGCAAAGCACATGTGCACTTTAAGAATATGTACAATATTAAGCATTCTTCTAAGCCACTTTCTTCTCTTGAATAATGTTATTCATTTACCCTTTCCTGACATAACTCATTTTCTTTCTGAGAGCAAAGAACATACAGGTATCCAGAGGACCCACTAGAGACTATTCAACCTATAATAGGGGTCAACAGATTCTGATGACTCTCTAAATAAAACATTTATTTGAATGGGGCTATTTTCCAGATTAGCATAGGAAATAGCATTATCAACCACACCTGGTGCTACAAACATAAGAAAAGCCATAACATTGTTATTCAATTATTCCATAACTCATTTGGAGGAAATAACTAATTCAAATGTTATGCTTTATGGATTGCACAATTTTTCCTAAGACCTCATTTTACAAGTGGGAAGTCTGTGAAAATTACATTAACAATTTAATTCAATCATTTCGGGTAACCCAAATTCCTACTTAAAAAAAATATTACAAATAAGATCTTAATATCACGACATGAAGTCCAGTTTTACTTTAAAGAAAACTTTAGTTGATGATCCAAGCTTCTTTTAAAAATCCACTAAATTAATTTAAATCCCCAAAGACAATAACTAAAAACATACTCTACATTAAAAACTAACAATTATTTTAGATCCTGTTTCATTTTTGTCCCTTAATTTCAATCCTTAGCACTGTGTCTTGCATATATTAAGAGCTAAATAAGTGCTTGCTATTTGATTGAAATCCATGGCTACCTACAGAAACATTTTAAGCTTCTATTCTTGCAGAAATAAAAGTATTCTTTATACATTTAGTGTACTTTTAAGAAATAAAATAAGAAAGCAATTAGAGAGTATGCTGTAGTTCTCCAATGAAAAGAGTGACTAGGTTATTGTCCAACCTTCTTTTTAAAGCTTCATCACTATCTCAATTAGTGACATCTAATAAATCAGAACTTAGTACCTTCAGGACTACTAGTAAAGCACTGACTGGGCAGATAGGAGTCCTGCTGCCTAATTCAAGGTAAGACAAGAAGTAAAAATTTTCCAAGTTTTTCAGTTTCATAACTTTAATGTAATTATAGGGTGTTTTGTTTTGTTTTGAAAAAACTAATTTAGAAATTTAGAGATTCTTAATTCTAGAGGAAATACATTTCTTCCAAGGTAAGAAATTTTTAATCTTTTTTTTTTTTTTTTTAACAAAGAAAGCACTCCCCTCCCCCCCAAAAAGCACAACTGATTGGGTATAAAGCAAAAACAAAACCATTATTAGAAGTAAAAGGGGTACAGGAGGTGATTTCAGGAATAAGCTCTTCTTTGAATTAATGGCACCATAATAATTAAGAAGTAAATTGGGGGCTTGAGCAACATCAGGCCATCAGTTAGCAAAATGAATCACAATTCCCCATTCTGGAAAAAATATAATTTAGGGAATTGTTATCTAGCACCTTTCTTCTAATCGTCAAAAAAAGGATTTGCTCTGTGAAAAGAACAAAATGGGAACAAATGTATAAATGGATTTATGATAATTCACTTCTAGGTTACCAAATCAGTCAACATACTGTTAGGTTTCAGATAATAAAAGTATTGAAGTTTTGGAGAATTTAAACAGTTAACTTTTCTCTAGTTGCTAATAAGCAAGCCTTATGTGTAATTACAACCACAAACTAAAACTTTCTTCATTAACCTAGCATAATTACATAATATTTACCTTGTTTCCTCTACTCCTAATACATATATAATACGTCAAACCATTTTTCTATGTTTATATTCAGTCTGGTGAGGCCCTTAGTATACTTTTAAAAGTCTTTATATCCAGAGATTCTATTCTCCAACCAAACTGGACTACTTGTGCATTCTGTCCTCTGTATGTTTTATTATCAGCACATGAAATGACCCATTTCTGCCAAAATTCTGTCATTATAGGATCTGCTGGAATGCTAAACCTTAAACCAATAAAAGTAATTTCTCCTCCCTGTGCTTTCCCCCCCACCAGTTAGTATATACTAGTCACTCTAGTACATAGGAAAGACCATTAGATTTGGCTCTACTACTTACTAGGTAGCTAAATGGCCAGTGGATGTTACTGAACCTGTAGTCAGGAAGAACTGAACTCAACTCTGGCCTCAGACATTTACTAGCTGTGAAACCCTGGATAAGTCATTTAACCACTGTTTCAGTTTCCCCAAGTATTAAAGAATCTGCTTAACATAATGCCTGGCACATGAAATGTGCTCAATAATTTTTTTTTTCATTCCTGTTAGCTGTATGATTCTGGACAAATCATTTTAATTTTCTAAACCTCAAATCTCTTCTCTATAAAAATGAATACGAATACTTGTATTATCTACAGTAACTGTTATGGTATGAAAAGTGTTTTGTAAACTGATATATAACTATGTATTACTAGTATAATTCAATAGCCCCAAATTTTTTTCTTTTTCTTTTTTTCTTTCTTTTTTTTTTTTTTTTTTTGTGGAGGCAATTGGGGTTAAGTGATGCAATTAGGGTTAAGTGACTTGCCCAGGGTCACACAGCTAGAGCATGTTAAGTATCTGAGGCACATTTGAACTCAGATCCTCTTTACTTCAGGAGTGGTGCTCTATCCATTGTAATGAATGTCATAGAGACAAGGTAGGATAGGATGTAAAGGTGAGAAACAACATGTGCTACAATGTTTTGCTGTTACTAAAGTTTGTGTTTTGTTTTGCACTAAAGGCTGGCTGTTATTATTACTTCTATGGAACTTATTCTCTTCCTTGTATTATAATTATTTGTCTACATTTTACCTCCCAACTGGATTGTAAAGTCCCAAGAGTCAGGAACTTATTCTGGTTCATCTTCATAAGTTCCTGTCTAGGCCTTCCATCTTAGCAGACACATGTTGAAGTGAATAGAAAAATGGGAGGAGAAAAGGAATAAACTGAAAAGTGCAACTATTGGAAAATCTGGCAGTTATCTGGAACAAAATTAAAGAATTAATTCGCATACTACATATTTCCTCAATGTAAGCATCATACTAAATATCTTTCAGATTAGTCACATTGTTTTGAAAATTTTCCATGTTTCCCCTATTCAACTGCCAATGTTCACATGGCCAGTGTGATGAATAAACATGCTGTGACTTGCTTCTAAGGAAACTCCTGTCATGTTCCAGGGAAAAATGACTTGTGCATCCATTAAATTAGAAGGAAAAACTACAACTCTCATTCACCAGACTCATACTATAAATTTTCCTTAACTTTCTTATTTTCACCATCTTCCCACTCTCCTTTAGGCATTCTGTGCAACAGACTAGTTACAAAAGCGGGGAAAAATACTGAGGTGAAGGGAGGTTGTGAGGAAAGGGGAAAAACCCTTTTAAGAAGCACTGCACTAGGTACAGGTAGTATTCCATTTCAGGAACCCAACTAATGTTCTCCATCTTAGTAGTTACTAAAACCTTAAGTTATTTTAAAGTTCTTGCCATCTCTAGAAGAACTACCTGTTCTCTGATTTGTTTACACAAGTGCTAAGAACAGTCACCATTTGCATATCGGGTAGGAAAACATTCTTCCCTTAATACTAACTCATCATGTGATGTCTGTCCCCTTTCTATCTCTTCTTCAAGCACGCGTGGATACAAAAAAAAACTATAGGTATTTGCCGTTAAATTTTGCACTCCTCTGGCCCCAAAGAGAGAGTCTTCATCGAGAGCAAGCTGGCACAGAAGGGCGATTGGCACGCCACACTCGCCCACACCCCAACCCCAAATCACTGCACCTTTCCCAAGACAAGCAGCAGGCTGCCCCCCCACACACACCCAACAATCCTCAGCTGTCAAGTGATCTGACAGCTAACATTCCCTAGCCCTACAAATGCTGCCTCCAAGTCCCTTCTCCCCACCCAGTCACCTTGACACAGATCTCCTCCCTCAGCCCCTCGGCTCTGCCAAGGAAACTTTTTTTCCCGGGAGTTCGCTTACAGGTATTGCCCGATGTTCCTCCAGAGCCCCGACAAGGGCTCTTTGTTGATTTTTACACCCGCCGGACTCCTCAGTCCCAATCCCTGGCATTCAACCGAGCTTCAAATTACCAGCGCAGCTCCAGTTTAAAACAAAGAAAACCTACAAAACTACCACCACCAGCCAGAATCCAGAGAGACCGAGAGAAGAAAAAAATAGAAAGTCTTCTCTGGGTCGGTCCTTTGGCTGGCCGGTGACTCACCCTGGCACAGCTGGCAGGGCAATCGTTAGCCTAGGCAGGTAAACGGGTTTAGTTAGGCCTTGCTGAACTCGCCCTTCTCCAGTTGCGCTTCTTCCCTGAGCCGGGTGGGTCGGTTGGGGCTTACCCGGAGGAGGCGGGAGGAGGCTGCGGTGCTGCCGCCGGGGGTTCCTCGGCTCTCCGGGCTCGGCCGTCCATGGTCCCGCTGCTGGTGGCGCTCGCTGCACTTCCAACTCTGCAAGCTGCTGCGTAGAGTGGGAAATCCAAGCTGGATCAGAGCAGCCCGGGAGGTTTGCCCCGATGTTTACGCGCAAACGGGCACGGGCACCCGGAGAGCCATCCACCCACCGCTTCCCCTTTCTTTTTCTATCTTTTCACCTGCGGAAAGCCAGCTCCCACAGTCCGGGCAGCGTGGAGCGATAGTGGCAACTAGAGGCAGGTTTTTTCCCCCAGGCTGGAGCGAGCAGCAACGAAAGGCGGCGCTGCGCCTCCCACCCCGTGGGGTTTACACTGTAGCCATTTGGCGGCGTACAGGGAGACTAGCTGCCCCGAGCTGCCGGAGTCGGGAGGAGGGGACGGCGACGTGAGCAGCACCAGGAGCTGCAGCTGCTGCATTAGCAATGAATGCACACCCCTTGCTCCAGCGAGCTTAGCTAGAATGAGTTAAGTCCACCACCACCTTGCAAAATAAATATATAAAACTTTTCTCTTTCCAAAAAGAGGGGGAAGGAGAGAGGAAAGGAAGTGAGGTCAAGTTAGAAATCTGCCCTGTCCCTTTCTCCCAAGGCTCCCGCCACACCACTTTCAAAGGGAGACAGAAGTTGCCCTGTTCTGTCCCCAGGCTAGGTCTCCCAGTCTCCCTTCCCTCCTCCCGCCCACACCGCGGCTGCAGTTTGGGCTCTCGAGCCCAGACTTGACAAGAAAGGGAAAGCCTCGGCTTTTTTCTCCAGGGCGATCCCCTTCCCGCCCCCTCCAAGATGAGCTCCCCCAGAGACTGGATGGGCGCAGTGCGCGCGCCTTCCCTCTCCCGGATTCACCCACCCTGTCCCATGCCCCTAGCTAGGAACACAGAAAGTCGCCGCCAGCTCTTCTAGCTCAGGGTGCCTCCCGGACAGCTGAGGGAATGTAAGAGGGAGGGAGGAAGAGAGAGAAAAGAGTAGGGCGAGCCAAGGCACGGGTGGGTGCGTACCGAGGAGGAATTTCCTTCCCCCCAGGGCTGCTTGCCTTTCGGGGTCCGGTGGGGAGAAATCTTTAAACCAGAGCGGCTGCAAGGCGAAGCGGTCCCATTCCCACCACCAGGGGAGTCGCCGAGGCAGTTCTACCAGCCCCGGAGCCCCACAGGTGGGAAGGGAGAGTACCTAGCCAGAAAGGGAGCGAGAGGTGGAGACTGGCCCTGCGGAAGTAGGGCGAGGCAGGAGAACCTCCTGCTGCTAGTCATTTAGGAGCAAGTAGTCTTGACCTTCCTTCCCTCTACCCCAGCTTTTAACCAAAGCCTTTTCCCCCTACTGCCTGAAACCGGTGTACTTGAATGTCCTGTGACCTTTCCAATATTGTTTCAGGTTCTCCTTTCCCCAGTTTCTCCCCATGAGATCAAATTTGTTTCTTCAATTAGGCAGAATGTCAAGGACCTCTACCTCAACAGCTGAGACGAAAGAGCGATGGGAAATTCTAAGCCCAATAGAAAAATGCAGAGAAAGATTTTCCAGTTACAAAAGAATTATCTGCCTTGAAAGTTTCAACCATCTTGGGGAAAAAAAAAAAAAAAAAACCTTTAGGAATTTTGCACTTAGGTTTTTTTTTTTAAATTAAATTCGTGAGTTTTTTTCATTGCTTCTATATCCTCACTGCTTCCTTTACCAATAAATCTTAATAGCTGACAGAGAAAGATATATCTGGATATCTTTTTTTTTAATGGAAATCTATGCCATATAATATTTTAATATAGGACTGTTTGGTGGACATGAAAGTTAATTCTCTCACCTTCTAAATTAATTTGACAACATCCCTCAGTATATATATATATATATATATGTGTGTATATATATATATATATATATATATATATATATATATATATATATATATAACAGTTCCCAATGAAGTTGAAAAAAATAAAGGAGAATAGAGAAAAGAACTGGAATTGATCCATACGAAAACACCCTTTATCAACTTAACTCTGATAGATGCCAAGTTTTACAATTATTATAGTGACATTTTAAAATTAAAATGCTGTTTAAAAAAGCAAAATCTAATAAAACTGATACTTTGTTAGATTGTCCCATTACAGAGATAATGAGGCAGCATTGAAAGAGCCTTCCACCCATAGTTTCTGATAGCCATCTATGCACTCCCAATCTGAACATCTCATAGGAGTGGCTAGTTTAAACCATGGTGTTTGGGAAATGCATGTTCTGAAACTGGGATTTTACAAATAACTGTTATTTTTTCAGTGCTAATCAACTTGGTTTTGTTTAAATGCATTGGTTTTCAAGTCTAAATCCTTTAGTTAAGTATAAAAAGCAATAGTATGAATCAGTCATTCCTCCAAATCACTAGTTTGTAAAATTACCTGCATAGACATTGAAATAAATATTGAGTAACAGTGAAACTTCTTAAAGTTCTTAACTGTTTCAATCACAAGATCAAGATTAAACATTTAATTAGTTTCTACCTTTAATTTACGGCATGCTGGTATTATTATAGGTCTTAATGGCCACAGTGGTAAGACAGACTTGTGTTTCATATGGAACTTTCATAACTCAAGTAAGAACTTTGAGTCACCAGGAGAATATAGTCATTTTCTGTATAAAACTATGCCCATTGTATTTAGCTTTTAAAATTGGACAGTAACAATCAGTATATTTGTATTTTATTCTCTTTGCCTAAAGATGAAAAAAAACATTTAAAAAAACCTCCCTAATTTGTATTAATTCAGAAAAAGGTTCATTTTAATTGTGGAGAGGCATGAGTTGTAGATTTTTTTTTCAGAATTGTAGGGTTCTTGTTTTTTTCCTCTACCAAAGGCCTGTTCAGATACCACTTTTTGTAGCAGAAATGAACTTAGATTCTCAGAGGCTATGCCAATGAAAGACAGATTCAGACAAATCAATCCAAGCTGGAAAGGCTTTGTGTCTTAGCCAGTGATAGACTATGTGGCTTAACACTCCAATAACTGTAGTGAGTGAACTTTTGTGACCACCTGCCTAAAAAAAAAGGTTTCAATCTCCTTTCATGGAGGGAATGCCCACACCTAGGAAATTATATCTCCTAGAAGTATTAAGTATTCACTTTTATTGCTTTCAGTTATATAGGGCTAAGTATTTTTTGGCAGCATAAAAGTAGTGGATAGAATCTGATCACAGAACCAAGAAGTCCCCTGTGTGACAAATATATGGCCCAGGTAAAACTATAAATTACAAAGTACTCAGAAGAGATCTCATACTAAGTCAAAAGCACTTAGGCCAGGAAATTAAGTTTTTTCTACCATCTCTAAATTCCTCCTGAGATTCCTCTTTGGGAGTTCCATTAGCCAACAAAATAAAAGGTCTAGATTTTTAAAATAGAAGGCCTTGAGAGACTATCCAAATGAACTGATAAGAATAATTTATAGTTACCCCCTCAATTGTTAAAAGTAAAAATTTTAAAGTACTTGATAGTTTGTTCTCATATACTTAAAAAAGCTTCCTGAAATTGTTCTCCCTGTAGCCTAAAGATAAATATCAACAGAATCCATGTCTAAATTATTTTTTAAAATTCCAAACTGATGGATCCTGCAAAATGTATCAGGCAGCTACAAATTTGCAAGACATGTTGCTATTCTTGTTCTCAAACCAAACTTGCTCTCAAAGAGCTTAAATTTTGCTGGAATGTTTCTAAATATAAGGGAAAAAGTAATCTGCGTCTTAGGAAAATATGAGGCTGTTGTAAGTGGAAGAAATTTCCTTTGAGATATCTGAACTTAACTCTACCAGGAGTGCTTTATGCTATACAGCTTTATAGCATATAATGACCAAGGAAAAAATAGTTGATCCTTATACTTCAGGGACTGAAGAGAGTTGAGGGTATAACAAGATGTGGTACACATTGTGTTATGCTACACAGGCTTCATTCCCTAAAGAAATCTAGAGAGCTTTGTACCAAATTCTTTCTTTTAAAACAACAACAACAAATTGACAAAGATGACATAAAAGGGTACAAGGAGGACATTGTTATAAGCCGCTTTCTAAAGATACTAAATAAGAATACCCATCCAGGAGTTCCAGTAAAAGTTCCATGAGTAGACCACTATGGGAATTGCCCAAAGGCTTTCAGAATTGAAGGAAACAAATAAATTCTAAAGAAAAAATTTGAAGGTCCTTCAGATATAGGAAAAACTTAATGCCTGGCAGCCTTTAGGGAAGAAGGACCTTATTTACCAAGAGGAGTTTTCAGTCCCACCCCTCTAAGGGTGTGTCTCATTCTCCAGATTTATTTATATCCAAAGATAAAGTAGAAATTATCTCACTACCTATAATTGGCAGGATTTGAGTTTCAAAATATTTGGGTAAGATTTAGGCCATCTAATATCTTTTTATTTTATTTTATTTTTTTTGCTGAGGCAATGGTCACACAAATAGGAAGGGTTAGGTGTCTGAGGCCATATTTGAACTCGGGTCCTCCTGACGTCAGGACTGGTGTTCTATCCACTGCCACCTAGCTGCTTCATGACCATCTAATATCTTACTGAAACTTTTGTCCTTGCTGTTCTTTTGGTCCTGACCTGATATAAAGAGCTTCCAGTGAAGAAATTTCCAACTAATTCAGATCTGCAATCATTTTGAAATTTACAATTTTAGAAAATTGCTTGGGAGCTGGGATATTCAGTCATTTTCCCAGGGTCACACATTGAGGAACATGTTCCTCAAAGGTGGTACCAGAATCCTTAGACTTTACAATGCTGCTCAATCATAACAGTCTATAAATGGAAAATTTTATCTTTATAGTCTCAATTATCACAATATGCACTTAACAAACAATATAATAGTATGCACTTAAATAAAAATTTGATGAAACAAAGTAAAATGAAATTTACTTAAACATCAAAATCCTTATGCCATTTCTGGTTTGGTAAAAAAAAGTATGAATAGTATGTGTGCTACATGTGGAGAGAGATGAGGCCAGTTTGAATATATTTCTTTGTTTACTCAATAATTATTATGAATTTATTGGAAAATACATATGTGTGTGTACATACACACACTTATTTATATATTTGGTTTTTTACCCATTTAGTTCCCCCCAAATATTCCTAACATTGTTGTTATATTGGGTAACTAAAAAAATGTATTGCCCTTTCTGAAGTTGAAGTACCTTTCAGTCTAAATCTGTGAAACTATTTGGCTTAAAGAGCAGAAGAAAATAGTCTCTCAAAAATGTTTTAAGAGAAAAGTAAGGTAAAAAAAAAAAAAAAAAAACACGATATCCTGGTAATCTAAAAAGTTAACAATGAGTATCAACTAATTCTTCTTTTTTCTTTTTTTAGTAAAGAGACGTTTTGTTTTGTTTTGTTTTGTTTTGTTTTGTTTTTTAAATAGCAAAATAGAAAATCTCAGGGAAGCACCCAATTTTTAATAAAAGCCTTGTTTTGGACTTTGGATTTATTTTCCTTTGAAGCAATTTAACTTCAGACAAAACTAGCTTTCTGTTTACATTTTTTGTAAATTAAAAGGCTTAATCCAATGATCACAGCAGGGAACCAAGAGTCAAGGCAGGAGTTTATTTCAGAATCAGTCATAATTAACAAATCATTCTCTCTCTAAAATAGAAGTAGTCATTTTATAGAGGGGATAAAGGGAAACTCCTATTTTCTTTTGGGTTCATTTGAAGACTCTTATTTTTCCTACAGTTAGCAATATACTAAGATAATATCATTAGTTAGTTACCCATGTGAAAATGTTAGTATATTTATAGCTAAGCTATCAAATGAGCAGATGCATTGATTCTTCATCAGTTTTCATTATACATATTGTAAATGAGTATAGACCTACTTGAACTTCTTCATCTATAAAGTAAAAACGGTTAGATTAGATGATCTCTAAGTTTCTTACAGGTGTAATATGCTATCATGATCTGGTCATTTCACATATCTACTCAGAAATCATAAGTAGCTATCCTTTTGTCTAAACTCCTTTTATATCATTCAAGGCCCTTCACATTCTTTTGCCACCCTGCCTTTCCAACCTTTTATTGGTTCTTTTTATCAGTGATATGCTAATAAATATTTAACAGCCCCTCCAGAGTAGAGAGGAAGGGGGTAGGGAGTGGGAATCTTTAAATTTAATTTGTGTTATTGACATTTTCTCCATAACTTTTTAAAGTTTAAATTAACAAAATAATAAATCAAGTCCTGAATTGTAGCATTTTCACAATATGAATGCAACTACTATCATGCACATCTGTTTTGATTTTTTTGGAAAGGTAATCAGGATTAAGTGACTTGCCAAAATTCACACATATAAAAAGTATGTCAAGTTATCTGAGGTTGAATTTGAACTCAAGTCTTCCTGATTCCAGAGCCAGAGCTCTATGTACTTCCCACCGAACTGCCTCATCATACATATCTTTTGACATTTAAAAAGTGGTTATCACTTATTTTAAAGATTATATCTCCCTATTTAACCCAGGTCATGAAGACAAGACAATCTGATTAGTATTGGAGTTTTGCCCTCTTGTTTCCTATCTGACCTTCTCTTTAGACAATCTAGGACTCCATATATTGGGGAAGGGCCTCATCAAATTTATGCCATAGTTAGTACAGATACCTGATGGATTTAGCCCACTCCAAGTCAGAACTCCTGAACTCAAGAAATCCCCCAACCTCAGCCTTTTGGATTATAAAGCAGGAGATTATCACCCATGAAAAAACTGGCCTTCCTCATCTCATGATTTGATTATTGATAGCTTGATGGTAGGTCTTCCTAACTCCAACCTCTCCCCACTTCAATCCATTCTCTACTCAGGTCACTAAAGTGATTTTCCTAAAACACAGGTCTAGTCATGTCATTCCCCACCCCCACCCCCCATAGGAAATAGAGGTTTCCTATTGTCTTCAGAAGTAAATATAAAAATGTTCTGTTTGGCATTCAAAGCCCATGATATTCTACTTCTTACCTTTTCAGTCTTCTTACATCTTAACTTCCTACATATGCTCTTGGATCCAGTGACAAAGGGTTCTTGGCTGTTTCATAAACAAAACATTCTTTCCATTTCAGGAATTTTCTCTAACTGTACCCTATACCTGATCTGACACTCCAGATTTCCTTTAAGAATTAACTAAAAATTCCACCTTCTACAAGAAGTATTCCTTCTTAATTCAGTGCTTTTCCTCTTTTAATTATTTCCTATTTATCCTGTATGTATTGCTACATGTATGTATTTATATACATATATATGTATATGTATATGTTTGTTTATATGTTGTCTTCTCCATTAGAATAAGCTCCTCAAACCTACATGTGCAAAAATATTTGTGGCTCTTTTTGCACTAGCAAAGAACTAAAAATTGAACGATGCCCCTCAGTTGGGGAATACATGAATAAATTATGGTATATAAATGTAATGGAAGATTATTGTTCTATAAGAAATGATGAGCAAGCCTATTTCAAAAAAGACTGGAAAGACTTACATGAACTGATGCTGAATGATGAGAACAGAACTAAGAGAACATTGTTCACAATATCCACAAGATTATGTGATGATCAACTGGATTGAACATGGCTCTTCTCAACAATGAAATGATTCAAGATAATATCATTAGACTAGGGATGAAAAATATTCTTCACATCCAGAGAGAAAGCTGTGGAGACTAACTATGGATTGAGGCATAGTATAGTTGTTTGTTTGTTTGTTTAATTTCTCGAAGATTGCTTTCCTTTTTGTTCCAGATTTTTCTTATACAGTATGACAAATATGGAAATATGTTTAAAAGAATTGTGCATATTTAACCTATATTACATTACATGCTGTCTTGGGGAAGTGGGAGGTAAAAGATGGAGGAAGAAAAATTTGGAACAAAAAGTCTTACAAAAATGAACATTGAAAACTATCTTCACATGCTTTTGGAAAATAAAATACTATTGAAAAAATTTTAAAAAGAAAGAAAAGAGTAAGGTCCTTGAGGACAGGAACAATCTTCTGCTTTACAGCAATTATATTTTTATATGTAAGCAATATTTTTTTATTGATTGATTAGTTGGAAAATGCTGGCCCAGATGATGATCCTTAAGTCCTTTTCAGTTATACATCCGGTGACTATAACTCTATGCCTTGCTCAACCCCATCCCACACATACCATATTCTCAGTGAATTTACTAATAGTATTCTTTAGGCGTGGAATATCCTCCTTTCCCAAATTTGTTTGTTGAATTGCTACCAGTCATTTAAAATCCTACTCAAATACTATCTATTTTACAAAGTCTTCCCCGATCCCTCTGATCAGGATTGACTTTCTCCATTATCTGGCATTTTGTTTAGTAACTCTCTTCTGCCCCTATCATATAATATTATATATTATAATTATCTAAGTTTGTTAGCCTCCTGCTAGATTATAGACTCCATGAGGATAGTGGTCCTATTTTATCTGTCCTATTTAAACTTCTAGTTTTCCCCAGAACCCATCACAGCATAGGAGATGTTCCAGGGGGAAAAAATCTGGCTTTTGTCCATTTAAAAAAAATAAATAAATCATTTACTTCTATCCTGCTAAATAGGGAGATGGATTAATGCTTAGTAACCCAAATCTTTTCTTTTTTTAATTATAGCTTTTTATTTACAAGATATATCCATGGGTAATTTTTCAGCATTGACAGTTGCAAAACCTTTTATTCCAATTTTTCCCCTCTTTCTCCTTACCCCCTCCCCCAGATGGCAGGTAGACCAAAACATGTCAAATATGTTATAGTATATGTTAAATACAATATATGTATACATGTCCATTCAGTTATTTTGCTGCATAAGAAGAATCAGACTTAGAAATAGTGTGCAATTAACCTGTAAAAGAAATAAAAAAATGCAGGCAAATAAAAATAGAGGGATTGGGAATTCTATGTAGTGGTTCACACTCATTTCCCTGAGTTCTTTCGCTGGATGCAGTAACCCAAATCCTTATACAAAGCTTAATGTGAGATTTTTATGGAAGTTTAGGGAAAATAAGCATAATCCTATTTGAAGGAAGATGTTTATTCTATTTTTTCTTTCAAATAGCTTCATTGGTTTACTTTTCTTGATTTGTAGAAATGCTTTATTCCTCTTGGGTCATATAAAACAATGTACCCTAAAGCATAAAAGGACCTAGATGGAATATGCTGAGCTATTCTGTTTCAATATGCTTTTTCATTCATCATATTATACATTTTCTGGAATATTATTTCACCAGGTACATTCTTTGAGTGGAATGTTCCAGTCACATATCCTTATTCCAAATTAAATTTGTAGTCAAAAGGTCTTGTGTTATTATCACTGTAGAATTTGTAATTCCTTTGCTATACAAACTAATTGGTATTTTTTTCTTTCTAATGTAATTAATAAGCATGCATTAATGAAATATTTTCTAACACTTTTAGAAATATCCTACTTATGTTATATTTGCACAAAATCAAAGTATCATCCTATTCAAAGACTTAAAAAAAAAAAAAAAAAAAAAAAAACACCTTCCTGCATTCCGGAGTGTAGGTGAGGCTTGGGGAAACATGTAGCTGCTTGCACACAACATTTACTACCCTAGACATGAGGGCACAGTTTTAGAACCATTGAAATTAGAAACCATTGAATATTAACAAATCTACTAGTTTGAATTGCTTCCTTAAAATATTTTTGAAAATGAATTCAATGAATAGATAATAACTGTATAGGGCTGTACCAAATTCATAGTAACATTCTCCCTTTGGAAAAGAATAGGTCCTTAGAGGCCCCTAGAGTTCATTTTAACACAATTGTGTTAAAAAAAACTCTTTTGAGATTTAAAAGTTAACTAATCACCCTACAGAAACTGAACAGGTTGTCTCTCATATGATTAAGAAAAAATAACAAAAGCTCACTCATCTAAACTAAATTCTATTAGATGATGTTGTTTAAGAGAAAATCAGCTTGGTAGTATTGTAGGTAGTGTACTAGACCTAGAGTCAGGAAGACTCACATTCCTGAGCTCAACCCTGGCCTCAAGCACTTATTAGCTCTTTGACCCTGGACAAGTTATTCATCCGTTTTCCTCAATTTCCTCATTTGTAAAGTGAGCTAGAGAAGGAAACTGCAAACCACTCCAATGTCTGAGCCAAGAAAACCCCATATGAAGGTCATGAAGAATGAGACAGAACTGAAATGACTGAACAACAAATTGCTTTAATAGAAACATAAAGTTCTTTAAAAACTAGCCAAACTCTTTCTGCTATGTTGGGGGGGGGAGGGGTATTGTTTATTCGTTTGCTGTTGTTGTTTAGTAGGCTAAATAGCAACTATCACCAAAAATTTTAAACTAGTTTGCTAGTGTCTGAGGTAAAAATGCTCACTTTTAGGAACTTGTTTGAGGTGGCTCCAACACAACTCTGAGTTGAGTCTTGAATGAAGGAGAAAAAGGCTTTTGAAGAAATGTATTGAGAGATTGCCTATTCTAGTGAAATGTATTGAGAGGGAGATAGCAAGTCAAGTTTGGACCACAATCAGTAGTCCACTTTTGATAGAATGTTTTTGTTCAATTTTTGATGGAATTCATAAAGGGGGCAGTAATATTAGATCTGAAAGATAAATTAGAGAGAGATTTTGAAGGGCCTGAAATTTCTTGCTAAATTTGGTTTCTTTTTTTATCTTGGTGATAATAGTTTTTGTATTATTTTTGTTTTATTTATAGCATTAAACATATATGCATTTACCTTTTGCTTTTAAAAATTGCATTATCTTTTATTTTAATACCACTTACACTCAATATATCCCTCCTCCTGGCTCATCCCAGAGAACCATTGCTTTAAAGGATAACAAAAAAAGGAGGGGAAAAAGTACATTGGCAAAACTAAACACCTCAAACTAGTCTGGTATTATAAGTAGTATTCACACTCACAGTCCCCCTACCTCTTCTAATTAGGCAGCAGTGTACATACTCATTTCTCTTTCTCTCTCTCTCTCTCTCTCTCTTTTTTTTTTTTTTTTTGGCAGGGGATACATTTGGTCATTAGTTTCACAAAATTCTATTTTAATTGTTTTGGAATTTTCTCTCTAAGTTGTCATTACATATATTATTTTCAACTTTGTATCAATTAATTTAAGTTTTCTGTACTCTTCATATTTATCATTTATTATAATGAGGTAGCAGGAAAAGATTATTATGGTAGTTGTAAGGATAGGTTAAAAAGAAGAACATTGCTAACAGGGAGACATACACATACATATATAAAATGTTAGTAGGCTATATGTGTCTTTGATTCTTATTTTGAATTTTTTTATTCTTTTGCCTTGATCAATAGTTTCCGTGCTAGATTCTTCAGAGTCATAAAGTAATAGAACTTTGGAGCTGAATAAGATCTGAGAGTTGATCTGGTCTAAACTTCTCATTTTAAAGAGGAGGAAATTCAGGCCTCAGTTTCACATATCCATACTGTGACTAAAATTCAAATTTCTTAAATCACTCCTTTCCACTAAACCTGAACTCTACTGAAGATAAATTTAGGATCATTTCTAGAAGCATTTTTTAACTTTCTTTCTATGTTTCTTCCTTCCTTCTTTCCTTTTTTTCTTCCTTCCTCCCTTCTTCCTTTTCTTTCTTTCTTCCTTTTCTTTCTTTTTCTTTTTTCCTTCCTTCAAAATAATTTTATGTTTAAAAGTTGCAGGAAAAAAGTGCAAGAAAAAAAAAAAGAAAATTATTTTTTAAAAAGCAAATCTTTTAGAAAGGTGAAAACAGTATGCTTTGATTCACATTCAGTCTCCACAATTCTCTCTCTGGATATGGATGGCATTTTCCATTCCAAGTCTATTGGAATTGTTTTCGATCACTGCATTGTTGAGAAGAGCTAAGTCTATCATAGCTGATTATCACATAACCACGGTCTTGTTGTATACAATAGTCTCCTGCTTCTGCTCACATCACTCAGCATCAGTTCATGTAAATCTTTCCAGTCGTTTCTGAAATCAGCCTGCTTATCATTTCTTATAAAATGATAGTTTTCCATTACATTCATACACCATAATTTATTCAGCCATTCCCCAATTCATGGGCATCCTTTCAATTATCAATTCCTTAACACTACAAAAAGAGACATTACAAGCACCTTTGCAGAGATGGGTCATTTCCCCTCTTTTATGGTCTCTTTGGGATGCATTATTCTGCTAAATCAAAGGGTATTCAAGGCAGTCATTAAAACCATTAAGAAATGATTTTGTAATAGAAAGAGTAGTGAATCAGTGGAATAGGTTAGATACAGAAGACACAAAAGTCAATGACTATTGTAATCTACTGTTTGATAAGCTCAAAGACTCCGGGACAAGAACTCACTATTAAGATAATTTAAGACAGCTCTGAACTACACATCGAGCCTATCAGAATGGTTAAGCTGACAGGAAAAGATAATGATAAGTGCTGGAGGGGATGTGGGAAAACTGGGACACTATTGCATTCTTGGTGGAGCTGTGAAATGATTCAGCCATTCTGGAGAGCAATTTGGAGCTATGCCCAAAGGGCTATAAAACTGAGCATCTGAACCAAGATGAGATGAGTAAGAATGATGTACTATAAACTACCTACATCATCAAAGTAATAATCAATGCCCCACAACTCTGCTAGATTGAACATGCGTAGGAATACTGTAATAACTTTTTTATAATGAATTTCAGCAAGCTAAAAACAGACAGAGGAAAAAAAAACACTTCAAGGGTACTCTGTAGCATGTCTTCAAACAATATGTCATAGTTATTCTCTATAGCTGGGAAATGGGCATACCCAATTACACTGACATGCAGTCATCAAGAATGGGGACATTGTCTTTAAATTCAAGCTTTGAGTCTGCTAGGAGTTACAGTTGCCAACAGATTTTCAAAAGGCACAGATCATAGAGCATCCTCAAGCACACCTTATGAAAAGAGCTGTTCTTTATACATGGACTCTTTTAGTACATGTGAATAATCAGTATCACAAGTGATACATCTTCAAATTTGACAGATAACAGAAATACAATGGCAGATAAGCATCAAGGGATGTACTTGTTAAATCAATCAATTATATATTAGTTATTAGGTATCCAAAGAATATGGTTTAGTTCTGATCTAGTCTTTCAATTCTCAGATAATCTAACAGGATCATATGAAAAGGAACTTCATTCCTAGGACATTTGATAATTATGGCTTCATTATAAACTAAATAATAATTCAACTCTACTACAATACTTGTTAATCCTTCAAAATTTAATATACACATGACATGATGAGTCATCTTGAGAGGATAAATGATTCTCTTTGCTGAAATGTTGGGTCTAAGAGAATACAGCTCTCAGTAACCACATAAAGAATGAACAAACAAACAAAAGAAATATTTAAATGCTCACTATGTTCAAAGCACTGTACTAAGCCTTGGAAATACAAATGCCAGATACTGGGCAGCTAGGTGGAGCCATAGTGCACCTGGGAAGTCAGGAATATTCATATATATATTCAGGAATATTCATCTTCCTGAGTTCAAATCTGGCCTCAGACACTTAGCTATGTGACCCCAGGAAGTCACTTAACTCTATCTCTGTTTACTCATATATCACAGGAGCTGGAGAAGGAAATAGCAAATTCTCTAAAATCTTTGCCAAGAAAATACCAGAAAGGGGCCACAAAGTATCGGACATTGAAAGTGACTTAATAACAAGGGCAGTAGATCGGGTGCAAGGCCTGGAGTCAGGAAGACCTAACTTTAAATCCAATGTTAGACATTTACTACCTGTGTGGCTTGGACAAATCACTTAACCCTCTGTCTCAGTTTTCCCATCTGTAAAACAGGGACAATAACAGCAACAATCTCCCATGATTGTTGTGAGGCTCAAATGAGATGATAATTGTATTCTGCTTAGCACAATACCTGGAACATAGTAGGGGCTATGTAAATGTTAGTTATTATCATTATTATTAAATAAAAAAGTAAAACAGTTCCTGCTCTTGAGGACTTTATATTCTAATGGAAGGTGAAAACATATATGAAAATCAAATGGAAAAGTTCCATGGTCTTTAAGTTGCATGGTCTCCATGCAACCTGAGGGAATGGCAATGTTATTTCTCCAGATAAAATCCTATCAGTTTCTGGTGTTAAACAATTTGACAGTGCCAAGGATTTTGATGGCAAGAACTTTCTTTTCTGGATTTTCAATAGTAGGAGCATACTGCCTGCAGGAACAATTGCCATGTTACATTCTCACTGAGATTGCTTCCTAGGATGATGTCTATGGTTGCTGGGGAGTTTTGCTATTCCCAACATGTACAAAAATTCCATTATACAGAGGATAAAAAAATATACAAAATATACATATACAAAAAATATGAAACTTTGTGTTTCTTTTATATAGTTTTTTAAAGTATATATTAAATTTAACAAGGTTATACATAAAAGTGATTTTAGTTCCTTTCTAAACTTTTAATTTTCTTCTGTGTATTTCTAAAAGTTTTAATGCTTATTGATACTTTTCCTCTTATTTTTTTTCACATTATTGGTTACTTCCCACTAACTAATCTCTTCTCCAATAAAAATTCTCCCTTTTATCAATTAGTGCAGTTAAACAAAACAAACAATACAATGGTTATATTTAAAAACTCTGTCTCCTCATGCACTTCTAGTTCCTCACCTTACTTTCTTCCTAACTGAAAGTGGAGTCTACTTTCCATTATACCACCCCACATCTTACTTTCTCAGATCCTCCATGCCACCTCTCATACTTTGTACTTAGTAGGTGCTAAATTTAAAAACTACACAATTTAATACATTTAATATAAATATGTTTAATAAGCAATCGATATGCTTGATATTATTTGTATATTATGATCATATATAATATTAATATGTTTACTAAACAATGTAATAATTGCAACACAAGCAAAGGTCAATTCTTAGGGTGATGTGATATGTTAATTATAAGTCATAAAGCAAAACTCTTCAACAATGCTTATTTTAGTTTAGCTCTTACTACTGTATATTATAAAAAAATTATTTTCCTTCAAAAATGTTTTATGATTTAGATGTATTAATTCAGATTGGCCTCCTCTTTCATTAGTCTAAATTTGTACATCCTGAAAAAGTACCTGAATTCTGATGATATACTATTTCATTATGGTATCTTTTGAAGAATTGAATGATGATTGGAGCTAAGATTAAGTACACTACAAATATTTCTGTGGAATTATTTAGATAATATAAATAATATTTAAAAATTATCAATAGGATTAGAGGAAACAAGTGAGCATAGGCTCTTAAGTTCTTTAAGCCTATCAACCCACTTCCTTCCATCCATATAGATACAAAGCATGCATGTTATTCTTTGATCAGATGAAAGATAATATTTTCAGAAGTGTGTTGTTTATCATAGATAATCATTTCATGTGTGATTACCATTATTAAAGAATATACCTAAAGGCTTGTTTTCTCATTTTCTGATAGAGATGTTTGTGGAACAAACAGTTATGACTCATGTGGGAATTGAAATTTCAAGGTCATTTCACTGGCAATATGTTCTAATATTCTAAACAACTAAACAAATTATATACAAATACTTCCAAAGTAGAAATAAAAATGAAACTAAATAGAAATGGGTGAGCTTTTATTTATGTCTGTAAAGGGCAAATAGAGAGCTGTAGTATCTGGAATTAGAGAAAAAAAAAAGCATGGATTCTCAAACTTTTTTGGTATCTGAATAAACAATTTCAAAAGATCAAAAGACACTGATTTATATAACATTCCTTTTGTTTCCTCTTTTCAAAAGAAGTCTCATTATAATTAATAGGAAGGTGACAGGGACAGATTTGACATATCACATGAATATAAATAAGCCTAGTGTTTGACAAGTCCAAATATTCCAGTTACTGAGATAATAACTCATTATTAGACAAAAACTATTGAAACAGTCTATAAATAAACATTATTAAGCATATACTATGTGCCAAGGAAGAATCTCACAATATAGTAGGAAAAACAACACATAAAAAGAATCTGAAAAGAGAAAGATGGAGGGAAATGATATGCAGAAGAGTGGAAGTAGGTGGAAAATGATGAGATGGCTGCCCTGAACACTCTTCTTAAATGGAGGATTAGGATGAGGTCTCCATTATCTAGTTTCCAATCTCTCCAATCAGAGCATATGAGGTAGAGAAACCATGGCTTATTAGAAATACTTCAACTGGAAATTAGAAAAGTTTAATTCTAGTCCTAAACCTGTATTAACTGACTATATGACTATAGGAAAGTAATTATCTCCAACTTTCTGTGCTTCTTTGGGAACTGCTAGATGAGGAACATAAGAGAAACAGAATTTAAGTGACTTGCCCAAGATTACACAACTAATATGTGACTGAAGCTAGATTTGTAGTCAGGTCTTCTTGACTCTAGGTTGAGCTCTCTAGCCACTGTAATATAGCGGCCCTCCATTTCTCTACACTTACCCTTTACAGTCATTATCATCATCATCATCAACAATAACAACCAAATGAACTGGCTAAAAAAGCTTCCAGTCTTCATTTTTCAGTCTTTCATTTTAATGGACAAAATAATTATGAAATCCTATACCAATGGTACTAGATGCTACTACCTATACCAATAGAAGCTAACTTCAAAACTGTACTTAATTCTAGATGAGGAGGGACAAAACATTACTAGTTGAGATATTTACTTCTTAGTATTCAATATTTCTTAGATACCAGAAGGTAGGTAGAAACTTGAGATTTCTTCCTAAGTGAAATTTTTCCCCTATTAAACATGTTTTTATAAGAATATATATATTTATAGGAACTATCAGAATGGACATATTTGTTAACTATTTAATATTCTGTTAAAGAGAAATGAATTATTAAATAACATACTATCAAATCACATATCTATATATAATATGAATTATTAAAATCAGCTTTGGTCATTGAAGTATTTGCCTGTCTTAAAAGGAAAGATCCCTGGAAATGAGGTCAAACTGTCCCTCTGTGTCATCCTAATAAATGGTAGACTTGGCTTTGAGAGGATAATCATCTTTGAGCATTGATCTGGGACAATGGAGAAAATAGAGAGAAATTTACCAGAAATAGGAACAAGACATAGAGCATTAGATTAAGCCATATATTACCAATTTTTTTTCAGTCATTGGGTTGTTTTTGATAATTGGTGATTATTTATATAAAAGATTGGAGAAATTGTGTCCTTAATCTAGCAAGGGGAAGCTATCATTCTCTCTTTATTCCTCCTTGCTGAATTCAGTCAGATAATTGTCACATAGCATCAGAAGTGAATCTTACATGATAATATGCTATAAATATTGCAATCTGTTAGTGCTCTAGTGCTATATATGGCATATAATATTTCAACAACACTTGGCATGTTCTTTTATGAAGCATTGCATATTCTGGCTTTTGGATGTTGATGGAAGTGGAGGAGTTCAGAATATAAGTTGATGAAACGTGATGGTAGTGATTTTTGAAATACAGTTCCTCTGTACATGGGTTCCATGTTTATACTGACATTGGTTTGGGGATTCTAGTCAAAAACAATAAACAAAAAGGGATTTCATAATTATTTTGTCCATTAAATTTCAGAGACATTTCAGTTGTTTGTAACTAGGTAAATCTCTCACTGACAAGGGCTAAGACGTCTAATTCCAAGTTTGAAATACATTTGCCATATAATTTTAAATGCTAATTTTTCAACTATAAAATAATATCTATAGAAAAAAAATATTCAATTGTGGTATATGAAAATTATGGAATATTACTGTTCTGTAAGAAATGACCAACAGGATGATTTCAGAAAGGCCTGGAGAGACTTACACGAACTGATGCTAAGTGAAATGAGCAGGACCAGGAGATCATTATATACTTCAACAACAATACTAAGATGATGACCAGTCCTGATGGATCAGGCCATCCTCAGCAACGAGATCAACCAAATCATTTCTAATGGAGCAGTAATGAACTGAACTAGCTATACCCAGAAAAAGAACTCTGGGAGATGACTAAAAACCATTACATTGAATTCCCAGTCCCTATATTTATGCACACCTGCATCTTTGATTTCCTTCACAAGCTAATTGTACAATAATTCAGAGTCTGATTCTTTTTGTACAGCAAAATAATGTTTTGGTCATGTATACTTATTGTGTATCTAAGTTATATTTTAATATATTTAACATCTACTGGTCATCCTGCCATTTAGGGGAGGGGGTGGGGGGGGTAAGAGGTGAAATTGGAACAAGAGGTTTGGCAATTGTTAATGCTGTAAAGTTACCCATGTATATATCCTGTAAATTAAAGGCTATTAAATAAAAAAAAAGAAAAAAAAAGAAAAAAAATATTCAACTGATCTACTTTTAAAATTTGGAATAAAGAACAATTACCACATAGGAATGTATAGGACAAAAATTATTTTTTCCTTCTTATAGTCATAAGATCATGAATTATAAAACAGTAAGAGACCTTAAGGAACATCTAGTCAAAGTGTTTAATTTTACTTAAGTGGACATGAAGTCCACAGAGATGAAGTTATTTGTTGAAGTTTATGCAACTAGTTAGTGGAAGAGCTAAGACTGGAATCCATCCAATGCCTCGTGTCTTCAATTCAATGAGTTTACAATTCATTTCTGTAGAAAGCAAAGCAACTTTAAGAAAAAAAAAAAAGTAGGTCATTACCCATAAAACTGATGAAATCTACTACCTCACTTCATCACATTCAGGTGAAAGGTTTGAAATCCTATTACTAAATCTTGAATTGCTTTTAGCCTTTGTGTAATTGGAAAGTTTAGTCATTTACTGATCCTAGTTTCTGTTGGAGCCAAAATATATATATATATATATATTGCTCAACTGGGTATCATTGTTACAGAATTTAATAGCAGAATAACCAATCCCTAGATCATGTCTTCAAGCTTGTTTTAGCCAAATCAAAACCAAATTTTTTTTGGAATACTAAAATTTTAGCCAAGTGTTAGTATATTAAAACCAGAATTAGAATCATTCAGATTCAATTTGCAAGTCTTATTTTTCTATAAACTTGAAAGCTTTGGATTATACTGTGAGTTTCATTTACAATGAAATTTCATTTATTTATTTACATTGAGTTTAATTAGTTTATTTATTTACATGAACTAAGTATATTAAACCTATATTTACTAGAACATTTTTGATTTAAGGTTTTAGGTACAAAATACTAGTATGATAAATTCTGGATCACTTCCCATGTTTTAGACATGGTAAATTAACTTTTTTTTTGTACACAGGCTTGTTAGCATGTTAGAACTAGTAAAGATTTTAGCAATCATTTAGTATGATACTTTCAGTTTATAAAAGAGGAAATCAAAGCCCAGATAGACTAGAAAACTTGCCAAATGTTATATAGCTAGCTAGTGGCAATCAAGAATGGCACCCAGAAAAAAAAAAATTAAAATTAAAAAAATAAAAAAAAGAATAGTGCCCAGATTAAGTACACTTAGTCAATTTATACTAAAATGGAAGTTTTATGCTATGGGGAGGAAAGTTCCTAAAAAAAAAATGCATCATTATTATTTATTTATTATAATAATGGATGAGAATGCTAAATGCAAATCCAAAGTGCTAAAGAAATGAAGTCAAAAATCTTCCCTGTAAGATAGAATCAAGAATAACTGAGACATCTCTGCTGATTGGGAGATGGAGTCTTTAGAACTCAGCTTGAGAAGCAATGAAAAAAATTTTTATTTTTGATCTTAGACTAGGGTTTCTATTTAGTGTCATGGACTCTTTTGGTTTTTGGATGAATTCTTTGGAGTCCTTCTCAGAACAATGCTTGTCAATTCATAAAATATATAGAATTACGAAAGATATCAAATACATTGAAACATGTCTATCAAAATATTTTTTAAAGACAACTTCAGAAATGCTAGGTTAAGAATACTAAAAGACAATGAGTTTTCTGGGCTATCAGCATAGGAATCTGTGTATGCATCCATTTATGAAAGGATAGAAGATCTAAAAATGATTCTATTACTTGAGTTTTTCTGCTATTTACTTTGTCATTTTGTTCTGATTAAATGCTCTGTAACTTATTTAAATTAAATGCTCTAGCGACATAATCCCAGCATTGAATGAGATTCTTGTTACACGTGTACAGTAGAACCCTTACAAAACACTTGTGTTGGGAAATTGGAATAAAAAGAGTATTTTTAAGGAAGTAGCTGTATTTTAAGGAAGAACCTTACAAATCACCTAGTCCAACTCCAACAATTTTATAGATGAAGTACCTGAAGCCCAAAGAAATTAAGTGAATAAGATTACTAAACATAATAACCTCATTAATGTAGAGTATTTTTATACATTATCCCACTCAATCCTCTAAAAAGCCCTGTGAAAAATGTAATCTAAATATTATCATTTCCATTTTTTCTTTCTCTCTTTTCTTCTTTTCTCTTTCTCTCCTTTTTTCTTCTTTCTCTTTTCTTTTTTTTTTTTTTAATAAAATGAAGGTACTAAAGGTCATAGAAGTTAAATGACTTGTCCAAATTTATATTTGTTGTTGTTCTTCAGTTATTTCACTCATGTCTGACTCTTCAAGACCCCATTTTGGGGTTTTCTTGGCAAAAATACTGGAATAGTTTTCCAGTTCTTTCTCCAGCTTATTTTACAGATAAGGCAAACAAGATTAAGTTACTTGCCAGGGTCACATAGCTAGTAAGTGTCTAAGTTCACGTACCTAGTTAGTAATAAATCTAAGATGTGAGCCCATTTTTTCCTATCCCCAAATTGAGAGCTCTTTCCAATGGACCACAGGATTTCTAATGTCTACTTTACAAGCCATAGTGTTATATGGAAACCTTAATCCATCTAATATTCTAATATTTTATATATAAAGAGAAAAGAGAAGATATATTGGGAAAATCCTAGCAATCATCAAGTATTTAAAGGGCTATCACCTGGAAAAGTGATAATTACTAATAGTTTAACAGGTAAGAAATAGAAGTAATAGATGAATTTTTTTGAAATATGGCTTTCATCTCAATAAAGATATACATAATATTATCCTAAATAATTACATTTTAAAACTATTTTATTGAGGCATTATGTGTAACACAGCAAATAATCCAAAAATTGTATCTTCCATTAAAAAGAAAGTTAAGCAATACCATCTAACCCAGATCATCACTTTTTTATAACGCTCCTATTACACTGTACCATCATTCTACTAGTCACCCACATTCACATCTTTGTTGTGATCTTCAACTCTTCAGTCACATTCTAATAATAAATCTAGTCTATTGCTAACTTTACATAATTATGTTGTCTTCTCTCTACTCACATAAGCCACTATCTTCATTTTAGTCCTCATTACTTAATATTGGACTGTTGTAATAGCCTTCTGGTTGAAGTCCCTCACCTCTCCAGTCCATTCTCCACTCATCTGCCAAAATGATTTTCCTATAGCGCAGGACTGATGTCACCATTACCCACAATAAACTACTATGGCTCTCTATTATTTTGAAGGTCAGATATAAAACATTACATTTGGGATTTAAAGCCCTTCACAACCCTGGTCCTTTTCCTACATTTCTCATCTTCTTATACCCTATTCCTTTCCTTATACTCTCCAATTCCTTTCCTTATACTGTTCAACAACACTAGTCCTCTTGCTGTTGTTCCATCTCATCCTATTCTAACTCTGTGCCTTTTCACTGGCCATTCTCTATCCTTGTAATGTTCTCCATCTAAAACTCCTCCACTTCTTTAAGACTTCTCCTCCTCCCTGTGCTTTTTTCTGACTTTCTAGACTTCAAGATCATGCTTCAGTTGCAGGGTATCCCTGAAAACTTTCAGCAAGTCCTCCTCTGCTACTATGTGGGGCAGGAACTCAGACCAGCCAAATTTTATTTCCCCCTGACTTTCTAGATTTCAACACCATAACCTCATTAGAGTATTTTCATTCCTCTCTGCCTTTTGTGTGTTATCTTTCCCCCTTAGAATGCAAACTCCTGAAAGCATGAACTGACTTTCTTTTTGTTTATATTTATACCCCTAGCTCTTAGCATAGTTCCTGATGAATAATAAGCACTTCTGCAAGAGATCTTTTCCATTTCCCTCACTGCTAGTGCCTTCTCTCTGAGATTCCTTTTTCCATTTACACAATATGTATCTTGTACGCAAATACTTATTTGATTGTTATCTCCCCCATATAGAAAATGAATTTCTTGAGGTTAGGGACTAAAATTTTGCTTTTCTTTCCATCTCCAGTACTTTGCATAGTGTTTAGCACATATGAAATACTTAACAAATATGACTGAATAATATATTAATTACATAGGATAGACCATGTGATATTCCTCATTTATAGTTTCCATTTCTTAACTCAGATGAAAGAAAGGGTTTTTAACATGAAACTTTTCATAACCATTAGTATTTTGCAATATCTCTGTAACGATATTGTAAATAGGTCTCTGTACAAGGGCTCCTATCCTATCCTTCATTCTCTTGAAATGATATTTCTATCTTCTGTGCCCCATTCTTCATGGGGCACATGAGAACTTCAGTTTCATTTTTTTTTATTTCTGTTCTTATGGTACTTAATATCATTTGCTACCACATCATATTACTACCATGTAATGTGATATATTCATGAAACCAGTCAATAATGTTAGATTAGGATATGCCTGTATAAGAACAAATTTCTGAAAATTAGATCTATGAAATAGATTGCATGTGACATAGTATGCACTCTAAATACTAAACATTTTCAAAAGAAGACCAAATAACTAGCTCTTAAAATTTTAATTAACAAGATTAGGTAAAAGATTGAACTAAATAACTTCTAAGATCCTTTGTACCTCTAAGTTTTATGGAGTTAATAAAACGACTCTGTTGTAGCAGTCAGAATTAACCAAAGCAAATTCCAAATGATCATTTTCCTTTAGCTCAAACCATCCCTTATACCTATAAAATGAGAAAATTTATATGAAAAAATCCAGGATATTTATATGCTATAAGAGACACTTTTATTAGAAATACTAACTAAAACATATGGTGCCTTCCAGCTAGTCATAAAGAATATCTGATTTTTAAAAAATCTTAAAATAATAATAGTCTGTGTATTTACTGTATCTATTTGTAAGGTGCTAAAGACCTTTATGGATTTTTAAGATCTAATTAATCCTTGCAACACATATAATGCAAAGGAAAGGTATTATTATCTCTATTTTACAGATGAAGAAAATGAAGCTCATGAATATTAAATGCTATGCCCAAGGACTCACAGATTAGTGGAAGAAGAGAATCTAGGTGTTCTGGATTCTATTCTAGTGCTCAGAACACTTGTTGTGTACCATATAATACCAGCAATTAAATTAAAATATGTTCTTACTGATTTTTAGGAATATAACAATCTGTGGTATTTTAATAGAGCAAATTCATTGTAAAATAGTCAACTGATAACAGATAAAAATAAATTTAACATGTTCAACATTGACCATTTTCTACATATTATTTCCTTAACATAATGTAGCATATGATGTACTATCAAAAATGTTGTCATAACAATAACCAACTTTTTTTTTTGCAAGGCAATTGGGATTAAGAATAGCCAAGTATCTTAGTAAATGAATGTAAGAAAAAAAAAAAAGATACTGAATAGATAATCTGTTTCCCATATTATAAAATGAGAAAAATGCAATGATCCTATTAAAAATTAAGTTGAGCTTTCTGGAAATCCCATGGAAAATTTCTTTAACTGGTATGGCCATAGGTATCAGGGTATATCACATCACATCACAAACATATTCTCATTATGGTCTTTAATCTCAGCCTACATCTTCAAAGGCCAACTTGAATTTTCTGTTTGTTTTCAAACATTATTTAGTGAACTTTCCTTTCTTTGTAAACTCTCACTGATTATTAAATCATTTACAGTTTCTTTTTTTTAAGTAAAAGGAGAAAAGTTCAGTTCAGGAAAAATATTTTTGACTGGCATAAGTGTTAGAGGGATTTGGTAACCATCTTGCATATTATTAAACTTCAACATATTACAAATTCTAAATTACTGTAATTTTGAGTATAGTGATAAATACCCTATGTGAATTTAATAAGTATTCAATGATGGAAATGATGATAATAAAAACAGCTGATATATTTATATACAATTTATACATGGAATATAATACATATATATGAATTATTTAAAAGAATAAAATGTATCGATATTTATTGTTTTTATATCACCATCATTTCTACGTATTAACAACTAACCACTAGCACTGAAATTTGCCTTGTAACAAAAAAAAAATTCAGCAAAAACATTTAAACACTCACCCCATCTGACAAACTGATATCATTTGGCTGAGAGAAAATAGATAGATTTCATTTTTTGTTCTCTAAGACTGTTACCCACCGTTTGACTTCTTTTTTTAGAAGTGGGAAACGTCGCTCAAGTGTGATTGGAACCAAATCAAAATATAATTGGGAAATGTTTAACAAAATAAATAAAAATACAATAAAACATAGATGATACTGCATTTTAAAAATAAGTCAAAATGCAACTCATAGGAATTTATGTAGGGTTTGATGGTACCCATTCTGTTTGAGTTTGACACCAATCTTTTAAGTGATCTTTTTAATTATATTGATGGAATTCTATGCATTGTTCTTCCAATTCTACTTAGTTCACTCTGTATCAGTTCATACTCATCTTCCTACAGCTCCTTGAATCCCAAAGATTTGTGATTTCATACTATATCATAATATTCCTTTATATTCCCACACTACAGTTTTGGGATTATTGTATCTTTTTACCCATTTCCCAATTGATAAGAAGTGTTGTACATTTTTTTTTATGCCACAAAAAGAACTGCCAAGAATATTTTGACAAGAATTTGACATATATTGGACTTTTATGAAGGCACTAAAGACTTAAGGTTGACCACATGTGCGAAAATATTTGTAGTAGCCCTTTTTGTAGTGGCAAAAACCTGGAAATTGAGTGGATGGCCATCAGTTGGAGAATGGCTGGATAAGTTATGGTATATAAATGTTATGGAATATTATTGTTCTATAAGAAATGATCAGTAGGATGACTTCAGAATCCTGGAGAGACTTACATGAATTGATGCTAAGTGAAGTGAGAACTAAGAAAACATTGTACAAGAAGATTATAAGATGATCAATTCTGACAGATATGGCTCTTTTCTTTTCTTTTTTTAATTATAGCTTTTTATTTAAAAGATATGTGCATGGGTAATTTTTCAGCATTGACAGTTGCAAAACCTTTTGTTCCAATTTTTCTACTTCTTCCCCCCACCCCTTCCCCCTGATGGCAGGTAGATCAATATATGTTAAATATGTTAAAGTATATGTTAAATACAATATATGTCCATACAGTTATTTTGCTGCACAAAAAGAACCGGACTTTGAAATAGTGTACAATTAGCCTGTGAAGGAAATAAAAAATGCAGGCACACAAAAATATAGGGATTGGGAATTCTATGTAGTGGTTCACACTCGTTTCCCTAAGTTCTTTTGCTGGGTGTAGCTGGTTCAGTTCATTACTGTTCTATTGGAATTGATTTGTTTCATCTCATTGTTGAAGAGGGCCACGTCCATCAGAATTGATCATCATATAGTATTGTTGTTGAAATGTATAATGATCTCCTGATTCTGCTCATTTCACTCAGGATCAGTTCATGTAAGTCTCTCCAGACCTTTCTGAAATCATCCTGCTGGTCATTTCTTATGGAACAATAATATTCCATAACATTCATATACCACAATTTATTCAGCCATTCTCCAATTGAGGGGCATCCACTCAGTTTCCAGTTTCTGGCCACTACAAAGAGGGTTGGAAATGGCTCTTTTCAACAGCTAAGTGATTCAGGCCAATTTCAATGGACTTGGTGATGAAGAGAACCATCTGAACCCAAAGAGGTCTGTAGAGACTGAGTGTGGATCACAACATAATATTTTCATTTTTGTTGTTTTTTGATTGCTTTTTGTTTTATTTCTCATTTTTCCCTTTTGGATCTGATTTTTTTAATGCAGCATGATAATTGTGGAAATATGTATAGAAGAATTACACGTTTAACATATATTGGATTACTTGCTGTCAGGGGAATAGGGAAGGGAGGGGAAAAATTGGAACACAAGGTTTTGCAAGGTTGAATGTTGAAAACTATCTATGCATATATTTTGAAAATAAAAAGCTTTTTAAAAAGAATGAAAAATGTATGTTGAAAACTATCTTTATATGAATTTTGGAAAAAATAAAATACTATTTAGAAAAAAAAGATTGAAAGTTGATTAAAAGCCATTATTAGTAGATTGAAGCAATTAGTAAATGAAATATTAGTTATTTGTTTAAACTTTTCTTTAAGGAATTTGTAAGTTCAAGTAAGACTGCTTTAATTAATACTGATTAGAGTAATACAGATTAAATCCAGTCTTATTATGAAAGGCACACTATGTGAATTAGTATTTTTATTCATCCTTATCAATAACTTCCCAAAAGAGTCGCATTCTGATGCCTTATTATGCTTTGGAAATTATTTTATGTTTCTGAAGGTTATGCCAACAGAATACAATCTTTAACAGACCTTACCAAGATAGAAAGGCTTGGCATTCAGGCCAGGTTTCAACCACAACTCATTAAGATCTTCTACTGGATGCTGCATTCTCTGTTGATGAAGAATACTTATCCCAGTGGAACTGCAGATCCTATTCATAGATTAGAAGTCACAAAAGTATTGAGGAAAAGTAGCTAGTGAGGGCTTTAATAGAGCCTGGCAGTTAATCCTTGCCAGTAAAGATGCAAAGATATCTTGCCCAACATTTGGCATATAATAGTTACTTAATAAATGTTTGCAGATAGAATAAATGCATTTACTTAACTTTTGATCTTCGAGCTAACATATATTCATTTCAGCAAGTATTTATTTAGCATCTAATATACGCCTAACACTGTGCTAGGTACCATTACGCATAGGAAAGGGATGTAAGATATTGCTAGGGAGTCCACATATAAGAAGGTATACCTATGTGAAGTAGAAAATTAGTCAAGGCAGTATAATTAATCTACAAAATGGAACAAATTGTGGCACACACCATAAATGCTGGAGGTAGTCTGAGAAAGGAGACATGAATCTAGATTGTAATATTTAAGTGAGGGCTTCATGGCAAACAAAGATGGAAGCTAAGCTAGAAATCAAATGATAGAATTCAAATAGTGGTGAGGACTTTTCTGAGTGGGGGAGTAGTACCCTCAAGCAAAAGCATGAGGGTAAGTCTGAAGGACAGGGAGATAATTCCATAGACTTGTTTTTATTTTGGGCATTAGAGTTTTTTTAAATGTGGGTAAATAATTATTATGAAAGACTTTTAATTCTAGCATGAGGCTTATGTAAGTCATATTGAAGATAGATTAATTTCCTGTGTGAAAAGTAAGTTTACAGAAAATAAGGACAGGATTCCATTATTTTTCAGATGAGATAAGGAAAAATATCCTTGTCTGATTAACCAGAGAAGGTTTTATGGAGGAGTTGGGAAGATATTATCTTTACTAGTCCTTGGCACACACATTTTCTTTTATTACAACTGTAAATTATAATAATGATAGCTAATATTTATGTGATATATTAAGTTTTCAAAACACTTTATCTTATTTGATCTTCAAAATAACTCAAGAAGATAAGTGCTATTTTTATCCCTGTTTTATAGATTCAGAAAGTGAGACAATCAAGGCTAATAAATGGCCAAGATTAGGTTTTAATTTAGCTCTTCTGACTCTAGGTCTAATGCCATACCCATTAAAATATTTATCTTATTTTTATTGATACCTTTTGTTTTTCTATCATGTGCACTTCCAACTATATTTCTTTCCAATCCCTTACACAAGTAGTCATCTTTTATAACAAATATTTAAAAAGTAATAAGAAAATTACCAACTATGTCTGACATTATGTGTATATATATGTATGTATGTTATACATATATATATGTAGATACACACATATATACATAGTATTCCACACTGATACTCTTTTACATTTCACTAAAAAGTTCAGAATATCAACTAAAAGATCATAAACTTGTTGAGGTCAGGAATTGTCTTATTTTTTTAGTTTTGTATCCTCAGCAGGGCCTGCTAACTTAATAATAGCTAGTTGATTGATTTATAGATCAACTTTAATTATTGACCATTATGATATACTTACAAGTTGAAATGAAAAGTACAAGCAAAAAATATTATAAAACAGGGAGACTTTTTTTCTGAAATGTTTGAGTCATAGAATTTGTTCCTCTCAAGTGCTTTTTTATGCTAGCTGAGAAAACTATTAAAAAAAGACTTTCTTTAGACTGCAGCAGCCACACCATCTGCTTTTCTAGATGAGGTTAAAAACCAGCCAAACTCTGTAGGCTTTTCTGGCTTGTATCAAATTGAGCTTGAGGCTAAGACAGGCAATAGCATGAATATATTAGATGCTGACATAACTCATTCATTTACAGTGTCTCTAGGGGAAAGATTTAGGGGTGAGAAACAAATCAGTTTCAATTGAAAATGATTTTTATTTTTAGACATTACTCTTTTAATTTTACTCTTTCCCCATTCTAGAACCGTGGGGAAAAATGAAAATTTTCCAATGGTAGAACTTAAAAGGGTAAGTTCTTCTGCAAGATGTCACATCTTTAAGAAAGCTGAACAAGGCTTCTTATGCTGGTTACAGGTTGTCATTCTGTCAGCCACTAAGAGAGGTCTGACCTGGGGAAAATACAACCTGTGCCTGCAATTTCTGAATGTTGCATGTAGAAACATAAAACTATGATGCAACAGAGAACAATGTGAATGTGTAATAAATTATAAGAGCTATTCCAACCTAGTGCTGAGGAGGGCAGGAAGGAGAGAAGCACTTTTAAATCCCTATCTGCCTAAGGAGCATTATCCTAAGCTGGAGTATTTATAGTTCACCTAGTAAGTACATTTTTAAGACTTTTTTCAAATGATAACTTACCATCTGTTTTCTGTTATAGGAAACTGCTCTGTAGCCATAGACAGCAATCCTGACTTTGGCTAGTCATCAGCTTATGTGGGGAATGATGTAAGAATATGTGGATGGATCAGCACAACTTTTCATCAATACTTCAAAACAGCTTAGCCAAGTATACACCCTATTGAGGGAGGCATGGATTAGTAGTTTTCTGTATACAGTATGTGCAAGGCATTGGATCATGTTCATATTTGCAAGTTAGCTCATTTTTTATATCAAATAATAGTTAACTATATAAGAGATGATGCTTTTGCTAGTGCTATACTTGGTTTTTTTTATTGTAGTTTACTTTTTAACTAGCAAAAATTTATTTTCTCTCCCCCCACCTTCATCCCATTGATAAAAAGAAGAAAGGGAAGGAGAAGGAGGAAAAAGAGGAGAGGGAAGAAGAGAAGGAAGAAAAATAAATGTCTTGTAAAAAATAAATATGTTCAAGCAAAATAAATTCTTTCATTAACTGTGTGCAAAACATGTGCTTTGTTTTACATCCTGAGTCTATCACCTGCCAGTCAGGAGATGGACTTCATCAGCATCAGTCCTCTGAAATTATGAATGGTCATTGTATTAATAAGAGATCTGAAATCTCTGAATTGTTTTTCATAGTGTTATTGTTCTATAAATTGTTCTCCTGATTCAGTTAATTTCATTCTTTTTTAGTTTCAAATTGTTCCTTTCATTATGGCAAATATTTTTTTACTTGTTCAATCGACATGATTGAGAAGGTGAATGGAGAGTCAGATACCTAAATACCTATATGTATGCCCTAGCATACACCACAACTAATCTTCTCAGTTGTGTTTGTGTCAGAAACGTTAATATTTTTTATTTTGTCAGGACTATCCTTTTCCCTTTAAGTCACAGGTTCAAGTATACTTTGATAGGGAAGCTTTATCCTAAGAATAGAGATTATTTCAATTTTTTGTTGTTGTTTTTAGGCTAAAGCCTGAAAGCTAGTGCCTGGAATATAAGTGCTTCATAAATACTTTGTAATGATTATAAATGATTGATTAATAAACATTTTCATTGCCCTATGGAGAAACTTCAGAAATGTGAACTGGGCTAATTTTCATAGCCCAATATAGCAGAAGTAGCAGAAGAAGATGGATAATATGAAGACCAACAGGAAGAGGAAGTAGAGGAACTTGCAAGTCTCAGGGGGAGGGATGTACCAAGTGGGAGGCATACAGCCTAGGTGACAGAGGAGGGAAGTAGCAGACAGGACAGACTCCCCACGAATTGGTGTACGTGGAGGGGAGGGAGAGAAGGAAATGGGAATACCTTGGTTTGTATTGATTATGGGGCTAGAGGAACAAGGAGAAAAAGCAGAACATTTTTAATGCTCTAGACGCTAACTGACCCTGGACCTCAAAGCAGGATAGAACACATTCTGGCCACAAACTTGTGAAAAAGAAGTCACACTTGAAAGCTGGCACCATCTTCTGGGAAGGAGAAGTGAATCAGTGAAAAAACAGGCTAGGAAACCAAAATAAAGACATAATAAGGATGCAAAATACAAGGCAAGTTATAAATAAAGGATAGCAACTTCAGCCAGAGCAACTAAGAAAAACCTTGGTGGGAATAGGCAGGTCATTCAGTGCTGGGTTGGGAACAGGAGGGAAGTGAGTAACTAAAGAACAGAGATCATAATGGAGGAGAACCTAATAATGGCACCACTGCCAATGAGCACCTCTTCTGGCAAAGGTGATGAAAGAATGAGACCAAACATTACCTGGACAGGTAAACCCTGAGTCCTACGCTTGTTCATGGGAACTGTTCAGGACAATCAATCAACAGGTATTGTTGTTGAGCCATTTTTCACACATGTATGACTCTTCATGACCCCATTCAGGATTTTGTTGGCAAAGAGACTAGAATGATTTGCCATTTTTCCCTAGCTCATTTAACAGTTGAGGAAATTGAATGAATAGAGTTATTTACCAATTAATTCCCTAAGAGAGAGACTAGAGCAGAAAAAATAAATATAGGAATTATCCACATGGAGATCATTGAACATAGGAAAGCTGATAATATCACCAAGTGAGAAAATATAAGGAGAAAAGAGAAAAGGGCCCAGGTCTTCAGGAAAAGCTCCAAGTAATGGACATTCATAAGTCACATAGTACGATCCAGATAACCAAATCAGAATCTTAGAATCTCAGAATTAGAATGGGTTTGAAAGGTTAATTAATTCCAACCTTTACCATGAACATATTCTCTACACAATACCACACATGTGAATATCCAACCTTTTCTTAAATAGCTCAAGCAAAGTGTTCCATTTCCTCACAAGGCAATCAATCCATCCCACTTTGGAACAACTATTTTTGTTTGAAAGTTTTTCATTGCATCAACTCAAAATTTGTTGCTCTGAAAAACCCAGAACTCTTAGTTCTATCTTTTTGGGACCTTGTGGAATAAGTCTATTTCCCTTCATCCTCTAAATATATATTAGCTATCATATCTCTCCTATGATCTCTCTTTTCTCAGCAAAGCAACTCCAACCTTCCACCAAACTTTGTATGTTATAAAAAAATACAAACAAGGCCTTTCATAATTCCAGTTGTGTCCTACTCAGCCACTTTCCAGTTCAACAATTCTTACTATTCAAATGGATTTTTATCTCATTGATTGGTAATTCTACAGACTGAAACCTATCCATCAGTGTTTGTCTGTCCTGTATGTGATCTACCCATTTCTTTCAAAAGTTCTCCTCAGAGGTCCACCCAGTATTCTGGAGATCTTCCTTACTTTCTCTTAACATTAGAGGGTTACATTACATCACTTTGATCACATGCTATCGCTCATCTTGTTCTTTAGAATTTTTTTCTGGTCATAGATGGCAGCCTGCTTACATCAACTTTGCACCTTTTCATTGCCCTTTTTGTGATACTTATCTTTAGCTTTTTGTTGGCACTGATGTTCTCCATCTTACTGCCATCTGGCAGCAATATTAAAATATTCATATTGAAAAAATGGGCCTTCAATTTCACAGAAGACTAGAATGTGCAGAAGAGCTCTAGAATTTCCTAAAAGCAAACTGTACATGTCACCAGCAAACAGAAACATCTGGAAGACTTCTCCATTTAAAGAGTATCCTTTCTTCATGTGGTATCTGCATTGAATTTCCTCTATCACAGTAGAGTGATATATCTCCCTGTTTTATGGTATTGATCAAATGGTATTTTATTATCAAATGGCAATTGCTTTTCCTTTTTTGGGGTCCTAAATGATCTTGATGTGCTTTCCCCTCTAATACTACTTTCCATATACTTTGGATTTATGTTGTACCAATTTATGTTTATATTACTACTTTCATTGAAATAAAGCTCCTATAGGGCAGGGAATCATTTTCCTTTTTGTTTGTATTTCCTGTGCTTAAATGCCTGTTGGATAATTGAAATATGGATAGGAGACACCTTTTAGCAAAGGAGCATGTAAGGTCCCACATTATTCAACTTTAATCAAATGCTTACTCATAATGAACAAACAATAAACGTAATAGAATCTTAAAGTACTTTCTTTCCATTTTTCAGTTAGTTTAACATTGTAAAAATTTTGGCCATTGTTAAGTATAACTTTTAAAAGTCTGCTTGCTCTGTATTAACATACCCTTATCAGATGTGTCCTTAATTTGCATATGAATGATGGTTTTAAAAGATTTTATGTAAATGGAAAAGTTGTCATATGTTAGTAGTTATTAGTTTTCTCTTGTTCATCCTTTTCAGGACTAAGAAGATCTAAGGTTTTTTCATCCTTTTAATTCTTCCCATCATTCAGATACTATTTGTAAAAGGCCTTCAATGTTCTCATAAATGTATAATTTTCAACACTAATTTCTTCCTATTGGTCCAAACCAGTTAGTTTTCCCATTTCTGAAATCTTTAATGTCATTTCTACTTCTTCTAAAGGCATTTTAGTGTGGTGGTATCCCTATCCTTGATATTAAAAAGGCTTTTGAAAATCCTTTTCCATCCCTCCCCCCCTTTTTTTGATAGTCTTCCTTCTATTTCTATCCTTGAATGCCATTGGGTTGATTTTGTTTGTTAAAAATCTTGGCATACTTTCTTTAAACTTGTTTTGCTTTCAATTGCTTCTAGTTATTTTATGGGATAACACTGTGTAAAATCATACTTCATTTTTTCTGGTTTACAAATGGATTTGTATTTTCACTTTGTATTGCCTTTTAATATCCATCTTTCAGTGGCAAGTAAATCAGATAGTTCTTGACAAAGAACCTCTTCTAGAATCACTTTAGTTCAAGGGGTCTTAATCTAAGGTATGTAATTTTAAAACCTTTTTTTTTGATAACTGTATTTGAGAACTTTGTTATGTAACCTAAGTGTTTTATTTTATGTTTAAGAATAATCCAGTACACCAGGCTGAGTTTTCTATCCAGCCCAGCATTAATGGCCCAAAAATTAAGAATTATCTTCTGGACCCATATCAGAAAAAGATCAAATGAGGATTCCCTCCAATGGCCATGCTGCTATTGAATGCAAACTTGATAGGACCAATGCTATAGAGGAAAAGAGTTAAATTTTGAGCCTATTCCTCCAGAGATGGCTGTAAAGAGGAAAATATATGTCCCAAACAGTGAGGGAAAGGTTTATAAACATTTTTCCCCCTTATTGATGTTTGAAATAAACATACTTTGGTAGAAGCTAATTAGTGTTAAATGGCTAGAAGGAACTGACATCTAATCTCAGGCCCGTAACAATAGGGAGAGCACAGTCAATTGGGGTTTGAATTAATGGTGGTAGATAAAAACTTTTGCAGTCACCTTCTGGATCTTGGAAAGACAACAAATGTAGTGGCTTATGTGTGGCACAAAGGTCCAGAGGTACTTGTTATACTGCTCTACTCCACCCTGCTTTTACCAATCCTTTTCCTTTTGAATGTTGCATATCATACCTGAACTACATTCCAGCTTGGGTTTAATCCTTTGGGTATATCGAATCACAACTTGTATGGCCTGTGAGGGTATGTTTTTGGAGCTTATTCAGGTACTCCCTACCTGTTTTTAGTCTAAGTGACCATGTCAATGACTCAGGGGAAGGTATTACTTAATGATGAAAAATCTTATAATTATTTGCAGAACTGCAAGAACCTATGACTCCGATTTCTGAACTGGAACTGAATAAGTGTACAAAAGGACTTCCCCTTTGTCCATTTCTATTCCCTGTGCAGCTTCGAGGAGGTCTACTTTGAGCTAGTCCTGAAAGTCAAGTGGGGAAAAGGCTGCCCTAACTCCCATCTCTCCTTGGTAGCTGGGAGGATAGGGTCACTTCTGTTTTGTTCATATTTGCTTCCTTAATCCAGTGACCAAGAAGCAAGGTTAAGATGGATTTACCCAGGCAGCAACCTCATGAGCCTTATAAATTCTGGAGAGATTGCAGGAAAGTAACTACAGTCTGTTCCCTCCCCAAGCCCTCAAGAAAAATCAGAGGGAGAGAGTAACACCATCAACAACAGATTGGCAAAACCCAACAGCCTAGTGGAGAAGCAGCCTTTGAAGACCTAGCCAAAAAGGATGACTCCTCTTTGACCCATGCCAGGCCCTACAGTAAATTTCAGAAGATTCCAGAAAGGGAAAAAAGAAAAAGAAAAAGAAAAGGCTTCCAGAGCCAAGAGTAAGGACCTTTTTGACACATCTTCTCTATGCAAGTCTTTACTGCTATAAACTCACTTTATTCACAGACTATTTTTGTAGAGGAGTGCATCCCAAGTTTGGTGGGGAAATATTTTGAAAGAACTCTGTGATATATTCTTAATAAGTCCCTTTTTATTGTTTTAAATTAACTAACAAATATTTATTAAATGCCAACTATATATTGGACATTGTCCTAGGTCTAGGGATACGAAGGCAAAAGTTACAATCTTTGTCCTCAAGAAACATGTAAAAAATACATGTGTGTATATATATATGCTTTTTATAAGTATATATGTGTCTATATATAATCACACACATATATAATTATCAGTTTTACCTCAAAATTGATTTAAATTACATTTATCTAATTATTAGTGATTCTAGAACTTTTTTTTTCAAATTTTTATGAATAGGTTGTATTTCTTCCTTTGAAAATTCACTATTCATATTCTTTGATCAGTTATCTATTGGAAAGCAGCTCTTATCCTTATACATTTGAATCAATTCCATAAATATGGATATCCAATATATATCCATATATGTTTAAATCAAATATATATGTATATCCAATATATATCCATGTTTATGTAAATATACATATGTGTATGTGTGTGTATATATATATAAATTAAAATTAAAATCTTTAAATTAAAATCTTTTGGTTTCTTAAACACTATACTATTATGTTTACTTGCTTCTGTATGTTGTACCTCATGTCTCTATCTTTTTAAACTTCTATATCATTTACTACTGAAGATGCTAATGTTGATGTTGACTCTATCCTATGTTTGCATTACAATGTTTCTATTTAGTTCTGGTCTTTTTAACAGGAATGCTTGAAACTCTTCTATTTCATTAAAGATATTTTTCCTCTTCTTGGGTAAATTATTTTTGGTTGTAAAACTTTATCTTTTGCCTTGTAGGAGAGCATATTGCAAAGTCTTTTCTCAACAATGCTAGATGCCAAGTCTTCTTTCTTTGTGGTGTATTGGTACATTAACTCTGTTTCTTGAAGTATTTTTTTCTTAAGCATAGAAGTTCTGGGTTTGGGTTATCCAATTTTTGGAGATCTTTGTTTTACATTTTCTTCAAGAAGTAACCAGAAGATTCTTTCTATTTTCACTTTGTCCTTTGCTTTTAAATATCTCTACACAGACTTCAATAGTGATTTCTTGAAATATTAAAGGTAAGTGAAGAGTTGTGATTTTCAGGTAATCTATTGATTTTTAAGTTGTCTCTTGTCTAACTTGTTTTCCAAGTTGTTTTGGTTAATAGAATTTTCCTTGTTTCAATTTTATTCTAGTATTTCTTGCTCTTATTTAGTGACTGATTTATGTTTAATTCAATATAATTTTTGAGAGTCTCTTTACTTGGGTAAGGTTTTGTTTTTTCTATATTAATCTGGTTATTCTCCTAATTCTTTCCTTTAGAACACTCATTTTATTTCTTGATCTTTCATCTGGACTTATTTAATTCTCATTTTATTTAAAAATAATATAAAATTCTTCATTTCTTCTAGGAAGTCTAGCAGAGCTTATGGCAAAGTTGTGCTTTTGTTCAAGGCTTTAGTTATAGAATTTCTGAAGTTCTTTTCTTTTGAATTTGTGACCAAAAGTCCCTGGCTCTATGACATTTATCATTTTCTTTTTTTAGCCACTTTTTTCACTCTTACATCCTGAATTGGGACTTTTGGGCAGGTATATGCTCTATATACCACTAAAAAGAATAATAGAGTCTTATTTAGCCTTTATGTTATTTAGGATTCTTCTATTGTATCCTTTAGGTGCTGAATGCTGTGCTATTCAAGGCTTCCATGAGATGTTCAGATCTATGCCAATTGAATCTGATCCAGGTAGTAGAATGATGTTGCCTTCCCATTCCAATTCTCAAAACCTCCCAAATTTTTATTTAAGATCAGATTAACATAGTTGCAGCCTCCAGGTTTCCATGCTCCTAATTTTAGTCTTTAGATACCCAACAGCAGGCTTCAATTGTCTTTGGCTCACTCCTGGCCCATAGTATTCTACTCTTGGATTTTGCTTTCCTTAATGGACTCCTTCCCTAGTGCTTATAGATTTCTGCCTGTCTTTTTGTGTAAACCTTGGCTGGAAAAATGCATTTACTGTATTTTATTTTTGTATTTTTTGCTCATTACTCAATCTGCTTCTCTATTTTCATCCTCTCAGAAACAGTACTTTGAGAAAGCTGGGCTATAATTCATTTTGCCATCTTGAGGAGGTCTCCACAAATCTTTTTTCTATAAACTGGTGAAGTCAATTGATTATTGATGGGAAACACACTGGTGAAAATGTGGAAGGCATAACTTTAGAATCAGATAGATTTGTCAGGAGTACCTCTAATTCCCTAAGGGAGCATATTAATAGTTGTACCTTTTGGGGACCCCAGGTGTGAGTTTGAGCATAAATTGGAAAAGAAACTTAAGAAAGTAAAAGGGAAAAAAAAATCTGGTACTTCTCTCTTTATAAAGCAGATGCTTACTTTATCTCTTCACACCAAAAACAGTTCACATTTATCTAGTGCTTTACAATTTATACCTATTTCTTCAAAACAACTGTAAGGGATATAGGGTAAGCATTTCTCTATTCTCACCTCTATTGTAAAGAGGTGAAGTTTAAAATTAACTATATTAAAGCCAAGTTTTTTTATTCGCAAACTAACCCTATACCACACAAGAAAGGACAGAGATTTCAGGGGAGATAGCCATCTGTGTTAATTGTTTATAGACTGTGGGGCAGTTAGGTGGTGCAGTGGGTAGAGTACCAGCCCTGAAGTCAGGAGGACTTCAGTTCAAATCTGGTCTCAGCCATTTAACACTTCCTAGCTGTGTGACCCTGGGCAAGTCACTTAACCCCAATTGCCTCAGCCAAAAAAAAAAAAAGGTACAACAATTTTAAGCTAAAATATTCCACTTTCTGATGGAAATCTTTTTTTTTTTTAATTTAATTTAATTTTTTTTTTTTATTTAATAGCCTTTTATTTACAGGATATATACATGGGTAACTTTACAGCATTAACAATTGCCAAACCTCTTGTTCCAATTTTTCACCTCTTACCCCCCCACCCCCTCCCCTAGATGGCAGGATGACCAGTAGATGTTAAATATATTAAAATATAAATTAGATACACAATAAGTATACATGACCAAAACATTATTTTGCTGTACAAAAAGAATCAGACTCTGAATTATTGTACAATTAGCTTGTGAAGGAAATCAGAAATGCATGTGTGCATAAATATAGGGATTGGGAATTCAATGTAATGGTTTTTAGTCATCTCCCAGAGTTCTTTTTCTGGGTATAGCTAGTTCAGTTCATTACTGCTCCATTAGAAATGATTTGGTTGATCTCGTTGCTGAGGATGGCCTGATCCATCTGATGGAAATCTTTATGGTACTTCTGGATTCTAATACCTTCTCCCAGTGAGATTATTTTTCATCTCTTTTTTATGAGTTATTTTTTATGAATAATTTTATTCATAATTTTATGAGTTATATGTGTATGTGCATTCTATGTGTATACATATTTCTTTCTCTAATAGACTAATAAATTTCTTGAGAACAGGAGTTGATTTTTGCTTTTTCTAGAATATAACACAATGTCTAACATGTAATAAAAATTTTTTTAAAATGCTTGTTACTGGCTTGCTTGCTACCTATGAAGTCGTTTGTTCTCTTCCATTAGAATCTCTTGTTTAATTTGCTAATTACTCTTATTTTCTACTCACAGGGTAGGGAGCAACTCAGTCATAAAGGTAAAATTTATGTCCCTGAAACATATTCATATATACAGCCCAAAGCTCATCATTAGATATGCATGGTTTACTTCAAATGAACCATTTAGGTAAAAGGAAGGGCTTGTTGGCCAGTCTAAACAGGACAGAATGTTTCTTAGGAGTTTCCAAAGTCAAATTTAAAATATGTGATTGAGCACCATATAATATGATTTTTGTCTTAGTGCAGCAGTTGAGTCTCCATTTATATTACTTTAGCTACAACTGCCTCAATATACACAGAGAATCTTAATTCTGGGGACCCATGCAGAAAGTTCAAGAAGGGTTCCCTTAACTTTTGTTTTTATAAACAATCATTAATATTCAGTGGAGAAAGGTCCCCCACGTTATTCTTCCCTGGAATTCTGAGCATGTTTGGGAAATAATCATACTAATTCATAGCTAGCCACCCCTAATATCAGCAAATTTTGTTTCTTTTATGATAGCCTGAATACTATTGCTATCACTTGTACCATTTCCTTTTATAAATAATATGCATTTTTAGTATAATTGTAATATGATCTGTAGGCTTTATTTTACTGTTTGAATTACTCATTTTCCTCTCTTGGAAAACATAAGAAGTAAATATCTATTATTTTGCCAAAGAAAAACATTTGTTTTTTCACACTTATTTATGTTGCAAACTTATCTGAGCAAGGAACTAGGTTTATGCCTTCAACTTAAGCAAAAATGGATAAAACCCATCTTTTCCTCAAGAAGTTACCTTAACATTTCCTCATTTTTATTTCTGTACAAAACACATATAATTCATCTATGACCAAATATGTATTTTATGCCCATAAAACAAAATCCATAAACTAACTGCTTTTCTATATCAAGGATTTATTATACATTTTTTGGGGGGGGAGGAAACTAAGTTTTCTAATCATTCATATGATCAGGCTTCTGGCCATAAAGTCTCAGGTTTTCTATTTCACGGGTTTAACCTTTCCCTTCACCAAACTGGTTCTTACAGGATGCAAAGTACATGTAAAATTGAATACAGCTCACTGTCTTTCAGAAAGGAGTAGGTACTGAATAAATCACGAACGTGTCATTCCTGACTTTCAGTTTGCTAATTTGTGAATTTTTAACATGAATATGAATAACTGTAATTCTTAATGCCAAGAGAAACATAGAGAAAACAAATCATAGCTAATAAATAGTGGAGTCAACCAGGATAACAAGTCTTCTGCTTGTGAGTTGTGTATATAAATGTTTGCCCTGTAAATGGTTGCAATAACCAATGTTTATCCCAGCATAACTTTTGCCACAGATTAGAATAATGATATCCCTGGTAACAATCACCCAGGTGTTTAGTTATTAACTTATTACAGGAACCAAGCTGGGGGGAAAAACATTTGCATATAGTCAAAACAAAGTGTCTAGCTTTCAATTCAAATATCAGGGTAACAGTCTTATACCTACTACATTATACCGACCATCTACTTTATTCTACTTTATTACTCCTTTTCCCATCCTCTATTAGAGAAACTGCAAACTCTCTGCACTGTTTCTTCCCAGTATCTTTGTATTGGTACTTCTTCATTCTTGGAATGCACTCCTTTCTTACCTCAGCCCCATAGAATCCCTCACTTCCTTCCAGATGCAGTTCAAGCAGCACATTTTAGTCTACTAAAATCCTTTACTAATCTCTCCATCTGGCTAGTATCACTCCCACTAACTAATTTATATATACACACACACATACACACACATACAGTATATTGTATATTGTATATTGTTCTGTATATCCTTATTATAAGCACAATTTTTTCCCCTGAAAAGCTGTAAGTTCCTCAAGAACAGGGATTGTTTGAAAATTTTTTGTCTCTTCCCAGTATCAGACACATGTAGATGCTTAATAAAGGTTGATTGATTGATAATATTCACTGACTCATAATACAGTGTCCAAAAACAGACACTGATAGAAAGTCATGACTCTTCTTCTTCTTCTTTATCCTCCTCCTCTTCCTCCTGCTCCTTTTCCCCTTCCTTCTCCTCCTTTTCCCCCTCCACCCCTTTTTCCTCCTCCTCTTTCTTCTCCTCCTCTTCTTTTTCCTCTTCCTCATCCCCCTTTTTATTTTGTGTTCCTCCTTCTCCTCCTTTTTCTCAGGATCTTTAATAAAAGAAATAGAAAAGTAACAGAAAACTTTCTCATTTTATTTAAGTGGCTGAAACAAACCCATAGTTAGAACTCAGCTTCTCATGCATTGTACCTTCTTTTTATCATAGATGAATAGTTTAAATTTTGGAAGGTACTTAACATAGTTCAACTTATACTCAATTCAAACATATCTAAAACATCTTCAGACTTTTGACTAAATACACAAATTAAAAGTATGTGAGGCTGAAACCAAATTAATTTCTAAAACTTCTCAATTATTCCCTGTTTTCCTGCCCCCAAATGAGGGCATTATTCAGTTTCTGAAATATTACAAAATGCTATCCTTTTCAAATACAAAAGTGTTTGAAGTTCTGGGATTAAAAGACCAAAACAACACTCATTTTTTACTAAAAGAGTAAAAGAAAAAAGTATATGATCCTTATTATCTGAGGGAAGTTTTATAGTTTACACTTCATCCTGTTTTTAGCCTAGAAGGAACTCTTCTTGATTCTTTCTTTCTCCCTTTATCTTTAATCTCTAAGGGAACTCAACAATTTCAGAATCTTCATTCAACAAACCTATATATCTATCTCTGACTTACCACTCTCTCCACATATGTCTGCTGGACACTCCCCACCCTAAAAAATAGAATTCCAAATTAGAAGAAAGCTCAGAAATCATCTAGTTTATCCCATACCTAAAATATTAATTTCTTCTATAACAGTACTCACAAGTGATAGTGTCTACTTGAAAACAGCAAATGACGGGAAATTTACTATTCCCCTCCCCTCCCCCCAAAAAAGACTAATTACATTTTTGGAGAGCTCTAATTGTTATAAAATTTGTCTTTATATTGAGATACAATTTTCTTCCCTAGTAGCTCTCACTATTAATCATCAATGGGGGCAATATAAATTCTTCCACATGAAAATCTTTATAATTTGTTATTTTATATTTATGAATATTTTGAGCTTTTTCTTTTTTTTCTGTATATACTCTCTTCTTCACTAACATCTAATACTCCTCTTGGGGGCATGGATTCATTTTAATAACCTGGATAAAGACATTTTGAAGACTTACTATATTGCAGATAAAACTGAGAGGGATAGATAATATGTTGGATGATAGTCAACTCTTGACAGGTGAGACTATTGTCCTGAATTTACTAAGGTGAATTCAGTAAGAATAAATGCAGTCTTACACTTGGATCCAGAAAATAGTCTTGATAAATATAAGATGGAGAGACATAGTGAGTCAGCAGTCTCTCTTTTAAAAAAAAAATCTAGAGGCTTTAGCAGGCCTAAATATTCAATATGTTTATATTATATAACATTATGACTGTCATGTGACAGTTAAAAGAAAGGTTATTTGATATTAGGCTGCATTAAGACCTCCAGGAATATGGAGGTGATCATTCCTTTGAAATTTGTCCTTTTCAGATTGCATCTGAGTATTATGTTCAGTTGTGTGTGTCACCATTCAGGAATGGCATTGCTAAGTAGGGTTCCTAAGGGCATGATTTATTGGGAGGTAAATAGTATGATAAAGGGTTCTTAATTCATGTCAAATGAGGATCTATTGAAAGAGATGAATATGTTCAGATCCAAAATGAGAAAACTCAGGTAAAATGATAAGAATAAAGGATCATAGATATAGTGCTAAAAAAAATATCAGAGGCCATTTTATCCCAACCTTCATTTCAGCCCAGGTCCTCTGACTTCAAATCCAGTATTCTTTCTTTCTTTTTTTATTCTTTTTAATATACATTGCTTTATGAATCATGTTGGGAGAGAAAAATCAGATCAAAAGTGAAAAGTGCATGGGAGAGAAAAAAACAGAAAAAAGAAGTGAACATAGCATGTGTTGATTTACATTCAATCTCTATCTTCTTTTTCTAGATGCAGATGGCATTTTCTGTCCTAAGTCTATTGGGATTGCTTTAGATCACAAACCTCTGAGAACCAAGTCTTTCATAGTTGCTCATTGCACATTCTTATTGTTATTCTATACAATGTATTCCTGGTTTTATTTGTTTCTTTCAGCATCAGTTCATGTAAATTTTTCCAGGCCTTCCTATATTCAGCTTGTTCATCATTTTTTATAGAACAATAATATTCCATTATCTTCATATATCAAAACTTGTTCAGCTATTTTCCAATTGATGGATATCTATTCATTTTCCAATTCTTTGCTACCACAAAAAAAGCTGCTTCAAACATTTTTGCACATGTGGGGTTTTTTCCCTCTTTTATGATTTCCTTGAGATACAGACTCAGTAATGGTACTGCTGGGTCAAAGCATATGCATGGTTTTATAGTTCTTTGGGCATAATTCCAAATTGCTCTCCTGAATGAATGGATCCATTCACAACTCCACCAGCAATGCATTAGTGTTCCTGTTTTCTCACATCATCTCAAACATTTATCATTATCTTTTCCTGTCATTTTAGTCAATCTGAGATATGTAAGGTGGTATTTCTCTAATCAATAGTGATTTAAAGTATTTTTTCATATGACTACAGATGGCTTTAATTTAATTCTAGTATTCTTTCTATTACAGCTTGTAGCTTTGTTATCTAACAGCTATCTTCAAGTATTTGAAGGGCTGGCATGTGGAAAAAGGAATTGGCTTTATTCTATTTGATCCAGGAGGGCAGAATCAAGGGCAACAGGTAAACTTTGTAAAGAAATGAATTTAGAAACTTCTTAACAATTGGAGCTCATGAAATGAACTCATTTGGGAGGTTATGGCTATTCCATTATCGTAACTCTTTAAGGAAGCACCTGGATGATCAATTGGATATGATGTAGTAGTGACGAATTCTTAGGGATGAATTGAATAAGAGAATTTCTGAGATCCCTTCTAATACTACAATCCTGTGATTCACTTACATTCAATGTACACATATCCTCTCTATATAGACACATACATATAGACATGTACATATGTGCCAATACATGTATAGATGTAACTTATTCTCAACCTACTTCCAATAAGGATTTTAGGGAACGTCTTTTATACTTGACTCTCTAATAGCCTTTCAGGACCAGTTTTCTTTTAAAGTATTTGCTTTGGTGATCCAATACAAAGTCCAATATAAGTGGAAAATGTCATGCACATCCAGAGAGAAAACCATGGAGACTGAATGTGGATAAAAGCATACTATTTTCACTTTGTTCATTTGTTTAATTTTTCTTCTTGTGCTTTTTTCCCTTTCAGTATGATTTTTTTTTTTGCACAATATGACAAATATGGAAATATAGTTAGAAGGATTGTACAGTTTAACTCATATTAGATTGCTTGCTGTCTTAGGGAGGGGGGAAAGAAAAGGGAGGAAGAAAAAATTTGGAACACAAAATCTTATAGAAATGAATGCTGAAAACTATCTATATATGTATTTGGAAAAATAAAATGCTATTGAGAGAAAAGACAAAGTATTTGCTTTCTGTGTATACTCTGTAATGCATGCTATACATACAAGAAATATTTCTTGAAGTTGTGAATGACTTTCTTCTACAAAATACTTTGCCTTTTTCCTTTAATTTTCTAAATTATACTCTAATGAAAATTTAAAAATAACTACATAACTAAAAATTAAAGGTTAAAATCTATGTATTTGATAAGTGTGAATTAAAGACCTCATTTTCAGCCTTGCCTGGAGAAATGCAAAACAATTTCAAGATTCTCCTTAACTCATTCAAGAATTAGTTCCAGAATGAAAGTTTTTAATTGAAATATTTCTCATCTTAGCTATGCTAAGGGGAAAGGGGACATAGTCATACTTTGGTTAGAACAGATAGAAAGATAAGTAGAGCAAGATATAGTGATAAAGATAAGAACTGACACTGATATTGAACTTTAAAATTTTCATAGACTTTTCTGAATATGTTGTCTTATAGATTCATATCCCCATTGTGAAATACATATAGTCGTGTAAGTACTATTATCCCTGTTTTGAAGGTAAACAAACTGAGGCCCAGAAAAATTAAGTGACTTGCCAGACATAAAGTATAAAAGGTAAAATTTTAATGTAGGTATTTCTAATTCTAATACATTTGCATTTGTTTACTATGCTAGATCAAAAGTTTAGAAAAGGTCAGTGGAGCTGAGACAGAATAGACAACCCAGGAGAGAAGGAATTGGTAATATTTTGAGATGTCGATTCTTTTCAATCAGGGATCCTAAGGTCCTGTTATCTGATCAAACATTTTATAGCCACTTTGTTAGTGGTTACAAGTGGTTACAACCAAGAGATAAATAAAAAGGTTTTGTAAGGGTAAAAAAAGTCAAGTCCTAGTGAATTAGTGAATACCTACAAAAAATAAGATTTAATGATGTGGTACATTTTTAGAAATTATTCTGATATAGTTTCCTCACTTACACAATCCCCATATTGATTTTTTAAAAAATTCCCTCAGATTTCCCCAATGAACATTTTTATTTTCCTACTTTAAAATAACAGCTCTCAGACTTTAAACAGAATTTTGCCAGCATGTCTTCAGGGGGTAAATAAAAGAAACAGCAAAGAATGCTCAGCTCTGGCTTGAATAAAAGGGAAAAAAGGATAAATCAATACTCAGTCCTCTAACCTGACCCAGATATCTCTGTTCACCACATCTTTCTACTCTGTTTCCTTCCTTCTTCTCTGTCTCCCTCCCAGTTTTTTGGTGCTATCAATGGGGTTGGGGCACATAGATGGTCCAGAGGAAAAAGGACTCAGTCTGGAGTCAGGAAAACACATCTTGAGTTCAAATATGGTCTTAGACACTTACTAGCTGTGTGACCCTAGGCAAGTCACTTAACCTAGGTTGCCTCATCCGTACCATGAGCTGTAACATGTGTCTTTGCCAAATGGGGTCATGAAAATCAGACATGACTGAAAAATAATGAAGTCAATGCAGTTGACGTTGCTAGTGACTGGTGGATTTTTCTATTACCCAGAAGATAATGCTGACTCATTTGGTCCACTTTTTAAACCTCCCATCTTGTGAAAAAAATAAATGACTAAAGAATACTAAATGAAGAAAATAGATCTTGTCCTTAAAATGTCAATGCAAAAAAGAGAAAGAAACAGAAATCTTAATGGAAATACAACCTTTCAATCACTTTGAAATCAATTGTTCTAGTCTTACCTCTGTTTTTAAACCCAATCTTCTTTTAATTGCTTGTTTAAAATTTTTTTACTCTAAATCAAGACTTCTTAACCAGGATCTATGAGTTTTATAAGTAATTTTAATAACTATATTTTTATTTTATTTATTTCTTTTATAATTTTATGTATTTATGCATTAAAAAAAATGAGTCTGGGAAGATCATCAAAGGGACTATGACACAAAAAAGATTCATAACCTCCTCCTCCAAATTATACTCTTCAGCAATAGATTCAGGAAAAGCAAAGTGCAGAAGAAATATTAGACCTATAGTTCAGTAAATGCTACCACTAATTGTACAATTTTGACTATATGACTGCTTAGTGAATGGAATAAGAATTTCCAAGATTACACAGGATTACAGGATCCCAAGGGAGGCTACAGTCAAGATCATAAACAAGGTATTCTATATTAGACAGAAAAATATCAGAGGGAAAAGTAGGATGATTATTTAAGTAAAGATATCATGATTTTAGTTAGATCACAGTGATTATATAATTTCTTGGATGATTGTGTAGTGTGTTAGATCACAGTGATTATATAATTTCTTGGATGATTGTATAGTATGAAGTAAATATGTAGACTAAAGATTGACAGAGGAAGAATGGTCTTAAATATTAGGACTGTTTAAGAATGTACTATATGATTTATTGTATTAAAAAATGAAAATATATTACTGAAATAACAAATCCAGAAAAAAGTAAAGGATATCAGTAGAACTGTATTAAATACATAAATTTTTCTGCATAATTTTCAGAAATATATAAAATTCATAAAGTAAGAATATTGACATGAACCACAAAGATATCAATGAACCACTCATTTTATCTGCCTCAGTACACTGCATATTGCTACTGCTAAACACACATACAAAAATGAATGTACTACTTCCAGTATAAAAGTACAATATAAATTCATTAATGAATTTATGGCTTATGAGAACCCTAAGCCAAAATGCATCAGTGAATGCTCAATTATTACACTTAGACATTGTATAGGTGAAAAACAGATAGAAATAATTGAGATAATTAGAGGAATCACTCAACCCAATCTTTGGGTTATGAGGACTTTTTAGGGCCCAGAAGAACTGCAGAATTAGAAAGAACCTTAGAAAATATCTATCACAAACAAAACATTTTGCTCTATATAAACATCTTCCCAAAGTATTCATCTAATATCTGCTTAAAACATAACCACAAGAACTGATATATACATATGGAGCTTTATGGCTTTCTAAGTGTTTTGCTTATATTATCTTTCTTGAAAATGGCTAATGACTACTCATTTGAGGTCATCTATTTCATTTTTGGACAGTTCTGATTAGTAGGGAGGCTTTCTTTATATTGAGCCAAAATCTGTTTCCATATAATTTCCACCTAGTTCTACTCAGTGGAGCCTTAAAGAATAAATCTAATCCTTGTCCCTTTCAAATATTTGAAGACTGCTTTTATGGTCCTCTCAAATCTTCTCTTTTTTAGCCTAAACTAATTTCTCTAATTGATCTTTCCAAGACATAGTTATAAATCATCTTATCAATTTTAGTTACTTCCCCATTTTCCCACATTAAAACATGCCCAGAATTAAACACACAATACTCTAGATGTGATCAGGTCAGATTCTGAGACTATTATCTCCATTGTTCTAAATATGGTATTATATCAGCTCTGCCTAAAGTTTCAATAACTATTGAAAGCTATTAAATTACATTGCTGACTCATACTGAGGTCCATTATAATTCTTAGGTGATTTCCTAATCATGTCGCTTTCAACCTATACTTATGACCTAGTTTTTGAACCCCAATGCAGGACTTCACATTGTCCCTATTATATTTTAATATATAGTATGTAATATATATTATAATTATGTATAATTATAATATTATATTATATATTAATTTTATCTCATTACTCCAATCTTCTGTCTCTCTGCTATCTATATACTTATATAAGTATCTCATCTCTGGCATCAACCAAGTTACTGAAAAAAAAAAATCAACCAAAAAAGACTCAAGGAGAGAGCCCTTTGGTATAATATATAACATATTTCCTTCTAATATGGATCAATGATTTTAGGATTCATTAATTTAGCCAGTTTTGACCTAATTAATTTTATTTTCATTCTGTGCATATCCCTACATTTTGTTCACAAGTTTATGTCAAGAGATTTTTGTAGTGTCAAGTCAAAATTCACATATACTAGATTTAAAAGATTCCCTTAATTAAGTAGTCCAATAAGTTTGCCAAGAATGAGAGAAAGAAAAGAAGAGAAGAAGGGGTGGGGGTGGGGGAGAGAAGAAAATTAGATTTCTGTAGGGTAGTTTTTTATCCTTATAAGTCCATTTAAGCAACTAGTGATCAGCTCTAAGTTGTTTCTAAGTGTTCATGAGTCATTCTAATACATTCTAGAAACTCATTTGGAATCAAAGCCAAGTTTACTAAACTATTGGTTGAAGTATTTTCATTTTTCATTTTGAAAACTGTATTATTTGCCTCTTTCAAGCTTTGGTACCTTTCTCCCAGTCTCCACTGTTTGCTGTTCTTGTGTTATCTCAAACATGTTATTTCAATCTTGCCTATCTCCCCTATTCTTTAACCATAGGTAATGGTGGTTTAACAGTCATTTCCTCAAATTCTTTTGGCAGGGCAGGATGTCAATCAGGCTTACTGATTTGACTTTTGAGAATAGATAGGTTTATCTTTCCCATATCCTGGATTTTATTTCTCTTTTGATCTCTTTTTTTTTTCTTTTACTTTTCCAGTAGGAAGATTATTCTCTTTGGTAAAGAAAATAGGAATTGAGTATCTTCATTTTTTTTTTCTTTTCTCTAATATTTTTCCATTCATGCAGAGTAAGGAGGTTTTATCCTTTCCTTAAACTTCCTCTTGCTTCAATTATTTTTCGTTTTGTTTTGTTTTCTAAAGTTTGTTACTTTTTATTGCATGCCTCAGCTCAGCACAACTCCATTGCTTAGTGCAGTGGCTAACACATAGTAAAAATTTTATAAATGATTCTTGATTTATTATTGATATGATCATAAAAGTTGCATTAACTTGTTTATATAGGAAGAAGATCTTCTTGACATTATTTAAATGGGACTTTGGCACTCATATTTATTCTCACTTATCTGCCCTAATTTCTCTCTTTTTAACATCACTTTTTAACATATGAATTTTATGTTGACTTACCAATGCAGCCATATAACTTAGGAACCTCCCATTTTTCTTCTTCATTGGTAGCACTTCTGCTACTTCCTCAAATTTTTATTCTTTCAAATTTTTCATCCATTTTTTAAGTTGCAGATCCTGGAATCCAAGTATCTAATCTCTGAATTTAGAAATTTATTCAATTGAAGCCCAAGGTACACATCTAGGCTTATAAGACCTAGTGTACTTGTATTTATATTTATCTTGCTGCTTGTGTTGAGTATTCATAGTATTTTTGTACTTAATTATCATTGGCTGAAGTAGCAAGGAGCTTGGGTATCCATCTGCTAAAGACACAATTGAATTGAGTTCTTTGTGCCACTTCAACAACCAAACTACAATATAAGATACCTCTATTCTAGAGAACCTAATCTCTACCAACTACTCTTAGCCATATTGCTCTGCCCTCTATAGTCTAGCCAAAATGACCCAACTTCAAAGCTTGATTTAGGCTACTCAGAAATCCCTAGCCATCCTCCAAGCAATTATCAATATCATTTTATCTTCAATCTTTCATTTGTCATAAGCAAAGCTTAAAGATAAGAGGTGGAAAGTTCAGGGAGAAGATGCTATGAAGTAGAACTAAAATTGGCTGCTCTCATTTCACTTTTTCTATCACCAAACATCTTTCTGGGGTCCTGGTACTCCAACTTATTTGATCTCCTCAGTATTTCTTCTAATCTTCCTGTGATTTTGATTCCCTACTTGAGAATGATTAATTGGAATTTTAGTTTTTCATATCATTTTCATTGTTAACTTTTCTTTTTCATCCACTGATCACACTCAAAAAATTTTAATTTTAACAAAAATTCCATTGGCTTAGTGCTTTAGAATGTAAAGCTCTAGGTTATAGACACATCTATGTGATAAAGTTCTGATACACACATATGGGCTGACAGAACTCATAGACTGAATATCCACCCTAGTCAAAGAAAAATGTATGTCAACGAGCATATTTAGGGAGGTCGTGAGTGGATATGCACAAATTCATCCTGTGTCATCTTCATACCCCCCAAATGACCCATTTTTGTTGCATGTATTATTGTAGACCCTCAATAAATATTGAACAATACTATATTAGCTGTATTCAAATGCTCTATTAGCACTTGAACCATTTTCTCAACACCTTCAAAAAATATGATAATATTTTGCTGTGTATTCTGATGTAGGGCTTTTGTGCTCTGAGAAAAATAGAGAAGGATAATAGAATTGAAGAGAATGTGAATTCAAAATGGGAAAACCAGACAGAATAGGAGAGAACAAACAGTAACAAAATAGGAAAGAGGAGGTATTCTAAAGGATTGCAGCTGGGCCTTTCAGCTAGAAAGCTGTAGCAGAATAGAAATTGCTCTTACTTGTTTATCTGTTCCAAAAAGAACAGTGACTGTCAGGTGGTCATAATAGCACAAACCCAATGTGAAGTGAATCAAATAGGAAATAGCTAAAGCTTTTACCCTATTTTCTGATTTATTAATTTCTATGGAGGAGGAAAAGAAGGTGCAAGTAGAGCAAGGAAACTGGGAAGAAGGGGACTGTTTTCTGGAAGCTTTTTATGGGCTTTGTTTGTCATTGTAGAACAATGCAACCAGGACCAGGCATCAAAAAATGGTAAGACTTCATAGAGAAAGAAGTTCTTTCCTTCATTTCAGGATCTCTGAAAATTGTTAAGGCCTTTTTTAGGTGCTGGGCCATCAGTGTTTCTGATTATCTCCTTAGTATCATAAAATTAAAATGAAGAAGAAAAGAAAAATCCAACTTACTACATAATGCCTGAAAAGTAATATACTTTGTGTGAACTATTTAATATACTATTTATAGTATATTTATATATACATATATATATGGTTTACATATATATTTTATATAAATATATACTATTTATACTACCATATACTATTTAATTGGCATAACAATTTCAAGGTAATAATTTTTTAAGTTTCATATTATTAAAATAGAATACAAAGTAAGCTCAGACTGAGTCAGCAGGATATTTTTATAATGACTTCAGTGCTCCTCTTCTTTCTATTTATAATTCATGGGTCACAAAATCCATCAACACCATGGTTCTTTTTTATTCTCTCCAATCACATCTAGATTTTGGTCAACTTAAGTCCCATATAAAATTCCTCATTGGTTTTCTTAGATTCTTTTTTAATGTCATTAAATTCTAATTTTAGAGATGCTTTCACAAATGTACATTTTTAGCATGATTAAAAGATGACACATCCCAAACTTTTGTCAAGAATAATGAAACTTTACTAATATGTTGGATTGTGTGTTTCTTTAGCTAGATATTGAATTCTTAGTGTGTGGTAAGGGTCACTGCCTCTCCCCCCCCCCCCCCCCCCAATCCAATTAATCAATCAATCAGAGACTTGTCTTTGGAGAGGCAAAAAGAAATTTATTGCTTTCTCATGAGAAAGGACACTCCCAGTGTCGACAAAGAACGGGGTCAGCAAGGGAGTGCAAGGGTGAACACTTCTCAGCAGGTTTATATAGACCCTAAAGCAGAGTCCCCACCCATCCCTTGGTTCTCCATAGCTTCTGGTGAGAATTTTCCCCAGCAGTAAAAACACAAAACAAATATGTTTTCTCAACAGGTAGGGAGACCTGTAGAGTTGCCCTTCCTCCATCCGAATACACCTTTGCTAAGGGCAAAGAACAAAAAGGTTCTTAAATCTCAGAACACTAGCCCTGTCACAAAACCCAGTCCCTGCCCCTAAGAAGCTTGCATTCTTACATTCTTTTGGGGGAGAAAATCTCCACTCTGATCACCCACCAATGTGCCTGAGGGTCTCAGTTTTCTAATTTCAGTTTCATTTCTCCAATTTAATTTTTATCATTGTGGAAAACAAATAAATACTCATCCATTTCTCACATTAGGAACTTCCATGATTGTCTTGCACAATCAGCTGCCCTGCCCTTCCTCTCAGGATTATTGCCATCTGTGAATGTCACATATAATTCTAATCACTCATTAGATTGCTTATGCCTTATATTATTCTTCTCATCTCCCCCTCCCCCTTTGAATCCTGTACCATTTACTGCAGAGAAACATGACTTCTTTTAACAGCTTTCATTTTCTTCTCACATACTTCTTTATATACACTCATTCTTTATACACAACATTTTTTTATGACTGGAAAGTTTGGCATTTTCTATCTGCCAGTTTACTTTTCTCCTTTCATTCAAAACACATTTTAGATTTTTTTTTTTTTTTTTTTGTTAAAGACACTTGCCCTGATAATGAATAAGTTCCTGGTGTTTCATCTTTTCAGATTCTTGAAATCAATCCCCAATAACTTCTTTTGCCTGGTGATGCATATTTGTTGCAAAGGTTCATCTGGGTTTTGTTTGTTTGATTTTGTTTTTTTTCCCCAGTGAAGTGGATGAGACAGAGATAGGGCTGGGAAAAGGAAAGAAAGAGGATCACGGAAGAAAGGTCAGAAAGAACCAAAGACTAGTATGCTTTGAAAGTTATGTGTTGAGGGGCAGGCAGACGGCACAGTGAACAGAGCACTGATCTGGTCCTGGAGTCAGAAAGACCTGAATTCAAATTAGAGACACTTAACATTTCCTAGCTGTGTGATCCTGGACAAGTCACTTAACCCCAATTGCCTCTACACACAAAAGAAAGAAAGTAATGTGTTGAACTGATTATATACTTGAAAAGAAAAACAAGCTGTAGATAAAAATAGAGATTCTCAGTTTCATGCATAATCTTTTGATGTTCTACTTTGAATATGGAAATGCTCATTTACTTGAGGTTTAAGTTCAGAATATTTTTTTTAAAAAAACGTTCTTAAATTTTTTTAAAAAGGCTCTTCAAATTTTTGGGTGTAATTTGCATTTCCTCATTTAGCACACTGAATTGTTCTGGTTCAATATAATGCTTCCAATGCCATTTGGTGACAAGATTTTTATAAGATAGGCCAGTTTGTTCGGTTTTTTGCCTATTTGTATGTGCTTTTAAAATGACTGGATTATTTGGATCTTATACCAAGTTTTCTGAATTCTTAATTCCTCCTTCCATGAGGCAATATGACTCAATCTTCTATCATTCTCCTTAATGTTTCACAAATGAGTTTATAAACTGAACTAGTGTTTCCTTTGCCTTCCATGTTTTCTTCTTGGCAAAAAAAAAAAAAAAAAAATTCTTTAAATCACAAATAAAATAAATATAATCTTATTCACCTATGAGGAGTGCTGGCATCATTCTATACAGTGTGTATCTGTGACATTCACTATTGTCAAGCAATCTATTATGGCACAATATAGGTATCTAAAATTACAGAATCCAAAATAGAACAAATGTGTTCAAACCACTTATCAGTTGAGTTATGACTTTTCCAAATATAAATATTTGAAAAATAGATCAAAAAACTGATAAACAAGTTATTTATATATTTATTTGTGGGTAACAGATCCAATCTTATTTCCTTATCTTAAGACAAACATGGAAACCACATAATGAAAGACATAGACACAAGTTTTGAAAATTGTTTTTGGCTCTTATGAAAATGGCTATTTCCTCATTCTTAAATTTTTATAGCAGAAGGGAATATGTCCATATTTTACTGTAAAACTGTTAGTATACAGACTGCTACTCTTTGCAAAGTTTTGTTCTTTGTTTTAGAATGTTGATAGTACATCTATAAGAGAAAATTGTCTGAACTATTTAGCTAAGATTATTCTATTGATATGAAATTCTATAATATTCATTTTACTAATTTATTTTTAAATTTTTATTTTTAATTTATGAAACAACAAAGCATTTCCATAATATAGTAGAAAAATAAAAATATGATTGCACCTGAAGCTGCAAATCTATTATATACAACTTGCTATTCCTTGTTGTATAACTAAATGATTACATCAATAAAATAGAGGAAGAGCAATGAATTAGGTATGCAATTTAAAAAACTAGAAAAAGAACAAGTTCAAAATCTCCAATTAAACCTTTTACTAATTCATCCTTTCTTTATTTACCCTAGTAATGACAGCAACATTTTCTGATTAACTCCAAAAATGAGATAAAATCTCTCCCCTAATGCTTCCTTGTTGTATGGGCACAGATGAGTCACAAATTCAGTTTCCTCATCTGAAAATGAAATTGAGAGTTGTGTGACTGAAAGGAGGGAGCCAGAAAAATCTGAGTTTAAATCCTTACTTTTACACCTACTGACTATTGATCTCAGTAAATCATTTAGTCTCTTAGTGCCTCAGGTATTTCTCTAAAACTAGAAATGTTGATTTGCATTAATAGAGGTTATTCCTCATTCAGAAATTCCCCATTTGATAAAAACCTAGATTTAGTCTCATCCCTATAAATGGCAATTATTGTTAGGCAAGAAAGCAATGAATATCAGTCAAGGAATTAGACTAGGTGATGAGAGGAAAAATGACAAACTGTCATTGGTTGCCATAGTGGGAAAAGCCACTTATTTTAATTAATGAGTGAAAATTGTTTTTATTCATTACCTCAATTGTGATCTACTCTAAAAGACTCATTTGGGGTTTTCCTGATAAAGATGCTGGAGTGGTTTGCTATTTTCTTCTCCAGCTTTATTTGACAGATGAGGTTAAGGGATTTATTTAAAGTCAAACAGCTAATAAGTGTCTGAGACTGGATTTAAACTCACACAAAAAGGAGTCTTTCTGATTCCATACCTGGCATTCTTTCCACTATACTCCCTAGTTGCCTTAGTAAAAGTTACAGATGTAGATTTTGAATAGAAAAAATAGACAGAAGACAGACAGATAGTTGTGCATGCTGCTCACTTAATTCATCAATAATTTTAAACTATGCATTTTATACCAAAGATGCTAATTGATAGCTGGAAATGTAATGTGACATGATCCAAGTTTCTCAAAAAGTCTTTATAAACATCTAAGTTCTCCCAATATTCCCTTAATAAATTTTGAACTAAAATTCAAGGAATTACAATAGTATTGCCTGACATATTAATTAAGGAAAGTCTTTGTTGATTTCTTTAAAACAAACAGTCTAGAATTTCTTATCTTTATTTAAACCTCAGACATTAGACTCAGAAAACAATAGGTTAAGTTCCTGAGTTTGATAATGGATGTCAAACTGGGTGAGCAAAAAAATCTGAGATCAGATTACAGATCAGTTTGAGCCAGACTGTTCCAGATGGGCATAACATAATAAAGGAAGGAACTTCCATGAAATTGAAAGCAAGATATTTTACATTGTTTTCAAAGAAAATGCATTCATTCAGAATCATTACATTTAGAAGAGGATATCCTGAAAATTTCTTTTTACTCAAATACAGAGGATGATATTTTGGGTTAGTGTTTTATTTGGAAATATGTGTCAGTTCCTGCTTTAGTACTGCTGAACTAAGTGCATCTTAGAGAGGGGGATATTCCCTGAATTTCTTTTTAATACCTGATAAGGAAGAGGATGGATTAAAGTGCCTTTTCTGCTTTTTATATATTTGTCTTGTCCTTGGCCTCTATGCCATGTTGATAGCAAGTTTTGCTCTGACCATACTGCTTTATTCCCACAATGTAGTCTTTTTTTTCTCTTTTTTTTTTTTTTTTTTTTTTTTTTTTTTAAATGAGGTATGGATCTTTGCTCAGAGCTATTGTTCAGTGCTGAAACTATACTGATCAACATGGAAATAACTGTAGGGAATTGATTAGGTTAACTTGATTCTTCATATTAGATCATTTTAGGCAAAACAAAACAAAAACAAAAACAAAAAAACCTGGTCAGCATAACAACTCCCTTACCACCTTTGTGTGAATTCCAATTCCTTCCTTCAATCACCATGGGTATGATCTTTCTTTAGATAATTCTTCAATCTACTTTGGAAGAGATAGAATGAAGCATCTTTATCAAAGCTCTTTTCCTTCAACGACCATGTTATTAACTCAATTTGGGTTGGAGTAAAGGATTGGATCCATGTGCCTGGAACAGTGGGAAATTTTAAAAATTATGAAAGATTCTCTTTCATATATCCAGAGACCATAGCCAATGAGAAAATTCTTCTCTCACCTGCAACAATTCACACAATCTGTTCTTGGTCCTTATCATTCTGAATTTCCTGGAATAAGTTGTTCCACACTTTCTCAGTTCCCATGAATAATAATGAAACTCACAAACCTGAAGCTACTAGAATTGATCTCTTTACACAAAAAGGCATTCAAAAACTAATTAAATGGAGATATAAATAAATTTTAAGGAACTGAGATAAATTTTGGAATGGGAACTTATAATTTGGGGGGAGAAGAATAAACAAGAAACACAAGAAATGTCATAGTTACCACCATTATCAGCATTGTTATCTTCATCAGCATTATCTGTTCTTAGCAAACTCACCTGGTACAGTTTCTGTAGTCTCAGCTTTTCATGGTGGGGATGACAGAGAAAGGCTGAAATATTGATGGAATTACTCTCTGAGGCAAGCAGGGAAGGGCATTAATGGGGACCAGCTCAACTTTACAATCTCATCCCTTGGGGAGGTCATGAATAGCCCCATCTTGCTCTAGTCAGTTATGTCAAACCCCTGAGATTAAATTTCCCCAATAAATTTGTCCATGGCTCATACCATCTTTGCTGAATCTCTTTTAGGTTATAGGCCATCAAGTATTCTACCTCTTGGTGACTTTTCCCCCATTTCTCCCCCATGCCACATGATATCTCTCTTCTCATCCTCTTTCCCTTCCTCCCCCCCTATCATGCCTTATGGTGCCTTTCTCCTTTCAGAGCTAACTTTTTAGAGTGCTAAACCCCTTTTAGGGATTTTCCAAATTTTTGTCATCTTCGAATTAGATTAAATTATAACTTTATTCAAGTCATTACTAAAGAGGTTACAAGGCAGAGAGCAAAGCATATATTCCTAGGATACTATACTGGAGAATTCCTGTCATGGTGGAACAAAACCATTAATGACTATATTTTGAATATAGCTATCTTTGTAAAAATGATATGTATATTTTAACTTAATAGTTTTATTTGTCAAATTACATGTAAAGATAGTATTCAACATTCATTTTTCTAAGATTTGAGTTCCAAATTTTTTTCTCCCCTTCTCTCTTATCATCCCCCTCCCCAAGACAGCAGGCAATCTGATATAAGTTGTACATGTACAATAATTTAAAACATGTTTCCATATTAATCATGTTGGGAAATAAAATCATGATAAAAGGGGAAAACAACAAGAAAGAAAGAACAACAACAATAATAAAAAGGTGAAAATAGTACTTGTGCTATGCATTCTGTCTCCACAGTTCTTTCTCTGGATGTGGACAGCATTTTCCATCTTAAGACTATTGAAATTGTCTTGGATTACTGTATTGTTGAGAAGAACTAAGTTTATCAGAGTTGATCACTCAATCTTGCTGTTACTGTATAATATTCTGGTTCTGTCAAAAGTGATATTTTAAAGCTAATGAAACCATCATCAGGACTTAAATGTCTCAAGGAACTCAACATTTAGGCCATTAATGTAATTTTCTATTGCCAAAGGCACAAAAATTAGGACACAAGTAGTCATCAGGCTTCTTCCTCAAATTTGTGAATAGGGGCTATCATGGACACCAAAGAAGCAAGAAAGATTCAGCTGAAAGATTCCAAATGAATAAATGCTATATCCTTGATGAATATCCTTTCCCTGCTCTGAATTACCTTCCTTATGGCCATGTAAACCTTCTTTTGTAAATTGTCAGGTGTTCTGTGATTGTCTCATTTCACTCTAATGTTGAATTTAGTAACCAGAACTGTCTGAGTCAGTTCTGGCCTATGATAGCATTCAACCAGTTCTGAATTAATCTAATTGTATTGTCATTTATTTCAAATCTTTCCCGAAATATTATGAGATCCTTTTCAAATGATTTAAAAAATCTAATAAAATTTTATCTAAAGAATTTGCCAGATTGCTTATATAAGTGACTTTGTTATAAAGAGGAAATAAAATCAGAATGACCTGAGCAGTTCTTAATGAAGCCATTCTGGCCCTTTCTAATCATTGCTTTATGTCTAACTGTTCATTATCTCTTCTATAATTTACTTAGAGTTTAAGTCAAGCTCATTAGCCTGTAGTTTTCAGACTTGTACTAGGCATCCACTTCTCTGATTCTTTTACTAGAGGATCTCCTGTTTTCCATGATCTTTGAATTCTACTGAGGTTAGCTTAGGGATCACTATTTTCAGCATTCAATGAATTAATTTATCTGATCCTGGTAATTCAAAATTCATAAAGAACAACCAGGCAATCTTTTATTATCTCTTTATATAAAATATCAACTCCTTGTTAGCCTCTTTTATTTTGACATTTTCAATCCAATGGTCACTGCTTAAGAAAATAAGCAGTCTAAGAACTGAGCTCTTCTGCCTTTTCTCTTCTTCTTGCCACTGACCTGGCTACAGATCCAATGAGTTTTAGAACTCTTAGCTGAATTGTCTTGATTGATGAATGTAAAAATTCAACTAGCTTGAATATCAATCCTGCTTATCTAGGCTATCAGACCATACCATATCATTCACTCCAGCCTTTTTTGCCATCCACACTGTCAACCTGTCCCTTCTCCTTTTCTCTTCTTTTTTTGAATTCAATCAAATCAGTGCTATCCATGTTCTTGGAGAGGTTAAAAAAGAATGTCAATTGATTGTTCTATACATCAAATCACCATCCCTATCATTCCTTAGATACTCTCTGAATACAACTATGATAGATTGTCTCCCCATATTATCTTTCCCTTTTAGAATGTAACCTCCTTGACATCAGGAACTGTCTTGCTCTTGCTATTTGAATACCCAGTGCAGAGTATAGAGCTTTGCACTGTACATGGATTTAATCAATATTTTTATATTCATTCATTTGATTCCTGACTTCAATGTATTGTTTTTGTTATCTCAAAATATCCTTCATTTAGTTATGGAGATTAAAATCCTTATAGATAGAACTTTCAATTTTGTCCGTAATGGCCACATGAAAGATCACAGGTAAGTTCAACTCTTCCACTTTTACTCTAGCAATAATCTAAAAATAACTAATATAGAGCTAATATTAATATAGCATTTTTAGGTTTGTAAAGTAATTTACGAACATTTCATTTGAACCTCACAACAATCCTGGAAGGTCTCTGATACTATCACCTCCATATCTGATACTATCACTACCATGGGGAAACTGAGGAAAATAGAGGTTAAATGAATTGCATTAGAGTCACACATCTAGTAAATGTCTGATGTCAAATTTGAACTCAGATTTTGATGATTATAGGTCCAGAGCTCCATGTACTGAGCCACCTAGTTGCTCAGATATCTACTTGATTGGATATGTTTGAAAAGTGATTAAGAAATTCAAAGAGAAATATCCAATCAGTTTCTTTATTCATCATAGTACTACTAAAAACTACAGTAAGAAACTTCAGGTGCTTAAAGTGATATCTTGCCATAGAAGCAGGTATAGGCTAGAAGCTGACGGCAGCATTCTGCACTTCACCCGGGAATGCTACAAGGTAGACAGGAATAATATAGTCCTCTGACTAAGAAAATTAAATCCTATCTGCACTCCAGGCATGGACACCTAAGAAGAAGTAGAAACCTACAACAGGAATCCAGAAAATAAAGGTCAGAAAAAAAAAAACCCCACTAAAATCTGACTACTTCATTTAAGAATATGAGACATACTCTTAAAGGCACAAATCAGAAATTGGGGCCTGAGACATGACTAAATAATATTCTAAATACTCTGAAAAAAACAGCATAGAACAAGGGATGACCAAGGAATTCACTCCAGAAAAATAAAGTAGCTTCACTAGTATAAACAGGATCTGAAAGGAAAAGAATGCCCAACCACAAAGGTTATTGGGGTTCCTAGGACAAATAAAACAAAATATTTTTTTAAAATGAAATTTTAAGTGAAATAAGAACTCTATAGGAAATGATTGAGAGGAAAAGTAGAACAGATGACAAAACACACCCATGAATATGACTCCTTGAAAATTAGGATGAATAAAACAGAATTGCATGAGACAGTAACAGGTATTAGGGTAAAATCAAAAGATGAAAAAAAAAAAAAAAAGAATGATATATACTTTAAAAAACTGAACTGGAAAGTAAGTTGAGAGATATTTGAAAAATCATCAACTAGTGTAGTTAACAGAATGATGGACTGAGAGTTAAGAAACCTGAATTAAAATCTAGGTTGAAATACTAGCAATGTAACTTAAGGCAAAACAATTAAATTCTTTTAGCCTTGGTTTTCTTACCTGTAAAATTAGAGTAAAATAGCATTTACTTGACAGAGTTGTTGGGAAGCTAAAATGAGATAATATTTTTTAAATGTTATGTAAATCTTAAAGTGATAAATGTTAATATAAAAATGATAATTATTATTACCTGAGGACCATCACAAAAAAACCTGGAAATCATATTTTTAAAATATAACTTTTTATTTTCAAAATATATACATGGATAATTTTTAACATTCACCCCTATAAAACCCCGTGTTCTATTTTTTTCCTCTCCCTTTTCCCCCTTCCCCCAGTCAGCAAGTGATCCAATATATGTTAAACATGTGCAATTCCTCTATACATATGAAATCATATTTCAAGAAATAGAATCAGAATAAAAAGAATATACTGGCTTCTTTCTGAAAGAAATCCCAATATGAAAAAACATCCAAGGATATCATGGCTAAACTACAGATCTTACAGATCAATGAAAAAAAAAAACACACAATCAGAAAAAGGATTTAGCTATTAAGGATTCAATTAGGATTACATAAAATGTAGTAGCTCCTAATATAAGAGAGATAAAATTTTGGAATCCAATATTCCAAAAGTTAAAGATAATGGTTTACAACTAGAAATGATAATGGCTTACAACTGAGATATAAAATGTAAATAAAAGTATCTGGATCACCCTAGAAAGGTAAAATATCTTCAGGCAACTGCCAAAAGGGATGAAGTACTTATAGTTTAATGGAAGAAAAGGAAACAAATGCCTTTTCAGAATTCTAAGGACTTCAAGGATCACAAAAGAAAGTTAACAAGACATACAGAAAGACTGGGGGTAATTTTGTTCTGTTTTAATAGTCTTCAGAGAAAAAAATTGGGGGAAAAAACAAATTTTATACTAGGAAAGAAGAGAGGAATAAAAAAATGGAATTTACTATTTGAAGAAATTGAGGAGTGGGAATCAAATAAAACTAACTCAATCTGAAATTGATAAAGGAGAATTAGACACACACACACACACACACACACACACACACAATGTTTAAGATAGTAATATTGTAAACTAAACTAAGAAAGAAGAGAAGATGGAGAAAGGAAAGAGAAAGATTGAAGAGGGAGGGTAGAATTGGAAAGAGAATATCACAAACAAAACAAACTTCAACTTTAGAGGATGGATTATAAAGGGAGAATTAAAAGAGTATAAAGACTAATAATTAAAGTCTGAGTGAGACAAAGAGAGTGGATGCAGATCACTTTAGTTATAGATAAATTTTAATCACAATTTCTTATTTTTCACAAGTTTTTTTTCTTTGATGTAAAGAAAGAAGCCAAGGGTAGAGAAGAAAAAGTATAAGAAGATATTATTGAGAAAAACACAAATGGTAATCATAACCATGAATGTGAATGAGATATATTCATCTGTAAAATAGAAGATACCAGCTGAGTGGATTAGAAAGAAGAATCCAACTATATGTAGTTTTCAATAAACATATTTTATACTGAAAAATTCACATAATTAAAATGAGGGGGAGGGGCTAGACCTGAATTTATTATGCTTCAAATTAACTAAAAATAAGAATTATGATCTTATACAAAGTAATAGTGAAAATACACATGATTAAAGGAGATAAATATGATGTTATATTACATTTAAAGGTACCATAGTCAATTATTATTACTTAATATATGCAATAAATGTAAAAACATTTAAAGTATTTAAAGGAAAAAGTTAGTTGATTTGCAAGAGGAAATAGTAAGAAAAAGCAGACCTGCCAAATCCTTAGGCTTCAAATAGATTGCAAAACTCTTGCATGCAGTTCAAACCAATTTAAAATGCAATTGAGAAATGTTTAACAAAATTAATAAAAAAAAATACAACATAGATGATGTTAATTTGTGGTTTTATAAGTCAATATGGGCCTGTAGGAATCCATTGAGTTTTGCATCACTAAATAAGAATAATAATTAGGGAGCTGAATATAATTCTTTTAGATTTGGACAAATCTCTTTTAAAAAATTAAACATGAAAGAAGTGATGCCTTGGATAGAACTCTGAAAATGTTAGAAATGGAAGTTTTGAGGCAACTAGGTGATGCAGTGGATACAGCAACAGCCCTGAAGTTAGGAGGACCTGAGTTCAAATCTAACCTCATACACTTAACACTTCCTAGCTGTGATCCTGGGCAAGTCACTTAGCCCACATTGGAAAGAAAGAAAGAAAGAAAGAAAGAAAGAAAGAAAGAAAGAAAGAAAGAAAGAAAGAAAGAAAGAAAGAAAGAAAGAAAGAAAGAAAGAAAGAAAGAAAGAAAGAAAGAAAGAGGGAGGGAAGGAGGGAGGGAAGGAGGGAAGGAAGGAAGGAAGGAAGGAAGGAAGGAAGGAAGGAAGGAAGGAAGGAAGGAAGGAAGAAATCAAAGTTTCTCTAGAGATTCCTGAATGGAAATAGAAGTATATATAGATCTAAGAAATCTATAGCATCTTTAAAATAATTGAACATAATTTTGACATAAAAACCTCATTAAAAATTTATTGTTGTTGTTTTTCAGTTGTTTCAATCACATTTGATTCTTTGTGATCCCATGTGAGATTTTCTAGGAAAAGATACTGCAGTTTCCTTTTCTAATTCATTTTATAGATGAGGAAATTGTGGGTTAAGTGACTTACCTAGAGTCACAGAGCTAGGAAGTGTCTGAGATCAGATTTGAATGCTGATCTTAGGCCCAGTGCTCTATCCACTATGCTATCCATTAACAAATTTAGAATTTGTTGTTGAGTTATTTTTCAACCAGATAGCTAGTGTTTAAGGCTGGATTTGAACTAACTCATGAAGACTTTTCCTGACTCTAGGTTCTCCTTGAGGGCAGGAGGACTATCTTTTAATTTTATCATTTTATCATTTATCTGTCTATCTAGCTGTCGGTCTGTCTGTCTATTTGTTTGTTTCCCCAGCTGTTATCCCCAGCATTTAACACAGTGCCTAGAACATAATAGGTTCTTAATAAATATTTCTTGGTTGATTGGGCATGCAATTTTAAAAATAGAAAAGTACCAAATCAGAAAGTTTCACAAAAAAATAGAAATCCTGGAAACCAAAGAAGTGATTAATTAATGGTTAAAAAATTAATTAATAGTTTAAAAAACTCACTAAATAGACAAATAAAACTAGGATATTTTAAAAATAAAACTTCAAAGACCCCACCTAATGTGAATAAGCACTATTCACCAAAAACTTCTACTACTACTAGAATGCTTAGATAGAAATAGGTTTAGACCAGCATCCCAAATCATACCACATCTACAATAAATACTATATATCATCACTAAAATAAATTGCAAATGGATAAAATGACATGTAATATATATCACTGACATAAAAATCATTGACATATCATGATATAAAATATTACATCATTTTTTAAAATGAGAAAAAAGACAACTTTTACAACTATGGATAGGGGAAAAGTTCTTGACCCAAAAAAGGTTAGAAAGAATCATAGGAAATAAAACAGACCATTTTGAGTACACAAAGTAAAATCTTTTACACCAACAAAATCAATGCATCTAAAATTAGAAGAATTTTTACTGGGGGAAAATATTTGAAGTTTTCTAATAAATGTATGATATCTAAGAAAAACAGGGAACTGATATATATAAAAAATAAGACAAATAAATAAATGGTAAAAATCAATGATCAGGCAGTTGTTTTTGTTTTTTTTTTTTGAGCTTCTTTATTTTTTTAAATTAAAGTTTTTTATTTTCAAAACATATGCATGGATTATTTTCAATATTCATCTCTGCAAAACCTTGTGTTTCAAATTTTTTCCCTGCCTTCCCCCAACCCTTCCCTTAGACAGCAAGTAATCCAATATATGTTAAATATGTGCAATTCTTCTATACATATTTCCAGAATTATGCTGTACAAGAAAAACCAGATCAAAAAGGGAAAAAAATGATAAAGAAAATAAAATGCAAGCAAACAACAAAAAAGTGAAAATACTATGTTGTGATCCACACTCAATCCCCACAGTCCTCTCTTTGGGTGCAAATGGCTTTCTTCATCACAAGACCATTGGAACTGGCCAATCAGGCAGATCTTAAAAAAAAGAAAAGCAAGATATTGAAAATCATGTTGGGGGGAAAACCTCCAAACTTTTAATACAAGAAATAAATGTTAAAACAACATTTAGGTTCCCCTTCATATTCGTTAGATTTGAGGGCGCGGGGGGGGGGGGGGGGGGGGGGGGAAAAGGGGGGGAGGGAAGGAAAGGAAAATCATTGAAGGAAAACAAGAAATGAAGAAGGGAAATGTTACTCGTAGAGTCATGAAGCTGTTTATAACATTTGACCCAATGATACCAAAGAGATTTTAGTTAAAAAATAGAAAAGTTTATCACTGGAACAGATTAGGAAATGAGGCATAGAAGACCATTGTAAGGAAAACAACAAAAAACGGAAGAAATCTGATGAATGCAATTATTAATCATGACTCCAAGTATACTTTATACCATTGAGAAAAAGGTAAATGTATCAGAGGTACAGAATAGACATACATTTTAGAATATGGCCAATAGGTGAATTTGTTGTATGTGATAATGCTTAATTGTCACAAAGGAAAATTTGAATTTTGTTTGGGAGGGGATTTGAAGGGAGAATGGGGAAAATGGTGATAAAGAGGCAAAAAAAGAGAGAGAATGATTAATGTCAATGGACCATTTAAAGTATATAAAAGAGAAAAGTAAAACATTCAGAGGAAACAGAAAAGTGGGTTAGTTAGGAGAGTTTGACACATTTCAAACCAATGTTCTGAAATTATATACTTAAAAAACCCAAAATTGTATATGTTTTATGTGCAATTTTTATGAACAAATTTTATATATAATTCCTTTTGTACTTTTATATAAAAATGAATATGTATTGGTCAAATTTAGAATAATGAAATAAAATAGCTAGTCTTTTGTAATTTCTTAATTCATCATCATTTTAAAAATACTCTCAAATTGGGCCTGGGAGTTACAAGATCCATAATCCCTCTTATGGGGGAGGCTCATGTTGACTGCACCCAGGAGTTCTGAGCTGCAATAAGTTAACTCAATGAGGTGTTTGAACTAAATTCTAAAGGAATATAAGGAACTCCTGGGAATGGGGAGGGAGGGCTACTCTCTCTCTCTCTCTCTCTCTCTCTCTCTCTCTCTCTCTCTCTCTCTCTCTCTCTGTATGTGTGTGTGTAATGGATGTTGCCCAACGAGGGTTAAACTTGCCTAAGCCTGAAAACTTCAAACTCATTAAAGGAGGACCTGGCTTGTAAAAGGAGAAAAAAAGAAAGATAACAAAAGAAAAGAAAAAAAAGCTGTAGACTTATTTTAGTTTCACTTCTGTCTTAAAATTCTTCCTACTCAAATTCCTCATAAAAACTCGTTTAAAAATACAATGGGGGGGAAAGTAAGAGGGGAGGGAGAGGGGAGCCGGAGCAAGGTAGCTAGGTGGTGCAGTGGATAGAGCATCAGCCCTGAAGTCAGGAGGACCTGAGTTCAAATATGGTCTCAGACACTTAACACTTCCTAGCTGTGTGACTCTGGGAAAGTCACTTAACCTCAATTGCCTCACAACAAAAGGAAAGAAAAAATTGGTGGAATTGATAACCCTGTAACAGATTAAGAGTAGGCTATGAAAGCTGTTAACCCTACAACCAAAACGCCAAACTATTTTGTAAACTTCTCAGTGTCGTTAATATTTTCTGTCTTCTTTTCCATCTTGGAAAACCATCAGGCTAATCTCTAAATAAATATCCTTCCAACTTAAAAATTTCTCATTAAAGAATAAATATTGGATTTGCCTTCAGTCTCTCTACCTCCATAGAAATTAATGTGTCCTTTTTTTATGTTTTTAAAGATCAGGTACAACTAGATCAGTTGCAAAGTTGTTTCAGTCACATTTGTGATTTCTCATATACTTTAGCAGGTAAGAGGAGTAACCAAGAGCAACCTAACCTCCATTTTCTTAATACATACAGAACAAATGACTTTATTAGGCAGGCTTGAAGTTTCAGCAATTTGAGAAAAGTTTAAAATGTGAGAAATCTACCTTTAACTTGTGTAGAATTCAGAAATATAACACATTCTGAAGGCTATTCTTAGTAAAATTATAGATAGAATGGGTTGCCTGTCAGGAAATTTAAACTCAAACACTTCCTTCTCTACCGAGCAATGGAATGTTTTTGAGACACTTTATCTTTAATTTTTCCATTGGTAAAACTTGTGGTAGAGGTCTGGGAAAAGGAATATTACTATCTGTCCCCCAATTTCCTTACTCTATAGGCATTGTGGGAATAAATGCAGTAACATATACAAAAACACTTTAAAAAGAAAGGTCTAGTATGAATCCAAGGGATTATTTTTTTTCCCCATTAGGTCTCTTTGGCAGCATGAAAATGTTCTTGGAGTCAGGAGAGCTAGAGTTTGAATAGCACATGTGACACTTAATAGCTGTGTGACATAAGTGAGTCATTTAACTTTTATCGACTTCATTTTATAATAGCTTTTTGTTTTTCAAAATACATACAAAGGTAGTTTTCAACATACACTCTTTTTTTATTTTATTTTATTTTATTTTTTTTTATTTAATAGCCTTTTATTTACAGGATATATACATGGGTAACTTTACAGCATTAACAATTGCCAAACCTCTTGTTCCAATTTTTCACCTCTTACCCCCCCCACCCCCTCCCCTAAATGGCAGGATGACCAGTAGATGTTAAATATATTAAAATATAACTTAGATACACAATAAGTATACATGACCAAAACATTATTTTGCTGTACAAAAAGAATCAGACTCTGAATTATTGTACAATTAGCTTGTGAAGGGAATCAAAAATGCAGGTGTGCATAAATATAGGGATTGGGAATTCAATGTAATGGTTTTTAGTCATCTCCCAGAGTTCTTTTTCTGGGTATAGCTAGTTCAGTTCATTACTGCTCCATTAGAAATGATTTGCCAACATACACTCTTGCAAAAACTTGTGTTCCAAAATTTTTCCCTCCCTCCCTTGCTCCCACCTCCCCTAGACAGCAAGTAATCCATAGATTAAACATATGCAATGCTTCTAAACATATTTCCACATTTATCATATATCAGCTTCATTTTAAATAGGAATTTGTAAAAGTCCTCATCTGTAAAATAGGAATAATAATGCCTGTACCTTAAATGGTTATTGGTCAAATGAAACAATTTATTTTTAAAAAATGGAAAGCTCAAAATCAATTTCAACACTCATTCAATCTCACTAGACATGTTCTCATTATAGATACTAGGACTCTTGCCCCCAAATCTAGTGAGCTTTCCATTGCAGTCAGGGTGGTTTAATTTTAATTTAGTCTGGATTGAAATGAGTGGGAGGTCAATGTAATTGCTGCACAAATTCTATGTTAAGTCAAATCTAGCAGTTTTGTTCTAGTTCATCTAGTCCAGAGGACTAGATGACTAGAAGACATTTGTAATTATGTTCCTTCTGCCATCTGGTGGACTGTGTCTTTAACTACAATAAGCTGAATAATTGTGAATGAATTCATTGGATTCAAACTGGAAGAGCTGAATGAGTGTTTATTCACCAAATAAACCCAGGTCTCCAGAATCCAATCTAATTATGAAACTTCATTGTCCAAAAGAGATATATGAGTGAGAAAATGAATAATCATGTGTATTATATATATCAACATCCAAGCCAATTACTTGGCTTGACTGAATATTGCTGCACTATGGATTGACGAAGCTCTCTGATTCTATAGGAGAGAGGCTGATGACTTTATGCGATTCTGCCCCACTTATATTTAAATATCTGTCCCCTGATTTCCTTATTCCATAGGTACTATGGAAACAAATGCAGTAGCATAAGAAAACCATTTTTTAAAAATAAAAAAATGAAAAGCTAGTTCAGCTTTGCTTATCCATAGGTTGCAATCCTCATGGGTCATCCAAATGGATATAGCAAACAGCTAGAGATGTGGATTTGGGAGGTATCTGCATAGAGGTAATTACCTCCTGGGAACTGGAGAGAATGTGGACAGATAAAGAGATCTCAAGATAGAATCTGGGGCCTGAGAGGAACATTGCATAGAGAGCTCAATGGTCATGATCCTGTAAAGGAATTTAGAAAAAGTATCACGGAAACCCAGAGGAAAGCTTTGCTATATCTGATATCAAAAGTTCAAACAGATTGAGAAAAACAAAATCTGGGAAAATAATTTTTAGATTTAATAATAAAGAGATCATTGGTGACTTTAGAGATGGCAATTTCCATATTGTAATAGAAGCTAGATTATATGGGGTTAAGTACTGGGAGATGAGAAAGTAGAGATAAGCATTATAGATAGCTTTTAAAGTATGCATTGTGTTCTATTAAAATTTGAGCTCCATAAGAGCAGGAACTGTCTTATTTTCCTATTTATATTCCTAGTGCTCAGCACATAGCAAATTCTTAATAGATTTTCATTCATTCACGATGACAACCTAAAGTAGAGTTAAGTAAAGAGTATTTTTGCAAAAGCATATGGGAAATCTGGACAGAGATCAGGAGAGTTTGGAAAATTGGGGAAAAGATAGGAAGATAAGGTGGTAAAAGTAGGGAGGATGGGGAGTATGGAGAATATGTGGAAAGATGATAGGGAATAAACTCCCAGAGGAAAGAGGAGGGGAAATGAATCCACAATGTTATTACAAAAAATATGTGGAATGTTAATGACATATATTGAATAAAAATGATAATTGTGCCTTTTCTCAGAGAGAATAAAAAAAAAATTGCCATTAAAACCAGCTCTCTCACAAGTAATTTTCTTTATTGTAAAGCAGAGGTGTAAAGCACTCTATATGAGTGCTACAACACGCCTGAGTGTGGGGAACAAATTAAAATGAGCCGTCAATCTTCTTCTAATGTGTTCATATAGAAATATAAAAAGAAATATCCAAACATATGTAGTTTTATAAATGTGGCCAAGTATATCAGGATTCTTATAATACAGGTAAAGTCCCTATTTCCTGCCTCACTTACTTGACATTTTTGGATTTAATAAGGCTTTTTTGTTACTGTTAGGGCATAGCAAAGCAAGCTGAGGCTACATATAACGCTAATAGTAAAGGCTCGTAAAAATCACAAGAAAGGACCATGAAACCTTGATAACCAATACCTCCAAGGAATAACATTTTTCTTAGGGGATTTTCCTGTTCATCTGCCTTTCATTTTCCACCAAGTTTCACACCTTTGGATTTCTGGATTTAGAAACCTCTTCATTCAGAAATGTCGCTTCAACCTTGCAAATCATATACCCAAAATATATTCCCTGGGGCCCTTTTATCTGCTTGGAGGCTTCATCTTAGAGCCTTCATTTAGGAGGGCCCCAGGCCAGGCAACTCTTCATTTTCCACTAGGCTGAATTTCCCTGAACTTGTGGTACCTTCTCTTTTCCTCCTCTCCCACTTTATGTTGTTTTCCCCATTAAAATAAAAACTCCTACAGCAATATGGAACTGTGCCCGAAGGGCTATTAAATTATATATACCCTTGGGTCCAGTAGTGGTCCAGTGTAGCTCTATTGGGTTTGTATCCCAAAGAGATCATAAAAAAGGGAAAAAGACCCACATATACAAAAATGTTTGTGGCAGCCCTCTTTGTAGTGGCCAGAAACTGGAAATTGAAATTGAGTGAATGCCCATCAATTGGAGAATGACTGAACAAGTTGTGGTATATGAATGTAATGAACTATTATTGTCCTATAAGAAACAATCAGCAGGACGATTTCAGAGAGACCTGGAGAGACTTACATGAATTAATGGTAAGTGAAGTGAGTGGAACCAGGATATCATTGTATATGGCAACAGCAAGATTATACAATGATCAATTCTTAAGGACGCATCTGTTTTCAACGGCGAGGTGACTCAGGATAGTTACAATGGACTTGTGATGGAGAGAACCATCTGCACCCAGAGAGAGAATTGTGGGGACTGAGTGTGGATCACCATAGTATTTTCACTCTTTTTGTTGTTTATTTGCATCTTGTTTTCTTTCTTAATTTTTTTTTCCTTTTTGATCTAATTTTTCTTGTGCATCATGATAATTGTGGAAATATATATAGAGAAAGTTCTTTCCTATGTATATGGACAATCTCAACTGTTTTAAAATTTTAGAGTTTTTGCAGGGGCAGTTAGATGGATAGAGTACCAGCCCTGAAGTCAGGAGGACCTGAGTTCAAATCTGCCCTCAGATATTTAATACTTCTTAGCTTTGTGACTCTAGACAAGTCACTTAACCCCAATTGCCTCAGCAAGAAGGAAAAAAAAAGTTTTTGGAGAAGAGTCTATGACAATTGGGGATGTAATCATCAGACCATTATTTGCAAACAGGAGTATCAGGGGGGACTCTTACTAGTCACAGGGAATCTATCTTTGATTTGGACTTTACATTAGATCTCCTCCACCACCTTTGGAAGTATCCACCTCCCCATTTATGAGGTTTATGATTAGAAAACTATTGAAATGGATTATTTCTGTTGTTATACCTTCTGAAAAACTTTGGATAATATTGATGTATAGATAGATGGAGGATATTTTGTTGTAGAAAAGACTACAGATAAAGTAAGCATGCTCTAAAAATTCAAATATATTTTTTAAAATCATCACTCAAACAATAAGCCCCTCAGCATCTTATATATCCTACATCAATGTGATCAGACTAGACCAGTCTAGACCCAGAGGCTTCAAGGTCCCTAAGGTTTTGTTCTGAGACAGCATAGAGAGCTTTGAAGAATCACAACTCTGAATCTCAAGGATCCAAGATCACCTATCTCTGGGAGGTGAAGGTCAGCACAAGATCCAAGGTGATTCAGAGGGAGACCAAGCAGGGCCAACACCCAAATGAAGAGACAGCATCAGTCTTTGGAACAAAGTTTTAATACAAGAACTAAAATCAGAAAGTTGAGTAAAATCAGAGAAAACAATAATCAGTTTCAGATATTATTTGAGAAATAACTTCTTTACAACTACAATAAACAGTGAAAAAATAGATTTTCCATAAGGACTATATGAAGATCAAGAAGAAATGAAAGAAGAGATTAAGAAAATCAAATAAAAGCTCTGAAGCAAAGAAGTAGGAAAGAAGTGCTATATAAAAAGTAAGAAGAAAAATTGGTTAACTTCAGCTAAGTAATGTGCTTTCTGAAAAAAGATATAGACCAAACAGAAATACCACATGAAATAGGAATTAATTTTAGAACAAAATTATCTCAAAAAAGATTTTTATGTAAAGAACAACTAACTGCAAAAATGGTCAAAGAAAGGCAATTTAAGAATACTTAAACTCCATTTTTAATAAACCCTATATACTATATTTCATATAACCATAAATGAGAGCTATTATTAGAATCTATTAGAACAAGAAAATAAAATCTATTAGAATGAGAAAGTAAAAATATGAAGAATTTTTGAATTATCTTCTCAAAGGAATCTTAAATGAAAAAATTCATTACCAATATCCAGAAAATCATCAAAGAAAAAAATACTCTAAGATAAAGTATAGTTAAGAAACAGTTCAAGTACTAAGGAACAACAATCAAGTTCATATAAAACCTAGAGGCTTTTGCTATAAACAAGAGAAGATCTCGGAATATAATATTTCCAAACAAAAAAAAAAGCTTACTCTGCAAAACTGAATATAATGTCACAGAGGAAATAGAATAGAATATTTTCAAGAATTTCTGATGAAAAGATCAGAACTAAGTAGGAAATATAAACATAATAGTCAAGAAAAATCTAGAAAAAATAACTTTATTTGAACAATTGAAAGTGGCTGTTTGATAAAGTAGTGTTAACATTCTAATTATGGAAGAAGAAACAAGGGTTCGTTCAGAACCTTAATATTTTCAAAGTTGTTGAAGTAAAATAAGAAAAACAGACATGCTAGAAGATAAATTGCTTCTGTGTTGATAATTTTAATATAGGAAAGTAAAGGGTAAAATAAAATATAAATGTAAAAAAGAGGAAGAATGAAGAAGAATTTGTTGTTTTTCATAATTGGAGATAGTGAAGAATATATAAATATGGAGGAAAGGGTAGACTGAATGAGTATTAAATGACCACTTTTATTTGAAATTGGCAAAGTAAAGATAAACACACAAAAACCCAGTTTGTTGTAAAGATAGATCAAAGGCAGAGGAAAGAAGAAAACTAAGGAATAGGACAATATGATACAAGGGAGATAAAGGGAAAAGAAAAGAAACAAGCATTTATTATGTATAAGGCATTGTGTTAAATGCTTTAAGATATTATCTCATACAATTTTTCATAACTCTAGGAAGGAGATGCTGTTGTTATTCCTATTTTATGGCTGAGGAAACTGAGGCAGAAAAAGTAAGTGACTTTTCCAGCATCACACAGTGTCTCTATCCAGATCTGAACTTGTCTTCCATACTTCAAGTCTAGTACTTTATTCACTGTACCACCTCGCTGCCTAATTGTAGTATCTAGTTTTGATATAATGCTTTAAGATTTGCAAGGTGCTTTGCAAATATTATCTCATTTGGTCTTTGTAACAACTTTGGGAGGTAAGTACTATTCTTTCTTTCATTTCTTTTTTTTTTGTGTGTGTGTGTGTGTGGAGCAATTGGGGTTAAGTGACTTGTCTAGGGTCACACAGGTAGACCCTGTTAGATATTTGAGGCTGGATTTGAATTTAAATATTCCATCCAATGCTCTACCTAGTTGTTTCTGTCAGGGAGAAAATAACAAGCCAACAAATTGCCTAGGAGAGGACTAAAAGGCAAGGAAAAAATATCCTAAAATAATAGAATACAAAAGGCCCCTATTAAATCACAGCTTCTTAAACTATGGCTTGAAACCCCATAGGGTCATGAAATTATGATTTGTTATCAGTAAATGTTTAGTTTGTTTTATATACTTATGCACTGGGGGTCATGTAAAAATTTCTCAGGCAAAAAGGTTCGAGGGTAGGAAAAGTTTAAGAAACCCTATCTTAAATTGTTAGACAATGGGAACTAGGCAAATTGCAGCATGTTAATATAATAGAATATTATCATCCCATAAGAAATGCTGAAAGATTATTTGATAGAATACTGAGTAGCGCGAATTTAGAAATGAGCAGGATTTGGAAGATATTTTTTTAAGGGCAGGAATTCTATTTAAAAAAAAAAAAACTTTGAAAGACTTGAGAACTTTTATCAAAACAATGACCACCCATGTCTCTGGAGGACCTATCATGGAGCATGTTGCCCAACTCTTGACGGAGAGAGGTGATGGACATAATGTAAAGAAAGAAACATATATTCGTGGACTGAATCATAGCATAGAATTATTTTGATTACCTATTCTTGTTTGGTAAAGGTATTTTTACATCCTTATTTGTAAGGGAAAAATAGGGGAAATTAGCAATACCAATGCAAAAAATAGGGGCATTGAAAATTTTATAAAATACATAGAAGCGAACAGAAAGAAATTCAGAAAGGAGCGCAAAAAACCAAGACATTTTTGAAATTGTGGAAGTAGAATTACATACATATACAATACAAAATATATCTATACATGCATATGCATGTATGTGTGTCTGTATATATATGCCTACACATATATAAAGATGTCTTGAAAGTTTTAATGTAGTTTTATCCTTTTATAGCTTAAAATCACAGTAAAACTTTGGAAACAACTCCCATTCATACATATTGATATCAAGTAGTATGAAAGAAAAGTTGATAATTTCAAATAGATCTTTTGTGTGTGTGTGTGTGTGTGTGTGTGTGTGTGTGTGTGTTTCTGTTGTATATGTGGAAATGATCTTTCTGTTGCTTAATTTCAGAACAAAAAAAAGAAAGGAAAGGAAAAAGAATGCCTGGAGTAGAATGAAATACAAGAGCTTGGTGGGTTATGTTCTTCCTAAAGAGGAAATGGAAATTAAACAATGCTATTCTACCACCTAGCAGGATTTCACATAATAAATCATAAAAAGAAAGTAAATTCTGTGCTTTCCTGTTGTTTTTTTCTCATCTTGAAATCATTATACTTCAGTATCAAGCGTTCCAAAAAACAATTGCTGTGTGATCTATTTCTCACTCTCTCACCCAATATTTTCTTTTTTTTTAAATTAATTTTTATATGCATTGCTTTATGAATCTTGTTGGGAGAGAAAAAATCAGAACAAGAGGGAAAAACTATGAGAGAGAATTAAAAAAAAAAAAGAAAAAAGAAGTGAATATAGCATGTTTTGATTTATATTCAATCTCCATAGTTCTTTTTCTGGATGTAGATGGCATTTTCTATCCAAAGTTTGTTAGGATTGCCTTAGATCACTGAACCACACATTCTTGCTGCAATTGTATTTCTGATTCTGCTTTTTTTGCTCAGCATCAGTTTATGTAAATCTTTCCAAGCCTTTCTAAAACCAGTTTGTTCATAATTTTTTATAGAACAATAATATTCCATTACCTTCATTTATCACAGCTTAATCAGACATTCCGCAATTGATGGATATTTACTCATTTTCCAGTTCTTTGCAAACACAAAATGAGCTGCTACAAACATTTTTATACATGTGGATTCTTTTCCCTCCTTTATGATTTCCTTGGGATACAGACCCAATAATGATACTGCTGTGTCAAAAGGTATGCACAGTTTTATAGCCCTTTAGGCATAGTTCCAGATTGCTCTCCAGAATGGTTGGATCATTTCACAACTCCACTAACAATGCATCAGTGTCCCAGTTTTCCCACATCTCCTGCAACTTTCTTCATTATCTTTTCCTGTCATCTTAGCCAATCTAAGAGGTGTGAGGTGGTACCTCAGAGTTTTTTTTTTTTTTTTTTTTTTTTTTTTTACTGAGGCAATGGGGGTTAAGCGACTTGCCTAGAGTCACTAGGTCACTTGCCAGGAAGTGTTAAGTGTCTAAGGTCAGATTTGAATTCAGGTCCTGCTGATTTCAGGGCTGGTGTTCTATCCACTGTGCCATCTAGCTGCCCTTCAGAGTTGTTTTAATTTGCATTTCTCTAATCAATAGTGATTTAGAGCATTTTTTTTCATATAAATATAGATGACTTTAATTTCATCTGAAAATTGTCAGTTCATATCCTTTGACCACTTATCAATTGAATATCTTACATTCTTACAAATTTGACACTGTTCTTTATATAATTCAGAAATGGGATCTTTATTTGAAATCCTGGCTCTGAAAATTTTTTTTCCAGCTTTGTATTTCTCTTCTAATCTTGTTTCTATTGATTTTATTTTTGTAAAAACTTTTTAATGTAAGATAATCAGAGTTGCCCATTTTAAATTTAACAACATTCTCTATTTCTTCTTTGGCCATAAATCCTTTCCTTCTCCAAAAATCTGATAGGTAAATTATCCCTTACTTTCAATTTGCTATGGTATTACCCTTTATGCCCAAATCATGCATGTATTTTGACCTTATTTTGGTATGGGGTATGAGATGTAGGTCTATACTGAGTTTCTGACATATTATTTTCAAATTTTCCAAGAAATTTTTTCCAAATAATGTGAAGCTGGAGTTTGGAGATTTATCAAATATACACCATGCCAATTGTGCTGTGTGTATCTAACTTATTCCACTGATCCACCATTTTCTTTCTTAGCTAATATCAATTGGTTTTGATGACCAATGCTTTATAATACAGTTTTAGATCTGCTTCTGCAAAGCCACCATCCTTTGTATTATTTTCATTAATTCACTTGATATTTTTGATTTTTTGTTCTCCTAGATGAATTTTGTTATTATTTTTTCTGGTTTTTAAAACAATTTTTTGTCAGTTTGAGTACTATGACACTGAGCAAGTAGGCCAATTTAGGCAGAATTGTCATTTTTATTTTATTAACTTGGCCTACTCATGAGCAGTTGATATTTTTCCAATTGTTTAGATCTGACTTTGTGTGAGAAGTGTTTTGTAATTGTGTTCATATATTTGCTGGGTTTGTCTTAGCAGGTAGATACCCAAATATTTTATTTTGCCTATAGTTATTTTAAAAGAAATTTCTCTTTCTAGCTCTTGCTGCTGGGTCACCCTACATTTTCAATTGATTGCCAAATCCTGTCATTTCTACCATTACAACGTCTCACAACTACATTCTATATTCACATAGCTACTGCCCAAATTCAGGCCTTTGTCTTATTTTGTCTGGGTTATTTTTGTTCTGACTCTCTATCCCATCTGGAATTTTCTTGACAAAGATATTGGAGTAATTTGCCATTTTCTTTTCTAGCTCATTTTATAAGTGAGGAAATTCAGACAAACAGGGCTAAGTGAAGTGCTCAGAGTTATACAGATAGTAAATATCTGAAGCCAATTTTGAGCTTGTATCTTCCTGACTCCTGGCCTACTTGTATCCTTGGAGTCACCTAACTTCTTTTTTTTTTTTTTTTTTAATTTAATAGCTTTTTATTTACAGGTTATATGTGTGGGTAACTTTACAGCATTAACAATTGCCAAACCTCTTGGATTCCAATTTTTCACCTCTTATCCCCCACCCCCTCCCCAGATGGCAGGATGACCAGTAGATGTTAAATATATTAATATATAAATTAGATACACAATAAGTATACATGACCAAACTGTTATTTTGCTGTACAAAAATAATCGGATTCTGAAATATTGTATAATTAGCTTGTGAAGGAAATCAAAAATGCAGGTGGACATGAATATAGGGATTGGGAATTCAATGTAATTCACCTAACTTCTTTAGACTGATATAATAATCTCCAAATTTGTCTCCTTATCTTAAACATCTCCCCACTCCAATGCACCCTTCGCAATACTGACAAACTAATTTTCTTAAAGAACAGTTCTAATCATCTCACCTTTTTTTTTTTTCTATTAAATATACTTTGAAGACATTCCATAATACCTCTAGAACCAAATCACAAACTTACTTCTTCTTGTCTTTCTAGTACCCTTACAAATTATTCTCATCTATGCTGTGAGATCCAGGCTTTTTAACCTGTTCATTGTTCTGACTTCTTGATGCTACATTTCCCATGTCTTTATACTTGCTGCTCCCTATGACTAGAATGTGCTACTTTCTCATATCTTTTTCTTAGAACCATAGCTTTCCTTTAAGACAGTTTAAGTGCTATCTTTTACATGAAGTTTTTCTGATCTTCCACGTCCTAGTAGTCTATGCCTCCAAACTATCTCAAATTTATTTTATATATATTATGCTTATTTATATATATGTATATTATATATGATATATATAATATGTATGTATGTCTGCATAGTCTCCTCCTACACACACTGATATATATGTATATGTAGAGATCTGTCTATGTCTGTCTGTCTATCTATAGTCTCCTCTGCTAGAATATAAGATGTTATTTACAAGAAACACATTTGAAACAGAAAGATACACAGCAAGAATAAAAGACCAGAGCAGAATATATCTTCAGCTAAAGCAAAAAAAAAAAAAACAACACACAAACCAAAAACAGGATAGTAATTCTGACCTCAGACAAAGCAAAAACAAAAATAGACCTAATTAAAAGAGATAATAAAGGAATCATGTTAAATGATACCATAAACAATGAAGTAATACCTATATTAAACATATATGTACCAAGTGGTACAGCATGCAACTTAGAAAAGTTAAGTCAATTACAGAAAGAGACAGTAAAATTATACTAGTGAGGGAATCTCAATCTCCCTCTTTCAGAATTAGGTAAATCTAACCACAAAATAAACAAAAAAGAAATTAGGGAGATTAATCAAATCTTAGAAAACTTAGATGTGGTAGACCTCTGGAGAAAACAGAATGAGAATAGAAAAGAATATATCTTATTCTCAGCAGGAGATAACACCTACACAGATACTGACCATGTATTAAGGCATAAAAACCTGTTATGGGTCAGAACTCTGAAACAGGTCTCTTACAAGGTGTTAAGTCAGTGGAATTGATGAGACAGTGGTTATCTAATTTAGCATGGTGCTTAATAGTTCTCCAAGTTCAGTACGATTAATTTAATCTTACAACAAATAATGGTTTCCTAGTGATATAATGATGGGTTTATACTCAGTGTAGAGCATATAAGCTGGCATTCAGAGCCAGAGAGGACAAGCGAACTGGAGGTGGAAACTCAAGCCCTTGGACTCAGAGCCAGGTTCATTCAGAGCCAAATTCATTCCATCATCCACCTTTGTAGGGGCTGGAGGCTAGAACACAAGCCCTTGGACTCAGAGAGATTTGTTTTCATCTTCATCACCCTTGTGGTGGCTCCTGCATTTCTTCCACTGAGACCAAGGCTGGTCTGAAAGGTTCTCAAGAAAGCTCAGGTGGGACCCAGGCAAGGAGGCAATAAAGAATTTGGACTTTAACACCTGGCTATTCTTATGGTGATTACTCAACTAAAACGAAGGCTGCTCCAAAGACCTCCAGAAAACTACCAAAGAACATTACATTTTGGAAATAAGAACATGACAGAAACCTTACAATCAAATGCCAAAAGGCAGAAATAGTAAATGCATTTTTTCCATATCACAATGCAATAAAAATTACATTCAATAAAAGACCAGGAAAACAAAATATAAGATCTTTGAAGGCAGGAGCTAATTTGATTTTTGCTTTTGTATCTTGTATGCATAGCACAGGGCTTAGCACATATTTAATATTTAATGAATTGTTAGCTGATTGTTCTAACAAATACAAAGAAATCCTGAAAGATTCATTCAAAAAGCAGAACCAGGAGAGTAGAGTACATACTATTAAATATTCCACTAAAATATCTCAGGAGAAAAAGTAATGGGACAAAGAATTCTGATGACAATTTAGGAATGATAGAGTGTGCTGGTATTTTATTTATTTATTTTTTATTTAATAGCCTTTTATTTACAGGTTATATGTAACTTTACAGCATTAACAATTGCCAAACCTCTTGTTCCAATTTTTCACCTCTTACCCCCCACCACCTCCCCCAGATGGCAGGATGACCAGTAGATGTTAAATATATTAAAATATAAATTAGATACACAATAAGTATACAAGACCAAACCGTTATTTTGCTGTGCAAAAAGAATCAGACTCTGAAATATTCTACAATTAGCTTGTGAAGGAAATAAAAAATGCAGGTGGGCATAAATATAGGGATTGGGAATTCAATGTAATGGTTTTAGTCATCACCCAGAGTTCTTGCTCTGGGCGTAGCTGGTTCAGTTCATTACTGCTCCATTGGAAATGATTTGGTTGATCTCATTGCTGAGGATGGCCAGGTCCATCAGAATTGATCATCATATAGTATTGTTGTTGAAGTATATAATGATCTCCTGGTCCTGCTCATTTCACTCAGCATCAGTTCATGTAAGTCTCTCCAGGCCTTTCTGAAATCATCCTGTTGGTCATTTCTTACAGAACAATAATATTCCATAATATTCATATACCACAATTTATTCAGCCATTCTCCATTTGATGGGCATCCACTCAGTTTCCAGTTTCTAGCCACTACAAACATTCGTGCACATACAGGTCCCTTTCCTTTCTTTATGATCTCTTTGGGGTATAAGCCCAGTAGTATGTGCTGGTATTTTATATCAAAGTTTTTAAATATTCCCCTTTTGTACTCAATGTAGTCCCACTCCTGAATACCACAATCTGATTAAAATGCAGTTGTGAACAGGATGATTTCAGAAAGGCCTGGAGAGACTTACACAAACTGATGCTTAGTGAAACTAGCAGGGCCAAGAGATTATTATATACTTCAATAACAACACTATATGATGACCAATATCCTTGCAATTGAATTTCCTCAATTGGCTACAGCTTCATCATCTATAAAATGAAGACATTGCATATGATTATTTCTCAGATCTCTTCTCTGTACTCTCTGATCATTTCTATTGTGCCACAAAAGCTCCCAATTTACTAATATTTATAAATAGAATAAATATTCAGATGAACATTTTCCTGTCAGGAAAAAAAGAAATATAAAATCCACATATATCCAGGATTTAAGTAGTAAAGACACTCATGCTCTGAGACAAGAGAATCCTAGTGGACTTTTTCCTATGAATATAAGAAAATGCACTTGTGAGGAAATTAAACAACTAGAATTGAGGAATAAGATAGAGATCTTTTGCTTGAAGATTAACAGAAGCAGAAAGAGAAGTGACTGTCATTAGAAGACAATATACATGACTTGGACTAAAATATGAAATAGATGAGTTTGGAAAACAGATCACAAGCTTGGCATGAAAGCACAATGAGGAACTTCAATTATCTTGACATTTACACTTCTCTCTCTGACAAAAAGAGCTGTAACTAACATTTTTTTTTTTCAGTTTGTCTTAATGACAGTTTCATCATTCAAAGGGTTTAGAAACTAAAGAAGGAAACTTCTATTCTGAACTTGACTTTTGCTAGAAAGAGCAGGTTGCAGAGTTGTAAATGATGACAAACTGTAAGAGAAATGACCACTCCATTTTAGAGACTATGATAACAAAAAGAAAAGTCAGCCAAGGTCTGACATGCAATCTAGATTTTGAGATAGAGAAAATTACAAAGGGCTCAGAGAGATGAGAAGTAGAACAGTGTAGACCAAAATACTAAAGTGAAAGTCAGGAGTAAGAACCTTTTGAGCATGAAATTGTGGAGACAAAGAAAAACAAATCTGATGAGAAAGAAAACAAGAGAGTTGTCTAAAGCTATTGCTGAGAATTAACAGCCAACTTAGACTTCTGAAGTTCTATAAATTTTGTAGAAGATGAAAGCAAGGGTAGGTATTAGAAGCAGAATACAAAAATAAGTCATAGATCTCCAAGAATAGTGCCAGAAATCTATGATTCAATAACACTTTTAAACACTAGTATGTGCTAGGCCTTGAGCTAAGAACCAAAATTCTGAAGAAAGGCAAAAAAATAGACCTTGCTCTTGAGAAACTCATAATCTAATGTCAAAAAAACATAAAAATAACTATGTACAGTCAAGCTATATACACATAAACCAGAAAAATCAATATAGAAGATACTAGGATTCTGATTAGGAAAGGCTTCCTGTAGAAGGTGGCATTTTAGTTGACACTTGAAAAAATCCAGGGAAACTGAGAGACAGAGATGAGCCAGTGATTTCCAGGCATGGAGGACAGCCAAGAGAAATGTTCAGAGTCAGGAGATGGATTATCTTCTTTGAGGAACAGCAAAGAAGTAAGTGTTACTGAATTGAAGAGAATTACTACTCAGTTAAAGATGTTTAAAAAGATAAAGGACAACAACATTTTTAAAGGTTTTAGAGGGGAGAATAGAATGAGGGAGAGTACTTCTGCTTTAAGTAAATGAGACAATGATAACTAATGACAGAAAGAAGTGAGAATGACTCATTTTTAATTTTGTCTGTTTTCTCCAATAAGAAAAACATTATTTAGAAAACAAAGAACAGGAATAAATAAAAGTTAATACCTAAGACACATAGAACCTAGTAAGAAAAGACCTAGTTGTCTTTTTTTTAATTAAAACTTTTTATTTTCAAAACATATGCATAAATAATTGTCAACATTCTCTCTTGCAAAACTTGTGTTCAAAATTTTTCCTCCCATGCTTCCACCTTCTCCCCCAGTCAGCAAGTAATCCAATATATATTAAACAGGGAAACCAGGAGGCAAAGATAAGGAGAGAGAGCATTTCAGGCATGGAAGATAAATAGTAAAAATGCTGCTTTGGGAAATGCTATCTAGTTCTAGAATAGTAAGGAAGCCAGTGTTATTACATAGAGCAGAGATAGGAGATATAAGGTGTAAGAAGACTGGAAAAGTAGGATGGGGGCCATGTTATGGAGGACTCTTAAAAAAAAAAACCCAAAGGATTTTATATTTGATTATAGACACAATAAGCAGTTATCTGGTACAATGGAAAGATTACCAGGGACACAGTCAATAAGACTTATCTACATGAATTCAAATCTGGTCTCAGATATTTACTAAATTGTGACTCTGAGCAAATCATTTAACCCAGTTTGCCTCAATTCTCATCTGTTAAATGAGCTGGAGAAGGAAATGGCAAACCATTCCGTTATCTTTGTAAAAAAAAAAAAAAAATCCAAATGGAGTCATGAAGAATCATTCATGGCTGAAATGACTGAAAAACAACAAAATAGTAACAACAAAGGTGTACTAGAGAGGGGACAGAGTTGAGGAAGAGAGACCAACCATTGTGCTATTGCAATAGTTCAGGCATGAGGTAAGGAGGGGCTGTACCAAGTGGTGGTAATGTCAGAGGAGAGAAAGGGGCATATATGGCTGATGTATTGTGAAGTAGAAATTACAGGATTTGATAAATGATTGGATATCAGTGGTGAGAAAAAATAAGGAATCAAAAAGGATGCTTACATTATGAGCCTGGGTAATGGTACCCTTGATAATAATAGAGAAGTCAGAAAGAAAGAAGTAGTTTTTTGGGAGAAAGACAATGATTTCAATTTTTAGCCTTATTGAGGTTATGATGTTTGGGAGGTATCCAGTTTGAAAAACCTAACAAGTAATTGAAGATGAAAGACTAGCGGTCAGTAAAGAAGTTAGAATTGGACCAATAGCCATGCATAGAATTATCTGCATATCATTATAAAGATAATAGTTGAATCCTTGGGAATTGATGAGATCACCAAATGAAGTAGTATGGAATAAAGGTGTCAGTCATACTACCCTGACTAAATGTGGCCCACAATGGTTTCCAAATGTGGCCCAGACCAGATTAAAATGTAATTGGGAAATATTTAACAAAATAAATAATACAATAAAGTACAAGTAATATATTTAAAAATAAATCAATATGCAGCTCTCAGGGGTCCTTATGCACAGTTTAGTGGCTTCTATTTCTATTTGAATCTGACACCATTAATATAGAAGGAGAAGAGAAGAGAGACTAGAATAGAACCCTGGGAGACAGGCAAGATCAGCAGCCATGACCACTTAAGAATATTGAGAAGGACTATTAAGATAAGAAGAAAAAAACCCAAAAGAAAGCAGTATCACAAAAACTTAGACAAAAGAAGGTATGTAAGCAGAAGAAGGTGATAGACAATGTTAAAGATTTCAGAGGGGTCAGGAAAGATAAGGAAAAAACTCAAGTTAAAAAAAATATTAACCCAAATAGTCACTTTTTGAGTTTGACAACTTCCTGGTAGCATTCTGAACTGGATTATTAGTTCTTTTCAAAATTTAAGGTAATATGTCAATGCAAGTTATTATAGAGCTGGCCCCAAAGAGTAGTTGTTTCAAAAGTACTAGATGAGGAAAACTGGCTAAACAATAAAAGATCTAAGGGCTTTAGTGAACTATAAGCTCAGATTGAGTCAACAGTCTGGAGAGGCAGCCAACAATGCTGACTGGGGTTAGATTCTGTTAAGAGAAGCATGGTACTGAGGAATAAAGAAACAATGGTTTGTCTCTACTCTGTCTGGATCAGTTCATATCTGGGATGATGTGTTCAGTTTGAATGCCCCATTTTAGGAAGGATAAAAATTTAATGTAACAATCTTTTATCAAATATTTACTCTGTGTAGGACAATATGCTAGACTTTGGTGATATAAAGTAAAAAAATGAAAACTTTCTGACCTCAAGGAGCGTACATTTGATTTAGAGAAAACATACAAATCTACAAGTAAGTATAAAATATGTAGAGAAATTTCTTTAAGGAGAAAAACAAGTTTAGTGTGAAGCATAATTAACAATAGACCAGGGGCTCCAGAAGGGTAATGAAAGTATTGGGAAAACTGGGAGAGGCACATCAAGGGATAGAATTAACATGAATGGGAAGGAAGGAAGGAAGGAAGGAAGGAAGGAAGGAAGGAAGGAAGGAAGGAAGGAAGGAAAGAAAAAATTATTTATAATGAGCAGGATGCTCTTAGGAAACCCTGGAAAGACTTGCATGGGCTGATACAAAGTGAAATGAACTGTGTACAAAAGTAACAGCAATATTGTGAGGTGAACAACTGTGAATGACTTAGCTATTTTCATCAATATAAGAAAACTCTAATGATGAAAAATGCTATCCATATCCAGAGAAAGAATTGATATCTGAATATAGACTGAAACATATTCTTTTACTTAAGGGTTTTTGGTTTTGGTTTTGGCTTTTTTGGTCTATGCTTTCTTTTTCAACATGATTATTATGGAAATATTTTGCATGAATACACATTTAAAATATATTGAATTTGTCTTTTCAGTGGTAGGAGAGGGAGGAAGGAAGAGAGAGACTCTGGAGCTCAAAGTTTTAAATATGAATGTTAAAAATCGTTTTTACATGTAAATAGAAAAAAAAAACTAAATAAATGAAAAACCATTATTTCATTTGATCTTCACAATAATACTATGAAATACTTGCTATTAATGTCTCCATTTTACAATTGAGGAAACTGAGGCATATAGAAGTTAAATAACATGTTTAAGGTTACACAGCTAGGAAATATTGAAAATGAACTTGAATTTGGAGTAACTAGGTGGCACAGCATCAGGTCTTCAATCAGGAAGACCCATTCTCACCAAATCAGAGTTGGCCAAAGACACTTAACTAGCTGTGTTGAACCTGGGCAAGTCACTTAACCCTGTTTGCCCAAGTTTGAAATTGCCTACCCTTTGCCTAAGAAGAGTCAGATACAAAAACTCAACAACTTCCCAATTCCAAGCCCGGGATTCTATCCAATGTATCCCAACCTAGCTGGGAAAAGCAGAAAGGAAATTTTCCTTTATATTGATTTGAAATTTGCTTCTCTGAAACTGTCACTCATTAATCCTAAATTATACTCTCTGATGTCATGAAAAATAAATCCCAATCCATATGACAATGCTCAAATATCTGAAGACAGCTACTTATAGTGCCCAAATCTACTCATCTTGAAATGACAGAAGGAATTTTACAAAAATTAAATATATAATAGCTAAATCCACTATGTTTTCTTTGAACAGAAGCCCTTCTTAAAATATATCTGTTTTAACTTGTGACCTTGGCCTTTTGGTCCTTTTTTTTTTTTTTTTTATCATTTTCTCATTTGTTGTTACCTAATTGTGACATTTCTATATGTTTCGTGAGCCAATCTAAATTAATTATGAAAGCACATAATAGACTTGGAGAATCTACTGTGGTCTTAGAGCTGGCATTAGACAGCTGTAAAAATAGAACTATTTTGATCATTTTCAAACTACAAAGCTAAGATTCAATATACCAAGACTCAGACTGATGCAACTGGAAATAGCAAAGCTGTTTGGCCTTGGAATTCAGGAATTAGGAGCAAGCTGCCAAAAGTTCCCTAACAACCGGGCACGAGTACAATTCATTCTTTTGAATTTCAAATACCGAAGGCAGAACAAGGCTTTAGGCATTTCTTTCCTTTTCTAGAAGGAAAATCTTACCATTATTACCCCTCAATCTGTCTCTCAGGATTTCAGAACTCTGGAATTTTCTAGGGTAAGAGCTTTGATGAATCAAGAAAGCAATGGAAAGAGGGTAGGGATTAAATAACTTTCAAAATTTTTATCATTGATAATTCAGACCAGTTCCAATGTCCTTGTGATGAAGAGAGCCATCCATACCCAGAAAGAGGATTGTGGAAAATGAGTGAGGTTCACCACACAGAATTTTCACTCTTTTTGTTGTTGTTTGCTTACATTTTATTTTCTTTCTCATTTTTTTCCTGTTTGATTTGATTTTTCTTTTGCAGAAAGATAATTAAATAAATGTGTATGCATATATTGGATTTAACATATATTGGATTACTTGCCATGGTGGGGGGGAGGAGGGAAATGGAACGGAAGGTTTTGTAAGGGTTAATGTTGAAAAATTATCCATAGTATATGTTTTAAAAAATAAAAAGCTTTAATTAAAATTTTCTAATCATTTTTTTAATCATCCATAATGATTCCTCATTTCCTACCTAATGGAATAGATCACTGGCCTCTTAAAAAATCTTTCTAGTTTGATGCCTCCAGGTCCCTAGACTCTACTATCTTTTTTCAAAGTGAGCTGGAAAAATTTTCAGAAAAAAACAAAACAATCTGAGAGTAGACAACAATAACTACTATGAAAAGAATTTTTAAAAAAGTATTAACTGATTCAGGCCCTAGTAGGGTATCTATATGCTTTTGTAATGTCAAGTTGGTCAATAAACATTGATTAAGTGTCTACTATATTCCAGGAATTGTGCTAATGAAATATGAAGAAAAGCAATAGATAGTCTTTGCCTTTGATGTGATATAGCGTCTAGGGAACACAGCAATAATTTTAAGGTCCCCAGACTTTAGGAGGCTTCTGTTCTAACAATTTGTCTGTAATTCTATATCTTCTGCTTTTGGAATGTGATCTTGAGACCCTCTAATCTAAGAATTCTATTGTTCTGTCAATAATTGTAAAAGTCTTCTGAACTAGGAATATAATAATATTTCTTCCCTTAGATTTTAGGGAAGATATATTAGTAATCCTGAGATTATTGTTCTAACAGTCTGTCTATCAATGATTTCAAGTTTTCTGGCCTTAGAATAGTCCTAGAAATATTACTATCTGTTAGTCAGTGATAAACAAATTCCAGAGATCACTCCTTGGTTCTATCTCTAGGCCATAAAATTAGCATATCAGTGACTTGAACAGGATAAATTTGTCTCCTTGCTTCTGTTTCTTTACTAAATTCTCTTAGAATTTAGACTGCTTCAATTGGCCTTACAAATACAATAAACTTTGCCCCTTGACTTGGAGATGGGTTCAAGCCTGTAAATCTTTTTGAGACATCTTGTAACAGTGGTCTGTGACCCCAATCTTTTGAAGTCCCTTCCCAAGCTCAACACCTTCAAAGAGCTTAAAATCTAAAGGGAAAAGATAACAATCTATTTACAGTATAAATCAGAGATAATCAAGTAAGACACTAGAATTAAGAAGCATTAGGAAAGGTTTCTTGTAGAAGGTAAGACTTCAGGTGGTGTTGAAGAAATCCAGGGAGAGGAGGAAAAACATTCCAAGCAGGAAAGATAGCCAGTGAAAATGCCCAAGAGCTGGGAGATAGAGAGTTTTGTTCAAGGAGGATCAAGGAGACCAATGTCACGGTAGGGAGTAGGGCAGAAGACAGCAGCGATGGGTTCATGGATAAAAAGGTAAAAATTAAGAAAAAGTCATTTGAAGAGGAAACACTATCTATATCATTGTAACTGGTTTTTTGAAGTCTCTTCTTGCTATCCATAAAACTTCTACACCTTCTGCTTGCAGTTCACCCTCTCTACTACATCCCTCCTCCCTGACTACTGTCTACTTACTTCCATTCCCCTAGCTCCTCCCCCTTTATCCCATGCAATATTATTAAGATATGAAACAATCCCAAAATAAAGTAAAAAAAGAAAAGAAAATTAAATGGATACATAATTATAAATACTTCCCTACAAATGAATGCAACATTTCTTCTGACCTTTAAATATACACCCATCTCTTTGCAATCTTTCAAAATGTTCTTAGACACCAGAGACTGTCTTCTGTTATTAGCTGTATAATGAAGGGTGTTGCTCAAAGCCTAGTACTATAACTTGCTGCCTGCCATGTATATAATGAAGGCAAAAATTTGGAATAAAGTATCTAGGTGTTTAAGGTGGAGGGTAATGACTTTCAGCTTCACTTTTCCTCTATCCTTTGCTTTCCCTCTATAATTTTTTGAATGAGAGATTAAAAAGAATTTTAGGCTTATGTGGGTAAAATGGTATGCATTCATTCAACCTTTGATGGTGTTAAAAAAAAAAAAAAAGCAGGTTATAAAACATATCTGAAGAGGCAGAGTTTGCAATCAGACATGGAGTGGATGTTAAAAAGTTTTTTTAACCATAAATTCATCCTCTCCTTAATCTACTATATCCATTCTCCCTGACTACTGTCTACTTATTTCCATTCCTCTAACTTCTCCTCCTTTTCCCCATGTTTGGAATGGCAAAGCTGTCTTTGTTGAGTAGGAAGTTGAAGCTAAAAATAAATTGTGCCTCTGGATACTACTTATCTGAGCTTAGTCCTGGAACTAAGAGAACTCTTGGGGAAGGAAAAGTCAACACAACCAAACCTATGGTAATAGGTAAGCTCATATGTAGAAATCAGCCAAGGCTTGGATTCTTTCCTTTAGTCCAACACTGGGTTTGTGTGTGCTTTGCCTTTCTAAAAAGAATTGAAACTTAAGGGTATTTATGCTAAAAGAGAGATAGCAGATCTTCCTTTCATAAGGAAGAGATACTATGTCAATTGAGGGGTCTAGCTGAAGCCAGAAGCCAAGAACAAAGAGGAGGTTTACACTCTTGTTTCTATTGGAATCATGAATGATGGTATATGAGTAACCATGCCATCAATGGAGATCAACATATTAGCAAGAATAAATGATCAATAGGGAACAACAGTCAGCAGAGTCTACACACATCATGGTACTCTGCAGAGACTGCATACCACAATAAAATAGCAGGGACTAAGTTCATTAGATGAAAAGTCACCAAGTGATAATAATGACCACGCAGGATTAGAGTTATTAGGTACAGCTCAGACATGGAGACCCCATCAGAATTTAGGAGCCTGGAAAAACTCCTGGCAAAATGACAAATCATTTTGCAATTTCTATTGATGTCACTGTTTGTTTTGGCCCTCCTTGGGAAATTTTGGTAGTTAGCCAAGGGGACAAAGGGCAGTACTCAAAGTACAGTTGAGTAAGGCGGTCAGGATGGATCTCTTGGGAAAGAGAGAAAAAATACTTTACTGGACAAAGCTACAAAGGTTCCATGAGGTCAACAAAACAAATTTAGGTTTGAACAAGTAAAACACCATCAAAAGCCTGAGAACAAATTGAGTCAGACAAGATATACTTTATATTGATGGGAGAAAATTTCATTCCTAAGGAGTGCTCAAAAATATACATATATGTACATATATATGAGTGAATATTTTACATACATATATGTATGGCAGATATATATGTACACAGAAAAACAGACAAGGAGACTTATTCATACCTATATCATGTCATTCAGTCATTTTTCAGTCTGACTCCTCATGATCCTATTTGGGGTTTTCTTGACAAAGATATTGGAGTTTGTCATTTTCTTCTCCAGCTCATTTTACAGGTGCAGGAATTGAAGCAAGCATGATTAAGTGATTTGCCCAGGGTCATATAGCTAAAGTAAATGACGAAGGTCAGATCTCAATTCAGAAAGATGAATCTTGCTAATTACAGGCCTGGTTCTCTGTCCACTGCTCCATATCACATTATACACACATAAACAAATATGTGTATGTACATATGCACACAGATATATACACACACCTGTAATATCCGGACTAACTTTCTGGAGGTCCTCTGAATGGCTCTTGGTTTCAGCAGAATGATCACCACAAGAATAGTCATGAATAAAGTCCAAAGCCTTTATTATCTCCTCCACAGTCTGTCTCCTTCACCTGGGGCTGGGCTAGCTTTCTGGGGGTTCTTCAGATGGGCCTTGGTTTTAGTGGAGGAATGCAGAAAGCAGGAGAGACACCATAGTGGTGGGAGATGGAATGTCTCTCTTCTAGTCCTTGTTGGCTCCTATATATCTTATTGTAATTACATCATTACAGCATACTAATTATGTGTGAACTTAGAGAACCATTACATCACCATGCTAAGTACTAAGTCTATATGTAAACTGGATAACCATTGTCTCATCAATTCCTCCGAGTTAACATCTTGTTTCAAGTATACTTGGCCAGAGTTCTGGTTCTACACACAGCCAAAGAAATAGAGACAGAAATGAAGACAGAGACCTTTGGACAATCTTGATGATGTTTTAGTTTAAATACTATTGTTAATTTATAAACATGCTTCCCTTTTAGGGAAGTGGATGAAATCCATTAAATAGGTCTCACTAATAAATGTAGAAAGAGATTAAAAAAAAATCAAGACGTGCCTTGATCCACTTATTTAAATATTCAATTCCTCTTGAAGAAAGAGTGGGTAGTTGCCATGTGAATATAATGAATACTAATAGTCAGGAAGATACAGGGCAAAATAACTTAAGAAAAGATTTTCCATTTCCTACAGACCAAATTTATGCCACTTTAGAGTCTTCTATACTTTAATAAATCTGTGATCTAATTATGTAGGTATTCTGTCCAATTAACAATGCAAACAGAATCCAATCTACATTTTTCAATTTATTTTATTTTTGATTTATGGAATAAAGCAAGCATTTTCATAACACAGTATAATAAAAAAAGATTATACATGAAACTAAAAATTTGCTATAAAAAACTTGCTCCTTTTAAATAGATAATAAAGTTATCATGTAGATTTCTTTTCCTCCCTTTCTTTTCTTCCTTTACCCTCTCCCACAGATAATTACCATTAAACACAAATGTACCATCTATATCTTCTCACTCTGTGTGGCTCTTGTCTGTAGTTTCTGATGAATTCTTCACTTGGGATTGCCAACATCGGTGGGGGAGGGGAGTGCCAATAATCTTCTAGATTGTTTCCCATTTTGTGTACACTTTATGGAGAAATGCACAGGCTATCCATTCATCTTTTATCCTTGATCTTAAACTGTTTTTCTGGTCACATATCTTTCACTGACATCTTCGTTTGACTTCTCTTAGATAATTCTTTGTTTACAATATATTGCAGACTACTTACTCTTTCCCTATCCCTCACTAATTCCTTTTAGTTCCTTAAAAACCATGATATTTCACAGCATAGCCACTGCAACACCAGAAGATTGTGTGTGTATGTGTGTGTGTGTGTGTGTGTGTGTGTGTGTGTGATTATGTATGATTCAAAGCTTTGATTTCACTAGTATAGAAAATTCTTGAAGTGAAAAGTTTGTTTCAAGTGGAGGACTTGGACCCCTGTCTTTTTAATCTCTAAGACTGATAATAATAGCTAACATTTATGTACTTACATTTACCAGATAATATGCCAAGCACTTTACAAATAATATCTCATTTGGTCTTCACAACAACCCTGTACATTAGGTGCTATTATCTCCATTTTATAGGTGAGGAAACTGAGGCAAACAGCTGACATATGTACAGGGTCAGACAATTAGTGTCTGAGGCTATACCTGAACTCAGGTATTCTTGATTCCAAGGCCAGCACTTCATGTACTATTCCACCATCTAGTGGTAAATCCATGCTGTTTCCAACCAGAGAATTTTTGGTTGAAAGCCATGGACTTCATTGAGTGACTAACCCAGAATCATGTATCCACTGTGTGCTAAAGACAACACTTCAGGATTCGTTGATATCAACATCAGCTTTCTGTCCATTTTCTGTCCCCTACTCTAGACTTTTTCTCAACCAGAGAATGTTAAAGTTAAAAATATCGAACTCTGGTTCAGAGAGAAGTAATAAATCATTAAAAGTACCTGATAATTTCTCAAAAGCAATTTGTTCTACTGTCTTTCTCTTAAAGTCTTAATCTAGCTTCTAGCTTCTTAGACTCTGGTTTGTGATTCTATATAGAGTTTTTTAACTAAATGTGGGGGTCATGAAATTATGATTTATTATCAGTAAATGTTTGATTTATATACCTATCTTATATATCTACATACCAAGGATCACAAAAATTTCTTGGGGGAAAAAAGAGGTTGTGAGTGGAAAAAGTTTAAGAAACCTTGGTTTAGGTAACTGTTTTTAAATTATATTTTATATGTATATATGTATATTATACATGTTTGTGCAAACTTATATTAGTACATATACATATATACACACACAAATATAATACACCTATATGAACTAGTTCTGTTTGATGTGTGTATAGTTTTGTATTTTAGTTTGTTAAATAAACATTTTTCATTTACTTTATTTTTCCTATATTGATAATATGAAGTATTTGAATGGTCTCCTTTAGGAGAGTTTGAAGAATTTATATCTGGAAGACCTCATCATTTATAAGAAATTCTTCTTTCATGTGGACCCTATTTTGGACATAATCCACTTTAGAAATAAATACCTTAAAGTGAATATATGATTACTTATTATTTCTTTGATATAAATGATTACAGGGTTGTCAAAGAATTGTTATATCCTTCAAGAAGATTTTATATGATTTTTACACATACATGAATATACACAAGGGAACATTTTGTTTTACTGCAGCAAATGCTTTTTTTTTTATAGTCAAAAAATGCAATAAAATTAATATCTGCCAGGACGCCTTCCTTCTCATCCCTATTCCTAAAACATGGGTTAGGAAATTGAGATAAAGTCAGGTCACAACTTAAGTTATACCTTTCTTGACACAGTTTCCTTGTAGTCTCTAGCTATGCTGATAGACTAAATAGGTTCCATGTAGGTGGTTTGGGGAAAAGGAGATTGACTTCCACCTTGTTGGATAAATCTATACCTCCTAAATTGTTACATAATGGTCTGCTGATCAGACTCATTTACATATGGAGTTGAAGGAATAGCAATGTATAGAAACTAAGTATCACTGTATTCTTGTTGCATGCACATCCTTGCCAAGTTAAAGCTAAGTAACCTTCTTTTTGGTAACTATTCAGTGACTCACAAGTGCCTTATTTTGTCCTCAGATCAAACCAAAACCAGCAAGGTGCCAACATCAGGCCCATTGGGAACTACAAACAATATAGACAGTTTTGGATTCTTTTCACTTTTAAATCAATTGTGTCATTGTAAAAAGAGTAATCTTTTGCACAATATTGTTTGTGAAAACCTTCCTTTTCACTTCTCTTGCCTTTATAGAAGATGCCCTTATTACATGTGTAGATTATTCTCATAAAATTTTTTGTAGAGATGGGAAAGTCGATATATAGGTTAATAGATGTTAACAGTCTTTTATTTTTCCCTTTTTGAAGAGTAGCAATAATATCCAAATTTTCCCAAAAAAACTTTTAGTTTCCTGCTCTCTTTTATATATTTTGGGAAACTATGATTCAGCAGTTTCAAAACTGTGCCACACCCATCTAAGATTCATATATGTCATCTAGTTATACTGCTATTCCCATTTTTATTCTCTTTTCTTTTCTACTTCCTAATTCAGCATGATAGTCAGTTCAAATGTTATGGTTGATAGAGACAAGACTTTGTCTTTTTGTTTTAAAAATACTTTTTTGTTGTTGTTGTTATTCATGAAAAATAAAATTAAAAAACATTTTTAATTGTATCCTCATTCCATTGGTTCATCCTTAAATAATTTTAAAATGATTTTATTTAGTTGCATCTTTGGATCTTCTTTGTATTTGCTTCTCATTTCATTGCTTTTCATGGTTTTATGAGGTAGTATTTTTCATAATCACCCATCATACTCTCTTGTAAGATTTTACAAACAAGTTTATCAAAAAGACACTGAAGATTAGAGTGGCAAAGTACTCCAGAGATTATTTAGTTCAATACTTAAAGAAGAATCCCCCTTTGGCACATCCAAGAGGTGGTCTCTACCCTTTGCATGAAGACCTTCAGTAAGAGAGAATCCATTATCTCTAAAGTTGACTAGTGCATTTTTGTATAACTTTAATCTTAAGAAATTATTCCTTATATCAAGTCTCAAATTGCTTCTTTGCAACTTCTACTTATTATTCCTCATTCTGCTATTGGAATCGAGCAAAGTTTGTCCAATTCTTCTTCCATAGAAGGCTGTTCAAATACTTGAAGGTTAACTAGCATGTCTCACCAACCCTAGCTGTATATCTTCTATCTTGTCTTTTCTAGGCTAAACATATGTACTTTTTTCAACTGGAATTCATATAGCATAGAATTTAGGTCATTTACCATCCCAGTTGTCTTCCTCTGGATGCTTTCCAGCTTACTATTCCAGTTCTGCCTCATTTAAATCCAATTCACTTCTAAGACAAGACATCAGTCTTCTGAAGTCATTGGTCCTCTTTGAGAAAGAAAGACAACTACATTTTTTTCTGGACACTTATTGTTGAATGATTTGTTTTCATTATTTAGAGATGTCAGTCATGTGGGATTCTTCATGATACTATTTGGGGTTTTCTTTGCAAAGACACTGGAATGGTTTGCCAATTCCTTCTCCATTTCATTTTATAGTTGAGGAAACTAAAGCAAACAAAGTTAAAGACTTGCCCAAGGTCACACTGCCAATGGGGATCTGAGGTCAGATGAATCTTCCAGCCCTGGCACTTTATCCATTGTGCCACTTAGCTGCCTAATAAAAAATTTCCCTCAAATAAAATTCGAACTTTAATAATAATTTTCTGAGGAACAAAATTTAAGGCTCCTTAGCTTGTAAATTTCTCTTTCTCTCTCTCCCATCCCCCTTCTCTCCTTCCCTCTCTCTCCCTCCCTCTCTTTCTTTCCCCCTCCTTCCCTCCGTCTCTACCTCCCCCTTTGTTTCCCTCTACCTCCCCCTCTTCCTCTCCTTCTTCCTTTCTCTCTTCCTTTCCTCTCCCTCTCCCTCTTCTACTCCCTCTCCTCCTTCTCCCTCTCCCTTTCTCTCTCTCTCTCTCTCTCTCTCTCTCTCTCTCTCTTCTTCTTCTTCTTCTTCTTCTTCTTCTTCTTCTTCTTCTTCTTCTTCTTCTTCTTCTTCTTCTTCTTCTTCTTCTTCTTCTCCCTCTCTGCCTCTCCCTTTCCCTCTGTTCCACTCCCTCCCTCTCTTCCTCTCCCTCTCCCCTTCTCCCTTTCCTTCTCTTCCACTTCCTCCACCTCTCCCTCCCTTTCTCCCTCTCCCTTCCTCTTTTCCTTCCTCTTTCTCCCTCTCCCTCTCCTTCTGCCTCTCCTCTCCCCCTTCCCTCCCCTTCTCTCTTCTCTTCTCTTTTCCTCTTCTCTTCTTTTTTCTGATTGCTACCCTCTCTCTTTCTGTCTCCCTCCTTCTCCCCTCTTTCTTTTTTTCTGACTCTCTGTACTTTGTCTCTCACTATCCCTATGTCTCTTTTTTCTTCCTTCCTTCCTCCCCTCCTTCTCTCTCTTTACAGGTTTTTGCCCTTTAGATCTGTGGTGTCTCTCCGGTTCTTATTCTTTGAAATATAGCAGACAGTAATTCAATAGTCATAACCACAGTTCTTTCAGTATCTGGATTGAGTAACTAGAAATTGTGGAAGGTTCTCTTTACATTTTCTTACTCAACTTACTCAACTCCCTATTAGCCATTTTCTCTTCTTTCCAGGACAAAGGTGATTTTTCTAGGTAGAGAAAACAAAACCAAAATTAAAAAGCACTTCCGTCTTTTCTGTCTGTTATCCTGTCCACTCTCAATTGGAGGTCCAGTTCTTTCTTTGATCCTTTTCTTTGCTGAAATTTAGCTTTTAAAAAAAGAATAGCTCATTTCTTGCTTTTAGCTTTTCTCAACAGCCTTAGGTCAGTCTGAGTTTTAGTTATCCAACACTGTTCTTATAGGATCATGTCACACTTTTATAATCTTCCTTTGTTCCTTGCTCTTTCTGCCATCATTTAAACATATCCTTTTAAAATCTAAGATGGATGGTGAATTCTCTGTTCAGACATGTCTCTTTAGATAAATCCTCTTTTTTCCCTTTCCATTAGAATTGTTTCCCTTTATGCCTTCAGAAGTTCATTCTTGAGCATTTCCTATACCTCCTCAATTTATTTCTGTAGAATTAAAAAAATTGTTTTCATTTTGAATTTATATACTAAAAACAAAAAAATTCTACGTACACAGAACAATATAAAATTATGAATCTACATTCCACAGTTTAATTTTTTTCAAAAAACTATATAATAAATACGATATATCATTTTCAAAGCTACCTTGCTTTTTAGTGTTTCCTTCTGAGTTTTCTATTGTTCTCTGCTGTGCACTTTTTTTCTCCTTCCTTCCCTCCCCAACTTGAGCTAGATAAGGTCACCATTAGCCACAGGTATGTATGCATGTATGTGTTTTTCATACACATAAACACACAAATATGCACATACCATACTATGCATTTCTGTTTTTCAGTTCTTTTTCTGGATGTGGATAGCATCTTCCTGGGTGTTTGTAGCTGATTTATTTAGAGTACTCAAAGTGACTAGTCATTCACAGTTATTCTTAGAACATGCAACATTCTTTTGGTTCTGTTTATTTCCTTCTTCATTACTTCATTCAAATCTTTCCATGTTTTTCTAAAATCAACCAGTTCATCATTGTTTTTCAGTTTTTTGTTTTTGTTTTTGTCTTTCTTTCCATCACAATCACATAATACAATTTTTTTAGCCGTTTAACCTTCCCAAAATGATGGGCATTCATAGAGGGCCAGAACTTTGGAAAAGTATACTTGAAACAAGGATACTTACAACAAGGTGTTAACTCGGTGGAATTGATGAGATAATGGTTCTTTAGTATACATATACTTAGTACTTTACATGATACTTAGTAATGGTTCTCTAGTTCACACATACATAGTGTGTTTTAAGGTATTTAAGGGCTGAGAAGGACTGGAAATGACACATTCTATTTTTGACCATTCCCCCGGTGGCTCTTCTATCTCCTGCACTCCTCCACTAAGATCAAGACTGGGCCAGAATAAAGACTCTAAATTCTATTCCTGACCATTCTCTTGGTGTTTATCCTACTGAGACCAAGGCCCGTCCAAAGGACCTCCAGAAAGTTAGCCTGAACATTACAGGCATTACCTCAATTTCCAGTTTTTTGCTACCACAAGGAAAGTGCTATAAATATTTTAGAACATTTCTTTTCCTATTTTTCTTAATCACCTTGGAAACAGACCTAGTAGTGGTATTGCTGGGTTAAATGATAGTTTTATAACTCTTTGGGAATAATTTCAGATTGCTCTCCAAAATGGCTGGATCAGTTCACAGTTCCAGTTTTTCTGTATTTCCTCCAACATCTGTCTCTTTCCCCTGTTACCATTTTATCCAATCTGATATGTGTAAAATATTTCAAAGTTATTTTAATCTGCTTTTCTCTAAATCAATGATGATTTAGAGAATTTTCCCCATATAACTGTATGTATATATATATATATATATGTATATATGTAAAACTATGTATATATATGTTTAATTTCTTCAATGGAAAACTGCCTATTCATATCATGTAACCATTTATCAATGGGGGGAAGGACTCATTCTTATAAATTTGGCAAACTTTTCCATATATTTGAGATCTGAGACTTTTTTCCTGAGAAATTATCTATAAAAATCCCCCCTTGAAAATTTTCTGTTTTCCTTCTGATCTCAGCTACATTGGTTTTATTTATACAAAACCTTTTGCTACAATCAGAATTACTCATTTTATATCTTTTATATCATTTATATATATTTTATTTCACAATCCTCTCTCTTGTTTATTTATGAAACATTTTCCTATCCATAAATCTGATAAATAATATATTACATATTTTTCTAATTTTCTTATAATATCTCCTTTTATATTTAGTTCATGTATCCATTTTGACATTATCTTGGTAAATTGTATATTTCTATAGAACTTTAAACTAAAGAGATCCTACCTATGCTTCCTCAGAATCTTCTGACATGTTAAACCTCTGTCTGACTTTTCTTTCTTTTTTCTACTACTCAATCTAAGAGGGAGCAGTCACTTCCTCCCAGAGTTCCATATCATTTCCACTCAAACAACCAATTCTTCTATTTTGAGGAACAGATTTAGAAGAGAATTCACTGTTGTTACTTCCTTCTTTAAAAAGATAAAATTGTTATTAAGGCAAGTGAAGAAGTTGTTTGTTTCTCTGTATAAGTTAAAAAGTACTGGTAAATAATTGCATAATTGAAATCCCTCATCACCACTCCAGCCTTCCTTGGTGCCAGGTTACAATCTGTTTCCCACATTCTTATTATTCCCTTTTTCTCTTCTACTACTCTGCAATAACTCAAATGACAAAAAACTCACTTCCGTTTTTTTTCTCCATTGGTTTTCACCATTGTTCTTCATTCTTCCCCTTTCCTGGGACCTGGATTTTTTCACATGAGTTTGTCTTCTCAATATATAATGCCACTTCTACCCTTTTTACTTATGTTGCATAGTCTTGGTTCTCATTCCATCAAATCTCAGTGAGGCTAAAGAGATCAAATTTTTCTGGTTGAATAAGATCTTCTAGTTCATATTCTCTTTGTTTAAATTCTACTTATGTACAGATATTTGAGGCTATGGGTTTTATTATTGGATTTTTTCCAAGAGTTGTTTTCTGTGCGTTTTTGAGTATCTCTACTGCCATTCTTCTTACATGTCAGCTTTTGTCTAAGTTATCTTGCTAAGTAGATATACTTAAGCAATTTTCACAAACCCCTCTCTCTCAATTCTTTTAAGTTATATTCTGAATTAGGTTTAACCTTATGCTCCATATCTCTGCCTGGCAATAATGTTGTTTCCTAGTTTAGGCTATTTCTAGGTACCTTAGGTCTGCTTGTAGATAATGTTATGTCAATTAAATGACCTTAAGGAATGTTAAAAAAAATGATTGATATGTTTTATTTCATTTATTCCCCTACCCTTTTTTTTATTTACCATCCCTGGATTTTTCTAAAAGTTATTCAGACCTGAGTTATGGTTGTTGCATGCTCCATATTTTTCTGATTTTGTTCTTTTTTTCAAGTTTAGTAGTAATTTGGCCTTTGTTCTAATGACTTGGTGGTCTGAATCTACATAGATTTAAGCAATAGTAGTAATGAGTTGCTTTTCAAAATTAAAATAGAATCAATTTCTCTTGTATTGTGATTATTTTGGTGCTTGCTTAATTTTTTTCCGGGGAGAAAGTATTCAAGATGTGTAATGGGCAAGTTTTCTGGGTAGTTTAAGACTTTGTCCACTCCAATTTCTTATTTCTGAATGATGTTTTCTTATGTATTTTGCTGCCCTTCTCTATAAATATTAATATGTATGTTTATTAAGTTTGAAGGATCTTTTTGAATTTTTCAGAGAGACTTTACTTCTTTCTTGCCTCCATTCAAAGTTGACTTATTAATTACAATTCTTTTAAAGATGAAAAAAATTTCATAAGACTAAGTAAAATAACATGTGTTTGCTTTTAGACCTTTAGGAGAACCAGTTTCTCTAATCCTTTTATTTGTCTTCTAGGATATTGTGAACCATTCTATTTAGCTACAAATAAAACTTCTATTTTTATTTATTTTCAATATTTCAACTGCTCAAAAAACACTTCTCAAATGAATATTAATAAAACAATCCCTACTCTCAAGGAGCTAACATTCTAACAGATTGATAGAATGTCGTTCTTTCAGAGTATGAATAGCTAAGGTAATATTTGTAGAAGTTTTTAAGACTGTATATGACTTTTAGCCACACTTTCCCCCCTTTTCTAATACTTTGCCACTATCACTGTAAAAGAAGGGGACTGTATAGGATTTTTGGATATTCTTTATTTTTCTTAATTTATGTGTGTTTTTATTGCCAAAGAATCCATCACCAAGTGTCCAACCTATTGGTGATGAGATGCTTGTATTTGCTAGTCTAGAGGGCAGAGTAAAGTTAGTGGAGTGAGAGGTAGAAATTTTGTCTTTGTTCTTTTATAAATTTCTCCACAATGGACTAGAAAGTATGCCAAATCAAATTCTAAATGAGAAAGCCAAGAAAAAGTTACAATAAGTAATTTTTTTCTAGCTAAGGACATCTATGGAAGACAGAGAGCTCTGTAGATACTAAAGAAAGGGCTGTGAAGAAAAAGCCCAGCAGTGGTGGGCTGTAGTGGCTATAGTAGTAGTAGGAAGAGTATAATACCTAGAGAGTACAGTGGTAATCTGGGCAGCAAGATTTCCTAGTAGATCTCTGTAATAGCACTGGAAGCAGGAACAGGTGCCATCTGGCATCTCTGTTGGTTATCCCCAGTTCCAGGTTACAAATTCATGAAAGAGAGGAATGAAAGGAGGGAAGTAACAGGCACCCTACCTGCATAAGAAGCAAGAACAAGATACAGAAACATAGCTATATGGTCCTGAGTTCAGTAGCAGAGTGAGGACTTAGTTCTAACCATCAGTCCCACACACAAGCTGCAGTGAAATAAACTAGGACAAGAGAACAAAACCAAGAGAGTCAGTTACTCAGAAGTTCTGAACCTACAGAATCTCCCAGTAGACTAATTGTCCTTCAATCCAGCAGTAATCTATGGAAACTCAATCACACATAAACTAACAGATATGAATTTGCTGAGATCAGTCTGAGAGAGCAGTGAATTGACCCATTTCCACATCATACCATTTTAGAATGAGCTGTGAAAGCAGCAGAGAAAGAGAAGCTCAAGTCAGATACCCTCCCCACCCCAAAAGGGAGCAGAATGCAACATTAATAGAAAGACTGAAGGTGAGAAGTAGATTGGAAATATGAGCAAACAAACAAAAAAAAAGAACCTGACCTCAAAAAACTACTAGGGCCATAGGCAAATTCAAAAAATAAACACAAAACACAATAACTTTAAAACATCTATAAATAAAGCCTATAAAAGTTGTTCCCTAGAAAGGAGAAATAATTTGTTGTTGGAACCATATTTCCTTTTCTAACATGATAGAATATTGCCAGAACTTATTCATTTTTTCCATCATTTTCAAGAATCTAGGATCTTTTCTATAACATGCTGGTGCACTAGAGAGTGCTGGTTTGTCTGGATAAATTCAGAAAAAAAAATGATATTATAAAACAATTCAAATTTACTTTTTCATGTTATCATCATACTTCATATTACCTTTAAAAAGACAACTCCTAAAATTCACATATATACATGATATAGATGTTTTTATGTAATTACATAACTAGTTGGTTACAATAAGTAGTATAAGTAGTTTGCTACAATAAGTACACTGGAAGTTTGGCATAGATCTTTCCTTGAGAGTCCATGGAATTGTATTGCCTGATAGTTGAATTTACTTTTTTTGGTAGCTTTTTAATTTTCAAAATACATGCAAAGATAATTTTCAACATTCATCCTTGCAAAACTTTATGTTCCAAATTTTTCTTCCTTCCTTCTCCTACCCCCTCCCCTAGATAGCAAGCAATCGTTAAATATATACAATTCTTCTATACATATTTCCACATGTATCATGCTGCACAAGAAAAATCAGATCAAAAAGAAAAAAATGAGAAAGAAAACAAAAAGCAAGCAAATGACAACAAAAAAGGTGAAAAACTATGTTGTAACCACTTTCAGTCCTAACAGTTCTCTTTCTAGATGCAAATGGATCTCTCCATCACAAGTCTATTGAAACTGGCTTGAATCACCTCTATGTTGAAAAGAGCCATATCCATCAAAATTGATCATTACATAATCTTATTGTTGTTGTGAACAGTGATCTCCTGATTCTACTTATTTCACTTAGCATAAGTTCATGTAAGTCTCTTCAGGCCTTTCTGAAATCATTCTGCTGATCATTTTTTATAAAACAATAATATTCCATAACATTCATATACTATAACTTATTCAGCCAATTCCCAACTGATGGATATCCATTCAGTTTCCAGTTTCTTGCCACTACAAAAAGGGCTACTATAAAAATTTTTGCACATGTAAGCCCTTTTTCCCTTCTTTATAATCTTTTTGGGATACAGACCTGGTAGACACTGCTGGATCAAAGGGTATGCACAGTTTGATAGCCCTCTGGGCATGGTTCCAAACTGTTCACTGAATTTACTTTTGATTCCCCATGCCAGAGAAGGAGTGCCCAGCAGTAGTCTTCAGGGCAATTGCATTGTGGAAGGACAATTAAACTTGGCACCAAAGAGCAGAACTGGGAATACTAGGTAGAAATTTACAAGATAACTTCACCTCAATGTAAAAAAGAACTTAAACTGTTAGAATTGTCCACTTCACTTCTGGATTGCTTTCAGAAAGAGTAACTTTTCCATTAGATAGTCCTTTTGTAATTGTATTGCAGATGCTTAATAATTTTTCAATTGATTAGTTATCCTATTTTTAAAGACTTCACTATATATAAATTATATAAAATCCCAGAAGTGTTTTGAATCCTTTTATTTTTCATTGGAAAAATCTTTCATTATCTGATATTAAGCCATTTTTATCTTGGTTTTAATCTTCTCAAAATCAACACAGTTAATGAGACCCTTCTAAGCTTTGAATCTAGAGAAAATATTTCTAATTTATCTATATATATTATCAAAATGTTGGTTTTAACTTCATTTTTTAAAATCATGCAATTTGTACAATTATTTATAAATTTCTTTCTAATTTGAATCTCTTCAAATTTCTTCCAAAGATAAGAAAACAGTTCATTTATATGTCATTTTATGACATTTCTTATGTCATAAGAAATCAGAATTTGTCTCATAACTTTTTCTTCTTTAAATCAATGTGCAGAAAATAATTTGAAGTTCCACTTATTCTGCTTGTAACCTTTCTGAATCTCAGCTTTCCAATTTATAGAGTGAAGAAAAATAGAGACTCTGTGTTCCCTAAAATCCTGAGTCCCCATATTTTGTATTTTTCCCATAAAGCAAAAATATTAATATTACATGATGTAATTAAGATGACATTAATAATTACAGAATTATTACACTAAAAAAGAAATTCAAATGTAATGGAGTTCAACCCAACTTCACACAAGTATGTATAGTATACATACAATCTGTTCTATGGAAGAAATCTTCATAAATCAGTTTTTATACCCTTCCATGATAACCTATTTCAGTATAAAATCACCATTTTTGTCAAAAAGTTTTTCCTTATATCTCATTTCTATCATTAAGAATTATGGGGGAAGTTAGATGGTGTAGTAAATAGAGTACCAGTCCTGAAATCAGGAGGACCTGAGTTCAAATCTGATCTCAAACACTTACGGGGTCCTAGATGTGTGACCCTAAGCAAGTCATTTAACTTCAATTGCCTCAGCAAAAAACCAACCAACAAACAAATAAATGAGGATTATGCCCATTTTCTCTAGTTTTATCATTTGGGGTAGGTTAATTTGCCTGGAACTTCCCAGTTATTCAGGTAATCAAGAGGAATTATATAAGACTGACCTGACCAATCAGAATGCAGAATGGGCTGACAAACCAACATTCCTTTGTGGTGAAGGACAGTAAACCCAGTTGGAAGTGCAGTATTAGTGAAACTAAGCTCAAACCAGATTTGGAGCCTTGAAGACATTTTATCTTCTCATACTTTATTTGTAACTAAGTCTTGAACTATCTGTGTCATTGTCATCATAAAGGGTTATTGGTTTGTCAAGTCATTTTGTATATTGATTGGTCAAATCAGTCCCATACAGTTCCCTTCAATTACCTGGATAATTGAGGAATTCCAGAAAAATCAAGGAGGGCATATTCATATTTTTCATTAATGAATACTAATCAAATGAAAAATGAATTGTTTAAATGGATTTAGGGATATTTTGTTGGCTTGGTCTTCTACCTCCTGGTACCAGAAGGGCAAATATTTAGTTTAATTGAAAATATTAATTTTTAAAAATTATTAAAACAATAATTGGCATATTGTTCAGAGAACATGTCCTTATTTCAACCCTAGATCCTTTTTTGTTTTTAATCCTATCATGTTAATATGAGAGGGTAACTCTTTATTTCAGTAAAATTGATAGATGACCTACCTCCAAAACCTTGGGTACCAGATAAAAGTAGTTCATTTATCTTTAGTCATGTTCTCAGACATTCTGGGAAGAAAGTGTATTTGAACACATTTGGACTCAAAAGAACTACTATGGACAAATGTAGGTCTCTCCTAAACCACTGAATTTTTGTAAGTTGCTAATATAAACTGAAGATAGGTCTAAAGCAATAAATGACTTAATTTTTATGGTCATTTAATTTATACTATGTACCTTGAATGTGTACTCAAAACTCTGGCCAGCATCCATAGGGAGGGAAGAATAATTAGCAGATTCTTTTCTATACTTTTTGTTCTTCTAGATGGCTAATTATCTACTTGTATAAGTAAGGTTCTTTACTTACTAAAGCTTTTTGCATAAGAACAAGAATCTTGCATTTCACACCAAGGATCTAAACTCAAGGGAAAAAGTTCCCCAACTTTCATATGCTAATGTCTCTACTCAACCCAAAAGACCTAGTTTAATCAGTAAGTTAAATTCAACAAAAGATTCACTAATTATTCTACTCTCATTATAGATATTATATTTACAGACACACTCTGGAATATGGTTTTCATTGTTAATATAGGGAATGTATTGCAAAAATTAACAAAAACATGTGTACCCATCTGAGGAAATTATTTAATAATTTTTATTCTCTCTCTCATGGTTTGTTTACAATATTATTTTATGTATGTACCATGAAATTACTTTGAAAAAGATGGCACATTTAGTCTCATAAATGAATTGAAAGTTTTAGGAATCTAAAATTGGCTATATTTCTCATAATTATCAATAGAAAATAACAAAATGACTCACATTGTTTGGAAGTTACATATTATTTTTCATCTCTATAACAAGGCCCTTTCTCTAGGAATAAAAGAATAAAGTCAGTCCATTCACAAGTGAATCTGGCTGGAGATTCATCATTCCTTAGTTCTCTGTCTCTGGTGTTTACTTTGTTTGATCTCTGGAGCAGAGTTACACAGGTACCCATCCATAATTTCTTCCTTCTTCAATACAGTGAGAACATAAGAAATTTAGGCTCTGGATTCAATTAGATGCTTCCTTCCCTCCTGCTTCAACAAATTTCTGTAAGTAGTCAGACATCACTCTCACTACATGATCAACTTAAAAACATACACTAGGCTGCAATGACCAAGAATCAGCCATTCCCATTTCCCTCATTATCTCGTGATGCTAAGCTAAGGAAGAGCCAAGACAGCCTCCACACTATGAAAACACTGTAGGAGAATCTTTTGAATTCTTTAAAAGACAACATTTGTAACATCTTCTGATTCTGGACCCCACTCTTCCTATCACACTAGGATACAGGTCAGTAAATGAGAATTTGTGTATTCAAGCTGCTCTGTGAATAAACGAAAAGTTTGTTTTAGACTTCTAAAACTGAAGTCGGAAAAAAATCTTTAACAGATTTTAGTAATGGAAGGAAGTAAAAATTGAAGATGTTATTAACAATCTATCATCAAAATAGATCATAGAAATGAAAAATGTATAAATTAGTCACTTTAAAAGTTTCTCTAACTAAAAAAGGGAAAACAGAGAGTAAACATTTCTTTCTCAGACAGAAATCTTGGTGGAACTGGAGCCATCAGCCTGATTAGACAGGAGAGTTGTACTGGAATTAAATGGACAGACCAAATGGAAATGAATAGAAGCAATAGATCAGCAAAGCCACAGGAAGACAGGAAATGTGTATAGTCATGCAATTCTCCTTGAATTCAACATCCTTGAATTTCCATTTCTTTTGTATCTGAAAAGATGTCTGCCAAGAACTTGGGGCATTTGAGAGAGGAGGAAAGAGCAATATCAATCACCATATTGGAAACATATTGAGAAAGAGGTTTTCCAATGATGAAAGAACTAGGGGCAGGGAAGAAGTAATTATTAATTTAGGGCTAATTATCAGAGGTCCAGGTTCTCAGTTAACTAGGCAAAGGAATAAGTGATGCAGTGGATAGAGCACCAGCCCTGAATTCAAAAGGACTGATTTCAAATCTGATCTCAGATTTGTCCTAGCTGTATGACCCTGGGCAAGTCACTGAACCTGGATTGCTTCAGCAAAAAAAAAAAAGAAAGAAAGAAAGAAAAAAAGAGAGAGATTAAAGGGAACAGTCTTGAAGATGTTGGTAAATAATATTTGCACATAATCTCTACCTTTCTCATGCCCACTCTGAAGTATTAGTCAGTCAACTTTTAGGAGGCATTAGAAATGTTTCAAAAAGAAAAATATTTACCCAAGTAAATAAAAACTTCTAGTGCCATAGAACTGAAGGTCAGTTGAAGTTCTGTGTCTAGATGAATTCAAATCTAAATACACTCAATTATTTCTCATTTAAAAAAAAAAAAAAAAAAGAAATGTTGTTTCAGAAGTTTGCTATTAGAAGATCTGGAAAAGAAGCTTTGGGGCTTTTAGGCTATAGGTTCAGAAAGGAGACAGAATTCAGAGTGAAATGATTATCCATTTTAATTTAATATAAATTTGTTAAGTACCTACTATATGAAACAAACTCTACAAAACTCTACTTAACATTTATGTAGAACTCTGGGGCAGCAAGAGGGTGTAGAGATAAAGTTCTGGACCTGGAGTCAGGAAAACCTGAGTTCAGATACAGCTTCAGATACGACCCTGGATAAGTCATTTAATCCTGCTTGCCTCACTTTCTTCTGAGAAAGAAAAAACAAATTAATCCAGTATCTTTGCCAAGACAACTCAAATGGGGTCACAAAGAGTTGGACACTTTGCCCAACTGAGAAACTAAACAACAACAATATAGAGTTTTAAGGTATGCAAAGCATTAGAGATATATACACACATATATTTTTGCATGTGTATGTATATATGTATGTATATAGCTGTAGGAGCTATATAGGAACAGGAGGAACTGCAGGGAGCACTATTCCTTGCCTTATAGTGTAGCTGGGTGCCCTAGCTGTGCCTTAGGAATGGAGAAGAGTGTCAATGGTTGGGCTTGGGGACCTCAGAATAGAAGAAGGACCTGAGGCTTGGGGCATCATTCCCCATATCTCAGGACTACAATTGATTAAACTAATAGAGGCTAAAAAGAAAATAAAACAATAAATAAATATATAAACAAAAATAAACAAGCAAAGATGTAAGAACTTAATCATAGTTAGTATAAGAATAGAGAAGCTCTGGGTTCATATTCAGAGGAAGATAAGAGTACTAAAAAAAAAAAAAAAGCTGCTGTTTTTTCAATGGGAAATGTCCCAAGAATAAAAAGAATTCTTAGAAGAACTTAAAAACAAAGAGAGATTGAGGAAAAAATAAGAGTAATCCAAGAAATTAAAGAAAATTATGGAAAGAAAATCTACCAAAAATCTACCAATTAAAAGTAGAAGATCAAAAACTTAAGAAAGAGAATAATTCCTTGAAAACTAGAACTGGGTAAGGGGAAGTTAATGACATCTAAGAAATCAAGAAATCATAAAACAAAATCAAAAGAGAAACTGAAGCATTTCATCAGAAAAACAATGAATGTACCGAACTGATTGATGATAAATTATGTAAGAATAGTAAGATTACCTGAAAATTATGATAAAAAAAATCTTGATATGTTGCAAGAAATTATCAAGGAAAATTGCCTTGAAGTTCTAGAAGAAGAAGGCAAAGTAGAAACAGAAAAAAAAATCTGCCAGTCACCCCATGAATGAGATCAGAAAATAATGGAAACCAAAAAAAAAAAATTAGTATTATAGAACTACAATAAGGATTATCCAGACCTAGTAGCAACTGCAATGAAGAACCATTAGTTTTAGAATACTATATTCCAGAGGCAAAAGAACTGGGGTTGCAACCAAGGGCACCTTACCTAGAAAAGTTAAGTATAATTTTGAATTAAAAACCCCAGGGACTTGAGGAAAAATTTGACATATAACATCTAAGAGAAATATAAGGTAAACATTAAAGACCAATTATAAGAGAATTAATAAAATCAAATTATTTGCTTCATTTACTTTTACTTTTATGATTGTCATTATTATTTGAGTACTTTGAAAGAAAATTCAGTATGATGGAGTTCTAAAAAAAATACAACTGTATAGGGCGAAATAAAAAGAAGTAATTATCTCATACAAATGAAGCATAAAAATTAAAATTGATATAGAAGAAGTTATTAAAGGGGAAAGTGTGTAGTATTGGAACCTCACTTTATGTGGGAATGGGTTTAAAAGGAAACAACATATATCTGGAAGGACATAAAAGTCTTCTAGATTAATGAAGAAATAACAGGGCAAGAGGATGGGGGGAGAATAAAGGAGGGGCTGTAATAGAGGTGCATATGTTAAGGAATGAGAGGGAAAGGTAGGAGCTAGAAGTAAAGCAGAAGAGTGAGGAGGGATAGGGCCAATAGAGTGAGGATAGTAAGGAAAAATAGGAAGGAGGAAAATGCACAAATAATTGTAGATTAGAATGTGAATGGGACAAATTCATCCATAAAATGGAAACAGCAGATTAAAAAGTTGAATTCAACAATATGTTGCTTTCAGGATACATGATAAAAATGAGAAACACACAAAGATAAAATAAAGGGTAAGACTAGAATTTAGTATGTAAAAAATGCAGTGATAGTAATCATGATCTCAGACAAAGTTAAAGTTCATCAAAAGTGGAAAAATGAAGAAACTATACTATATGTAGTATACCATTACATTCAAATACCATAATTTATTCAATCACTCTCCAATTTATGGGCATCCAATCAATTTCTAAGTTCTTCCAACCACAAAAATAGCTGCTATGAACATTTTTGCACATGTGGGTCCTTTTTCCTCTTTCATCATCTTTCTAGGCTATAGATCCAGTAGAGACACAAGTGGATCAAAGGGTATGAACAGTTTGATAGCCCTTTGGGCATAGTTCCTTTTTTTTTTTTTTTTAAATAGCCTTTTATTTACAGGATATAAGCATAGGTAACTTTACAGCATTAACAATTTGGGCATAGTTCCAAATAGCTCTCCAGAATGACTGGATCAGTTCACAATTCTGCCAATTAAAAAAAAAAATAGTTTTTAAAAAATTGTTCCTATTCTCAAGGAGCTCAGAATATAATTGAAAAAAAAGTTTGAAAAAGTTAAACAAGGAGAAATAATTGTGACATTGAGTGAGGAAAGACTCATAGAATCTTAGGATTGTAAGAGAGCTTAATATCTTCTTATCTAGTTCAGTCTCTCAATAAAGTAGTAATATCCCTCCTGACAATCTTTATTTTGAAACTGAGTCTCCCTATTTTGTCCAGGCTAAAAGTCTCCTTACAAACCTACCCTTTTGCTGCTCAGCATTGAAGTTGATTCATCCTGTTCCTAACCTGGATGGATTCACCTCTCTTGAGGAAATATTGTGGTTTCCCTGATGCTCTGGTCATTGTATTGATGCTGGATGAATTGAAGGTTTTGATCTCTTGGCCTTAGCTCTGAACTCCTCAGCTCAAACAATTCACCAGCCTCAGTCTCCCTAGTAGCAGGGATTAGACACCAGTACAATTTCAATGGTTTTCTTTCTGACTCCAGGGCCAGCTCCCCTCTGTGCAATCACTGTACAATCCACTGTACCACCTAGCTGCCCATGATGTTGAATTTAAACTTAGTTCTTTGTACCTCCAAGTCCAATGCCCTATGCACTGTACCACATGGTTGCCTTGTGCCCTCTTGGAAAGTGCCTTTAGAATATTATATCTCCCTTGGAATGACTATTATATAAACTAGGGGGTTCTGAATCTTTTTTATGTAGTGGACCGTTGGGCCTTGGGAAACTTATGGCATACACCCTCAGAGGCAACTAGGTGGTAGAATAGAATTCTGGGCCTGGAACTAGGAAGATTTCAATTCAAGTTCTGACACTAGGTATGTAACTAGCACGTCACTTAATCTCAGTTTCCTTAATTATTAAACAGAGATAATAATAATAAAAACTTTGTAGGATTGTTGTTGGGGTTGTAAAAAAGAGCTAAGCAAAAAGCTAAAGCACTATATAAATGTTTACTCCTTTCCTTTTTCTTCCCTAGATTTTTTAAAAAATTCATAGAAATTTTTAAAATTTCCTTCATGGGAAGGAAATTCTAAATTTTAATTAGAGATTAGTAATTTTTTTCCACATCCAAATTCATAGAGCTTCCAAAATCTATTCACAAAGAAGAGCCTTGTTTGTAGCGTGCCATGCTAGTTGAGCCTACTGTAACTTTCCTTTGAAGAATCTTGGTTTGCATCAATAGTGGCACAAACTACTCAGACTAAAATCCTAATAAGGATCTTTTCAGGAAATGGAAACTGGGGAAAATATTCTCCCAAAGTGTGCTTCCAAATGAAACATATACTACATGACAGAAGAAAAAAAAAAATCCATATTCTTGGCTAGAAGTACAGTAGGAAATTAAATGAGAAACCTCCATAAGCTAAAGTACTTTGGAGAGAGTATTGGAAGGAAGAGGATTTTGAATTTGGGCTCTAAGCATAAACATAATTTCAATAGGTGGAGAAATGTAGGGCTATCAACATTCAAACACATGAGGAGGAACAGTAGAGTCATTCATTCCCTAACTTACTCAATAAATATTTAATAACTACCTAATATAAACAGTGTTAAAAAGCAATTCTGTTACATATTAATGACGTGATGGTAAGAAAGTCCCTAAATTTTCAGTGATGAGGTCAATAGGTGGGGTTGGTAGTAAAAGCCTGAATATAAGATTATTCCCCAAGGCAAGCAAGGAAGGGCTTTGATGGGAATCAGCTCAGCCTTCAGTCCTATTGAGTCTACACTAATCCGAGGGCCAAGATAAGTCAAACCCCTGAGGTTGTTTCTCCGATAAATTTGTCCATACCCTATGCAATTTTTGCTGAATCCTTTTTGGTTTAGCTCTGGGCAATGTCCTGTGTTTTAGGGTCTTTCCTCTTATCCCTTCCCCATGCCTCCAAGAGTCTTTCTCCTTATAGCTAACTAACACTTTTAAAATCCTAAACGCTATGAATTTAGCCTGACAGTTAATGGCATACTCCCACCTCATGGCATATTCTCTTTCTTCTGGTTAATTGTGAATTCCACTGGGGAACTTGTCTTTTCCACTGTTGATTGTTAAAACCACTTTCCTTACTAAACTATAAGGTCTCCCAAATCTATTTCATGTTTACCGCTCCTAGTGTCTACTTTGCCTTTTATTTTGTCTGTAACTTCTCATAAATAAACCTACTTTTTGCAAAAGAGAAAGGCCATATGAATTCATCCTAAGACCAAACCCCAATATTTAGTGCCTACACCAATCTCATCATTTAGTGCAATTGCTCACATAAATCTCATCATTTAGTGCCTACACTCAAACTCATCACTCAGTATCCTGGGAGCTATATCAGAGACCACACACTGATGAAAGCTGATCTTCCTGATTGTCCTCTCCTCTTTCCCTCCTCCCACTTAAAAAAAAAAAAAAAAAAGTAAATATATGAGATGTGATTTCTGCCTTATAGCTCTTACAACGTATAAGGAACAGGGATATAAATATAAAATTTTTCTATTCAGAAAACTCCTAATCTTTAAAAAATGTCATTTTAGCTGAAATCTATTTTCTCCTTTCAGAAAAAAATAAGAGTACAAAAAGTCTTTCCAGGAAAAAATCAAATTATTTTGTGGGATGAGGAAACTTTATATGATGGAAAGTCAGGACCAGTTTTCAAAATCCATTTCTTTACTACTTCCTAACCATAGAATATTAGGCAATTCTTTTCTCCTTCTTAGAAGTTCAGCTTCCTCATATGTAAAATGAGATTGGACAAGATGATTATTTTAAATTACATTTTAATTTATTTTATAGCATTTTGTTTTTTCAAATATATACAAAGATAGTTTTCAACATTCACCTTTTCAAAATTTTGTGTTCCAAATTTTTCTCCCTCTCTTCCCTTTTCCAAGATTAAATTAAAATTAATTCAATAGATTAAATTATTTAGATTAGATTAAAATTGTACAATTCTTCTAAACATATTTCCATATTCATCATGCCACACAAGAAAAGTCAGATCAAAAGGGAAAAAATCACAAGAAAGAAAAAAAAAAACAAATAACAACAACAAAAAAAGTGAAAATAACTATTTTTTGATTCATATTCAGTCTCCATAGTATTGGGATTACCTTGAATCATCTCACTTTGAAAAAAAGCCAAGCCCACTACAGCTTATCATCACATAATCATAATGTTACTGTGTACAATGTTCGCTTGATTCTACTCAATTCACTCAGCATCAATCCATATAAATCTTTCCAGGTTTTTCTGAAATCAGTCCACTCAACACTTCTTATAGAACAATAATATTCCATTACATTCATAGAACATAATTTATTCAACCATTCCCCAATTAATGGGCATTCATTCAATTTTCAGTCCCTTGCTACTACAAACATTTTTGTTTCTCTTTCTTCTCTTTTATGATCTATTTGGAATATAAAGACAGTATGACAATGCTGGATCAAAGTGTATGCATGGCATCCTCAAAACTGTTTGGTCTTGGTTCAGAAATAGAGTAGTGTATCATTGAAATAGGTAGGTTCACAAGACACAGTAGTTCATAAGACAAATATAAATTTCTATAGTAATTTAGTGTTTGATAAACCCAAAGACTCCAATTTCTAGGGTAAAAAACTCATTATTTGTCAAAAATTGCTGTAAAACTGGAAAACTGTAAGGCAGAAATCAGGCATTGATCAACATCTAACCTCCTATACTAAGATAAGGTTGAAATGAGTTCATGATTTAGACATAAAAAGTGATACTATATGTAAATTTGGAGAATAAGGGATATTCTACTTCTCAGATATGTGGAGAAAGGAGAAATTTTTGGCCAAAGAAGTACTAGAGAATATTATGAAATGAAAAATGAATAATTTTGATTACATTAAATTAAAAAGTTTTGCACAAACAAAACCAATTCAGGCAAGATTAGAAGGAAAGCAGAAAGCTGGGAAATAATTTTTATAGCCAGTATTTCTGATAGAGGCCTTATTTAAAAAATATAAAGAGATTTCACTCAAATTTATAAGAACAAGTCATTCCTCAATTGATTAATTATCAAAAGATATGAACAAGTTTCAGATAAAGAAATAAAAGCTATCTATAGTCATATGAAAAATGATCCAAATCACTATTGATTAGAAAAATACAAATTAAGAGAACAAATTAAGAGGTACTACTTTCATCTGTCAGATTGGCTAAGGTGATAGGAAAAAAATAATGATAAATGTTGGAGGCAATGTGGGAAAACTGGTACATTAATGCATTGTTGGTGTAGTTGTGAAGTGATCCAACTATTGGAGAGAGAATTAAAAACTATGTCCAAAGGGCTATGAAACTGTTCATACCCTTTGATCCAGCAGTATCTCTACTGGGTCTGTATCTCAAAGAGATCATAAAAGAAAAGCATCTACAATGCAAAAACATTTGTGATAAGATGATTCTTAAGTCTCTTTAAGTTCCAAAAATCTATTCTTTTGAGACATTCTCTTGACAAGTATCCTTTTATAATGCACAGACTCTTTTGTTGAGTACTTATATAAGGTTGTCTCTTTCCCTCTTCTAAAATTTTTAAACTTTTCTCTTCCTTACCTTAGCCTAAGACCAGTGCTCCTTACCTTACTTATAGTGCAACTGAAAGACCATACTCCTTGAGATTTGGCCAGCAGAAAACTTCAAAATAGTGGTAGATAAAGCATATCCTTTCTATATGACCCTATATAGTTATGTGAGAAATGAACATTTCTTTCTTTTATTTAACAATTAGTTATTATTTATTTCCTCATCCAGAAATCAATTAATGAGGAATTTACTCAGATTTACTCAGGCCAAGTTCAAATAGGACAGTAAAAAATTGCAAATTTAGGCTAATGAGTGTATTCCTGCTCATTGTGCTTACTAGGACAGGGCCCAGAGAAAATGTTGATTCTCCCTATAATCAAATCTGATGATATGGAAAATTGATGTCTCTTTGATCAAAATTTGAATAATGTAAATCATTTACCTCAAGATAATCCACCTCCCATTGGATTAACCAATCAAAGTAAAGTAGGCAAGCTCCAGAACAGCTTCTCTTCAAAAGGCATATAAACCATGGTCCTAAGTTAATAGAGGTTTTTGATCTAAGAGAGACAATCAAATAATCATCCTTTTTATTAATAACCTGCTGGTCTTATTAATAAAATTGTTAAACTACCTAGAAACTATGTTTCTCAAACTTTTTAACCATCACAGTTAAAAAGATGCATCTGTCTTTCAAATCTTTCCTCTTTAGGTCAGTCCTAATATTTTCAGTTCTGTATAGACTAGAATATCCTGCTAAAAGGTTGTTACAAAAATTTCCAAAGAAAAAAAGAATTTGGAAGGACAAGGAACTTTAAACTTATTTTTCACAATATGTTTTAATTTTAACCTTGGGACCTACAAATTTTTAAAAGTATTTTGTTGCTACAACTGTGGCTAGTTTGCAAGAAGCCTGTGCTGAATTTGTTTTCTGGAACTGGCATTGCTACCCTTAGGCCAAGAATAAAGCAAAGATAAATAAATTTGTGCCACAGTGCTTTGGAAATAAAATTTTCCAAAGCCCTTGAAATTCTAAATTGTAACCTGCTATATTTGCCTGGAGATATTTTTCTAAAATTATCTATTTGTTCTGAAATGTCACCTCTTTGTTCAGTAGGATATCAAATTATTAAGGGGTTTTCTGAGGTTAAGTCTAGTGACAATTGTTTCTGGGTTGTAAATAAATTTCCTTCAGATTATTAGCTCATTTCTTCATGTAATGATTCAAGGAAATACTGAATGAGGACAAGGATTATATAAAGGGTTTTTAGGAAGGTTTCATGATGGAGTATGAAGTCATAGCTCATAAATACATTTGAATGACAGATGTTATGAGTCAGTTTACACCTGGTAGTAGACTCAGTAGTAAAATGAAAAGTTTGTGGTGAGGGAGTATGGATTTTAAGAATTTATTAAAACTCTCTAGAATAACTCCTTCAAAGACTAACGTATGCATAGTGATGTAGTTCAGATAATAATCTTGCATAAGTTAAAAATTACTCTTTTCCCCCTGGAATTACTTTAGAGAAACAGATATAAGATTATCTGTCAATGTTTTGCAGAATGCAATAAACAGGAGACCATTCTTTTGCTTTTTGGGCAGTTCCCTTCCCTTCTAAGCTTCAAGTTACTTTTCTACTGTAATATTTCTATAATCTCAGTAACATAGTGTCTATTCATTATACCCAGAGAATGTCTCTCTGTTAATTTTTTGTATTGTGTTAATTTGTGTGTGTGTGTGTGTGTGTGTGTGTGTGTGTGCTATCAAGCAGCTGAAAATAAAAAAAAAAAAGATTTTGTTTTACAAACTGCATATCTAAGGTAGAACCTGTGTGGTAGTCAATACTAAAAGTTTCAGGCTGGTCAAATGAGCTAGTGAAAATATTCCAGATGTGTCAGTCAGGATGCTAAATGATGAATATTTTCTGAAAGCCAAGGTGTCTTTCCTGTCATGGACAATAGAACAAGGAAGGTGTTCAGAGAGTGACCAGGAGGTCAGAGAATGGCTTAACAGTTAACAATCCACCCCTCAGTAGACAGGAAATCAGGCATTTACAGGAGAATAGTGTGTTGCCATATTAAAATAAGGCAGTGATATTCTTTTTTTAAAAAATTTTTTTTTATTTAATAGCCTTTTATTTACAGGTTATATGCATGGGTAACTTTACAGCATTAACAATTGCCAAACCTCTTGTTCCAATTTTTCACCTCTTACCCCCCACCCCCTCCCCTAGATGGCAGGATGACCAGTAGATGTTAAATACATTAAAATATAAATTAGATACACAATAAGTATACATGACCAAAACGTTATTTTGCTGTACAAAAAGAATCAGACTCTGAAATATTGTACAATTAGCTTGTGAAGGAAATCAAAAATGCAGGTGGGCATAAGTATAGGGGTTGGGAATTCTATGTAATGGTTTTTAGTCATCTCCCAGAGTTCTTGCTCTGGGCGTAGCTGGTTCAGTTCATTACTGCTCCATTGGAAATGATTTAGTTGATCTCGTTGCTGATGATGGCCAGGTCCATCAGAACTGGTCATCATATAGTATTGTTGTTGAAGTATATAATGATCTCCTGGTCCAGGCAGTGATATTCTTGAGTCTTACATCTGATCTTTCTCCCTTTCTCTCTTTTTCACTCTGCATATCTATTACCTATCTCTCTGTCTCTTTCCTCACCCTACAAATCATCTGTCTGTCTTTCTGATTTTCTCTCTCTCTCTCTCTCTGTACACTCATCAGATGTAGGACTTTCCCTCAATATATATATTTGTGTATAGACACTTGTGCTATATATACATACACACACACATACAACATATATGTTATATACATCTTTAGTAGCACAGTTAGAATCCAAAGAGTAGGCTTATTTTGCATTATAAATACTATGGGGAACCATGATGGTTTCTGGACAGTAGAATGGCATGATATAAGCAGTACTTCAGGAAGATTAATGTGGTATTAGTGTATTGGTTGGAGCAGGAACTATAGAAAGGATACCCAATTTATGAGACCATAATAAAGCACAAGTTACCAAGTCCTGAATTATATTGTATTTGTGCTATGTGGTAGACAAGGTTTGACTTAAGCTTATCTTGTGCTTTGAGGGTCAGAATTCAAACAAAATGAGACACGCATAGATTCTCTAATAGTTAACAAAAGGAGGTTTACATAACTATAACCTGGAAAGGATACTGACCAAGCTAGGGTACAGCATTGATTCAGTTGAGTACAGATTCCCTGTTTTTGTGTTGGCCATATTGGTCTACTGGCCTGATGCGTAAAGGAAAAGAGCAACTCCTGTATTTACAATGACTAGCTTTTTTACTTAGGCCACTAGGCAGCTGCATCAAGATTTAGTCCTCTGAGCTAATTAAATTTTGAAGATGATTTTAATACATTTAGAGGAGAAATTATCATAGCTTTACATGGCAGATATTGTTTCTATCATAACCTGGAATAAGTTAAGTAAACTTACTTGAAGATTTTATTTTTATAGTACTCAAGATATCACTATGGATAATAAATGAATAATACTAATATAAACCCATTTTGCTAGATTATTCTGTATTGGACATTGGAGGAATAGACCATGTCTCTATTCTTGGGAAGCTCATATTCCTCAAATGATAATTTCTGATGAATAATGGATAGAGATTAGTTAGGAAGACAGAATGCATACTAATAAAACATCTAAATAATAATTTTTGGGAAGATAGAATTGAATTAAAATCAATAGTGCATTAATTCAATAAAAATTTATTAAGCACTGCTGAATGCTATGTAATAGGCTATAGGCAAGTTACACAGTTTAGAAGGGACACTTTCTTGATTTTATGGAACTCACAGTGCTTCTGAAGGACAAGACACAACCTAGATAACTATGGTATACAATAATATACAATGAGTGTAAAGTGTTTGGAGAGGCCAAAGTGGAGAAAGATCTCCATCAAGTGGATGTAGTGAAGGAGAGACAGGTCAAGGGGAAAAAACAGACAATGAATGTTACAGAAACTCAAAGAAGAGATTATTGGGAATGAGAATGATTAAAGATGATTTGGTGTTGTGTTAACTTTATACCAATTATTTTTTTGACTAAACTGTTACCAAGGGTTTTATTCAAATGAAACAACAGAAAGGATTGGAATAGATGGATATGTTTGCTGATATGTTGTTCAAATATAATTTGCATAAGTTTACACAAAGACAGGGTCATTCTTCAGGTGAGTACCTGAATTCATTCTGTCCTTTTTTATCCATATATACTGTCATTGTCCCAGATTTTTCCCAAATCTTTTCTTTTTTCTTTCTCAGTAGTATTTTATTTTTCCAAATACAAGAAAAAAAACAGTTTTCAACATTCATTTTTGTAAGGTTTAGTATCCCAATTTTTCCCTCCCTTTTCTATCTCCTCCCTCCAAGACAGCAATAATCTGATATAGATTAAACATGTACAAGACTTCTAAACATATTTCCATATTTGTCATGTTGTACAAGAAAAATCAGCCTCAAAGGGAAAAAGCCATGAGGAAAAAACAAATTTTAAAAAGGTGAAAATAGCATCTTTTGATCCACATTCAGTCTTCATAGCTCTCTCTTTGGATGTTGATGGCATTTTCCATTCTAATTCTATTGAAATTGTCTTGGATCACAGCATTGCTGAGAAGAGCTAAGTCTATCATAATTAATTATATACTGTTGCTATCACTGTGTACAGTGTTCTCCTGGTTCTGTTCACTTCACTTAGCATCAGTCTACAGAAGTCTTTTCAAGCTTTCCTGAAATCAGATTGCTCATCGTTTCTTATGGAATAGTAACATTGTATTACATTCATATACCATAACTTATTCAGCCATACCCCAATTTATGGGTATCCACTAAGTTTCTTGTTCTTTGCCACTACAAACATTTTGGCATTTGTGGGTCCTTTTGCCATTTTTATGATCTCTTTGGTTATAGATTCAACATGGTTGTCATAGATTCTTGACTGCTTTTACCTATTTAAAAAAAAAAAAAAAAACCAATGAGGAGCAGGCAGCATGTTATAACTTAGAATGTTTGTCTTGTAGTTTGAAGCCAGGAGTTTGATTCCCAACTCTAATACTCTTTGATCATGGACCATCAGCAAGAGGATGGAATGGAAAGGCCCCTACGTTTGGAATCAAAAAACCTTGGTTTGAATCTTAACTTTGCTATTTTTAACACATATCACCTGAGATAAGCCACAAATTCTTTAACCTTCAGTTTCTCCTTGTGCAAAATGAAGGGACTAGACTAAATAGTATCTGAGGTTCCTTATGGCTAAATATAGTGATGCTGTGATAGACTTAGCTCTTCTCAACAATGTGTTGATTCAAGGTAATTCTAATAGACTTGGGAAAGAAAATACCAATTTAGAGAAAAACTATGAATACTGAATGTGGATTGAAACATAGTATTCTTTTTTTTTTCTTTTCTTCTTATATTTTTTCCCTTTTGGTCTCATTTTTCTTGTACAATATGACAAATATGCAAATATGTTTAGAATAATTTCACATGTTTAACCTATATCAGATTGCTTGCTTGGGAACAAGGCGGTAAGGGAGGAAGGGGGAAAAAATCTGAAGCACAAAGATTTACAAAATGAATGTTGAAAATTATCTTTACATGGATTTGGAAAAATAAAACATTTTTGAAAAAAAACTTAGAACCTCCTCCCAAATATAAATATAGTGGTCCTTTTGATTGATACAGATCTTTCATCCACCAGATAGGTTATCTGAAGAATAGGAAGTGGCTAATGGTGATGAGGATATCAATACATTTCTATCACATTTCCCTCCACTTTCTCATAAGTTCTTACCTAAGGGATAAGAGTTGGACTTGAGATTTCACTTGTACAGGAAATTCTTGGGTGTGGAATTTCCTCTAGCAATGAGGGTCAGCAACTTTTCTGTAATTTGTAATTTTAGTGAGTTGCCTAGACCATCAAGAAGATAAGTGACCTGGACAAGGTTACGCCGCCACTATATGTCAGGTCTTTCTGATTCTGAGGTCAGTTTTCTTTTTTTAAATAATACCGATTTATTTTCAAAATACACGCAAAGATAGTTTTCAACATTCATTTGCAAAATCTCATCTTTCAAGTTTTTCTTCCCTTCCTTCCCTACTCCCCCTAGACAGCAAATATTCCAATATATGTTAAACATGTACAATTTTTCTATACATATTTCCACAATTATCATGCTGCACAAGAAAAATCAAATCAAAAAGAAAAAAAAATGAGAAAGAAAAAATCAAGAAAATAACAACAAAAAAACGTGAAAAAACTGTTGTGATCCATATTCAGTCCCAACAGTCCTCCTTCTGGATGCAGAAGGCTCTTTCTATCACAAGTATATTGGAATTACCTCATTTAAGAAAAAAGCCAAATCCATCAGAATTGATCGATGTATAATCTTGTTGTTAGTGTATATAATGTTCTTTTGGTTCTACTCACTTCACTTAGTATCAGTTCATGTAAGTCTCTCCAGGAGTCTCTGAAATCCTCCTGTTGATTGTTTCTTATAGAACAATAATACTTCATAACATTCATATACCATAACTTATCCAGTCATTCCCCAATTGATGGGCATCCACTCAGTTTCTTGTTACTACTGCAAAAAGGACTGCTACATTTTTTTTTAATCTCTTTGGGATACAGATCCATTAGAAACACTGCTGGATCAAAGAGTATGCACAATTTCATAACCCTTTAGGCGTAGTTCCAAATTGCTCTCCAGAATAGTTGAATCAGGTCACAATTCCACCAATAATGTATTAGTAGCCCAGTTTTCCCTACATCCCTCTAATATGCATCATTATCTTTTCCTGTCATCTTGGCTAATCTGAGAGGTAGTAAATATGTTATACTTTAATTCATGACATACCTACCTTTGTCACAGTAGATGGGCAATAAATTCTTGAATAAAGGTGCTCTAACAGCAGTTTGATGTGTGTATTTAATGTTAATAATATTGTTCATATAATAGAGCATATATAAATATCTTCTATATATTCTGTACATATCTATTTTAAAATGCATTTGTATGTATATGTGTGTATATATATATATATATATATATATATATATTTCACCAGAATCTTCAGCAAGCAAACAAAATATTAAATATTGCATCAAGGCAATCCTAATAGAATGAAGTATAAAAAGAAAAGAAAAAAAAAAACAAAATGGAAAGAGAAAAATATATTTTTAAGTACCACAAATCCATATACTTCCAGAGGAAGCACATTCCTTGGAACATTACCTAAAGTTAGGACATTAATGAATGGTCCTTTTTTTATAAATATTAACTTGACAACAATGAGAAACTTGCTATGCTATTGCACTATGTGCTATGTAGTTGTACTATGTATATACTATTCTAGTGTACTTTTCATGCTTTTGAAGGGAAGGGTAGAGGCACTATCTTGCCTATATTGGTAATGCAGCTGAATGCCTCAGCATCCCTGGCCTACTGTGGAGAGTAAAAGCAGTCTTACTAGTATAAATAATGACTTGATCCAAAACCTCTGCAAAGGAGATGCCTGTGTTCCATGAGATAAATCTCTAAGAAAATCACTTACTGTACTCTGCAACCATAAAAAGTGGTAACATTCAAATTTTTTTGAATTATAAAACTTTTAACAAAAAAATCAAATCTCAAAGCAGATTTATAAATGTCAAAATGCAGTAAGCATCACACCCAAAAAAAACTGTGTGATACCTTATTAAAAAACCAATGCAGGAAGAAGGTAATTCCCTTCTTTGAAGAACCCTTGAAGTTTTTCAAAATAGCAAAATGAAGGCACCATCATAATGGTGTACTTTTACAAGTTTTGTGGGTCTCTTAGAACAGTTTTATACATAATACTGGCAGTATTATTGAAAGTCTGCAGAGAAATTCATCAGTGCATGGTCCTTTTAAAGCATACCGCCAATTGTACAAAACAAATCCCTGTATTACTATTAGTGGAAGAGTATTATCATTCACTATTTCTTCAAGCTGAATGAATGAATAGAGGCTGTGTGTCTTTCTGTAACTGTTATTTACTTCAAAATTTTATTTTTAAATTTTTTTCCCTTTTTGGGGGGTAAGAATGCTAATTAAAAAAAATTATTTATTTTAAACTTAAATACAAAATAGGAAAAGAACATTGTCATGTGCATAGCAGAACATAAGAGATTTCAAAATATAAAGCAATAAATTTCCATTATACATTGTGTTCAGAGCTACCCATATTTGTTTGCTTACTTATGGGTTTTCTTTTGTTCTCTCTTTTTACTTTATTCTTCTTTTCCTTCTTTTTCCCTTTCCCACTCCCCACTGCCTCTAAGAAAATTAGAATTAGGCATAGTTATGTATGCACATCCAGATGTACACACACAAATTCATGCAAACACGTATATATATACACATAAATGCATACAAATATACACAGATATCTATAATCATACACATATGCATCTATATAATACTGCACTTTGCTCGCTTATTATTTATTTCTCTAAAGGTGGATAACATCTTCCTTCATAAGTCCAAGTCTTTTCGTATTTTTCTAATTCCATCAAATTATCATTTCCTACATCATAACAATATTCCAACCTTATACTCTTTAGTTAAATAGTCTAAAACAATATTGATTAATATGGTTGACATGCAGTGTGGTTTTTCTGTTTTTCTCTTTTGATTTAATCTATTTTAGTTTTGTCTGAGATCATGAATACTCCCCTTTTTTTTAACCTAATAAATTCTACTCCTGATCTTTATTTTGTTTGTGTGTATCTCTTATTTCCTGTCTTTCCAGGGTCCTCTATTTTACTTCTACTTGCTACCTTGCCTTCTTATTACTTAACCTCCCCACTATCACTAGAAAGATCCTTCCCTTATTCTTTCCCCTTACCCTTTTCCCCTGCTTACTTGTTTTTATTTGTTCAGAAGACTTTTATAGCCTTTGAAATATATACATCATACCCTCTTTATCCTAATGCTGTTAATCTACATATCCTTCTACATATCCTTTTTATTCTATTCTCTCATCTTCTTATTTCTTTATAAATTTAGAAGACTTTAATTCCCTGCTAAATGTAGATATTATTCTCTCTTTAACCCAGATCTGATGTGATTAGGGTTCCCTCAAAAAATCCCTCTTAATCTCTCCCTTTCCCCTATTCCTTTTATCTTATTTCTTCCTGAATTTAGAAAATTGTTATACCCATATGTGTGTGTGTATGTGTGTGTGTTGGGCATGTGTGTGATTGTACATACATACATATATATAGTTCCTCATTTAACCCTTTGCTGATGAGAACAGGATTCCAAAACTACCAGTCCTCCTCCCCCATCTAATTCCTCTGTCAGTTCTTCCTCTTCCAACTCATTTGTGTAAGATAATTGCTTTTTTTACCTTTTCCTCCACAGTTTTGCTTTTTAGAATTACATCATACTCAGCTCTATTCCATCTTTCTATCTAGCTCTACCTATCTTTCTTTTAAACCACCCAATTATTAAGCACAATCTTGGACAAATGGGATACATTTCCATATATAAAAAAGTTTATCCTTAATGAATCCCTTGAAATTACTTTTTGGCATTTATACATTTCTCTTGGATTCTGTATGTCAAGTTTTCTATTCAGTTCAAGTCTTTTTGTGACTAAAATCCCAAATATCTGACAATTCATTACTGTAATTCTTTTTGTTTATTCAGAATTATGCTTAACTTTGCTGGGTATGATATTTTTGGCTGCAACCTCAACTCCTGCTAAATCTTGTGTAATTCTAATTATGGCTCCAACATATTTGATTTCTTTTTTTTGTTGCTAATAATATTTTCTCCTTGACCAGGAGGTTTCAGAATTTGGCTATGATATTCCTGTAGCTTTTCTTCATAGGATTTCTTTCAAGTAGAATTGGTGGGTTTTTTTCCTATTTCCACTTTTCCCTCTTGTTCTACTACTTCAGGGTAATTTTCTTTCATTATTTTTGTATTATTGTGTCAAATTTTTGTTTCATCATAGCTTTTTAGTTTCACATGAGGTAGAACTCAAAATTTCATGAAAGTGAATGTTGAAAAATATCTTTACATGTAATGGGAAAAAATAAACTACTATTAAGTGGAAAAAAATTTCCTTGAACTCTTTCATTTGACTTTTAAAGTCTTTTTTGAATTCTTCCATCATATCTTTTTGGGCAGGTGACATTGGGACATTACTCTTTGGAATTGGAGAGGCTTTTTTTTTTTTTTTTTTTTGGCTTCAATATTTTCCTCTGGAGATAAACTCCACTCTTCTCTATTCCCAAAGTAACTTTCTGTGGTTGGGGTCTTTCTCCTTTGTCTGCTCATTTTATTTTAATTTTTGTAGCATCCTGTTGTTGAAATCACCTCTAGTCTGAAATCAAGAGCTCTGTCCTCTAAGTGCTGGCAGCCATCAGCTCCTTGCTCCACTGTTTTTCTACTCACTGAGCATGTGCTGATTTTTTCTTGCTCAGGACTGTGTCTCAACAGCATAGTTGGGTCTGTCATTCCTTATCAATACCTCAGTCTTCCCAGCTCCCCACACTGGGCGATGAAAATTCTTGTAGGTGGTACTGAAGCTACCTCCCAAATCAGCTAGCCCTGGGACTTATAACTTGCTATTTCAGTGGAACTAGCCTGAAGGTGTTTACACTTCACAGGGGCCAAACTTCCTCTTAGTATCTTTCTTTGGATTTTCTCTGGTTGTCCCAAAAAGACTACTGTTCTGCCCCAAATTTTGTTTACTACTCTACATTGGCCCTGAAATGCTATTTTTGTCCTGTTTATGAGGGAAATTTGGAGAGCTTGGAATTTTTTGACCTATTTACTTCATTATCTTCCCAGAATCTTCTTATCTACCTCCAAATTTAAAAGTAGTTATCTTGATGTTGGTAATTGGTGGAGTAAGCAGCTTGAAAAGTAGCTTCTGTATAGGATGGAGTATGGCAAGAACTCTTGTAGATTTGGAAATCATTAGTTATAAGTCTATAAAGAGAGTACATTTGGGAGACTGATATAATTGAATGGAAGAAGTTCAGAGTATGAGTGGTTTATGTCAAAGTATGGATAATGAATTTACTCCAAATCATTATTTACCCTAACTCATCATTTTAGGGAGTATAAGTGAAACAAAGAGATAAGGCAGTGTGTGGAGGGCTTGCACTTTGAGCTTATGTAATTAGCTTGTGTATGTGTATGCTATATTCTTGCTGTGAAATGATTACTGTGTTTTAGGGTCAAATCATATCTGTTGGTTGTGATATGTTTGAATAGTATAAATCTGAGCTTTAGAAGAGGAATATCCTAGGGGACCAAATAGTACTAGAATCCAAGGTGTGTGTAAAACAAGTTTTTATTTAGTTCCTAATGTATCTAACAGTATATAAGGTATTAAAAGGAATAATATCTGACCTTCAAGTAACTTCTACAGTTTCTTTGTAGATGTGAGATAATACATAAGAATCAATGGCAAAAAGAAAAGAAAAAACAAGAGGTGTAAATTCCTTAAGAGATTGAATTATTCCTTGTGTTCATATCTGCAGCATATAGCTCTGTCTTTTGCACATAGTAGGGGTCTAATAAATGCTTGCTGATTGATATGAGAGAATACTTAATATTATAATGCATGGTACAGACTAACTACCCAAGTCTAAGGAAGAGAGTTGAAATGATTAAGTGTAGTTTAATGGAAAATCTGAGGAGATAAAGTTAAAGAGGGAAGGAGAGAAGGAAGAAGGAAGAGAGAAAGAGAGAGAGAGACCAAGAAACAAGAGAAACACAGAGACAGAGATAGAGATAGAGACAGAAAGACAGAAACAGAGAGACAGAAACAGAAAAACCTACACATAGAGAAAATTTCAAATAAGGAGAATATTTTAAAAGGCTATGGGTGAGACAGGTTATCATATTTGAGAGAAAAGAAGAAACACATTTTATTAAAGCAGAGGGTTAATGTTCAGGGAAATGATGTTTGTCAAGAAAGGTAGAACATATTACAAGGCGCCAAATAAATCAAGTAAAGACATTTAGATTTGTTGTAAGGAAGAATACCAAACCATGACAGATTCTTTCTTTCTTTCTTTTTTTGGGGGGGCAGAGGCATGACAAAAGTGTTGTTTAAAGATAGATTAAAAGAAAGAAAACCTGGAGTCAAGAAGGTAAATTAGAAGGATAATGAAGTAATCTGTGCATGAAGTGAAGGCTTAAAGTTAGTTTGAAGCAATGGAATTAAGGAAGGTATGGATATGAGAAAGATTTAAAAGGAAGAATCATTAGGCATGATGACATGGGTGTGGGAGAAAAACAGATAAAAGGATTAAAAAAAATGATCCCAAGTTTTTAAGTCTTGATAACTGGAAGAATGGTAATATCACTAACACAAACAGGAAAGCTGACTCCTACCATCAAGGAGTAATATCTTATTAATGCTTTATTAATATCTATGAATTAATGTCTAATTAAAGAAAAAAAATCATTTATCAATGTTACCAGGTGCTGGGAACTTAAAAATGCCAGCAAGGAATTTTAAATGTTTTCAAATTATTGTTCTCCCCCAAATAATAGTAATTATTAGTTCCTAGTATCTCTTTTTGTAATTAATATACACCTGGATATTCAATCAGTCGATAAACATTAAGCTCTATTTTGTAACAGAGACAATACTAAGCTCTGGTAATACAAAGAAGAGCAAATGACAGCCTTGCTCCAATGGAACTCACAGTTTAATGAGGAAGACAGTCTGTAAACAACTATGTACAAACAGGTTATATAAAAGATAAATTGGGACTTATATACAAAGGGAAAGCACTAGCATTGAAGGAAATCAGGAAAGGCTTTTTGTAGAAAGTAGGATTTTTGTTTGGACTTGAAAGAAGCTAGGAAAGATAGGAGGCAGAGATAATGAGGGAAGAGGACTCAGGTCACATAGTAGAGCCCCTGAAAGTGCTCAGAGTGTCTAGTTGTAGGACAAAAAGGAGAGCAATGTTACTGGATCACTAAGCATTTGGGGGGCCCAGTAAGTTCTAAAATGACTGTAAGGGTTGAAATGGGAGAAAGAGGAAGTAAGGATTTTGAATGCTAAACAGGATTTTGTCTTTGGTTCTGGAGGTGATAGGGAACCACTGGAATTTGTTGAGTGGGAGGGTGACATAGTCAGATCTATTCTTTGGGAAGGTCACTTTAATAGGTGAGTAGTGGATGGATTGAAGGAAAAAGACTTGAGGCAGGATTAACAAAGCAGAAGGCTATTGCAGTAATTCAGTTTATTTTATCAATTTACTGAAAAGGAGGTGTAACAGTGGGTATTTCCATCTTAGCTACTTTGTTGGCCTTTGCTTTTTTTTTTCCTTTTCTTCTAAAGCCTAGATCTTGAAAATTTTAAATGATGATATAAAGAATTTCAATCTTACATTCCATTTCATTTCAGAGAACAATGTATTGGCTCACATATTAGGTGGAGGAAAATATAATTTGAGAGGAGTTAGTACATTTTAAAGACTTGTTCTTATTCTAACTTTAATAATCATTCAAAGACTTGTGACCTACTATAAAAAAAATCAAGTTTTCTTCTTCAAATTACTGGCATGGTCTCATAATAGAAAAGAAAATGAAATTTGAATAAAGGCTAGGGTAGCAAAGGTATCTCCTGAAACAAGAGTAAGAAAGAACAGAGAAGAATACAATTACACAACTCAAAATTTATACGTCACATAAAAATATAACATTATCACATTTTTATTAGCAACTAAATCACTAGAAAGTACTGATATTCAAAACAGGAGGTTGTGCTGTTGTTTGATGAAAAGATGAGATATTGAAAGAAGAGGAATTTGTGGAAAGGCAATAGGGCATTTCCTGTCCATGACTGCAATCTTGGGGCTGCAGAACTGCCATGACAAATCCAACTATCATTACAACCACACCATTAAGAAGCATCACGCTGGACATAATTTTATCTGGGTGGATCCATCTTTCTTCAGAGAGCTTCAGATAACAAGCCGATGGGATAATAAAAACAAGTGGAGCTGCACAGAGGACACCCTGTGAGTTGGAAATGAGAAGAAACAAGGTAATTTGGCAGAACACACACATTTTTTCCCAGACAGTTACCAAACAAAAAAGTGTTTGTAATGGTTCTTTAAATCTTATTTAATGACTTGAAACTGAATCAGAAAGAGGAGAAAATGTCAAAGGATTTAGGAATTATGGTTTACTCTACTCAGGGTATGTTTACAAATAGAAGATTTGGCAATCACAGACCCAAAGAATATTGGAACTAGAAAAAAATTTTCAGAGATAATCTTGTTCAATCACTCCTTTGGTCTGAATCCCAAAGAGATGTAAAGTGACCCACTCAACATCAGAGAAATGGCAGTGCCAAATCTAGAACCAGGCTTCCTGACTCCTAAATCCAATGTTATTTCTACTTATAAGACTTTTTAAAAATAAAAACACAAAAGTTTAGGTAGACAATTTTCTTAGGTTATTATTATTTTAATATATAGTTAAGAATAAGAATATTTCTTATGAATATTGAATAAGCTTTTTTGCAAATGAATGTTTTAATCATTTTAAGAAAAGTGTTTATATCACAGTTTTGTTCAAATATCCTACTTATCAAACAAAATAAGGCATGAAGATTTACTTTAGACAAATTCTAAAAACTTTATTTTTGGTTATGTATTACTTTCCTCTATGGTCATTTTTCTATACAACTTGACAGATTGGGAAATATAAAATGCCTAAAGCTTTATTGTTATGAGATTAATTTTTTTGGGAATAAGATATTATATATAATTTATCCTTTCTACTCAGAAAGTCTCTTCAGTATAGATTTAAGTGTATATCTATGTAAATAAAAACAAGAAAACTATCACTCTAAATGTACTTAGCAATAAATAGTGTCTAAACCCTTCTCTGAGTAAAACAAACACCCTGATTACCTTTGCAAATAGACATGAGGGTCTAAATAGTCTGGTTAATCACCAGATTAGCATGTAAATAAATTCAACCAAAGGGGAAAAACTTCAGATTTGAAACAGAGTTCTAAAAGATAAAATATATAATGAAGAAAGAGGGAAATGCCTATTCTACCTATTGCTAAAATTCACTTTCCCCTTTTTCATTATAGATTCTATTGACCATCCTCTGTAGTATAATAAAGACATGCTAGAAGCTTTTAACTTAAAGGTTTGCTAATATATATATTTTGCCTAATGCCTTTTAGGGCAGACAAATAATGAACACATAGAAGGTTGCTGGATTTAATTGGATCGATCCATAGGCAACATTTTTTCATAAAAGCACTATTTTAAAGTTTTTAGGATTTGCTTTTTTTTTTCTGGTGTTGCCATACTTTGTCTTTGATAACACTTATAAAGGCAAATCTTATGAATATAATAAAGAAACAATTGACATCTATAGAGTAGCTTTAATGGAAGCACCCTTTCCTACATTTAGTGATGTCATCTGGTATTTTGCTACCCCAACATGCTGTCCTTAGAAATACTTTGGCGAAAAAAAAGAACATGGACAATTACAGTTTACAAAATTATATAATGACCCATAATGCCAATTAAAATGGCAAAAGGGAACAGAAAGTACAGTGGTACTACAGTTTTGGAATTTGGGAGATTATGAATAAGAAAGACATTCAGTTTAATGCTGTTGTTGAAATAAGGAAGACTTGGGTTCAAATTCTGCCTTTGATACTTCCTAGAGTTTAATAGCAGTAAGTTATTCAACCTCACTAAATCTCTTATGTTGAATGGAGATAATACCTGCAGTTACTATCTTTCAAAGTTTCTGATAGGCTTAAGGCAGATAGAAAAATACTTCTAGCAGAATTCAGACTCCTTGAAGGCAGAAATTATTTCATTCTTGTCTTTGTACCCCTGGTACCTGGAGATGTTGAATTGAATTGAAACAGGATTAAAAAAGGAAGGAACCAAGCATTTATATAGTACCTGCACTGTGTTAAGCATTACAAATATTTTTTCATTTGATCCTTACAACTACCTTGGATTTGTTGTTCAGTCATGGCTGACTCTCCATGATCTCATTTAGGGTTTTCTTAGCAAAGATATGATTGTGGTTTGCCAATTCTTTCTCCAACTCATTTTACAGATGAGGAAACTGAGGCAAACAGGATGAAGTGACTTGCCCAGGGTCACACAGCTAGTTAAGTGTCTGAGGCCAGATTTGAACTCAGGAAGATGAGTCTTCCTGACTCCTGGACCAGAATCCTATCACTTGCTACCTAGCAGCCTCTCAAACTTGAGAAGTAAGTTTTATTATTAACCTCATTTTACAGATGAAGAAACTGAGGCAAACAGGGCTAAGTGCCCTGACCAGGGACATACAGCTAGATAAGTGTGTGAGACTGGATTTGAACTCAGGTTAGGCCCAGTGCCTTATCCATTGTACCACTTGGCATCCCCCTGCAGTTTGGGGAAGAAATTGGCAGAGCAGAAAAGGCACTGAATAGGATTTAATAATCCTCTATGGGAATGAGATAACACCATAAAGACTATATAAATGCGTTCTAATTAAAAAACACTAGAAGTCTCTAGATGGTTTCCATTTAGAAAACCTAATTGTAAAATGGTTGACTGGTAACTGACATGGAATGCAAAAAAAAAATTTGTTTTAACTGAAGCAGGTTTGAATGCATCAGTGAACTGTGCAGATTTTGGCTACGTAATGAGGAGCTGACTAACTATATTTGGGTATATTATAGAAGATTATAAACTAGCTTAACCCCCATTTCCTATGAAATAAATGTTACTATTGCCTTGAATTAAAGGCTCATTTGAAACATATCAAATGCAAATATAGAAAGACTATACTGTACTATTCAAAAAAACCTATTTCTTGGCAATGATAAATATATATGACACATTCATCTAGAATCATAGAGGTGGGGAAGTACTACTAAGGCATAAAGGTAACAACATTCCTTAAGGAGCTCTGGCTATCCAGAATTTTGGAACTGTTCTAATGCCAATGTGCTGGGCAGGGCAAACCAATGATCATTCTGTTTATTTTATACTTCTCACAATTGAGAAAGAAGTTATTTGGAAGAAATCTAATTGTTAGAAATAGTCAATGTTTGGACTGGAGGAAGTCTAGTCAAATGTTGTGTCTAAATGCAAGATACCTGTCTCAGGATGTTCAAAAGCCTATAGTCATTAAGAGTTAGCCTTGAGAATTATAACAGAATGATGACAAGTCTGATGATAGATGTCAACATTGACAGCATACCTATTATCATTTTCTTTGCTTTGGAAAATTGTACTCTTTTAAATTGAGGATACTATGTCTGCTTTTGGAAACATGTCATTATATGTTATACAACAGAGAAATAAGGCAAGGGTCTGTAAAGGTCTAATATTTTGCCATCCTGTTAATGAAACATCAAATTCAACTGTTAACACTTTTACAGTAGGATGTGATCTTTTATACATGGCAAGTAAAAATTCTACCACTTCATTTTGGCTACACATAATGTAATAAATCTATGAGTCATGTTCCCTGAACTATCACTCAAGCTCAAATTAATTTTTCCCCTAATTTTATCCTTTAATTCCTTTCACATTGGGCCAAATGATTCTTGTTATTAATCCAATTTGGGTTATTAGATAGCTAAATAATGTAATGATTTTAATATTATAGTAAATTCAATCTCCTATGATTCCTTTAATCATTGCTTTAAAAACAAATCTCAGTTCTCTTCAATTTAACTATATGTGCCAAAATAAGCTCAGTATTTCAGATTCACTCAGAGCTACATTATCTTGCTTGGGTATTGCTTTTAAAAGATTGTTTAGGTGAGACTATTTTACAACTTAATTAAATGATGTCTATCTTCAGGTTAGGGCAGTTAGGTTATTCAGCGGACAGAGTGCCATACCTGGAGTCAGGAAGACTCATCTTCCTAAGTTTAAATATGGCCTCTGACACTTGCTAGCTCTGTGAACCTTAAAATTGTTTTCCTCAGTTTCCTCATAAGTAAAATGAGCTGGAGGAGCAAATGGCAAACCACTACAGTGATTTCTTTGCCAAAAAACCCTCAAAAATAAGGGCATGTCTTTTACTTAAGACATGACTAAAATAATAGAACAACAAAATTTTCCATTTTTCTGATTTCTCATACTGTATCATACTTCCCAAAGAGAATTCCAAAAGGGAATTGGAGACTGACTCATTGAATTTGGATTCAGAAGACGTGTGTTTAAATCTATTTTAGACATTTACTTGCCGTGACATTCCTCATTTAAAAAATGATGGTCTAGAGTTTCTTCCTGCTCCACATCTATGATCCAATGACGAAGGTGAAAGGTTGATTAACATATAATGACATGCTTCCAAACCAAAAATCTGTGATCCTATATCTTCAACAGAGCATCAGGACAAAGACAGAATTAAGAATCTACTGTGAGATCTCCATGACCCCTTTCATTTAAATGTCTTTTATTATTAGAGCTTCTTCAGTGAATCAGAATCTCCAAGTTTTGTAGAGCAAGTGAAAAGGTGATAAAATCTAAAAAAAAAAAATGCTGAAGAGTATGCACCTGTACTCCATAGTGAGGGGTGAAGATACAAGTCCATTTCCTGTTTCAGGATTCCTTCTGAAGGGAATTTACTGGTACTTATCTCCACTTAGAAGTAACTACATCTATTAAAAATTTTTTTTGTCACACTGTATTTACTCTAAAACTTTTCTACATTGTACAACATTATACATCTGTGTTGCATATTATTTTATCCAGAACTGGCAATTTGCATTTTAAAAAAATGTCCTTCTATTTTTTAATCTAATACCTGATTAATCCTACTTCTTTATTAACAGAATATGCCATCTCCTTTTTATAACCTGAAAACTTTTCATGAGCTGTTTACACTCTTCAGATCAACTAAAATGAAGAACAAAATCTTTATGCTATGCTCTTCAGATACCATGTAGTGTTAAATTTTAGAAAAAGAACACAATAGAAAACTACTACTATACTACCTGTGGGCCATGGTATGTGTGTATGTATGTATACACAATCTATATCTATCTTTTGTCCCTATCCCTCAAAAATCTGAGTTCTACAAGTAGGAAAAGTATAATGACTTAGTACGCCTCCCTCTTCTCCTTTTTTTGGAGATAATAAGAATTAAGTGATTTGTCCAAGGTCACAGAGCTATTAAGTAGCTGAGGCCACATTTGGACTCAGGTCCTCCTGACTCCAGGACCAGTGAGTGCTCTGTCATCCACTGTACCATCCAATTGCCTCCACTTAGTTCTTAAATATTTAATCATAGATTTTCTTATTTCGAATTAACCTAATATCTTTTGCTTTTCCCATTCATTTTTTGGTTGAGACTGAAAACAGAGGTATAATTATGAGAAAAGGGAAAAAGACTATTGTCTTACCATCTCATGCATGGGGTAGGGTGTGGAAACATTCAATTCTTTCCCTTCCTACTTTGGGGAATCATAGAGATGACAGCGTCACAGCACCAATGCAAGGACAGTGCTAGAATGGATTATCACTTCCTCTATTCTACCTCAATTAATCTAAACTAACTCAGCATTCCTTTACCACTTCCTCAGTCCAAGGATGGCCAGGATGCAAAATACCTTGTTGAATGTAATTTCTTTAGGATTAAAATAGTACTTTAAGCAAGAGGTTTAAAAAAGTGTGACAGGCTGAAGGAGCAATCATGTATTGTGAAGGAATACAAATAGAAATGCTGGTAAATGTTACTATGGTTTTATAAAATTTAGACTGTGTGTGTATCTCATTTGTGAGATTCGTAGTTTGCCACAGCTGCTCAGCAATGGTAATCAAACAAGTTTGCCAAAATACTACAGCTCTTTAGTGAAGATAACATTTTCCCTTTAAGGTTCTATTTTTATTTCCTTTCTAGGCACTTAAGCACAAATCCACTGTCACAGACTACTCACAGGTATCATTTTTCAATAAATTCAATAAATGAAAATTTTTAAACTTACACAATTTACAGAGAAAGGAATTAAGTTATATACTGCATACTTTGGAGCTCAAGCTGAAGAGGTAACCCTCATTTCAGAACAGTCTTATAAAAAGTTAAAATAACACTAATTCTTTTTAAAAAGCTAACTTTTCCTTCATTCCATGTACTAAGCTAAATGCTTTATAAATACTTTCTCATTTGATCCTTACAAAAACCCTGAAAAGTAAGTACTATGATTAAAACCATTTTTACAGTTGAAGAAACTGAGGCAAATAGATATTAAATGACTTGCCCAAAGAAGAACATAACTGGTTAATGTCTGAGGCCAGATTTGAATGCAGATCTTTCTGACTCCAATTCAGTTTTCTGTCCATTGTGTCTCTTAAAAGAAAACATATGTAGCTAGCCCTTTTAGTCTTCTACTATTCAATTTATCAAAACTATAAAATGTTTTTCTTGATTTTTTTTTAGGCATGAGACTTATTATTACCAATCATATCATAAAATCTTATTTAGGCCTGAGTACATATCTTAGACATCTTCTATCTTTACTGTTATCCCTATCAATCAGTGACCTCATTTCTGCCACTCATACTGACTGGCTTCCTGGTCACATTACAATATCAGCATACTATCTTAGTACATAAAAGCTGCCAATTTTTGGAGGATTTTAGATGTGAAAATATATTTCCGGTTTTATAGAAAAAGAGGTTCAGGAAAATAAAGAACTTGCTTTATGGTCAAAAGAACTAGAATATATTGATCTTGTAGCATTAGGAATGCCTGTTTGTTCTGAAGGAGAAACAGAAAGCTGTTTGACTGTTGTTCTTTGACTGTTGTTCAGTTATCTCCAACTATGATCCTATTTGGGGTTTGCTTGTTTGTTATGAAGGAGAAACAGAAAGCTGTTTGACTGTTGTTCAGTTATAACCAACTATGATCCTATTTGGGGTTTTCTTGGTGAAGACTCTGGGGCTTGTCATTTCCTTTTTCAGCTCATTTTACAAATGAGAAAACTGAGGCAGACAGGGTTAAGTGATTTGCCCAGGATCATACAGCTAGTAAATGCCTGAGGTAGAATTTGAGCTCATAGAAACATACTACATAGGGTATAATAGTGAGGAATTTCCTAAAAAATGTTCATTCCTCTTGTAACAATATTACAACAATTTAATGAAAAACAGATGAGCTCAAATGAGATTTTTATAAGACAATAAATAATTGATCCAAAAGTGACCATGTTGATCATTTACTATATAGATGATGAGATGCTTTCACTATTGTTCCCAATTGCTTTAAAGTTATTTGTGCTTTCCTGTGCCAGACATTTTCTTCTTGAAAAGATGCAGAAATAAATTTTGGACTGTATTTTTCTGAAGAATAGTAGAGAATTATCCATACTATGTGCTAATTTCTCCACTACTTTATATGAATATAAAGAGGAAACATAACATATGTCAAACTCTCCTCTCAAGATGTTTGCAGTTGAGTTGCATTGCCAACTTAGCAGAAAAGTCATCATGGATTTATTAAGTATTTACTATGAGTCAAGCAAAATACAAGACATAATATCAGAGGTAATCAAAGCTGGCATATAAAATGATACAGCAAGTGTTACGGAGAGGAGCAGGGATATAAATGTGTTTTGGGCACTGGTCCTCTGCTGATAGTAGTAACTTCTTCTTCAATATGGTGTGTCTTATCTCTTACTCTCTTGATTCCTATAGGTCTGTATTGAAATTATAAAGACAATGCTGCTAATGGATAGAAATGGTTCACCTTGTTGTTTTCCAATCTTTAAGGTATATTCTTGGGAGCATGCTATCTTATTGTGTCCCCAACTATTCATGTGTCACTCTGTCAGGTTGCTTTCATTCCATAGCTTGGAGATGCGATATGTGGCTTGTATGCTTTCTTCCTCTCTCTGAAGGTTCTCTGGGAACTGGAGAAAGTGATTTAATGTCTATCTGGTAAATCAAGGGGTCCTCATAAACTAGAACCCAGTATTTCTGTGTGTGTGTGTGTGTGTGTGTGTGTGCAACTGGAATTGAATGACTTGTCCAGAATAGCCTATGACAGAAAATCTACAAAAGGACTGGGATTGTTTAGCTTCCCCCACATGGGATGGGGAAAGACTTTATAGGGCTGTTGTGTAGAAGGGGGATTAGATTTATGCTACTTGGTTTCAGAAAGTGGAAATGGGAAGAGTGGGTAGAAGTTGCAGAGAAAGATCATTGGGATATTGAGGGATCCAGATGGAAGGATCATAGAATAATATATTTAAAGCTTGAAAAGAGTTTACAGGTCATCAAATTCAATCTCTTCATCTTAAAGAGAAAGAAATTGAGTAACAAAGAAGTTAGGGACTTGCTTAATATCATCCAGCCAGTGGCTGAGATGGAATTTGAATCTAAGTTTTCCTGACTCCAAGTCCAGTGTTCTAATGACTATATTATCCTACATTCTTAAAAGAAATAACAGCAACAACAACAAAAACAACCACCCTAGGAATAGATCTGAGAACTTCTAGTCCAATACCTTCTTTTTTTGGGGGGAAGGGGGGAAATTTGAAAATTAAGTGATTTATTTTCCCAAGATCATATAAGCTGAAAATGCCAGAGACAGGGTTTAAATCCAGGCCTTTTGACCACAGAGTTAACGCTCTTTCCATTATACCAAAAAGTCAGGTCAAAAAAGTAGCACTATCCAAAAATGGCATAGGCTCTTTGAGGAGGCAGTAGGTTTCCTCATGACTTGTTTTCAAACAGAAAATAGAGAACCACTAGTCCAAGGTATCAAAAAACAGGGTTTTTTAAATTCTTTCCACTTGCAACCTCTTTTGGACCAAGAAATTTTTACATGACTCAGGGTATACAAATCAAATTGGTATTGGTATACAAATCAAATATTTACTGATAATCATTCGTTGCCTTCAAATTCAGTTACAAGACTCCATATGGGGCTGTGAACCACAGTTTAAGAAGCTGGGTCATAAAGGATATTCCTGTTTTAGTCTGAGTTAGCTGAGATCAGCATCTGAGGTCAACCCAATTCTGAAATTCTTGATTTCCCTACCTATAAAAGGTTTTGAACTTGATAGTATAAAACAAGTACACATTTATATGGGCAAAAGAGATTAAAAGGGTGATATGAATTCAAAAAAGGATGATAGGAATTTTGCAAGGATTACAGTAGCCAATCTGATTTCAAAGAGGAAGACTGAACTTGAAGCAGATCTTGAAGCAGGAATGTAATTTGGATCTATAGTGGGAGGAGAAGCAACATTCCAACCTGAGTAAAGGTTCAATGATAAGGCATATCTCTGGCACAGGGAGGAGACTAGAATTAGATAGGTGGAACATAGGATTTCTGCAGTCTCTTATCTCTGCAGGTTGGACACATCCACTTAGATGTGATTTCTGGTCCTTCAAACCCAATATGTATAAAATTGAATTTAGCAGGTTATCTATCCTTTCTCCTGACTTTCTTATTTCCACAGAGGAAATCAACTACTACCTACGCCACCCAGATTTACAACTTGGGAGACATTTGTATTTCTTCTGTCAAAGTCACTGTCAAGTCTTTTGGATTCAAACTCCATAACATTTTTCTCTGTTACTTCATCTCTTTACTCATATTACCAATACACACATTCATGCTCTTGTTACTTTATCATTTCAATACCTGTACTAGTTTAACAGTTCTTAAATTGTTCTCCTTCCCTTTAGGCTCTCTGTCCAGTCTATCTTTCATAGCTGCCAAAAGAAATTTTCTAAAGCATAAGTGGGACTATGCTATTGTCCTGAAAAGTTTTCATCAGATCACTATTGTCTCTAGGATAATAAGCAAACTCATTAGCTTAGCATTTCTTTTCATATTATTCCTCATATTCTCTTTATTATGGTCAGACCGGACTACTAGTTGGTCCTCAAATTCTGATTTTCATTTTCTGCTATCATGAATTTGAAAAGAATAATCTTTTATGGCCAGTACATCTTACTCTAATGATTTTTTTTTTTTTGGTGATTTTTTTACCCCAGAGGGGATACAATGAAAAATACCACCATACATAAATATTACAAATACCTAACATCATAGTGTACTATTGCTTGTGAATAATAGCTCACATTTCAACAATGCTTTGTTGTTGAAATTAGAATTTAAGTATCTTGAGGGCAGGAACCCTTTCATTTGTTTTTTTTCTTTGTACTCTAGAGTCTAACATATTGTCTGGAACACAGGTGGCATCTCTTAAATACAAAATAAATAATGAAATAATGTTTTCCAGATTTCAAATCTTCATCCAATTCTTACCTTAGTATCAGCTCTCTGATTCTCCCCTGTTATTTGAATTTCTTTCCTCATAAAATTTTCATAGAAATTTTGTCTGATCTCTCCTTTGTTCTCTTCACTTATATCATACTTATATCCTTATATCATACCTATCTGTATACTTGTGATATTCTCAGGACATGTAAACAACTCTGGAGAAGGGAATGTTTTCTTTTGCTTTTGTTTTAGGCACTGGGCATATGATGTGGTTTGAAATGGATTATAATTGAGGGATTTAACTTTAATGGAGTATGAAATAGGATTTTTGATAGTAGAGTGACATAAAAAATAGTGATTAAGAAAGATTAGAACGATAGTAGCAATATTGATTGGATTATAGAGGAGAATAACCTGGGATCCAGAATAGCTAGAAGATTTTTCTTAAAACAATCCAGAAACATGGTGGTTGGGATCTTGAATAAATCAAATTTATATACTGTTTCTAGATTTATAAAGAAAGAGAAGTTTTGTAGGAAAAATGTTCAAGGCTTGATGACATAATAGATAGATAATTATCTTTTACATACATGGCAATTAATATATCAACAAGCATTCTATTAAGTACTCATGATTAAGTATCCAGGAACTGGGGATGCAGAGAAAAAAAGAAAACAGTTCTTACCCTCAAGGAGCTTACATTCTACAATACATATATAAAAGTATTAGTTTGGAAAGGTAGATTAGGATCAAGTTATAAAAGCCTTTAAAAATAAACAAAGAGGCTTCTCTTTGGTCCTATAGGCAAGACAGAAACATTGGCATCTACTGGATAAGGGAAAGACATTATCAGATGTGTAACTTTTGGAAAATTCCTTTGGTAACTTTGTGGAGGACACCTTGGAGAAAAGAGAGAGAGATGAGGTAAGGAAATAAATGTAGAGACTATTGCAAAAGTCCAGCTTACAGGGAACAAGGATCTGAACTAGGATAGAATCTGTGCAAGCAGAAAAATTGTTATAGAGGTAAAACGATATAATTTGGCAACTGACTGGATATGAGGGATAAGTGACTTTCTCTGAATATGTTTTTGCTTGGTATAGAAAATTCAAAATCTGTCAGATTACACTTTAATAGCATATAGGAAGCACTTTGAATATTATACATCATTAATCATGGAATCAATATATATTTCAGAATGTGTTTTATTGCAGCTTGAAAACATATCTAAAGTATAACACATCCTTTGCTGAATGTAAACCTGCTCTGTTTTTCAGAATGGAAAACAGAAATAATTTAATTATACTTACATTGAACTCCAGAACGATCCCAAAGCAATCAACCAGCAGTGACACTAGTGTGACTATAATAATGATGAGTGTTGTCACCATAACATGGGAAATTTTTGAAAGATTCCCACCAAAGAAAACATTGGCAATTACCTGTCAAAAAAGATAAGATTTAGAAAATTGAGAATCCATTTCATGTCAATGTATTTTTTCTTTATACACAGTTTTTTTTTTTTGACATGTTACTTTCTAACAAATAATACTTTCCTGTAATAACTTACTAGAAAAATTGAATTGTATATAAATGTTGGATAGAATTTTTTTTTGTGCTAAATACTAGACACTATATATAGATTTCACAACTTTGCTCAGTGATCCATTGCTTCTTTTTTTTCATCTTGCAGTTTAAGACTGTTCTCTCTTGTCCTTTTTTCAGTAAGAATAGAGAGGAACTGATTATCATTCTATGGAGAATAATTAACTCAACCAACAAGCTTTTTTATTGATCACAATATTTATGCCACACTCTGTTAGTCAGTGTGGGGAATGCAAAAGATGTATAAAGTATGAAATCCTTGCTCTTAAGAGTTCACAATTAATACTGGAAAATAAAGTGAAGCATGTGAAATAACATTTAAATGCTAAAATGGTTAGCACAGTATCTGTCCATAAGAGGAACTTATTGTTATTTGACTGAATGACTGATTCTCTGGTACATATTACATGGGTAGAGTTCTTAGAATAAGAGATTTTGCAATTTCAAAGAAACCTTCAAAGTAACTAAGTCCCTTACTATACAGAAATATCTGCTATAAGCAAATGGTTATGCAGGCTCTTCTTAAGTACTTCAAGTGACCAGAAAGCTTACCATCTAATAAAACTGTGTCAATTAGAGTAGTCACAAAAATCTTTGTATAAAGAAGTCGAACTTGAGCTCATATTTAAGTGAAGGGGCTAAAGTGTTGTTGAAGGGCATTCAAGGAAGATAAGAAGAGCATGAAAAAAGTCATGGAGTCACAAATGCCCATGCTATATGAACAATGTATAGAGGAGACAAAAAGAGGTCAGAGTGAATGAAGTGCAAGGCTCATAGAAGGTTGCGTCTTAAAACTAGTTAATTCTTAGAGTTGAAAGGCATCATTTAGTTAGAAAATCATTTAGAGATTTTGATCTAATTATCATTAATCCAGATTGTTAGAAATTATCTAATCCAACTTCCTTACTTTACAAACTTTAAAAAAATTTTTTAATAGCTTTTTATTTACAAATTATATGCATGGGTAATTTTACAGCATTGACAATTGCCAAACCTTTTGTTCAATTTTTCCCCTCCTTCCTCCCACTTCCTCCCCTAGATGGCAGGATGACCAATACATGTTAAATATATTAAAGTATAAGTTAAATACAATATATGTATACATGTCCAAACAGTTATTTTGCTGTGTAAAAAGAGTCAGACTTTGAAATAGTTTACAATTAGCCTGTGAAGGAAATAAAAAATGCAGGTTGATAAAAATAGAGGGATTGGGAATTCTATGTAATGGTTCTTAGTCATTTCCCAGAGTTCTTTAGTTGGGTGTAGCTGGTTCAGTTCATTACTGCTCCACTGGAAATGATTCGGTTGATCTCATTGCTGAGGATGGCCAGGTCCATCAGAATTGATCATCATATAGTATTGTTGTTGAAGTATATAATAATCTCCTGGCCCTCCTCGTTTTACTTAGCATCAGTTCATGTAAGTCTCTCCAAGCCTTTCTGAAATCATCCTGTTGGTCATTTCTTACCAAACAATAATATTCCATAACATACATATACCACAATTTATTCAGCCATTCTCCAAGAGGGGCATCCACTCAGTTTCCAGTTTCTGGCCACTACAAGGAGGGCTGCCACAAACATTGTTGCACATACAGGCCCCTTTCCCTTCTTTAAAATCTCTTTGGGATATAAGCCCAGTAGTAACACTGTTGGATCAAAGGGTATGCACAGTTTGATAGCTTTTTGAGCATAATTCTAAATTGCTCTCCATAATGGCTGGATGTATTCACAATTCCACCAATGTATCAATGTCCCAGTTTTCCCACATCCCCTCCAACATTCCTCATTATCTTTCCCCGTCATTCTAGCCAGTCTGACAGGTGTGTAGTGGTATCTCAGAGTTGTCTTAATTTGCATTTTTCTGATTAATAATGACTTGGAGCATCTTTTCATATGGCTAGAAATAGTTTCAATTTCTTTGTCTGAGAATTGTACAGACATTTTTTAAACTCATTAGGCTTTCTTTTAATGCCCATCTCAATCTCATCACTAACTATTTTTTTTTGAACCATATTTCCTATTACTCCCCTTCACGTAGGCAGAGGTACAGTCAGGCCAGACAGTAGTCTACTAATTATTTTTCTAAGCTTATCTATTTGTGCTTTCATATAGGCTTTCCCTTATTCTTCAAATGTGTTCCCTCTGTACTTATATTTAGAATCCTTAGCTTACTTTGGAGCTCAGGTAAAGTTTAACCTACTTATTGGTATAATTTCTCTTCTCAAATTAGCTAGCATTTACTTCTCTATTTATTTCTTGCATCCCATTAAGTAGCATATAATGTTCTGGAGGGACTGTTATTTTTTCTTTGTGTGTACAAGACCTAACATAGTGTTTTATGGAAGGTACATAATAAAGTTTTGCTAAATTGAATAAATAAAAAACAAGAATGATGAAATATTTAGAATATTAAATTCATTCTATAATTGAAATTCTATTGCTTGAAAGATGCAAATAATTTTTTCTATGTTATCTAGATAAGTCATTTCTCCCAAATGATATAATATAGCATGATCTCATAGATATGAAATTAATTTCAAATTCTGTCTCTTATGTACACTGATTAAACGTCTCTGGGAAAGTCACAGTCTCTCAGTAATTCAGGTAATTGTTTAGGATTCTAAGTTACATGTGGGTTTCCAACTTGCACCAGTGTAAATGGTATTTTCTATACCATGAGTTCCCCAAGTAGATGAAGTCATAGGTCTGTCCCAAACTAAACCAAACAAAAAACCAACATAATGCCTTAACCCAATTAAAATACACATCCTTGAAAGGTCTTGACAAAATAATTATACCGATAGAAAGTTCAACATTCTAACAGTGGTAAAGGAGTTATTTTAAGACTGATGGACATTTAAGCAACCCTCAAATAATACCCTGTATGCTCTTTACTCTACCTCTGAATAATCCTTGTTGAGCTCATGCCATGGTGTGTGTGTATGTGTGTGTATGTGTGTGTGTGTGTTTGTGTGTGTGTTTGAGTATTTGTATTTGCTTATGTATGCATGAAAGTGAGAATAAAAAGAAAGAGAAAAGATGAAAAAAAAAAGATATCTTTTATTTAATCACTATTTTCATTGCAAAGTTTTTAATTTAATTACTCTTCCAGGGCATGGCACTTAGAAACAGAAAAAACAACAACCCAGTTCTAAATACTGCAAAATGCAAACCTAATTTGAACAGTTAATACCTAGCACCCACAGTTAAATAAGGTGTGTAGATTGCATCAGTTCTGTTCTGAAAACTAGATTTGGACTTGAGTTAGAGTTGGAAAAGAAATAAAACAGGAGATTCCTATTCCTTCATTCCTTAAATCAAAGTCAATCCTTAGATTTTTCCTCTTCTACCATAGGAGCAAGAACTCACACTTAAGCCTCTGAGTTGGAGTATTCACAATCTCACAAAAAGGCCACTTATTAGTACATATAAAGAATGAAATCTGCAAAATCAATTATTTTAGAAATCAGTTCAGAATTATCTGCAAAAAAGTCCTTAAAATGAGCATACCCACTGATCTATTAATATATCTCCTAGATCTAAATCTCAAAGAGATCAAAGAAATAAGAAAAGTTACTTATATATACAAAATGTTTAGGGCAACTCTTTTTTTGAAGACAAAGAACTGAAAACTAAGTAAGATAATTCCCATCATCTGGAAAATGGCTCAACAAATTAAATTGTATGACTATAAAGTAATACTATAGTGCTGTAAAAAATGATGAAAAGGAGGGTTCAGAAAATCCTGTATAAACTGATGCAAGATGAAGTAAGATTACCCAGGAGAACAAATATACAATAACACAACATTATTATAAAGACAAGCAACTTTGAAAGATAATGTCTGGTCAATGCAATGATTATAATTCTGGAAGATCTATGGTGCCCATCTCCTGATAGAGATAAGATAAGATTCAGGATAAAAAATGAGACTACCATTTTTGGACATGGAAAATAGAGATGCTTATTTTGTTTTACTCTACCTTTTTGTTACAAGGATTTTCTTTATTTTAAGATGGGAGTGAAGAGTAAAAAGGAGAGAATATTTAATTGGAAAAGAAAATAAAACAAAAAAAGTATAAGTACTGTTTTGAATAACATATTTAAGATGTTTCTGGTCCATGATTGCAGTATTTGAGTACCTGCCTAAAAAAATAACATGATATAGTGGAAAGAGAGTCACACTTTTCTCTCAAATTGTACTTCTTGTACATATATGATCCTACGTAAGTTGCCAATCTACACAGTTTGGGGGCGTTTCCATACCTAGAATATCCTCTTTTAAAAAAATCATAGATCTGAACCAAACCCCTCCACCTCTCCCCTAAAATATCTTCTTGCTTTCTAGAGCATGTTAAGTGGGACATTCTGCTTAATCTTCAAACTGTTCACTTAAAATATTAAATCTATTCACCCTAGACTGTGTAAATAGTCTCTAGGAATAGGCTCCTAATTCTAAGGGCCTTCTTAGTGTGACTTTTGAAAAGCTCACTGTGAATCAGTTATATTAAACTAAAAATGAATGCAATAGGATTTTTAATGGACAGCATGATGGACCATCTGAAAGCCACACTTCCCTACTTTTGTATTGTAAGAATCAAAACACTTATTTTACTCCCTCCCTTCCCATCTTCATGTAGATCTCCTTTAATTTTTCAAATCCAATTGGATGGGATTTCATAATGGTTGCCCCAGAGATTAACTAAGGAGATATTAATGAAATGTAAAATTATATGCATCTGTATAAGGGCAGAACTAAAGGTTTAAATTTAAAATTTAGGGATTCAAGAAAGAATAAAATATTCACACACATACTCACACATAATTTTATTGAGGGGATTCTGTCCCATGATACTTCTGTGTTTAAATAGAGTTGACTGTGGGGAAAGAAAAATCTAAGTAGCAAAAATTATGAAAAAAAGTTTGGATACGGGTTTATTTTTTACAATTCACTTAGTCTGTATCAAATGCCAGGAAAAACCATGGAATGCACTTATATAAATATTTGACCTTATGTTAATATAAACTCAAGTCTAACCAAGATTTACAAATTCTGTTTGTGAAAATTTCTCATAAATCTCTGAATGGGCAGCTCTATTGGATGGTTAGTAGAATGAATACTGCTCAGAAAGTGTCAAGTCTAGTTCTAATTCTGTTACTAATTAGCCTTGGAAAAGCTATTTAACCTTTCATTTTTTAGGATCTTTATATATGAAATAACAAAGGGGGCTGAGATGATTTTAAGGGCTCTTTCAGGTCTAGAATTTCAAAAATGATAACTTTTCCTTAAATTTTTTTACTGAGTAGTTAAAAGAAAATGTGAGTGGTAAATGTGAAAAATGTGAGTGGTAAAACCTGTCTTAAATGCATATATTTACAAAATTTATTCTAATATCAAGTCAGAAAAGAAATTACATATGCAAAACTGATATTTGGAAAATGAATTGAATGCTCACCTCTCTGGTCACAAAACATTCAATTGGATAAGTCAAAATGACAGTGATTCCATAACAAAATCGACCAAAGTTAATTAGGTCATCATTTATGCAATAATTTTCAAACAAATCTCCTGGGGAATAACATAAAATTGAAGCATTTAATAACTCAATAAATCTAAGAAAATTTGTATAAACTGACACAAACAAATAGAACCAGAAGAATAATTTACCAGAACCTCAATATCGTAATAAATTAACAATTTTGGAAGACTTAACAATTCTGATGCAATGATCTACATGATTCTAGAGGCAGTGGTAATCAAGAATAATGTCCACCTCATGACAGAAGGTGAGACACATATTTTTGGATATGGTCAAAGTAGGAATTTGTTTTGCTTTACTATACTTATTCTTATAAATTCTCCCTGCCCCTAGTGGGGTAGGGAAGATAGGAGGTGGAAAAATGCCTGATAATTGAGAAAATAAAAATATAATTTTTCTAATCAGTATGATATTACCTAAAACTTCAAGTTTCAGTTTTTTAAAAAATCATTTGGAACAAACATGAGATCTTGTCCAGTTTCAGAGGTCTAAGCAAAAACATAGCTAACTTATTTACTGAGACACAAATTATTATTCCACTTCAGAGTTATCAGGAGGATAGTCTTATCTTGTTCTCACCATTCATTTTTGGTGGCCTAACTATAAATTACTTTTGAAAGCTGTCTTGGAGGTGTTTTTTGACTGCTTTCAATAATTTTCCTTTGACTTAGGAGCTCTGGATTTGGGGAGCTCTGGATTTTGGCTATGACATTCCGTGAAGTTTCATTTTGGGTTTTCTTTCAAGAGATGATTGGTGGGTTCCTTGATTGATACAAGGACTCATTATACCTCCAGAAGTTCAATGATGAAGGATGCTGCCCACCTCCTAACAAAGAGGTGACAGATTAAACATGCAACATGAAAAACATTTAAAGTCAATGTGAGAATTTATTTTGCTGGACAGGGCATATTTGTTCTAAGGGTTGCTTTAGTTTTTTTCTCTGGGGAAGGAAAGAAAATAAATTTTTGCTAATTAAAAATAAATATTAATTTAAATAGAGAAAAAACAATATTGGAGAACTCTGGAATTAACTTAACAAAATATCCTTATATTCTTTACTTCTCATTATTCAATTAATAATAGAAGGAAAAATTTTGGGTTAAAATGAACAAGTTTTCCTTTGAAGTGTTATTCTCAGAACAAGGATAGCCCTCAAAGGAAGAGGAGAGATGGACATCTGGAGACCTGCATTTCCTGAATACTACATTACAAGATCTAAGCACAGTCTCTGTACCATGGGGAGGAATTTCAGACATTATAATTATGTTAACAACAACAAAAAAAGATACAAGCTTCCACAGACAACATTATATGGAATTAGTACAAAGAAAAGTGACAGAATAGATATATTATACCTTAAAAAAAAAATATTATACCTTAGTGACTATATATTTCCATCAAAACAGGCCTTTTCAAGAGACAGCATTATCACCTCTAAAGAATTTAGAGAAGAGGATGCAGAGGAAAAGGCAGGAAAGGGGAGGGGAATGATAAAAGAATAGTTATTTAGGGCCTGTTCTTTTAAGCCTAAAATGTTTTTCCTGCTTTTAAATGAGTTGGCCACCTTGTTTTAATCAGCCCAGATGGAAAACTAGATTAAAATCACATACTCTATTTAGCTATTCCAAGAGGAAAAGAAGGGAAAACAACCTCTGAATTTTTTCTTTTAAATGTCAATCCCATTAAGAATATAATGTATGATTCCTTTAATTCCTGTCATAATATCTTCCATCAGCTATTGAAAAGCTTTCATGGGGCTGGGGGGATTGATTAGAGTAGCTCTATTTGGCCTTGGAGGACAGAACCATAATCTATGGAGTTAAGATGTCCTTTGAGTTCCTTTCCCATTCTGAAATTTAGTGATTCTGGGATCTTAAACATACTTTTAGTAGCATTCTTGGTGGGTGCCAGGGGAACTATAGTTTAAACATACTGATGAAGGTGCTGATGCCAGATGAGACTATCATAGTTGAATCACAAATAAAATTTAGTTGGTGCTTTTTGATGATATATTTATTATCCTTCTATTTAACTTTTATTCTTTATTTTTGTGAAGTTAGTAGAAAGAAAGCTGGCCTCAAAGCCAGAAGGAACTGAGTTCAAATCACACCTTTGACACATACTGGCTATGTAACTAGGGGCAAGTCATTTAACCTCTTAGTTTCTATGAAATTCTCTATGATTTTGAGTTGTTGCAAAAATGCTCACTTGTACTGATGGGGTTTTCTCATCAGGGAGTTCCCTACTAGCAATGAAATCACAGGCCCATGAAAAACTAAGGAGTTGATTTTTATCCATTGGTAATGGCAGCCACTTAAGGTTTTTGAGCAAGGAACTGACATGAAGATAACTGGATTGTAAAAAGATTAATCCCACCATGTGCGGCATGAATTGGAGGTAAGGTCCCACCATGGTCAGAGGAGCTGGCTAAGAAGCTAGCCATGAAATAAGTGTGTTCTTAACTATGGGGATAAAGCCAAGGTGATGGAAAAGAGTGCACAAAGATGCTGAGGAAAGAAAAAGCCACAGGCCTTAGCGACTAAATGGGGGATGTGGGAGGTTTCAAAGAGTCATTCATTATTGGAGAGTAATGAAACCAGTGAGGAAAATGTGCAAAGCAGCCAGAAGAGGTAGATTTGTGAGGAAATAGGATGAGTTTAGTGTTAGGTTGAGTTTAGGCCACATGGTATAGGCTACCAGCATGAAGGAGTTAACACTTATTTCTCTAAAACAAGGAGGGAAGGAGAGGATGTACACAGAGATATGTGAAAGGTTAAATTAAAAATGAGAAAATGTTAAATGCTGCTAGAAAAACAATGAAATATAAACTTGAATTTCTCACTATACCTTGTGTGTAGCCAGTAAATGTCAAGTAACCAGAGGTCGCAAATAGCACACTGGTAAATACAGAAATCACCATTGACACATGAATGACCTGAGACCATTTAGCCACTGTGGGTTCCTCCAGGGAACTATAAACTAAGAAGCTGTTATGGTGGCAGATGAATGCTATAATAGAAAATAATGAGAGCATTATTAAAACACACTCTACATTTGACCCAGGTTCTCCTCTTTATTCCAGAAAAGACAGATAATCATAGAGTTAAAGTCTAAATCTACTAATTATAAGTAGCCAGTGAAACTCTCTTTTATACTTATAGGAACAAAGAGCCCCCTACTCACACCAGGTGTCTGTGTGTACTCTTATGATATCTCTGATAACATCTATACTCTGATGAAAAGATGGAAGTTCATACCTCTTCCTGTTAGTCTCCATGGATAATCTTGGGATACGAGTAGAATAATTTTAGAATACTATGCAACTAATAACATATATCACCAAAAACTTTGGAAGAACATCATGACTGTTGAATTTCCAAGCTAAGAAATTATCATAAAAGAATTATTGGGCTTGAAAGGGATTTATGTATAAATAGAAATTTTGGAAGTGAATAAGAAGAGTTAATGGATAATTTTTCTAGGGCTCAAACTTATTCACTTGCTGCAATAGGAAAGTTAAAGTACTAGATATCTAAAAAATGAATCAAAGTAATTTTACACTGTACCTATGGTTTGAACAAAGATCTGAGTTATTCACTTACCAAATGACATAATGCCGATTGCTTGAATTGCATTGTGTTTTGCAAAAACCCAGGCATCTTCTGTTCTTGATCTACAGGAAAAAAAGTTTTAATATTATAACTTTCATGATTAAAAGTGATAAAATATAAGATTATCAGAGATTGTTTGAAATGCTTCATAAGTTTAAATTCTGTCTTGCCAAACCAATATGTAAAAAAGAACTCCCTCTTTCCTAATTAACTGCAAAAATAAACAAAATACAGAGAAGAAAGGTGAGATTAGAGGAAATTTTAATTATTTTGTTCCTTCCAACCTCCATTTTCCACAGTAGGACAATAATATGTAAGCAGGCTTTATACTTGTGTGAGAAGTACTGTTTCCATGTCTTTTTATATTATTGGGGACAGGGAGGGGACAGAGTAAGGGAATGAGCATTTATTAAATGCCTACTGTATGTCAAGTACTGTGCTAAACACTTTACAAATGTTATCATATTTGATATTATCATGGATGGATGGTCAATAGAAAACATGGTCCTTTTTCCTCTATGATTTTTTTTTTTTGTCTACCCTCAGGTCATGTTGACAAGTTAGCCCTACATAGATCCAAAAGACCTTGCCTATCCTTAAATATAAGATTGTAGATTTAGAACTCCAAGGGATATTGGAAGTAATCTAGTTCAACTCCCCCATTTTATAGATGAGGAAAACAGGGACCAGAAAGACAAAATGATTTTTGCCAAGAGTCATACTGATAAGTGTAGGAGATGGGGGAAAAGGAAGACAGAAAGGAAAAAAAGGTGGGGAGGGGAGAGACAGAAGCAGAGAAGATTTGAACCCAGATCCTCTGAATCCAAGACTAGTGCTGTTCAATCATATCGCAAAACGTCTGTGGTTCCTGGAATCTCTACCCCTGGACTTACCCATTAAGGGAAGTCTTAATTTTAAATGGATTAAGGCATTATGTAGGGTTGGCTAGGCAGATAGCCAAGGGAGCAAATAATAGTAACTAGTTAACACTTTTAATAGATTACTTTATCTGATTAATCCATTACCATCTAAATTCTCCTTACTGAGAGAGCCAGGTTCTACAAGAATGGGCCACAATATAAATAAGTTTTGCTGGAGGGGAGAAGTAACAAAAAGATTGGATCCTAAATTGAAACCTGGGAAAGGCAGCCTTTAATGAGGTTCCCCAGTAATTAGGGCCTTGGACAGCATAAGGATGCTAGAAATGTTACTTTATATTTAGGGGTTCTTCACTTGGGGTCCACAAACTTGGTTTTTGTCGAATGTTTTAAGAAGTGTGTTTCAATAGAATTCATTTCCTTTGTAATCTTATGTATTTTAGTTTATGCATTTAAAAACATTCTGAAAGTAAGTCCATAGGCTTCATCAGACTTTGTAAGGAGTCTATGATAGAAAAAAAAAAAAGATTAAAACCAACTCCCTGACCTAAAGACATTAGTTTTGAAGAAAAAAAAAATCTATGTATAGTTATTCAATTGGATCCAATCAATAAGAATTTACTAAATGTCTCCCATATCTCATTCAAAGATTGCCATGAACTGTCAGACACTCAGATAAAAATAAGACAATTCCTGGACACTAGTGACTTACCTTTTAGTGATTATATATTTAAATTCAAATGGTTGTGATTTCAATATCGATTGTAGTTTATCTATGTCTGCCCATCTTGTGTAACAATTTTCCATGTCTTCCCATAATTTCACTACAGAAGAGCAACAAAACTTGGGTACAAAATACTGGATACCTTCCTTAATTGCTCTTAGCATTTCCAAGATATCTGTGGAGCACATGGGCTGTCTATGTTCTCTCTCCCTCTCTCACCATATTATCAGCTCATCTTTTTTGTTTTTATATATTATAGGACATAGGTTTATAGAATCATAAAATGTTAGACTTGGATGGTCATCTTGGAGATAATTTAATTTAGGGGTTATTAGTGTGAAAACTATTGACTTCACTTGCTTTAAAATGTTTTTAATTTTAAATGCATGAAGTAAAATATATAGGATTGCAATTTATGTTGATTGTTTATCAGAATATTCTTTTTAAAATAGGTTCATAGTTTCAGGTTAAAATCTCGATTTAGTCCAACTTATTCTTTTCATAGATGATAAAGTAGAGGCCCAGTTTCATGTTTATTTTTCATGATGGGGCTGGAGTAAAGCTAGGAAGCACTTCCTTCCGTGGGAGTTGGTGGAAATTCTTCTGGCCACCTTAATGGACCATGACTCCAGAAATGTGAGATAGCCAGCACAGATGCAGAAGAGCTTTAAAGAGAAGGAAGCTGGCTTGTCAGCCAGCTGCCTGCTGTGAATTAAACCTGCTCCAATTTCTTCAGTTCTTTGAGTGGGAGATGCTGCCACCTGCTGCCTCCATCGTTCCTGCTGCACTAAGAATGAACAAACTGCCATATCTGTCAATTTTCCTTATTAATGGGAATCAAAACACACACACACACACACACACACACACACACACACACACTATTTGTCACCATTCCTAATGACTCAGCATTGCCAGAACCAACTGACAATTGTAGAAACTCAAAAGACTGATAGATTTTCCAATGCTTTTAAAATAATTTTTCTCTATCAGCTGCTTTCATTTGAAATCTCTGCTTTTTCTAGGAAAAATTCTGACAAAAACCTATTTTTCAGAGCTTTGGACTTAAAAATTTGAATGCAGCTTTTCATTCTCCCCCTCTGTTTGATAATATCATCCAAAAATAATGAATACTTCCTTTTTCTGTTTCTATCCAATTTGAGCAAAAGCAGGGAAAGAGAAAGAGGGGGGCATGGGTAAAAGCAGATAAAATCCATAAGAAAGAAGTGGTGTCTGTTTTTCCCTCCAGCAGAACAAGTTTATAAGGAATTTTAAAGACATTATCTATTTTTTCATATAGTAGATACTCCATGTTTCCAGTAAATATTTAGCAAAGGCTCCTTTTACACCTTAGTATTCAGAATGGCTTTCTGGGTTCCTTTTGAATTAATCATTTGGCTTCATGTGATTTATTTAAAGTGGGTAGTGGATATGAAGCTTGCCAAATCATGGGAGACTTTCGTTAGTATCTCAGACACATAACTCAGGAAAGTAGTTATCCACTCTGTTAATATCAACTTGACAAATAGATGACTGTGTAGTATTCAGCAGGGGATGTGCCTGATTGGATGATCTCTTTTCTATAAACACCTGGGCATCCACAGCATTAGTTCTTCAAGCAAAACAGGTGTTTCTCTTCAGAAAATGCAATTACCTTGTTCTCTAGAAAAAGAATCTGCTAACTGTTCTTTAGCTTTTAGTACTTTTTAAAAAAATTTAATAGCCTTTTATTTACAGGTTATATGTATGGGTAACTTTACAGCATTGACAATTGCCAAACCTCTTGTTCCAATTTTTCACCTCTTACTCCCTACCCCCTCCCCCAGATGGCAGGATGACCAGTAGATGTTAAATATATTAAAATATAAATTAGATACACAATAAGTATACATGATCACTCTTTTTTGTGTCACACTATTGAATCTTCCTCTCATGTTACAAACAAATCAACACATTATTCTTCTCCAGTTTTTTTTTTCTTATTCAACTACCTGTTGATGATATCCCATGTGTCTTTTGGGGGTTTCTGAGGATGCATTATCACACCCATCTCCCCCCTTTTTTTTTGGCGGAGGCAATTGGGGTTAAGTGACTTGCCCAGGGTCAAACAGCCAAGAAGAGTTAAGTGCCTGAGGGCAGATTTGAACTCAGGTCCTGCTGATTTTAGGGCTGGTGCTCTATCCACTGCACCACCTCACTGCCCCCATCTCCCTTCTTTTCTACTTAGGATGAGGCTAGCTTGTCCAACTGTCTTTGAATGTCATTGATCAGTTTTCCAAATGTTGAGGAAAATTTGGGAGGGCAGAAGACTTGGGTTTTCGTTGGCTTTCAAACTTTCAGCAAAGAAAATCTCTTTACCCATCAGATAAGTGCCTTCTGTACAATGTGTGATCTTGAAGAATTTCCTGAGACATTATGAAGTTAAATGACTTGTCTAGGTTCATATGTATTAGAAAGTGAATTTGAATCTAGATTCTCCTAACATGCCATCTTGCCTCTCATGTATATTCATAATAAAAATCAAAAGGCATACTAAGGACTGTCATAAATTATTGTAGTTTGTGATGGATATTGTTACCACTTCTTCTTCTTCTTTTTAAATAGCATGGAAACAAAATTAGACCATAGGATCTGGAGCAAGATACTTATATTAAAATCCTCCTTCATTTTTCGTAGCTTTGTAGTCATAAAAAGCCACTTAATTTCTCATTATAATCTGCAAGATAGGGGCATGAATGCTTTTACTTCTTCCTTCCTAGGGCTATGGTGGAGAAAGCACTAGGCAAACCTGAAAGTGCTACAGAAATACATTTTTTATCATGTTATATCACTTCTTATGTGGAAGTCTTCATGATATTATGGCCTTTTTAATGCATTGTAGCAAAAATCATTGAGTTCATGCATTACTGGAAGAAGATAGTTCAGTGATGGGACAAGATGAGATTTAGTAGAGAGACAACTTGGGTTATAGACTGGTATATTAAAAACCTTTTGTTTCTTTGAAGCAGAGGATAGTCTCTATCATGCATGGAGAACTTATATTATGTCCAAAGTAATGGGCAAGAACTGCATGGGTAGGATGAGACAATATAGAAGATAATTTGTATCAGAGAAAGGAGCTATTTTTGTTCAGTCATTTCAATTGTGTCTGACTATGACCCTATCTGAGATTTTCTTGTCAAAGATACTGGAGTGATTTGCCATTTCTTTCTCTGGGTCTTTTTTTTTTTTTTTTTTTTTTTTTTTTTTTTACAGATGAGGAAACTGAAGCAAACTGGGTTAAGTGACTTGCTCAACGTCACCCAGCTAATAAGTGTCTGAGCCAGGTTTGAACTCAAGAAGATGAACCTTCATGACTTCAGGACTGATGCTCAATCTACTGTGCCACCCACACAAAAAACAAAAACACCAATTCAGTAGGGTAAGATCTATATGATCAGTGACTATTAGAACTATTGGATCTGTCAACTTGGTTTTATAGCAATCCCATCTGGCACAGAGAACCCTAGTCCTTCTCTGAGAGTCTGAAACTAAAATATCCCAAACCTTGGAATCTTCCCGTGCCTATCTATAAGTCAAATGCTTACATCCTCAGCCTTACAGCTAACCTGCTTCGTTGTATCACTCAAGTGGACCTGTTATTTATTTAGATGTTCCCTCTAATATCATATACTTTCATACCTGCTCATCAAGTGTTTCTTGTCCATGTTTTTCCATAATATAATATAATGTAAAAGGTTCAACCTATTTTCTTGGAGGAGCCTTTTTTTTAACTTCTTTTTTTTTCTCCTTAGGCAAATTGAGGTTAAGTGACTTGCCCCAGGGTCACACAGCCAGGACTTGTTAAGTGTCTGAGAACAGATTTGAACCCAGGTCCTAGTGACTTCAGGGCTGGTGCTCTAACCACTGCACCACCCAGCTGCCCCAAGAATTCTTTTTCTTTAGACTTTATTAGGATACTAATTAAGTATCAAACTGTCGTAACTGTAATCCTTCATTCTCACCATGTTATTTCTTAAGTATACATTTCTCTAATAATATCCATTACTCTAATTCTTCTTCAAAATTCTTTCTTCTCTATGTGTTACAAGTTGCTCACACCTATCATCCCTCTACATTTCCCTCTGTGTGACAGACTATAGTATTGAATGACTTGAAGCCATACACCAATATTATCAGTAGATTATTGCTATTAAAAAACTGAATCTTCGTTTCTTGGAGAATCAGGAGCCTTTAAAGAAGCTTTACAATACCCTAAGGGTAATCTACCCTGCTTTCCTTCTATTTAATTCTAGGCCCATTTCACTTATAGTATTTGTTATTCATACACATATGTGTGGGCTTGTACACATAGCCACATAGACCTGAGTAAGGTCAATACTGACATGTCCCATTTAAGCAACAGGCAATATTCATTCACTTGATTTTTGCTATGTGGATAGTTAAGCCAAATTCTTCCCTTGCCTTTACTTGTATTTCCCAAGAGAACCAGTAAATATATTTCCACTTAGACCCAATTTCCTTCTTCTCAAAGATGTCAAGATTGATATGATTTAGTTACTTTAGTAGTATGTTCACTCATTGATTTAAGAATTACACAGTTATCATATCAAGTCTAAAAAGAGATTCTTAACTTTATTTTCTATTTAACTATTATTTTATTATTTTTATTTATAATTTATTTTAATTATATATTTTAATCATTTATATATAATTATATATTTATATGTATTACAATTACATATTATATTATAATTATATGAATATATAACATAAATTATATATAAATAAATATATATTATATTTATAATATATAATATATATTATATATTTTGTAATTTATTTTTAATTTTATTTATAATAATTATTATTTATTTTATTTTTTATTTTCTATATTTTTATTTTCTATTATTTAACTATTATTCCACTCTGACACCATCATTGCAGAAGTGTGAGCTGCACAGCGCTGAAGACCATTTAAAATATTACTGTGGACAAAGATCCACTTTGTCCACAGCATCACTGTGTGGCTTACTGATGGCAAGTCTCTCCATACTTTATCTTGGAAAGCAGATTGCCTCTCTCTCTCTCTCTCTCTCTCTCTCTCTCTCTCTCTCTCTTTTTGCTAAGTCTACACTCAAAGTCTTTTTCAGAATGGTAGAATCCACCAGGATTTGTACTTTCTTTGCATAATCTTAGGAAACTGAGAATTATTATCACACCATAATATAGCTTTGCAGTAAGCAAATGGGAAGTTTGGTATGATAAATGCAGGATGTTGTTGTGAAAAAACTATTGAAATAGCTCTATAAATGTATAAACAAAAGATGGAGAATCTTAGGGAATCCTACAAATGAAGCTGATGAAAGAAAAGTTGTTCATTTTTAGCCCACTAATTTAAATGATAAACTATGAAAAAGTAATAAAACTATGAAAAAGTAATCTGTAATATAGGCCACCCTATTATTCTTTAGATAAAAAAAAAGTCTAATGTAAGTATCAATTGTTAATTATTGCTGTTCTGTCTTTACAACCTTTTAGCATGAATCAAAGAGTATACTATTACCACAGCAACAGTAGAGTTCACTTTAATTTCCTCAGATTTTACCCTAGGGCATGATAGTAAAAGACAATCCTTACACTTTATCATTGATTAAACTGACTGTTTTCTTTCAAAATTCAGTTCTCCAATACTTAATGTTCCTTTCCTGAAAAAAAGTCATAGGGTTACCCAGTTTTCTTGGTTTCTTTTAAGTGTGGCTCTTAAAATCTGTATTTGACATACATTTGGCAATCCCACTGCATATCCATGCCCTGCTCTTCTGCTTCAAGATCCTTTATGCATGAATATTGCTAATATATTGCTAATTGCTATAATTGCTATATTGCTAATCATTTCCTTGCTGTTGAATCAGTTTCCTCTTTAATGTTGCCATTGATGGACAAAGAGTGGCCAAAAAAGTTTGGGGAAATTATAGATCACAATCATCTATTATCTTAGAAAATTACAGATTTTAGACAAATACTTTATATATTAGTAATCTAGTTAAGAAATGGTAGTATCCCTAAGTGAAATTTAACAGACTGACTTTAAAAAGTAAAGATTCAAGTAGCTTGAGTTCTGAATTTAGAAGTCTTGGTTCTTTCTTTGTATCATCAGGAATATTTACAAAAGTTAGTATAGTTTTCCTGAAGGTTTGTAAGTTCTAGCTACAAAGAACTAGATTTATTAGTTTGTTATAAATTTGTTATCAGAAGATGAAATTTTATAAATGTAAATAAATAAAAGTAATATGGAAAAAGGGCTAGAGGATGCTTGGAGGCTTTTAGGATTTGTCACAGACCTGTATTACATTCAAGACACTCTTATTGTTTCAAAGTCTATGCAATTCATAATTTGTTACCAAAAGATGACATTTTATAAATATAAATAAAAGTAATACAAGAAGGGATAGAGGAAGTTTTTGGGATTTAACACAGAGATCAAAGTGTTCTGGGTTTACATACATGGTACTTCAATTGCTTCAGAGTCTTTTTAGATCAAAGCAAGGGGGTTATCCTAAACGGGAATGAAGAGAAAAAGAAAGAAATAACATCTCATCCCCTAAGATCAACACAAATAGAAACATGAACACACATACACACACGCTCACACACACACACACACACACACACCCATGCATGCATTTTGAGTCATAAATTTAAAAGGAAATTTTTTAGGGACAAGGAGAAAGTGCTTGGACTAAATTCATGGCAATTTTAACTAAAATTACTCATTTTGCACCCAGTACATCCAGTTCCAAAAGAGAACCATCTTATTTTGAACATCTTATATTTTGAGCAGTGATAAGGAAGAGGAGGGGCTGGAACTATGTGGCCTCTGAGGTTTCTTCCAGCTCTAGATCTAGCATCCTCAGATAGCTACAGTGATCACAGGCCTATGAAAACATGCTGCAGGGTCCTTCCTTATCATCAGAACATTTTGCCTCCACATCAGGAGATCAAACATTACATGTCTCCATGGCATTGTTCCAAATGTTTTCTACTAAATACAGACACCTTCCAAAGCACACAATCTCTACAGGGACTCTGTTATTGGCAAGAGAACACCATGCATTAACCTCTTTAACCAGACACATCCCTGGAGTTAAGTGCTTTGGCTGGTGTGTAAACAGAGCTCTCCATTTCCTGTCACATTACAAGCCATTAATGATACAGACAGAACTCTCCCCACTTGTGAACCCTTTCTCTTATCTGACTTTGCAATCACCATCTGCATCAGTTAACTACTTCCCACCTCCCCCATACTTCTTGCTTCATCTGTCCTAGACAATCAGTGTTTAGATGAACATTACAATTGTCCAGAAATGAATTTCTCTATAAAATTTAACTTATATTGCTTTACACCTAAGTTACTATTTTTGTGCTTCATTGTCCTCATCTCAACTTCATTTGGTTGTTGTCATTTTGTTTCTAAATCCAAGAATCAAAGTGGAAGAGGACATTAAAATATACAGAAAAACAGAACAAGGCTTACCCTACTTTATCCTGATGTCTTACTAACATGTCATTTTTACTTTCCTCTAAATCATGTAAAAAGCAAGGATAGTCATATAGCAACAATAATGCAAGTGCTCTTTTAAAGGAAAGGAGGGAATTAAATGTTGAGACTTTTACCACTACTAATGTCTAAACTTCTCTCCAGGACAAGACATTTTCTTCATTTTATGTTTAAAATAAGGAATTTCATGCTTACGTTGGAAACACATATAATAAAATAAAGCATTTCCCATGACTTTTTTTGATAACTAGATCACTTACAATACTTGATAATTAACTATTATAAAAAAGTACTTGAGGAAAGATTTAATGTAGATGAACATTCAAATAAAGCAAACCATTTTAAAAATATGATGGTCAAGAAAAGAAGAGATATTAGGTAGGACAATCCACTCAAAGTTGTACCAGAGAAATATACTAGCAGGAATGAATAGGCCCAATTGTCCATCAGATCTCTCCAACTCAACACTTCAGAAACAGAATTCATCATTCTTCCCCCAAACCCATTCTTTCTCCTTACATTCCTATTTCAGTTAAGGGTAACCCTGTTTGAAACTGAGTTAGTTATCATCCTCAATTCTTCACTCTTAGCCATCCCTTTCTATTTAATTAGTTATCACATCTTATTGATTCAGTTTCTATGGTATTTCTCATACTTATCTACTGTTCTTAAGAAATGATTGCTCCAAGTTGGGATTATACTGATAATAGAAGTAACAATATCTGATAGCCTGACTTGATTAGGATAATTCAGAAAGATAATTTGAGTATGTTGTTAGATCCTGAACAGGTTGTTAAAATCATGGAATTTGTTCCTAAAATGAAAATTAAAATTAAAAAAAAATAAAAAATTTAAATATTTAAAAATAAAATGGTGAATTTAGAGATTATTTAATCTAATTCCCTCATTTTACACATGACAAAACTGACAACCAGAGAAGTAAAGTGAGTTGTTCAATATTAAATAGATAATAGTAGCAGAACTAGGATTTGAATTTAGATTTCCCAATGTTCTTTCTACAATTTCCTTCCCAATTGAAGAGGAAAAGACTAATGTCTTTTTGATTATTTTTGCATTGATTGATGCATTATTGATTACTGAATATGAACATGGCAGTTTGTCATGGAAATTGTTTTAAAATTATATCTGCTTCTGTTTCCCCTGACCACCTACTCCCTTCTAGTTATTTTAAGTTTATAAGCAGTCAGTACAAAGTAGCAAAAGCAGTAAGAGTGAAGTGCTAGGTGAATAAAGTGCCAGGAGTGATGTTAGGAAAACTCATTTTCCTGAGTTCAAATTTGGCTTCAGATGCTTACTAGCTATGTGACCCTAGCCAAGACACTTAATCATGTTTGCTTCAGTTTCCTCATCTGTAAAATGAACAGGAGGACAAAGTGGCAAATCCTTCCAGTATTTATGTCAAATAAACCCCAAGAGTCGGAAATTATTGAAATAACTTAATAACAACAACAATATTGCAAAGGGAAATCTAGAAGTCACAGAATGTCTCAGATATCAAAGGAGCATAATTTGTTAACTGTATCCCATATTAGTTAAAAATCGCATCTTGAAACTATGGACTAAATCAGGACCTTTTAGTCTTATGATCTCAGACATCCTCAGTAAGACCAGCAGAACACCAAATGTTACTGATAACTTTTGAGATAGTGTGGTTATGTTAATGAACTAACCCAAGGTAGCATGAATAGTCTCTCTTCCACTAAAAGCCTATAAATCTCCATTAACATACAGCCTAATCAATGGAAATTGCACAAAATGAGATAATTCATTCATTTTTCATTGTCTTGCTGGGAGACAATTATGCTCCTTTTGTAGTATGAAAACGATATGCAAGCATTTCCCTGTGTAAGCAATAACGAGCAATACTTTGTGCTACCTGCTAAAAGCAATGGGAATTGTAGAAGAACCATACTACACAGCTAAAAACTACCTGTAGAGAAAAACATATGGCAGGTAAAGACAAGCCTTGTGGAAGTTTGAAGGAATCTTTGTATTTGAGAATAAAAATGACTCTGAGGATTTATATTAGATTCATTCAAGGGCTTCTATTTTGTATTCCCTTTAAATTAAACTTTCTTCTGTAATATTATAAGCATCCTGCTTCCATGAGGGGATAGCATGTGAAGATTTTCTCAAAGTTTTTTGAAGATAGACATATAAGTTAAAAAAAGGTGAGAAAAATCTATCCAAGTAGAACTATTCCTGTCCTGTCATCAGAATCTCAAATACAGAAAAGTGAGTAGCATCTAGGTAAGTGATGATCAGCAATTGAGCCACTCTATTACAACACAAGTCAAAACTTTACCCAGTAGAGGATACAATTGAACATATATGAAAATTTGACATGTGATAGTTCCATTGTACCTTGCTCTGGATAGAGCCCACTTTTGAACATTATGTTTACTTGTAGATTTTTACAATTTACTTTTACAATTTTTAATTTAATTTTACAATTTTACAATTTACAAAGAATATTGAAAAGCTGAACTGTCTAGGAAAGAATGACCAAGAATATTGGAAAGAGTCTCAATAATATGTCAATATGAAGCTCTATTTAAGGAAGTAGGATGTTGGGCTCTGAGAAAAAAGACCTAGGGGAAACATAAGTATCTTATAAAGGGCTGTCATATAGATAAGAGCAAAATTTATTTGTTTCCCCTGAACCAAAAGAGCAAAACCAGAAGTATGGCCTGAAAGCTGCAGAGAAAAATTTACTTAATATCATGGAGAATCTTTCTTAAAATGCAAGCTATACAAAATAGAATGGGCCACTTTAAGTGGTTGTGGTCTGCTCTTCAATGGAGATCCTTAAGCAAAAAGTGCAACACCACTTGGTCGAAAAGGTGATTTTTTTTTTAATGAGATACAGAATGTTTAGTTGGCCTCGGAGGTCCCTTCAGACTTCGAAACCGTGATTTTGTGATCTAAGGTTTTTGAGACTTTGCATATGCAATATATTGCCTAAGTGTGAGAAGTGAAGGGAAAAGAAAATTTAAAAATTATTTGGTGATTGTTAAAGACACAAAAATATTCAACGTCAGTCTTGACAAAACTCATTCAGTCCTATTTTTAAAAATCATGCTTTCAGCCAAATCAATTGAATTAAAAACAAATAAAAAAAAAACAAATAATTTAAAAACAACAAAAAAAAATTTCCCTATTCCCACATTCCCAACTTTCTTAGCTACATCTAAATTTATAGATTTGGCAAACCAAAAGAAATATGATTTCTTTGTAAATAGAATCCATAGCTGTGTAGAGAGTACTTGAACTTTATACCTTGGACTATTCTGCAGCTTATCCTTGAATCTAAGGAATGGACCATTAATACTGTTTTCTGTGTGAAAATTGGTTTCCTGACCAAATCATTCTCCAATTGATAAATGGTCAAAAGATATGAACAGACAATTTTCAGATGATGAATTTGAAACTATTACCACTCATATGAAAGTGTTCCAAATCACTATTGATCAGAGAAATGCAAATTAAGACAACTCTGAGATACCACTATACACCTCTCAGATTGGCTAAGATGATAGGAAAAAATAATGATGAATGTTGGAGGGGATGTGGGAAAACTGGGACACTGATGTATTGTTGGTGGAGTTGTGAATGAATCCAACCATTCTGGAGAGCAATCTGGAATTATGCCCAAAAAGTTATTCCTTTGACCCAGAAGTGTTACTACTGGGCTAATACACCAAGGAAATACTAAAGAAGGGAAAGGGACCTGTATGTGCCAAAATATTTGTGGCAGCCCTGTTTGTAGTGGCTAGAAATTGGAAAATGAATGGATGCCCATCCATTGGAGAATGGTTGGGTAAATTGTGGTATATGAATGTTATGGAATATTATTGTTCTGTAAGAAATGACCAGCAGGATGAATACAGAGAGGCTTGGAGAGACTTACATGAACTGATGCTCAGTGAAATGAGCAGAACCAGGAGATCATTATATACTTCAACAACGATACTGTATGAAGAAGTATTCTGATGGAAGTGGATTTCCTTGACAAAGAGACCTAATTCAGTTTCAATTGATCAGTGATGGACAGAAGCAGTTACACCCAAAGAAAGAACACTGGGAAATGAATGTAAACTGTTTGCATTTTTGTTTTTCTTCCCGGGTTATTTTTACCTTCTGAATCCAATTCTCCCTGTGCAACAAGAGAACTGTTTGGTTCTGCACACATATATTGTATCTAGGATATACTGCGACATATTTAACATATATAGGACTGCTTGCCATCTAGGGGAAGGGGTGGAGGGAGAGAGGAGAAAAATCGGAACGGAAGTGAGTGCAAGGGATAATGTTGTAAAAAATTACCTTGGCATGGGTTCTGTCAATAAAAAGTTATTATAATAAATAAATAAATTAAAAAAAAAAAGAAAATTGGTTTCCTGTTTGAACTTCCATTGAAAAAACTGAATTGATCTCTCTACTTTAATTCTCATATATCTTTCCTTCATTTTTTAAACTACGGATCTTCCCAGAAAAGCAACAACAGATGACTATAGTCAATTTAAGGATTCCAACTATGATTTACACTCATTCATTCATAAATAAAGTTGAATAAAAAGCTTTCTTAAGTAGACTACACATTGAAACATATATTTCTGTCATGGTCCTGCAGGTATAATCTTTAGCTTACTCAAAGCATTTAACATTTTTCACATTCTCTAAATAGAACTTCTTTTTAAAGTGTCATCTTTTCTATATTTTTATTGCCATCAGATAAATTTTGAAAAAAATAATTTTATTTGATGGCTTCATTTTAGGCATAGTCTGGACTATGAAATCTCTAACTACACTTATACAAAGGATGCAATAAGAGGATCACTTCACCTGATCTGTCATTGAATTAAACCACAATGAAAATGGCCTCAGAAAAACTAGTATCCTTTGTCATGTCACTGAAATTTTACATAAAGAACATTTTACAATTATATACATTTGGCCATTTTTTCAAAGAATTGTTACTCTTCTGGCCATGGCTTCATGACATCTACCAAATAAAGTTCAAATTAATGGCAGGGAAATCTAAACCCACATACACATTTGAGGAAGTGGGGTGGAAGCATTGAAAGTCATGTTTAGAAATACAATGTGATTATGGTGTTATAATAAAAAAAAGTGCAAAGTGTACACAACTGAGTATTTGGGCTATAACATAATTTTTATTCTGAGTGAGAATTATATATTAGTACCTCAAATGATCTTCATTTGTAAAAATGGGTGAACAAACAAAAGAAAGGGTTTTGATAAGAGGTGAAATGAAAGTTTTCATGGTAAAAGTACTTTTGGTTGAAGGTGCCTTTGATTTTTTGTAAGCATAACATCAGGGAGAAAAAAGTATTTTTTTTTGCTTTTGCTTTGGTATGATAGCTGAGTTTCTGGAAAGCAATTAAAATTTTTAAGAACATAAATGATAAAAGTATAAAACAAAGCTAATTATTATGTCTCAGAGAACCCCAAAGCTCCTGGACTGTAAATATTTGAAATCTTGTCAAAAAGTAGAATTTATGGCACTATGGAAGAAGAACTTGAATTATGTGTTTTATTTTTAAATCACTGCTGCTAAAAATGTGTTTCCATAGTAACAAGGTCAACATCAGCAGCTACTGTAGACTTCCTCTACCTTTTTTTTTTAATAGTGGATTTCAAGATCTCTTTCAAATACCCATTTAGAAACTCAATGAAGAAGCAGTTTTCTTGATCATCCATCTGAAGCAAAATGAGGCAAAACACACACACACACACACACACAGAGAACACTGAAAGGCTTATGTTTTATGGATAATGAGCACTCATAGCTGTCACATTTCCAACAAGAAGTCAGTCCCACTAGCTACCATGCCAATCTCAAACATGTTCTGCTATAAGCCTGATCATCTTTCAAGACAAAAGGTTATTTACACTCTTATTCTAACAGAAATTGCAAGGTATCTACAAACACACTTCTTTTAACATCTAATTACTGTAAATACTAAAAGCATAAATCCCAATTATTAGAAAAGTTTCATACACTCAGGTGAATTTTATCACAGCAACGATAAATTTGCCAAATTTCATTGCTCTTTGATCTAAGGAATTATTTATTAGTCTATAAAATAAAATCACTTAACTCAAGATGAAAGAACAAATTAATGGTATCAAAGATCCTTCATAATCTGACCCCCAATTTACCTTTTCCTCTCAATACTTCACTGATAACATGTATCCAATACTCCAGTTAAAAAACTATTTCCCAAACATGTTCCATGTGTTCTTGCCTCCATTTTGCTGTTCCTTCTGATTGGAATAACTTCTACTATAGCTACCATATTCACTTATCAAAATCCTATTCACTCTTCTGGACTCACTTCAAATGTCATATCTTTCCTTTAATTTCTTCTTTTAAAAAGATGATTACTAATTGTAATAAAATTACTAAATAAAATTGTAATAAAATTACTAATTTCACTCCACTCCTCTTTGTTTTGGTCTCTCACACCTGCCTTCAATCCTTCCTTTGTCTTTTTTCTTCCTTCCTCTTATCTGATACCATTGGGTTAAAAAAATTATTTTTTAAAAATTATAAGAGAGATTTGAAAAATGACTGAATTTCTAGGATTTGTAATTCAGAAGGATTAGCATTCATTTACAATCCTGAAATTGATTTGGATTATTTGAACTTTGAAGACAAACCTGAGCCACACCCAGGAGGCTTAAAAGAGAAACCCACAGTCTTTAAGAGAAAAGAGTAAGAAAGAAATTAATGGGGATTATAAAATCAAATTAGCAGCACCAATAGGGATAGTGGGTCCCCAAGACTGCCTTAAACTTAAGCTGAGCAAAAAAGAATTATAGCACAAGGGTAATAAGCAATTAAAAGGAAAAACTGAAGGAAGGCTGAAGTGCATCCAAGAAAAAAAAAAAAAAGGCTGAGGGGAACCATCAGGTTCTGCAATTCTCTTGGAACAGAAAATTGAGACTGAAGGTTTCAGTTGTACTTACTTACCTCTTTGAGGTCAAGTTATTCCCAAAGGTTTGTTTTTTTTTCTCCATATTTCTCCTCCTCTCTTGCTTGTCTTATTAACAGACACTGTAATATATATTCTTGTCACTTCTTTTACCTAAATGTTTCAAGTATCCTGGTTTTACTTCATCAAATTTAAACAGGTGAAGGATTATCTAGATCTACAGAAGGATTAGCTAGATCTACAAAGGACTTTAAATAAAGATGGAGACTTGTAGTCTAATGATATTTTTTGTTGACTCCAACAAAGTCCTTAAAAGAAAAGAGAAAGGGGCCATATGGATCTAAGGGACATTTTATTGCCTTATGGCTAAAAATAAGATAACTACAAAACTCTGGTCTCTGATGTCAGAAGGGAAAAAGCATGGTAGAAATAGGTGAGGCCTAGGTGAGAGATTCAGAGGAGCTGAAGAAACAGAAAAGAATAAGTACCCTCCATAGAACTACCCATTAGTTCAACAAATATATTTGTGAGCTTATGAGCAGGCAGAGATGACAGCTTATTTATCTTTCTATTCCCCCATAATACCCTACACTTGGACAATATTCAACATATATAAATTGATTGAATACTGAATTATTTTAATATTTTTTTCCTTCTTATCAGTCTATTCTATTTTACTTGCTAACTAAATAAAAACTTTCATGAAGGTTTAAAGATTCATTTATCAGAATAAATCTTTATAAGGCAACGTTTCAGAATGAAATATTTTTATCTTTTAATTCAAAGATTATAATGAAACCACAATTTGTAGGGGCGGGACATAATAGGACATCCTTGGACTTGAGACTGGAGAAGCTGAATTTGAATTCCAGTTCTCATTTTTATTACTTGTGTAACTATTGACAAATTACATAAGCTCTCACCATTTTATAATGTAGCTAATGAATGTAACTATTTGACTCATGGAATTCTTGTGGACAAATCATTTTGGATAACAAAATGCCATATTATATTATCATTATTATTGTTTATTCTTTGTTAGTGTGTCTATTTATGTAGATATTGAAATAGAAATTATATTGAATATAAGTGGAAAATAAAAACATTACATTGAACAATATAAACTAACTATTGAAACATAAAATGTTAATGGCTATAAATACACATAGCCTTTTTTTACCTAGAACTTTTTTTACAAGTAACCTTAAAAATAAGTCTATTATTTATCTAATAAAAAGGCTAAATGACTTATACTTCTCTTCAAACAAAAATGGAGGTAGTTTTGAGTAGTTTTCTGTGTTAAAGTGATTGGTATTAAAGCCAAGGGGAAGTTGGCTGTGAATATTGTTACAAATTTAAGTGATTTACAAAACAAAAAAATCTAACAAGTCAATATAAAAAATTTTTTTGGGGGGGACGATTTGAAGGATTGGTAGTTCAATAGATAATTGCCTAATTCCATTTCACATGGTTTCCTTTATAATAAAGAAAATCTCAAAAGTGAAAGGTTCTCTGAAATTTGAAAATATTTCCATTATTGAGGGTATTTTGAAAAAAAATTATGAAAGGAGACTAGGCAAATTTTTGCAAATGATTTCCTATACCACATCATATTTTTATAGCCACACTATTGACTGAAAGATACAGTGGATACAAGATTTTATAGCGCTTCTCAATTGATGATTACCAGAAATCATTTGGCTTTGTATAAAAAAAACAAAACAAAACATTTCTTCCAATAAGAAATCTCTTGTTATGTTAAAATTAGACAAGATGTTTATGATGGAATATTATTGTTCTATAGGAAGTGAAGAGTGGAAAAAACAAAAACAAAAACAAAACATGGAAAGTCTTCATGAACTCAAAGTGAAATGTACTGTATACAAAGTAATAACAATTTCTGAGATGACCAGCTGTGAGTGACTTTGCTATTCTTGATGTACAATTATCCACTACTACATAGAAGGACTTATGATGAAAAATCTTATCCACACTCAGAGAAGGAACTGACTGTGGCCAAACACAGATTGAAGCATTCTCTCTTTATCTTTCTCTCTCTCTCTCTTTTTTTTTTTGTTGAAAGTTTTTATTTTCATTAGGATGGAAGATTTGTTTGTTTGTTTTTTTCCACATCTTGACTTTTATGGAAATGCTTTGCATAACTTCACAAATGGTTTCTTAATTGTGAGTGGGTATAAGGGAGAGAACCTAGTACTCAAAAAAATTAAAAACAAATATATAAAAAATTTGTTCTGAATGTAACGGGGAAAATATTAAATAAATTTTTAAAAAATATAAAAAAAGATTAGACAAGATTTTTGACACATTAAAACATATTACCTCTGTTACAGAGGATGTCTTGTACAAGGTCCAAAAGGTGGTAAAATTCCCTGTAAATGATGAGATTTTCCAGATATTTTAGTTTATATGTAGAATTTTGTTAATTGTTTCAAACTTCAGGCTATTGTAGGGTCTCATACAATTGGAAGCATCTAAGTGGCTCACTGGGCAGCTACCTGTGTTTCAATAATGTTAACACATGTAGTTTATGTTCATTATGATCTATATACACCAGAGCCATCTCCCGTCGTCCTGATCTATATCTAGCCACTGAACCCAGATGGCTCTGGAGGGGAAAATGAGGAAAATGACCTTGCACAGCCCTCCCTCACTTCAATCCAATTCATTTGGATGTTGTAGCATTCCCTCCCTAATGTCATGGTCCTTTTTAGAAGGACAAACAATATACAAAGATACACTAAAGCTCTGTGGAGAGAGCATAGGGCTGGGAATCAAAAGATCTGAGTTCAAATCCAGCTTCAGATTGTATGACCCAAGGCAGATTACTTAATTAGTATTTAATTCACTGGAGGAGGAAATGGAAAATAACTGCAATATCTTTGCCAAGAAAACACCATGAACATTATGGTCCATGAGGTCACAAAGAGTCAGACATGACTAAACAATTGAACAACAATAACTTGATAGACCACTGGGATCATAGTAGATTAAAATGGTATTTGTTATTTATAGTTTGGGTTGCATTTTCACTATATCTCTGATGTTATTAAGCACAAAATCAATATGGGACTGTTTGACTGAAGTTCCTTAGTGTCTTTATCTTCTTATATCTCCCTTCCTAGTATGTTGACATTTAAGTTTAGTAACTGAAATGAAGTGGATAAAATGATGAGTTTTTTTTTTAAAGAAGGAAATACTCTAAAAATAATAAATTAGAGATATTTATGATATTCCTTTTGCTATTTTAATTGAAGACATCTAAGGGGGAGAAACAGTAGTTTCTTCCCTCTCTTCCTTTTTGGTCTCATGTTTTCTTTGTTTCGCATCTTTCAGAATTCCCATTACAAGAGTCACATTACCATTGCTCAGGTTCTTCTCTTAAAATCTCAAGTAACCCATAACTTTAACCCTGCTAGTTAATGGTGCAAATTTCCACAGAAAAGATAATTTGTGAATTTCTTCCCACTCTTGTAGATAATGAAGATAATGATGGAGAAAATGATGATAATAATAACTCAATCTAAATAGTACTTTAGAGTTTAGAAAATGTTTCTAATATCATGGCAACAATAAAGCTTTATTAATTGCCTTTTATTCACAAAGTGTGGTTCTCTCTCTAGAATACCTATGCAGTCAATAGATTGCTGGTCTTGAAGTAAGAAAGATCTGAGTTCAAATTGGCCTCAAATACTTATTAGCTGTGTAACTGTGGGCAAGTCATTTAATATTGTCTGTCTTAGTTTCCTCAACTATAGAGTAACAATAACACATTTCTCCCAGGATTGTGGAGAAAATAAAAGGAAATAGTAGAAACTTGATAAATTCTTCCTTCTTTCCCTCTTTCCTTTTTTTTTTTCCTTCTCAGAATGATCTTGTAAGAGGTAATCTTAAGTAGTATTATCCATATTTAATAGGTGAGGAAAATAATAATAGCTAGCATTTAGATAATACTTTAAGTTTGCAAAGTACTTTATATGTGCTACCCCATTAATCATTGTGAGACCCTTCTGATGTAGGTGTGTGTGTATAGGTACATGAAGTAAGTGCGTAGGTGAGGTAGATATTATCTCCATTTTACAGATGAGGAAATTGAGACACAGAAAGGTTAAGACACTTGCCCAATATGAGATAATAGTATCTAAGAATAGATTTGAACTCAGTTGTTCTTGACTCCAAGTAGAGCGCTCAATCCTCATTCCACCAAGCATGAAATAACTGAGTCACATTCACACAACTATAATGCAATCCTTCTCTAAAATACATGTTTCATTTTTTAACAAATATATGATGATTGTAAATTCAAGATCAAATTAATAACAAAAAACTTACATATATGGACCGAGGGTGAATACTCTAATGATTACAAATATCAGGATCACTGCAGTTAAAACTGCAGAAATAAGGGATGCCTGCAAGAGAAAATACACAAGTGTCATCAGTTTATTGAGGCAGATATTTTAATTTTGATGTTACTTTATTCCTTTAATCAAATTTGGCTTTTTTGATGACTTAGTACATTAAGATTCACTAGTTAATTCCATTTATTGTTATAGATAGGGGTAGGAAAATTCCAGTCTAGAGATCAGATATGAGCTTGACTTAATGCTTGTGCTTTCCCTCTAAAATTAACTTTTTCTTATAAATATTTTGCTTGTTTTTGCAGGTTACTTCCCCCATTGGACTGTGAGCTCATTTGAGAACAAGGATTGGGTTTTTATTTATTTATTCACTTATATATGTATCTTGTTTATTTGTCTTTCTTTGTATTCTCAACACAGCTCAATGCCAAGCAGATATCAGAAAATAAAAGGTTCTTTATTCTACTTATATGCATCCAGTACTCAGCTTAAGTACTGAGTAGTGATATTACCCTAGACAGCTACTTCTGCAAAACCATAACCAGATTTACAAGCTATTAGTGGATTTTGATGGATAATCATAAGCTGGTAATTGTTATGACTCCTAGTCTGTGTCTGTATTTATGCAGATATTTCTGTTTCTATTTTTGTTTTATTTTTTCCCTGTCTTATTTTTCCATGTGTTTTTCTTCCTCATTCCTCCTTTTCCCTCTTTTTCATTTCTCTTTTAATTGCCGTATCACAGAAACAATATTAAATTTAAATTGTACATACTAAATGTAAGTAAATTATAAAAAATAGATGAGCATATTTCATGTTATCTGTTCTTAATTCTAAAAGCTAGTTTGTAGAAAATTTTGTATGTTTTCTCATAGATGTATGGAAAAGAAAATACTTTTTAAAGAAATTCATCTGATTCTTGATTAATATTTTTTTTTCTTTTAGTTGATAGTTCTTAATACAAAAAAATCTCACTTGCTATAAACAAGAATGTACTGGAGTCATCTCAAGTCAGTTTTCAACAGCTGATTGTTAAATTTTCAAAGTAATTATTTCTATCATCTAAATGGGCAAACATTACAAAGCAGGGCTTGACTTATTGTATTGTTGATTTTTTAGACTTATGTTATGGAGATAATGTTAATAAATGCATATTAAATTTAAAAGTGAAAAAGGCATAACTTTTTTCTTATTAATAACTTCAGTCATCAATCCTTTATCTACTACCTATAATCTCAATAGTGATTAGATCTATGATTTTAATAGTTTAAGACACTCCTTGATACGAAAAAAAAATTTTTTTTTTTTACCAATACAGGTCAGTCTCTTTGCAATTTTTGATTTTAGAGAACTTCCTATAGTACTGGGCTCTGGGATTTGCCCATGGTCACATGTAAAAGTGGGACATGAACCCATCCTAGCTATAAGACCAGCTCTCTAACACTTTTGTCTGATTTCCTCAGTCAGGATTGTAGAGTGGCCTAATGTGCCAGATGCATGCACTTCTGCTAGGAATTCTTTTCATTTCTTGGCATTTGAGGTCTCTTAAATTATTTGCTATATTAACAGCTTTCTTTTAGTTTTTTGGTATATTAAATTTAAAGTAGAATGTAGGCTCTTAGTAGGAATTGTTTCATTCAATTCATTTATCTGGCAGTAGTATGCACATAGGAACATAGGTATTTTATAAAAGAAGTCTGTCAATTAATTAATGACTTAAAGGGAAAATAAAAAAAAAGAATGCTAAAAATTACCAAATACAATGGGAATGTTCTCCTTTTAATTGTCGTGCTTTTTTTCTATAATATAAAAATATATATATGAGGGGAAAAAAATAGAATGAAATAAAACAAATCACAAATGCAGCCAGGCAGACTATATTTATACCCCTATATTAAATGGAAAAATGTTGTAATGCTCTAGACAATTCAAGAAAAATGGCACTTTGGACAAAACCTGAGTATTTCAGGTGGAAAATTTGAACAGAATAGAATTAAAATTATCTGTATCCTCCTCATTTGTTGTTCAGTTGTTTTAGTCATGTTCAACTCTTCAAAACTCCATTGGGTTTTCTTGGCAAAGATACTGGGGTCGTTTGTTATTTCCTTCTCCAACACATTTTACAAATAAAGAAACTGAAATAAACAAAGCTAAGTGACTTCCCCAACATTACACAGATACTGTCTGAGACTAGATTTGATCTCAGTTCTACATGACTAGGCCTAATGCTATACCCACTGTTTTATTTAAGGGCCCTATTATTATATTCACTCTATACTTTATATTGAATGTATAACCCTATAATTGTGGATATATAATAAAAAGGCAAAGATTAAAGTTGATTGGATTACTAAGAAATTAGTAGGAATTCAAGATGAATGACAAGTTTTAACTTCTCATCATAAATGTTTGCTATTATGTTAAGTAGGGCTAAAAATTTAGAGCTGGAAAGGATCTTAGAAGTTCAACTAATCTAACACAATCATTTTATGAGGAAACTGAAGTCCAATGGTTAAATGACTTGCAAAGGTCACTCGAGTAGTAATAGAACTGGGAATCAGCTTCTCTGACTCCAAATTCATTGGGTTCTTTTTTAACTCATGACATCACACTAAGAACAATAACAATAAAAATAATCTTCAGGACAGCAAGAAATATGCTCCAAGAATCATATGTGAATAATAATATAATAATAAATAAAGGTTATAGTCGCACCTTTATTATAAAGTTTAGAGTTGATTATTCTTATGAGAACAGAAATCTGGCATTTATCAGTGTAAAATACATTGCAAGCCTTGAAGTACTACATGGTGACTATTGTTATTATCTGCAGTAATAATCATTTTAAAATTTGTTGAACCTGACAAAAAGTGTTAGTAAAAAATGGATAGTAGTTTGCAAACAATGATATTTTATTATGGTAGAAATGGACAAAAATGGATTATAGAATCTAAGAGTTGTTTTAGCTACCTACAAAAAATAAATTCTGCTTGTGTATATATAATATGGATTCCTTTTTCATTTTTGCTCTTAAGAAACCAAGCTTGTAGTTTGTGATAGTACCTGCTTTTAACAAGAAAAAGAAAGGACATATTTGTTTCACACTATGATTTGATGTTTAATCACTGATCCTAAAAGACTAATCTAATTCAACTATAGTTTACTTTAGGATAATCATAAATCATTTGGCTTTGCAGATAAATACTACAATTAAGAACTCTGCAAAGATGGCTGTGTTTTGGCATAATTACTTCAGTTGACAAGGTACAATCATTCCTGCTTTTATTTTAATTGTGGAGATTACCTTTCCCAGCTTTGCTATATCCCGGTACAAGCATAAAGGAAAGGAAAAGACAAGTGTAGAGAGCCCAATAATGAAGTGTCGGCTGATGAAAAAGTTATCAGGATCAACTAAAATACAAAGAAGATTATAACATGTTTAGAGGTTTATATAACAAGAGCATATATACATAATTATATATAACTTTTTCAATTTTTTTGACCAGACCTGTGATTTTCTTGGTGAGAGGAATTTCTTCTCTCAATACAAATTGCCACTTTCTTTGCCGCTGAGAGTACCAGAGAGTTGTTTGGGAAAACACTGACTAGATCCCACAGCCACTATGGTTAAAGAACTCTGCACTGAAACCTGTGTCTTCTTGACTCCCAGGTAAGTTTTGCATTCACTATGCAATACTACTCTTCATGTAGAGCATATATTCAATAGAAAACATTTGCCTTCTTCAGATCTGGGATTCCATAATTCTACCATGTCTCTAATGAATGGTTTTAGAAAACTGGGAAGGGGGGCAACTGAGAGTTTAAGTGGTATGTGGCAAGGTCACTTATCATTTATATACACACACACAAACACACATACATCAGAGGCAGAACTTGAAATCCAGGTAACAGGATCATAGCACCATAGATGTACAGCTGGTAAACCTTTCATTTCATAAGTGAGAAAACTGAAGCTACAGGAGGTTAAGGAATTTGTCCCATGTCACACAGGCAGAAAGATTCTTTTCAGTGTACTCAAGTCTTTTTGACTCAAAGACTATTCTTCTTGTTATTGTGATATATGGTCACTCATTTTTTTAAAAGCTCAGCATATTAAAATGTAAGTCATAACACCAAGGTTTTTGGAAGAAACAATTCTCAGGAAAGCGTATCAAACATATAAAATTACAAATGTACATAAGGCTCAGTCTCTAGTTAAAATGTTCTAATATTTCAAACCAAAGTGGGAAGTTTTTTTAACTTTATCTCATTTTAAAAGGAACCAAAAATAGTTAAGACTATGGAATGTACAATTTTTAAAAAAAATTTTTCTTTTGCTGAGGCAATTGGGGTTAAGTGACTTGCCCAGGGTCACAAAGCCAGGAAGTGTCAAGTGTCTGAGGCCAGATTTGAACTCGGATCTGCCTGACTTCAGGGCTGGTACTATATCCACTATACCAGTGGTTTGTTTTCAGTATCTTTATCTTATTAGAAATTATTGAGGCTCTCTCCAAAGCGTTTTTGTTTATCTGAGTTATATTTATAGACATTTACCATATTGGAAATAAAACTATTTTTGAATTTGTAGACCTTCTAAAAGGGTTTCAGAGATCCCCAGAATTCTCTAGACCATACTTTGAGAACCACTGCACTATACTAACTAGCTGCCCCAGAATGCACCATCTTTATATCTTTATATCCTTCCAGAGAAAAATAAATGTATATTTTTGTTTTTGTTTTCCATCATAAGAGCAGAAGGAAGTCCTGAGTAGCCATGGAAGAACTTTATGAGACAACAACAAAGACTTTTGTGTTCTGAGATAACATGAAAAACTCTTTGATATTACAACAGTAAGAATGCTTTTTAAATCCAAAGGTAGTTTAATTTTTCTTTTAGTTGTTTGTCTAGCTTTGAGACATACAATGAGAAGGGGGTTTATTAAATGCTTTTAGGAAAAAGATGACCTTTTTATATTATCATTCTTTATGATTTCATCTCTGCTTTTTTTCTAGGAAAACCTATTCTCCAGTGTTATTTAATTCCCAGAGAAGCTTCATGATTCTATGTTTCCTTACATAGAAGACATTTGACTAGGAGGAAAAGTATTAGCATATTGTCTCCTTCCCTCCTCTTTTCCTGTTTAAAGTACTTGCAAGTGGGTCATAGATATCTATTAGCAAGTATACATGCCACTAAGTGGGCCACCATTAAGTGATAGCAGATGAAGAAGAAAAAGCTGAAAAAAAAAAAGAGGGAAATTTTGTATCTAAGAGGTAAGGCTCTGGGTGTCTGGTTTTTAATCTTATACTGAGTGGGGTACACTGAAAAACTTGTCTAAACATATTTGCTTCAAGGTTGAAGAATATAAAAGGACAGGAGTGAGAGGGAAAGGGGAGGGGGAGATAGAAGGATAAGAAACAGAGAAAAAGAAAGAGAGCTAAGGACAAAAATAGAGATAAAGAGAGGGAGAGTTGAAAAGCCACTAATTCCTACTCTAAATTTGGTCAGTTGAGACAATAGGTCAAATGAAGACAACAGGATTTGTCATGGTAAAGAAGGTCTCTTCTAGAGAAACCCTTATATTCAGAACTCTAAATGACACTGGAGATTTAAAATTCAATAACTCCTCAGGGCCAACAGTTGTTCTTGTAAGCAACTATTTTTTCTTCCTTCTAATAAGATTTTCATCTATAATATTGTGATCTCAGCTTGGGGAGAAAGGTAGCATGAAAGGGAAAGAAAAGTCTATGAGCCAAGAAAACAATAAAACCCTCCAAATAGGTATTTTATGTGACACTTTTTGGTGACATAAAAGTTATACTTATAAATGATTTACATTTCTCATTTTAAGCTTTTTGAATAGTCTTTTGATTGGAAAAGGCTAGAACAAAAGTCTGAATCTAATAAAGTAAAATTTAAAAGCCATAATTGTTAAATCTTACATTTGGATTCAAATATTAAGTGCACAAGTAGAGAATGAGAAAGGAGATTAGATAAGTTTATCTAAACATGACCTGGGTTTGTTGTTGTTGTTGTTGTTCTGTTACAATATCTTTTAAAAACATTTATTACAATGTTTTAGGAGATAATAGTCTAAGAGTCCAAAAAATGATTTGATGATCATAGGCACTAAGAAGCATAATGAGTCCCAAGTTCACATCCCCAACTACTTGCTTGTCACTTAGATGCCTCATGCAATCTTAGCTTCCTAAAAGTTCTGATTCAGGTGCTTATAAAAAACTTCATCCCTTTAGTTGTTAGTATTTTCTCCCTTTCAAATGACTTCTATTTCCTTAAGTTATGAATACACACTGAAACCGCCAGTATAATATAAACTCTTAAAGGGACTTTTTAAAAATCATATATATTCCCTATAAGGGTGGCTAAGTAGAGCCATAGTGCAGAGTTCTGGGTGGAGAGTCAGCAAGATTCCTCTTTCTGAGTTCAAAATATGACCTCACACACTTACTATCTGTGTGACCCTGGTTAAATCACTTAACCATTTATCTAAAATAGATTGGACAAAAATATCCCTTTCCTACCTCCAACTTACACTAGCAAATGCTTAATAGACATTGAATAGAATCGAAATGAATCAGATAATGTCCACAATGAAAGATCTGAAATCCATCTGTTCTTTGCTCTGTTAGAACACACTAAAGTTTTGTGTTTCAATTTATAGCACCATAGTTTAGAAGCCCATAAGTGGGGTAGCATACATCCTTAAAAAAGGAAAGCAGGATGGAACCATGGGAGAACTGATTGAAGGAAACTGGGATGTTTAGTCTGAAAAAAGAAAAAAATGAGGAGGAGGATAAGGGAGAGGGACACATCATGGCTAGGAGGAGGATTAAATTATTCTGCTAACCCTCTTAGAGGTTAAATTAGGAAGAAGTAGTAGATTTTGCAGGGAGATGGGAGAGAAAGGGAAGGGAATAAGCATTAAATAATGACTACATATGCTAGACACTGTGTATAAGTGCTTTACAAATATCTCATTTGATTCTCATAACAATCCTATGAGACAGATGCTATTATCTCCATTACACAGTATAGGAAAACATAAGTTGTGACTAGTCCAAGATCATACAGATAAAAAGTGTCCGAGTTGATATTTTATTTCAGGTCTTCTTGATTACAATCTTTGTGCTCTATCCACTGTGCCACCCCAATTTTTCTATAGCAAATGGATAATACGTAAGGGAAAAGTAAGTATGAATTATGAATTCATTCATTTAAGCTGAGTCTTCTATATCATGAAATATAGATTATGGTATAGGTAAACCAAGTCCCGAACTACATCAGAAAGGCTTCAGTTTTCTGAATATTTTTGGGAAAACAGTAACTTGAATCATCTGGATAACAATCTTCATTCCTTACCTAGATTCATATTCATAATAGAGAAATATGTGCAAAAGAAAACGAATAATTCCAACATGTCATGCTAAAAAACCTTTAAGGTTCTGGGGGAACATTTAGATTGAATGTTATGATAAGACACATTAAGGCCTAATTATATGTATCTTACTAGTTATTTTGACTTTGGGGTTTATCACCAATAATGGATCATGTGGTTTAATATTTCTAAAGCACTTAGCACAATACCTGACACAGAATAGGGGCTTCATAAATGTTTCTTTTCCTCCTCCAATACCTATCAGGCAAATATGTATATGAATATCCACTTTTAAAATAAATTATTTTTAGGGAATCTGGAAAATGAGTCATATATAATATTTCATGGTCTTGAGATACAGCTATGAAAACAGCTTTCAGTGAGGGCATACTTAATCTGGTGTGCATCAAGAGTTATAGTTTTGATTTCCTGTAAAGGTATGGAAAATATCCAAATGCCCTTCTAAAAACATTGGTATTATGAGGAGTCCTGAAAAATAGATTTTGTGTAATGACTATTATTGAAAATATTCTGGCCTTTAATTTTGGCTCTCTTCCAAGAAGTTAAAAGGAATCACTTAGCATTAAATATGTCACACTTAATGATGGGGAAGATAATCTGTCAAGGCAAAGAATTCTTTGATTATATATCTTGTTTTAGTATTTATTTCACTAAAAAATAAACAGATCATTCTAGGCAAAGATAAATATAGGGAAACTTTCAACAGTGGCTCTGTTTATATATTATGCTTTTAAGATCTCTGCAAAGTGCTTTACATATAATATCTAATTTGATCCTCAAATCACCAATTTAGGTAGATACTACAGGTATCCATGTCAACCCTCCTAGGGAGATAAAAATAGTTTGTGAGTTCTACTTCAGTAAGTATCAGTTATTATTACACAGGAAACCCTGCTACCTCTGAGGAGCTACTGCACTCATCCTAGTGTTTAAGTTATATTTCTCCTTTGGTTATGAATGAAAATGTGGAAGCTAGATGTCATTAATCCTTATAATTTTATTGTGATTAAAAGCCAGCTTGCTGGTGGCTTAATAGCTCATGAAACATAGAAAAATAACAACTAATAATAGGTCATTTTTATGCTGCTCTCACTATGTGCAAGACATTATACTAAGTGCTTTACAATTATTCCTCATTTGATTCTCATAAAAACTCTGAGAAATAGATGCTATTTTTATTCCCATTTTACAGATAATGAAACTAAATTAAACAGAAATTAAGTGACTTGCTCAAGATCACACAGTTGCTAAGTGTCTGAAATAAAATGTAAGCTTAAGTTATCTTGCTTGACAATTTTTCAAGCATCCTGACCTCCAATGGTAACTCATAAGGAATTGAGATACTGACTTACTACCATCCTTAAGGAAAAAATGGCTAAGAAAGAGGAGAATTTATAGAGTCTTTGGATGCTTCAAGCATGGTCAATTGAGCCTCAAATTATAATAAAACTGTTCTGAACATTTAAGTATGGTAATGATATAGTCATAGTCAACCTTGCACAATGGATTTCAGTGTCCCTTCAATGCTGAGATTGATAGAAGAGATAGTTGGTAACTATATTACTCCCTTGGGATAGTAGATGCTTTCAGACTTCTCTGTCAATTCTATAGTCTTTCAAGTTCATGAGTGCTTAGTCAATAAACTGATATCTACCCAGAATTTTTCTCCCCTACTTTGGCCTGGGTACTCCATGTTAGAGAGGTTTCCTTATTTTCACTTGCCTTCAGATAAGGAAACTTTGACTATCAGAACTGACAACTGTAACCCAAATTCACTAATAAATGGTGCTGAAGTCAAAGTGGATCGGTGACCCCTGGGCTCAGGTGACACATTTTATAAATAAAAGTTGGATGGAGGGTTGGAGGAGGAACATAGTGAAAAGGTTTTCTTATCTAGGATAATATGGTCAATCAACTAAAAACATTTATTAAATATCTATTAATTCCTTAGTAGTCTACTAAGCAAAGTTGTATGACCAGAGATAAGCTATCTTAATTTCCTCTTCTGTAAATTAGAGGGACTATTTATTTATATCTCAGTAAAGTACTTGGTTAACTATCTTATAAAATACTATATAAAATTAACTATTGTTTATTTCTGAAATGTATCAAAATCATTTTTAATATTTTACTGCATCTGAATATCTATAAGTAATGTGATAGACCTGTATAATTTCTTGATAGAGGGGAATTGATAAGAATATTCTCTCTAGCAATACAAAATGGTAGTTTTTCTAAATTTATAGTTTTAACTTTCTAAGTTGTCTTGGGCATTGAGAATACTTTAACTGATTTGCCTAGGATCACACAACCAGTATATGTAAGAGATGGACTTGAACCAAGATGTTTTTGACTCTGAAGGCAGCTCTTTATTCACCATACCACGATGTCTCTTATAGATAAGATGTATAAATAAAGGCTGGATCACAGCAGTTAGGCAGACGCAAAACTGGTTAAATAAATGTATCTACAAGATTAATAGCTGGATGTTAATTTTATGAAGTTTTCTAGTGATAATGCAATAGAGCTGTCCTCAGCCAGTCTTCCTCAATATTTTAAATGGATGATTTGAAAACCTATGCCATGCTTATCAATACAAGAGATGATACAAAAATAAGGAGCATAGTTAACTTCTTTGATGACAGAATCAGGAGCCATGCAGATTTTAGAGTATAGAACACTAGAGTAAAACTAATAAGTTGAAATTTAGGGGGACACATGTGAACTACTACAGTTAGGGTTCAAATAATCAATTGCCTCAAAACAGGACTGGAGAAATTTGGATGAATGATAGTTTATGTAATAAATAGAGATTTTAGGTTTGGTGCCTGTAAACTCACTATAACTCAAGAATGGGGAGCTACTAACAATAGCTAAACAAGATAAAAGTATTGTATTGGAAGGAGGGAGGTAATCCCACTGTACTTTTCATCAATCACATCACATTTACTTTATGATATTCAATTCTTTTTTTCCTTTTTTATTATCATAGCTTTTTATTGACAAAACATATGCATGGGTAATTTTTCAACATTGACCCTCGAAAACACTTCTGTTCCAATTTTTCCCTTCCTTCCCTCCATCCCTTCCCCTAGATGGCAGGCAGTTTCATACATGTTAAACATGTTAAAGTATATATGATATTCAATTCTGATGTTATTTGGAAATTATTTTGACAGGTAGAAGGTGACAAGAGGAGTATGAGCAGCAGGTTCTATGAAGACTAAGTGATGTTTAGCAAGAAGAGAAAATTGGGCATGATGTAGATTGATAGCTGTTTTTAGTCATATGGAAGGATGATTAGCATTATTCTGAATAGCTTGCAAGTGATGCAATAGAATCAATGGGTGAGGATTACATTTTTCCTCAATATAAGGAAAAAAAGTCTATCAATTACAGCAGTACAAAAATAATTGAAATGACTTCCTTGTAAGGTAAGGAGTTTCTCTGGAAGTGTTCAAATAGTGACCAGGTAAAAATGCATTCTAGATGCTGTTGATCTGCATGATACAGGAGGTTTGATGAGATGATCTCTAAGGCTCCCTCTAAGAAAATAGAGAGCATGTGAATATATTGTTAGGATCACTGAATATATAATGCAAAGTATATTTGACTATATGAAAATTTCAAAAGAAAATTGCCCTTAGTTTACTGAGAAATAATCGTATATAAATGTGTAAAGATAAAATGAATGATGTATAATGAAGATAAATATTACTATTAGTAAGTATGACTATAGGATGACTAAAAATCTCTATTTAGTTATGGTTTCCCCCCCAAAAAAAATCCAACTATCAAATAGATATCAAATATGAATCCATATAAATATAGTTAATAGCTCAAAAAATCTTTCATTAGGACTTACCTCCAGGAATTCTTTGAAAAACTTTGCCTAGAGTGTCTCCTGTTATTATGTTATAGCTAATCATAGCTAGAAACAAAATAAAGATAATATGTTAATTTCAGACACAATTATCAATAATATACTTAATCCTGAGTGGTTCTTCAAAAAAAGTTCCTAGTTATATATTTGTCATTTCAATGTGTTTTGTTTTGGGATTTCTTTTTATTTTTACTTTCAATTTTGTGAAACTCTGATTTTCAGATTTTTCCTTTCATATTTAGATGGGGGATTGATTTGTTGCTTTTCTACTTTTTAAAAGTTGCATGCCCAGTTCATTGATTTTTTTCTTTTTTAAAAAATGTTAAACATTTTCTGCCTAAAAATTCCTTTAGCTGTATCCCTTAAGTTTTACTATGTTGTCTCATTGTCATTTTTTTTGAAGAAATTTTCCATCACTTCCAAGACTTGTTCTTTTACTCAATAATTCTATGGCATCAAATTAATCTCTAATTAATTTTAAGTAATTTCTTCTTTGATTTTTTTTGAATATGATTTTGTTGCATTATAATTATTAAACATTGTGTTAAATATTCTTGCTTTTCTGCATTTGTTTATGAGGTTTTTAAGCCACAACACATGGTCAGGTTTGGAAATGTGCCATGCATGACATAGAAATATATAAAATCTTTTTTGTTCCCATTCTTTCATTTCCAGAGATCTGTCATCTTTACTTTTCTAAAATTCTATCTGAATCTTGAATAGTTTGAAGAACAGTCTGAGGCTACTTCTTCAATATGGGCATTCTCAAGTTTATTCAGCTAAAACATATGAATTAAAACTGTATATCCAGTATTCAAGATGACCCCAAATTTAAAAATCACAAGTGATAAGAAGATAGATATTCATTATGAAAATAAATATTTACTTTAGGAGGTATTCATCCTAGGATCCTTTAACTAGTCAGTTCTCTTAGCACACTGAAAATTGTTGAATTCACAAAGATACAACCTATATCACACTGTTAAAAGTATACATGTACTGAAGGGAAAGACATTCTAACTCATTACCTCATTTGCAAAAACAAGAAAGACTTTTCCTAGAAATTTTATAATCCTTGGCTTTTCTGCTGAGGTTTACAGCCATTGTACAATTTGTAAGGTGGCCGATATGACATGTTAAAATCACCAATTATATTTGTCATGAAAATAATTAGGAAGAAGGTAAATATTTGTTAGTGACTTTTTAATAAATCTAGTCCATTCAGATCAACTATCTATGGTGAATTGATTACACACATTAACAATGAAGAGATTACCATTTCATTATGATACTACACACAACAAGAACAATTTACTATAAGTTTCAAGGGAGCCAAAGCACATTAAAAATAGAGTGTTAGTCTTGTAAATGTTTTTCATGAATCATTAAGTTTATAGAAATGCTGTTTATTCTTTAATGAACTATTTGATTCTCTTGTTTTCATTTCTTATTTAGTCATCCTTAGGCCTTAGCATATCTGGAACGTAGCACAATACCTGGAACATAGTAGGTGCTTAATAAATTTTTATAGGTTTGACTTGTTAGTTTAAGACCCAAGAAGATATGCTTTATTCTTATCATACTCTCATTTTTCCCTGAAAAGATTCTCATGAAAATAAAATAGAAGAGGACCAACAAATTATCAGAATATTCCATTTCTTTTAGTTTCACTACCTTGACTTCCTTTCAGCATGTCCTCTTTGAGATTACTTTCTGAAATGGATCTTGAAAAGGATAACATCTGACATATTGACACAGATGCAACACTAGCCTCTACATCTGTATAGAAACAGATCAAATATCACTGGCACTGCTACCAAAACCTGTATTGACTGAAGAGAATGTCTCACCTGGTACCTGGTAAGTGAGATCTGCAGAAGGAGTTTAGAATAGAGATGGAGGCAATATGGGCAAAGAGAGAAATAACATGATAGTGGTCTTGGATTTCCTCTTAGAATTATTATCTTATAAATTACCTAGGTAAACAATGTCTCCATGTATTCTTTAAAACATACAGATTGCATAAAATCCTTAACATTGCTTCATTTTAAGTGTCATTAATTTCAGAAGTAATTGTCACAGTCATGAAAATACTTAACTTTGCTAAAATTGCTAATATTTAACTTAATAGTGGTCTTACCAATGAAAGGATATAAAAATTGTAGAGATGAGAGGAGTAGATACCCTGAAAAGCCAAATGTTTTATGAACCAAAGACTGATAGCTATCTGTTCCAGAAAGGGCTCCTCCTTTTATCAATAAAACAAGGGAAAAGTCTGTTAAGAAAACAAAGAGATTATGCATGAGATTATATATTGAATACAAAGATTTTCTTGTTTAAATCTAAATTATTCTGGAAGAAAAATGCTAACATGCTGCCAGTTTAGATTGAGATGACAACAAAAACAAAATTTAAATAGATCACGCTTAAAGAATTAACTTGATAAGGTATGAGTTTATTTTTAGGATGCCATGACTTTCTAATGCTGCTGTTTTCCCATGAACTTTTTCCATTCTAGGGATAAATATGCTCAAAGGATTAGTGCATTGACCTGAATAGAAGGAAAGACCCTGTAGTGAGTATCAAGAATTCCATTTTCAGGTCTTATACTGACTTTCTGCAATTTTGGAATTTCTCGCATTATTATCTGACTCATTTCCTCATTTTTATAATATATATATATAAGCAAAATTATATGAAAACTAAGTTAAAAAAACCATGCAGCATATTGTTCCATTTTTTTTTCTCAAGGTAACAGACAAAATGTGATTAGGAAAAGTATACAATTGGCCTCATAGAATAAAAAGAAAACTCCAGCAATTCTGTATTATAGTTATTAAGTAAACACAAAGAAACATTTCTATAATATTTTATTTACAGCCTTTTGATCCTCTCTGAGAGGGTCAATCTTGGGTGAAATATATAGAACATAAATGGTTTAAAGTGTGATATCCCTAGTCATATCAATTTTCCAAACCATTAAATGTGATTCTGAATCCATTTAAAGGTGTTTTTTAAGCTATGAAGTTTACCATATTCTTAGTTCTAAAGGAAAATAAATATTGGTAACATGTATAAACAGAATTTCTCTACTAACAGGCTGGTCATAGCATGAAGGTGATTGTAGGCTCTGAAAGACTATGCCAGTGAGGCATTAGTTGTGAAAAGCCCTGAAGTGGCCCTCATATGACAAGGCAAGCTGGGACTATGGAAGTTGGGATGATTTTGAGTCATAGAACTTGGGGGTCACTTAAGTCACTTACTAGATATATGACCTTGGATAATCCATTCAATTTAAAGGGGGGGGATCATTTTATTGTAAAAATGAAAATTTTGGATTAATGATATCTAAGTTGTTTTCATTTCTGAACTCTGACCAATGGACTGTATGTCTGGTATGAAAAGACCAGTTTAACTTTGGAGAATCAGATTTAGCATCATCAGAAACTTGACTACTAGTGACATATCTATCTATATCTATGCCTGTAATTATATCTATAGTTATGTTTATTTAATCCACAGGAACCCCTTGAAACCATATATCAAAGTATGGTGAGTTCACAATTGGTATCCATAGAAGTACTTCATTGGTTAAACATACATACATACATACACACACACATATACATATATACACACATGCTCTGAAGGGTTCAGGTATGAAAATAATTAATATTCATTTAGAAGCTTTGTTATAATCAAATTTTAATCCATATGTAACTATGATTTCATTTATGCTGTGCCCATGAATATATGTAAATATATATATATATATATATATAATGTTATTAATCCAGGAAATGCTCACTTCAATCATTACATATGCATATATTTTTGATGTAACCAACAAACAAGGGAAATAAAAATCATCACTGTCCGTTTTTACCTTCAAATACAGTTTAAAGCATCTTATAAACAGAGGAACAGGGCAGAGACAAACCACTTGTCTGGCTGAACATCCTCATTAAAGTCTTAAAATAGACTTAACAAGTCTGGAAGCAAACCACCAGCCAAATTAGAATGTGAAGTCAAAAAGAGAAGAGATATACTTCTTTTCCCCTTACTTGCAGGCTTGTCTTTAAGAACTCTAGTTAAGAAAGTAGCATTTCTTTGCTATAGAGTAGCATTGTATAACAAGAAAACATAATAGCGTGGAAAGCAAAGGTCAGATAAATGGAACATGGTGAAGAGTATTCAAATGAAGATAAATGCAAAGAGAAACAGAAGCAATAGTAAGGTGCTTTTATATTATAGATCCATCATCCAGAAACAGAAATTGGATAGTGATTTCCAAAAGTAAGCCAGAATTCTGGCGTAGAGGCATAATATAGTCAGGGTGAGGAACTTCAATTATTCAGACATCTACAAATTCTTCTGTGCTAAAAATAGAGCTAAAAATAAAGTTGTCACTTCTCTTACTTTAACCTTAACAGGTAGAGAAAGCAACAAGGGAGTAGTGGTTAAATTTCCAAAGTAGCATGATTAGAACCTTCAGGACAAGTTCATGATAGGATCATAGGATCATGGACTTAAAGCTAAATGGAATTTAAAAGGGTATTCAATACAACTTTCTCATTTTACAGTTGAGGGAACAGAGGCCCAAGGAGGTTAAGTGACTTGACCAAGATTACACAAATAATAGATGTAGGTGAAGGGAAACATACAGAAAAGAAGGGGCATGGTCAGAGTAGGATCTAAGACTTTGAAAAATAGGTTCCAAATAATTCAGAAAGGAAAGGGAGAAGCTTATGGTAGAACACAGAATTCTTTTACTTTAGATAATGTTGATTTGAAAGGGATATTATGTTCTCAAATATAAACACAAATAATTCTAATGAGGAAGAAAAGGAGACAACTTTTTAATGAGACTGGTCTGGCTAATCTCAGAATTCAGTGATCAACTCTGGTTTTTAAAAATCCATATACAGAGATTGGAAACAAGGACAAGTAATTGAGTTTGACTACAAAAAGAACCTTGATCTTTTAAGACTCTTAGGAATGCTAAATTCCAGAACAGCTTGAAACCTCAAATGAATGTTAAGGACAATCAAAGAATTTTTTAAGCTATATTAAACACAAAAGAAAAATCAAAGAAAGATTAGAAGGAGCACTGAGCTAATGGAATAATGATAATATGTAATTAAGAAAAGACAAAAATTCTGAGAAGTTTAAGATTGATCCATATTATTTTCTTATTAATTCTATTTAAAATGAATTGTTTTTGTTTCATAATTGCTTGAGCCATGGCTCTTTGTCTCTGAATTTGGTTTAGAATTCAGTTGGTCTATAATAGATTAAGTTTAGATATCCAGCTATGCTGCTAATCACTGATCTTTTTTTGCCTTGGGGGGGATGCATCTTTTTACCATCAAACCATCCTGCAAGGATGTCTGATTTACTGTCCAAAAAACTCAACTAGACTCCAATAATGAGTACTTCATAGTCTCACGAGGGAAGAGAGGTCATTACTAATCCCCATTACCAAACTTCCAATAAATCACACTGTTCCTTGAATCTCAGTTTTGTAACCAATTATGTTCTGCTCCATCCCATGATGTCACCCACCCTATTCCACTCTTTGTTTTGTACTCATCAAAACCTATAAAAGAGGAATTGTCCTTTGGCTTAGGGTCTTTATTGACAGGCAGCATGCTTCTGTTAATAAATGTTATCTTGCTGGGAGAATTGCCTCAATTTACTCTTTTGTTAAATTTCATTTCTGAAAGTATTTAACTTCTATTTTTATTTCTATTCTCTCTACCAAGAAAGATGGTCTTCAGTTTATGAAATATAAACAAAAGTAGTCAATAGGGAATAGACTCCAAGTTAAGTAAGAATATGGCAAGAGATTCTTAACATCTCTTAATTATTTAAGGATAGCAGATTTGTACCAAATGAATGCTAGATTGTGGAAAGAATCTGTGGATATAACTATTAAATCACTTTTTGTAAATATTACTTGGAAAGATGTGGATAATAGAAGTGCTGCCATAATGGGAAAAAGCAAATGTGGTTCTAGTTATCCAAAAAGAGGAAGAAGATATTTCCTTTAAATTATAGGTCAGTGGGGCTTAAGGTTCTTAGGGGGGAAATTAGAACATATTATTGAAATAATATTTTGGTAGCATTCAGAAATAGAATGGAGTAATTAATATGTGTTCACATAAGTTAATCAAGGCTATAACAAACTAATAAATCCTGTTTTAGCTGGATTTCGGTCAGTAAGTAATTTGAGTTTATTACAATATCCTTGTATGTATATGATGAAAAGATATGGACTGATTGCTAATACATTTAAGTGGATTAGGAACTAATTAATGAGAGGACATAAAGAATGATAATCACTGGTAATGTGAACCTAATGAAACTTAGAAGAATGGTAGTAGAAGGATCATTATTCTTCTTTTACAGATAAGAACCTAAAGCTTAAAGAGTCTAAGAGACTACTCCAAGATGTGCTTGGTATTGTAAATAGATGGAATTGCAGTCAGAGGACATAGGTCTTCTGTCCTTTATAGTTATGTGACTTTGAGCCTGTGGAGGCAGTTGAACTAAGAGATGTAAATAATTACCTCCTGTTCTAAAATTCTGTGATTCTTTAACAACACTGTACGTAGAAAAAGTGAGAAGTAAACCCAAGACCTTATGATTCTAAGCACCTCTCAGAAAGTAAAATGAGAAAATTATTTAAGACCCATTTTTCTTTCATTTAATTACTACTGTAAAAATACATATAACATCTTAACGGAGTTGCTAATAGTTTGAGCTAAGCCTTTGTAACACTGGTATCATTCATTTTAAGAGGCAGTTCTGGGGGTAGGGAGGCTCTGGAGTTAGGAAGACCTGACTTCAAATGTGACCTCAGATACATGACATTAGCTGTGTGATCTTGGGCAAGTCACTTAATTCTACTTGCCTTAGTCCAACCCCCCAAGAGGCAATTCTGACTCCTCTAAAAAGTGAATGAACAGAAGTGAATTTATGAACAATCTGAACTTTGTTAGGCTTCTATGTATTTGTTATGCACATAATATTTCAATGTCCTCAAATAAGCCATAAGTAAATATACCTAGGAAGAAATTAATTACTTAACAGCACAAATGTACTGGGAAGCAGGAAATTAAAAATCACTAGAGAAAACCCCTTAGGAAACTGGATGAGAAAGATTAAATAGATCCAGTATTTTAGTTAAACTTTTATGATTAAATGCAAGAAGCACCAAATTCTGGAGGTCATACAAATGAAATGGGGCTACAGAGCAAAAGTTGCAAAGAAGTGATGAACTGGGAGGATCTTGGAGGTGGGGAGAAGCTTGTTGGCTTTTGAGAGGTTTTTTTTTTCCCCCCAAATTCTTTCTCCATTTAATCTTTACTACATGCTTTATTTGCTAATGGAAGAGAACTAGGTTAAAGCGTATACATTTCAAAGTATCATTGGAAGTGGTGGTTAAGAAGAGAAAATGCAGGTGAGATATAAAGTTTGGGTTAGGAAAGATATGAAGAACTCTTTCTAGGAACTGGGAAAAGGATAATAGATGGAAGTAATCTAAGGAAAAAAGGAGAGAAGAAATAGAAATTTTCAGGGAATTCTGAATTGCTGAACTTCAGGACAGGTTCATAGACAGTATGCACATTGTGGGAGGAAAAAACTTAACTAATAATTAAGCATCTGTGTTTACAATAACTCCTGCACAGATGGTGGACAGGCCCATTAATTCTGAATGCATTATACTCTGTTAATGATTTTGTGAAGGAGACCAATGTACACTTCCAGTTTCTATCCTTCATTCTTTAATCAAACCTTAAAAAAAATTGACCTGACACTTTCTCCAAAAATGAAATAGAAACATGAAAGGGTTTGGAATATGGTCAATATAATGCCCTGCCTTTGATAATCAGAACTTTGGATTAATAATGGAAGTAAATGCCCCCAGATATTGCCAGCATAATATCCCCAAATCCAAATGCAGATATTCTTTGAAACTATTCAGGTAGTAATAATGATTCAGCAAGGAATTACAGAGTACTCTACCTGTCACATAAGAGACCCACAATAAAAGCAGTATCCCTAAAGGAAGACCAGCTTGCCGCATTGAATAAGGTAACCCTGGGGAAAAAAGAAAACAAATACCCCTACTGATTAAACATGCAGTAGCTCTTTTATATTCAGGTTATTTGCACTAATTTTATACTATAAGTTTCAGTAGTATAATTGTAGCACCATATACTATTGTCATCTGACTAATGTTAATTTGCATATTGAGTTTAGAAGTAGAACAAAGTTCGATACTAAAGGTGAACCATTTGGTCTTACTAAAGAAGCATCAAATAAAAAACAGATACTGAATATTGACAAATAATGGTTTCTTTGAGTATGGGTGAAATGAAAACTAAGACATATACTAGAAAATGTGTTATGTATTTGGGGATATAATCAAATAAAAAATAAGTTAATATGAGTCTGGTGTAATGGAAAGATCACTCAATTTTGGAGTCAGAGGTCTGAGGTCAATCTCATCTTTGCTTCTTTGTACCTGTGTGAATCTCTAAGTTCTTTAAATGGGCAAATTGGACTTGTCTATATATACTCTTACCTCTAAGATCCAATGATACCAGTAAACTTTTGATTTTCAGAAATGTATGAAGATGATTAAAAAGAATAAGAAAAGGCAAAATTGCAGTTATAGCTTGGAAAATAACCGATTGATAATTTTCAATCTAACAAAATTGTATTCAGTCAGTGCCTTTTCTTTTTTGCACTTTTTCTGAGCTATTTGTTTTCTAACATTTTGGAAGACAGTTAGTTTGGAAAACACAATGACTTTTACTTTACTATAAGGATAAAAATGTATTCATTTCAAGAAAAGCTTTTGTCTACTTATTTATTGGGGAAAAACTTTAAAACTAAGTTCTTTAAGCTTAGATAGACTATAAATTTATTTTGAAATAAAGCTTAAAACAGTTTTTTGGGTTTTTTTTTGCTGAGGCAATTGGGGTTAAGTGACTTGCCTAGGGTCACACAGCTAGGCAGTGTATCTGAGGTCAGATTTGAACGCAGGCTTTCCTGGTGCTCTATCCACTGCACCACTTAGATGCCCCCCAAAATTCATTTTTTAGACAAAGCATGATCTGCAGAAATATGCTTGTAAAATATCATAATGATTTTGTATCTATAAGAAGTGCATTTTTTCCATTTCCTCTGAAATGTTTACTTTTGAAGTGACAGTATTTCCTTCACAAGTTTATAATTTATGGAGATTTTTCAGTCCCATAGAGGTTCTTAGAAAGATAACAAAAGCAATAGCTGTTAAATGCAGAATGGAAAAAAGTATTATTTGATACCATAGCTCACTGTTCAAAACCTTTAAAAAAAATAGGGTCAGAATTCTGATGGACCTGGCCATCCTCAGCAATGAGATGAACCAAATCAGTTCCAATGGAGCAGTAATGAACTGAACCAGCTATGCCCAGCGAAAGAATTCTGGGAGATGACTGAAAACCATTACATTGAATTCCCAATCCCTATATTTTTGTCCACCTGCATTTTGGATTTCCTTCACAGGCTAATTGTACAATGTTTCAGAGTCCGATTCTTTTTATACAGCAAAATAATGGTTTGGCCATGTATACTTATTGTGTATCTAATTTATATTTTAATATATTTAACATCTATTGATCATCCTGCCATCTGGGGGAGGGGGTGGGGGGAAGGAGGGGAAAAATTGGAACAAGAGGTTTGACAATTGTCAGTGCTGTAAAGTTACCCATACATATAACCTGTAAATAAAAGGCTATTTAAAAAAAATAGGGTCAGAACTTAACAGTCTTTTAAGTTACCATCTTATTCCATCCCAGGAAAGAACACTAACCACTAGTGGGTAGAACATCAACATGAAATTCGTCTTACTTTGGAAGAGATGAAACTGGTATTCATTCATATACATGAAAAAAAAATTCAAGAAATAATAGCTAATTTCATCATATTTGAATTATAGTTTCAAAATAATATTATCTTTCAAAGTATGACTATATATGCTTAGAGCAAGATTAGAATTTAAAATACCCTTACCTATTATTCCTGATCCTATGATTGAGTTGACAACATTAAAAATAGCAGAGGACCGACGAAAATTTCCCTTTTCTTTTTGTTTATGTTCAGAAACCAGAGCTTCCTTGTCATCTAGATCTCTCTAGTTCATTAAGACAAGATTGGTGTTAAGCAAAAGTCCAAGGAGGAAAAAGAAAGATGATAGACAATATTATTAATGATAAAAAAGACAATAAAATAAATGTCATGATGATAATGGTAATAAGAAGTATAACTGAAGGACATTTCATAAATATCACTCCCCATTCCCATCCCCGAAATTGACATCGTATCCCACAAAGAACAGGGCTGGCACCTGGTTAAACAGCCTCAAGTCAAATGGACCGAAGCAATAAATGTCACTTTGTTAAGTGATTAAAGATATTTTTTCTGGTGTTACAAAGCCTTTGTCAACAGGAAGAAAAGCATGAGACAAAAATTTTCTTGGAAAGTGAAATGAGTTTCTTAAAAGAGTTCTAAGCCAAGAACTCAAGAGGAAGTTCTGAAACTCTGTAGGGTAGATTAAGCTTTCCAGGATCACTCTTTCCTTGCCTAGCCCATCCGTGATCCGCACATCCCCAAGTTACCTTAAGTGAATTGCAAGGTCGCTGTCCCTGGTAGCCCATTGGTGCAGAAGTGACCAGGTTCATGCTGGAGAGGGAGGCACATCGGTCAAATGCTTGGAGCCCGGGTCTGCCTTTGCCCCAGTCCCTGCAGCCGCCTCCTCCTACAGCCACTCCCTCATCCCACAGGGACAGTTTTCCAAACTATTGGGCACCCAGAGCGAAAACCTTAGGAGACTATTCCCCTCACGGGGGCCTCCTGGCACGACGCGTTCTGTGAGCCAGACTGAGAAAAGTGAGCCGCTTCTCTTTGGCTAGCTGGAGCTCAGCAGTCTCAGGGGAGTGTTTCTTAGCCAAACGCTTTTCCCGTTGGATTTCTCCTTTTGGAGATGGTGTTTCTATCTTTAGGGCAGCCCCTATTTTCTCAATAAGAGAGGGTTATTCTTGCCCCTAGGCTTTCGATGTCAAGGAACAGCAGGTTCTGTTTTCTCTCTATCTGACTCCTCTAAGTAGAAATTGATGGGCTGATAAGAGTCAACTCCTGTTCTGGTTCCCTTTCTCCTGATTACTAGATAAGAAAGTAGAGGGGCTGCGGGACAGCTTCACTTTATTCCTCCTGCTTTGCCCCTTGTGTCTATCATCCTTCCAACCCAAACACCTTTGCCTTTTAACTTTCCCTTTCTGACTCCCCGAGGAGTCCATAGAGATGAAGTTTGTAATTTGCAGTTGGAAAACTGGGGATTATAGATGAGAGGGTTAAAAAGCTTACTGCACATAACAGTAATAATTCATATGAATATGATCCTGTAAAAGTTTACAAAACATTTTCCCCCTTCATAATAGCCTTGGGAGGGAAGCAGTGAAGTGATTATCACTTGAATTTTACAGATTAAAAAAATTGAGACAGACCTCAGCTAACATGACTAGTATCAGAGTGCCTGTACCCAAACCTCTTATCGCCAAGTACTGGATTGCTTTCCCAAACAGCATTCATTGGAGTAAAGAGTAGCAAATTTGGAATTAAAATACCTGAGTTTGAATCTAATGCATCTATTTGCTCCCTAAATGACCTCAGGAACTTAAAAGAGTTAGTGTGGCATGGTGGGTAGAATTGTTGGACTTGAAAGTCAAAATGACCTTAGTTGAAAATCTGTCTTAAAACACTAGCATCTTGTCTCTAATCAAGTCACTTAACCTCTTTGTCACTTAGTTTCATTGGTAAATCAAGGACCTCAAAGATTTTTTGAAAGGCTCAAATTAGATAAAGTATGACCTGAAAGCTTTATATAAAAATGAATAATTAAACCCTTAGGGTCTCAGTTTTTTCAATTGCAAAGACACTAATAATAGTGCCTACTTCAAAAGCTGATTATGAAAAGAAAATTAAAGCTGATTGGGAGGAGCAAATTAGATAATGTATGTAAGGCCACTTTACAAACCTTAAAGCATTATATAAAACAAGCTATTAAACTTTCCAAGTCTCCTCATTTTTAGGGGTTTTTTTATTTGCTATTTCCTTCTCCAGTTCATTTTAAAGATGAGGAATGGAGGCAAATAGTCATAAGTGATTTGCCAAGGATCACACAGTTTCTAAGTATCTGAGGCAGGATCTAAAGTTATGAAGATAAGTCTTCTGGTCTATCTAGATGCTAAAATACAATGAAATAAGTACTATTATCAGTGCTGATTAGACTTTACCAATATTTTCAAAAAGTTGATTGAGCCTTAGATTGTGCCATAGAAAGCTTTACAGAAAGCTTGAGGTTTAAGAAGGTGTGTCAAGTCCTAAGCAATAAGGAGAGTTGGTGTAAGTCTTGGTCCTGAAGAGAGGCCATAGAATGTGGGATTTATAAGGAGATACAGAAATATAAAGGAGACAAAACTGTTTATTCTTTATCTTAATCTTCTGGAGATTTTATCTAAAATTGTCCATATTGCTTTCTGCGACATGTTCTTATAGGCATTTGAGCTCTGGAATCCCATTCATACTGAGAGAATAAACTTTCCCTCAATGTTAGAATTAATTTGACTGCTTTAGGATTCAAATTTAAAGAAGAACCACAGAAGGCATGATTTTGTTGGAGAAAAAACCATGAGCAGGAAGGTATATAAAAATGAAATAATTCCACATTCTCATATGGCCAATAGGTTATAATGTTTCACAAATGTTATAAGAAAATTCTCCTTTTTTGTTGGTCCCTCCTGCTATTATTTAACCCACTTTCAGAATCATGTCACTTCAAGACATTAATGGGTAAGACAAATGTTCTGTTAGATTTAGAACTTGGAGATAATTTAGAAAAAGGGATTTCTTTAGAAATGGAAGACAGGAAAAGCCTAGAAAGACTTATATGAACAGATGCTCAATGAAATGAGTAGAACCAAAAGAATACTGTACACATTAACAGAAAGATTGTATAATGATCAAGTATGACAGACTTGTCTCTTCTCAGCAATACATTGATCCAAGACAAGACTAACAGGTCTGGGATGGAAAATGCCATCCACATACAAAGAAAGAACTATGGAAACTGAATGTGGATTGAAGCATACTATTTTCACTTTAAATTTTTTTTCTTTCTTGTGTTTTTTCCTTTTTGTTCTGAATTTTTTCACAATATGACTAATATGGAAATATTTTTTAAAATGATTGCACATGTATAACCTATATCAGGTTGCTTACAGTCTTGGGGAGGAGAGAAAAGGAAAGAGAAAAAATTTGGAACTCAAAATCTTGCAAAAATGAATGTTGAAAATTTCTTTACATGTAATTGGAAAAAGTAAGATACTGTTAAGTGGGGGGAGAGAAGAAATGGAAGACAGATGCTCACGTTTACCCACAAAGTAATCTTTAAGCTCTCAACAGCTTGTATTTATACAGCACTTTAAGATTTATTAATCCTTGAAGTAGATACTATAGCAATCAAATAGAGAGGAAATTAATATTCCCATTTTACAGTTTTGCAAATGAGGAGAAATTAAGTGGCTTGTCCCAAATCCCACAGCTAGAAAGTATCAGATCTGGAATTTAGGTCTTCTGATTTAAAGACAAGTGCTCATTAGTATTCAATCCACAAATGGCACGATGACAAAACCTGCATTTCCAATGCTTCTTTTTCCCTGGGCCCATTTTAAAGAAAAATGTCATCATTTTTTTGTGTCTCTTTTCTGTGATTCCTTTTAATTTAGTCATTCACAACAGAAAGCAATTACATATATAATGCATATAGTTGAATTTAGAAGAAAAGAGTATAGATACTGGAGAAAAGGGGAAGTTGGGGAAAGTAGGAAGCTAGGTGGCACCACAGATAGAACCCCTGGACATGAGGTCAGGAAGACTTGAATTCACATCTGGACTCAAATACCCCTTGCCACATAACCCTAGCAAGTCCATTAACCTCAGTTTCAGTTTCCTTAGCTGTAAAATGAAGAAAATAATAGCATTTTATCTTTCAGGATTGTTGTAGGGATCAGATGAGGTAATGCTTATAAAATACTTAGCACAATACATGGTACACAATGGGTGCTTAATAAATGCTTGTTTAAAAAAGTAAAGATAATCTAAATAGTATCAAGTTAATAGAAGAGTCTTGAAGTTATGTAACTGTATAGATGGTGATTGGGCAGAGTCTTGAGAGAGGGACCATGATTTTAATCTGTCTCATAAGTAATTGATTAGAAATCGCTAATAAAACATTAATGATTAGATGAATTAAAGGACTTCAAATATGTAAAAGCTTCCTACTCACCTTGCCAGAGGCCTGTCCAGTGATAGGCATAAGTAAGGACAGAAGAGAGAAGGATGGATGACAATATAGATCTCCGGTCTTATTACAGGCCAGAAGGCTTATTGATTCAGACTGGGGAAGTAATCTATGGGATTCCAGATGACTTACTGCTTCTCTCTTTTCTATCTGCATCAACAGCAACAAACATTCAATAAATTGCTATTATGTTTAGAGCCATATTATGAATAGAATATATACTGTATATGCCAGATAGACAGAAAAAGACAAATATCATACATCATATAATAAGTACCAAATAAATGTCATATACAATAATTGTTGTAGGAATTCAGGGAGGAAATAGCTATAAAAGGAGTGAGATAATCATAATAATTGCTGATATTTATATTTCTTTATTGGGAAAGAAAAAAATTATGACACTTAAGTTGGCATTTGAAAGTTCTAGGAATCAGGAAATGGGCATTGTCGGTCTGAATCTACCACTCACTAAATACATTGTGTAATCTTGGGTTTAACTTAACTTCTTTGAGGTTCAGTTTTGTCATCTGGAAAATGAAAATATTACATTAGATGACTTCTAAAGCCTTGAAGTAATAAACTTCTAGTCACTTCTAGAGTAAACTATGAAACAGATGGTATTTATATAGCCCTTAAAGTTTGCAAAGCACTTTACATACTGTGAGTAATAGTTCCCAAATCTTCCCAGTTTGGGGGCCTTTCTGAAATCCATAATGCTCATTTGAGATAGCCTGCTTCTGCACTAGAATCTCTTTTCTATAATCTTCTATATTTAGGAGCTTCCATGCCCTATTCTTCTAGCCAATGCCAGAGTTTCTCTATCTGTGACATCAGAAATGACAAACCAATCGGAGGCATTTAAGTAAGCACCTGCCATCTCCCTGCAAGATTCTTGATTGCATTCTGAAGCTCTACTTTTATGGAAGAGAGAAATGACTCAAGCACTCTTTGTGTTAACTAAGAGGAATGGTGAAAGTTTGGAGAAAACTAGACCAAGTTCAGAGCACAGTTTCTAACAAGATATGTATGCCATGCTCTACCTTTTTCTTCATAAGATCATAGGTCTTAGAACCTTACAAATAGGGCTGGAAGTTACTTCAGAAGGCATCTAGGTCAATCATCTAATTTTTACACATGAGAAAATGAAAGCCCATAGCATGAAAGTTATTTGCCCAAGGTTATAGAGGTAATAAGAAGCAGAATGGGAACTTGAATCTAGGACTGTCTTCTCACCCTAGTTGCCACATTCTTTCTATTGTAACATACCTTACCTCAACCATTGTTTTGACTTGAATCAGTCAACAGGTATTAAGCACAATTAAGCGTATTAAGTAATATGCTATCTGCCAGACAATATGCTAAGCACTAGAAATAAAATGAGATGAATCAGAGAATCCTTACTTGCAAGGGAATGCACGAATATCATCATATTTGAATTGCAGTAAATATATCTCCTCTCTGCTCTTATCACCATGTAATATTAGACCTACTACTTAAATCTAAATTCTTCTTCCCTTATTTTTGCCCCCACCCCATACCTACCCTTACCTCTCAATGTCTATTAAGCCTTATGGTTTCTTTTGTGCATGAAAATTTTGTGCCTATTAAAAGACTAGTGCTTTAAGCATTTAATTGCTTGTTTAATTTTTATGTAATACTCCCTAAATTGGAATTTAGGATCTGTCAACTGCTAGTAATATGATCATAGATATGTCACTTCCACAAGCCTATGCTTTATTCCCTGTAAGATGAGGATAACTCATTCCTACTTCTCAAGTTTTATGAAGATAAAATAGGATAACTGTAAAAACTATAAAGTGCGGAACAAATATAAAGTATGATTGCTATATTATTGAGGCTTTTGGGAGCTGGAGATAGTTTCTAGTTCAAGTTACCATGATGAACTAGAAAATGATGGTAGCCTTCAGCTTGTCTCCCCAAGTGATAAAAGAAAGAATAAGGTATTCTTTTCCTTCTTTCTGGACTATAAAACCATTTCCAGGTGTTCTCATCTCTCCCATCCCCTGATTTTCAGTTTCCTTTTGTGTGTTGGCTGATGCTCCTTGAGGACAGAGACTATGTTTCTTTTTTATTAAAGTTTTTTATGTAGTCTGTGTTTTTTATGAAATCATAGTCACTCCTAGTATCTCTTTCTTTTCCCTTCCCAGAAAGCCATCTCATATAACAAATAGTGTTTCTAAGAGGAAAAAATCAATACAATTTAATAATACACTGAAAAAGTCCAAAAACATGTGCAAACACCTATGTACTTTCCACCTCTACAAAGGGATGATTTGAAGATGTGCTATTCTTTTCATTCAAATTATGCCTGATCTTTATAATTTTGTTACATTTACTTTTGATTGTTTTAGTATGTAGTTCTTAATATTTACATTGTTATAGTTATTATATATGTTGCTTTCTTCTGCTAACTTCACTTGGCATCCTTTTATGCAGATTTTTCCATTTTCTGTATTCATCATTACATCATTTCTTTCAGCACAGTGATATTCTATTACATTCGTACACTACCTTTTTTTTAAGCCATTCCTCAATTGATGGGTTTCTACTTTGTTTCTAATTCTTTGCTATCACAAAAAGTGTTGCCATTAATATCTTGTTATATATGGAACCTTTATTCTTGTTGATGACTTCCTAGAAATATAAAAGCCAAAGAATGGAGTCTCTGGTCAAAGAGTATGAACATCTTAGTTATTTTATTTGCATAATTCCAAATTCCCTGTCAAAATGATTGTATCACTTCTACCAACAAGTGTGACTATCATTCCAGAAACCCTCCAACATTGAATCAATATTGCCATTGTGGGGTAATTTTTGCAAATTTGCAGAATGTGAGGAAAAACCTTAGGATGGTTTTGATTTGCTTTTCTCTTATTAGTGATTTGGAGCATTTTTCATGTGGTTATTAATAGTTAAATTCTTCCTTTGAGAACTGTTCAAATCACTTTTCTATTATAGGAATGATTATTAGCAATATATATGTATATAGAGTACATATATATGGGTGTGTGTGCATAGAAACTCTATATACATTGTATATTATATATATGGCATACAGGCATAATATGTTATATATACTATGAATGCTACCTGAACTATATGTACATATGCAATATGTTGCATGTTATGTAAACATATAATACATATTGAATTTACATAAATAGTAAAGATTTATATGACATATATGTACAAGTATATATATAAAATGTATATATGATTGTGATTGTATGCTATTTGCATATATTATAAATATGGATAGCAAATATACTATATTATATATAATATTTAAAGTATATGTATGTCAAATAGATCTACTCATAGATGTGAGTCATAGATGATCTATTTCACTTTTGATTGTTCAATAATATGATCTTTAATATTAAGGTCACATCCTTTTAGAATGCATTAGGGGATATGGTATAAGGTGCTGATGTAAGCCTAATTTCTTTGTTACTTTCCAGTTTTCCCAGAAATTTTAACTAGGTAATACAGGTTTCCTTTATCAATTGCTAGTTTTAAAAAATTCTTTTGTTTCCAATGCCTACTTTTCTCATTTTTCCATTGCTCTAGCTCTCCATTTTTTAACTAACATAGATGGTTTGACTCACCACTCCTTTGTAATGTAGATTGATGTTGTAAGTATTGTTGCCTTTCATCCTTGCTTCATAATTCCCCTTGATAGTCTACATTTTTTGTTTTTTTGAAATTAATTTTTTAGATTCTATAAAGTTTTACCTTAATAATTTAATTGGTATATCATTGAAAGTAAAAATGTAGCATTGTCATTATTATATTAACATAGCTTAGCCATGAGCACTGATTATTCTTCAACTACTTAAATTGTTTATTTATTTAATGAGCATTTTGTAATTGAATCTATATGAGTCTTTTGTGTGCTTTGGTAAATTGATACCAAGATATTTTATGCATTCTGTAGTTACTTAGAATGAGATTTCCCTTTCCATTTTGCTATTTGTAGAAATGTTGTTTATTTTTGAAGAATTATTTGTAGCCTATTACTTTGCTAAAGCTATTAATTGTTTTAATTAGTTCTTTTAGGATTCCTTAAAATTTTCCAAATAAACCATCATATTATTAACAAATAGAGATAATTTTCTCTACTCTTTATTTTTATGCTTTTAATTTCCTTCTCTAGTATTATTACTACTATTAGCATTTCGAAAACTGTATCAAATAATAATGGAAGAGTAAATATCCTTGCTTCATACTCAGAATTATTGGGAAAATGTCCGATGTATCCCCATTGCATATGATGCTTTCTTTTGACTTTACATAAATGCCTTTTTTTTTTTTTTTTTTTGGCTAAAGCAATTGGGGTTAAGTGTCTTGCCCAGGGAAGCACAGCTAGGAAGTATTATATAATGTTCTTGATTTGGTTTTCTGGAGGTTTCTGGGCAGGCTTCCTTTCAGCTCAGTAATCACTACAAAAATATCCAGGTGTTAAAGTCCAAATTCTTTATTGCCTCTTTGCTTGGGGCTGGACAGCTTTCTGGAGAGCCTTTCAGAGTTTTGGTTTCAATGGTGAAGTGCAGGAGGCCAAGTCAGCCACTAGGAGCCTGACAGAAGATGAAATTGAATCTCTTTCTCCTTCCCTCTGAGAGTTTGAGCTCCCAGCTTATATGCTCTACACTGAATAAACCAATGATCATATCACTAGGAAACCATTATTTGTTGTAAAATTAAATCAGTCATGGGGAACTTAAGAGAACTATTAAGCACCATGCTAAACTAGATAACTATTATCTCATCAGTTCTACTGAATTAGCACCTTGTAAGAATCCTTGTTTAAAATTCAGAGTTCTGGCCCATAACAGTATTAACTATCTGAGTTCAGATTTGAACTCTGGTCTTTCTGACTTCAAGGCCAGTGTTCTATCCACTGTGCCATATAGCTGCCCTGACATAGATACTTTTTAATGATATTTTTAAAAGATTCCTCTATCTCTACCCTTTATACATTTGCTATTTGTTTCTTTCTTTCAGAATAAGGAGTATTGTGCTTTGTCAAAACTTGTTCTCCCAACTACTGAAATGATAGTGTGGTTTTGAATGTTTTGTTTTTTAATATGATTGATTATATTGATTATTTTTCTAATGTTCAATTATCTTTGGATTTCTGGTATAAATCCCATTGGCCACAAGGAATAATTTCTCAAAAAATGCAATAGTCTGTTTGAAAGAATTTTGTTTAATTTTTAAAATTTTGGTTTTATATAGACAGAAATTTGTAAACTGAAAGATCCTGAAATCACAGCTGACATTTATATAGTATTTTAAGATTTGCAAAGCACTTTCCAAACATTACTTCATTTGTTTCTAACCATAATCCTAGATAATACCATTCTCTTGTTACTAATGAAGAAATTGAACTTCAGAGAGGTTATAATTTGCTCATACTCATTCAACTGTTAAATGTTGGGAGAATTATTTAAAATTAATCTCTTTTGATGTGACATACACCTCTTTTCTCAACATATATTTCTTCTCTCATAGAATAGGAGACAACTCAAAGAAAGAAGAAGAAAGGGGAAGAAAAAATTTGGCTTAAAATCTTAGAGATCTCTACCCAAGATCAAGAACCCACTAAAAGTATTGATTTGGGCAATAAGGAGAACTACTTCATCATTTGAGACTGAAAGGAAGGTTAAGAGGGTAGATAAGCTCATAGAGAGATTTTGAGGTGAGAAGAAAGAGATGAGAGTATTAGTCATTTTAGACCATCATTTGTTGAGAGGAGGGAGGATAAGGCAAAGTTGGCACCTTGAGGTCAGAAGTTTGGCACAGCTCCTATTGGGAATATGATAATAAGTAGATCAGAAGCCAGAAAGACATCATATCAGTTCTATGCACTGAGGAGAGCCTATTTGTAATTAGCATGGATTTGTAGAAGATCTGGTCAGCAATATAAGGAGCAACCAAAAGAATCGGGCATGTTTAGCTTGGAGGAAAGAATGTTTAATGGAAACATGATAGTTCTCTTCATTCCCATGATTTTTTTAATGATTTTTATTAGATTTGAATTTAGGAATGGAAAATGTGGATTTTAGGAGTGACCCAGATTTGGACATTAGCAGAGTGGGAACAATGGAATGGCAAAAGGGAGGATGATTCCAGGCAGAAATACTTGATGAAATTGCTAACTATAGAATGAGATTATATAGAAAATGAAGAGAAACCAGAAGAAGGATGATACATTAAGAGGACAGGGAGGGAAGAAAGCCTGGAGGTTAAGGTGAGGTTAGATACATGGATCAGGAGAGAGATGAAAAGATAGATTATGATTAAAAAAGAAAAAGGTCAGTCTTTTGGGATTTTTGGCATAGAGTTATTCCAAAAGACTTTAAGGTTATGACCATCCCTTTGGGTGAGTGAAATAGAACAGAGATGCACAAGGCATAAGAGATGAGGACATTAATGAACTGAGAGACCATGAGGTTAGAATGATCATCACAGAACATTCTTGATTCCAGAGGACAAATGCTGAAACAAAAATAACATTTCTTTGTAGGACAGGAAGGAATTATACATATACATATACTGTCTGATATAGTTACCGTATTAGTTGTTTTACTTAACATTTTTCTTTGTTACAAATTAAGAAAGTCTCTGTAATAAGAAGGGTATATCAGGAAGGTGTAAAACAACAAACAATACTTGTTTTTTGTTTTCTTTCTATTTTTCCCCTTTTTGATCAGATTTTTCTTGTGTAGAATAGTAAATGTGGATATATATATATATATATATATATATATATAAGAATTGTACATGTTTAACATATATTGGGTTATTTGCTGTCTAGGGGAGGGGATGAAGGGAAGTGAGGGAGAAAAATTTGGAACATAACATTCACCTTTGAAAACTACCTTTGCATATATTTTGAAAATAAAAAGTTATTATTTAAAAAATAGATGAGGAAAGGAAGGGAGAAAGGAAAGAAGGAACATTAGAGGGAAGAAGAAAGAAAAAAATAACCAATCAAATAAATATATTTATAAAAGGAACATTGTATATAATCACTATAGACACATGAGCATTATTACATTAAGAAAATATTCTGTTATGGAATATTATTGTTCTGTAAGAAATGACCAACAGGACGAATACAGAGAGGATTGGCGAGACTTACATGAACTGATGCTGAGCGAAATGAGCAGAACCAGGAAATCATTATATACCTCAACAGCGATACTGTATGAGGATGTATTCTGATGGAAGTGGATTTCTTCAACAAAGACAAGATCTAACTGAGTTTCAATTGATCAAGGATGGACAGAAGCAGCTACACCCAAAGAAAGAACACTAGGAAATGAATGTAAACTGCTTGCATTTTTGTTCTTCTTCCCAGGTTATTTATACCTTCTAAATCCAATTCTCCTTGAGCAACAAGAAAACTGTTCGGTTCTGCACACATATATTATATCCAAGATCCACTGCAATCTATTTAACATGTATAGGATTGCTTGCCATCTTTGGGGAGAGGGCGGAGGGAGGGAGGGGAAAAATTGGAACAGAAGTGAGTGCAAGGGATAATGTTGTAAAAAACTACCCTGGCATAGGTTCTGTCAATAAAAAGTTATTTAAAAAAAAAAAAAGAAAATATTCTTCAGTTTCAAATCACAGGTCTAACACATATGTAATATATATTATATTATGTAATATTATATAAGCTATTTAGTGCTGTCTTAGAAAGGCAATTCACTATGGTTGTAGATATGTTGTATTAGGCTCAGTGGCAATGAGGAGAATTTAGAATTAAGTTAAAATCAGAGGTTACAATATCACAGAATCTGAGAAGTGATCAATCTAATTTAATCCACCTCACTATTGCATTCTAGTTTAACATATCCAGCAATATTCAATCCAGTCTATGTTTGAAGACAACCACGAAAGTGGGAAGAAGCCTGCATGTCACTTTTGAACATTTATTTATAAATATTGGAAAGTTTTTCCGTTTAGCATAAAGGTCAAATTGAGCTTTTTGTTGTTTTTGTCCCTTGCTACTAGTTCTGCTTTCTGTGGCCAAACACAACACATCTAATCCTGTTCCATTATAGGCCATCAAACATTGGAAAACAGATACCATGTTCTTCATGAGTCTTCTTTTTCCCCCAAGATAAATATTTCCAAACACTTCAACTTATCCTCCTATGTTATAAACTCATGGCCTTTCACCATCTTGGTTGTTCTCTTCTGGACATAATCCAGTTTATTATTATTCTTTTTGAACTGTTATGCCCTGAACTGAATTCATACTCAACAGAAGGATCTGAGAAGCATAAAGTGAGATCTTCAACTCACTATTCCTACTAGATACATCCTGCTTAGCATATCCTAAATTTTCATTATATTTTTATTAGATATAAGATTCATATTGAGTTTATAGACTTAGATCCTCTTCTGGGCTATCAGACCTCTTTTAGACTACTGTTGTCTATCCATCAATGCATCCAATATAATCATATATTTGTTTTTTTATTTTTTTTATTTTTACTAGAGTGAAAGATTTTACATTTAATACTATTAGTTTTAGCCCAATGCTGTTTAGATCCTGAATCTATCATCCAGTATGTTTGCTTTTCCGTCTAGTTCAGTGTCACTGCAGATTTGATCAACATATCATTTAAATCTTTATACAGTGGTATATGAATGTAATTGAATATTATTGTTCTATAAGAAATGATCTGCTGGACGATTTCAGAAAAGCTTGGAGAGACTCACATGAACTGATACTAAGTAAAATGAATAGAATCAAGAGAACCTTATACATGGCAACAAAATTAAGTAATGATCAACTCTGATGCACTTGGCTCTTTTCAACAATGAGATGATTCAGGACAATTTCAAGAGACTTGTGATGGAGAGAGCCATCGGCATCCAGAAAGAGGACTATAGGAACTGAATGTGGATCACAACATAGTATTTTCACCTTTTTTGATCATTGTTTGCTTGTTTTTTTTCTTTCAATTTTTTTTCCTTTTTTGATTTGATTTTTCCTGTACAGCATGACAAATGTGGAAATATGTTTAGAAGAATTACACATTTTTAACCTATAATGGATTATTTACTATCTATGGGAGGGGAGTAGGGGAAAGGGAGGGAGAAAAATTTGGAACACTAGGTTTTGCAGGGTAAATGCTGAAAACAATCTTTGTATATATTTTAAAAGTAAAAAGGAATTCTTAATTTTTTAAACAATCAAACAAAAAAATAAAACTTTTTTTTTAAACCCAACATCAATGTGAATATTGACTTCACCAAAAATGATGGTAGATGTTAGAATGTAGAGAAAGACAATAACTGACTAGTAGTCTCGTCTTTTCTCTGAGACTCAACCTCATATGGAAAATTAGAGGTTTTGTGATATTTGATGTACCTGTTTTTAATATTCTAATGTACTTAAATTAAAAGTGATAGGAGCTGAGAATAGAGATAAAATTATTTTAATTGTTTTAATATATTTTTGTGGGATGGCTAAAGCATAAGGTATGTGTAATTTGCCCTTGGTTGGCATTTGGAGGAGGATAAGAATTTATTTTAAAAAATAAATTATGTATTTATTTGAGGTAGGTGGATAGGGAGTCAATCGGGAAGCACTTATTAGGCGCTTACCATGTGCCAAGAACTGTTCTAAAAACTGGGATACAAAAAAGGGCAAAAAAACAGTCTTTGACCTCAAAAAGCTTACAATTTAATGGGAGAGACATGATACAAAGAGCTATGTACAAACATAATATGTACAGGATAGAGTAAAGATAATCACAGAGAGGCACTAAGAGTAAATGAAGTCTAAAAAAGTCTTCTTGCAGAAGGTAGAACTTTAGCTAAGATTTGAAGGAAATTAGAAAAGCCAGGAGGTAGATATGAGGAAGGAGAATTTCTGGCAAGGCAATCAATGAAAATGCCAAGAGTTGAGAGATGGAGTGCCTTTTTTTGAGGAGCCACAAGGGGAAAGATATTACTGGATCTCAAAGTACATGGAAAGAGGGAGATAAAAGAAGATTGGAAAGGTAAGAAGAGTTTAGGTTATGATGGACTTTAAAAGACAAACAGAAGACTTTATATTTGACTTTAAAGGTAATAGGGAGTTACTGGAACTTATCATATCTGTTTATCTTCCCTAGGAAGTAAAAAGAAATCAAATATGTTATTTTATTCTGTTGAACTGTCCAGTGTCTACCAGACAAATGTGTACTTTCATCAGAGAAGGTAGGAAAAAAAACTTATTTTCATAGTTTTAAAAACTCTCTGCTAAAAACCTTGACTACAAACTATGTTTTATCTTTCTTGTATTGAACACAGGGCATAGTTATATTCAATGTCTTTTTATTAAAAATTCCTAGCAGAATAATTTAACACAAATGACTATCTGTCACTAACTATTCTTCTGTATATTCTGTTTAACCCAAGCTACATCTCTGTTCAAAACATCTCTGATTTCCCTAGTTGTAAATTGGAAACTGACATGTTTTCTTAGGTGATCAGTCAGCTGACAATGACTCAGCAGAGAAAAATGTACACACTGAAAAAATAAAAATGAAAGCATACTTTCTACAGAAAAATAACATCTTTAGCATTAAATATTCACTTGCTTGGGCTCTGAAATGATCAGGAAAAGGTTTTACTTGTGGACTTTTTTTTTTCTTTTAATTTCAACATTTGATGCAACTTCTATCTGTGAATAATTTCTAAATAACAATAATAATAATCAACCACATTTTTATATTATCTCTTAATTTGGGAAATATCTTCGGTTTCTTTTCAGTTTTTTATTGATTTTTTTCCCCTCTTAGTTTCATTGTAACTTCCCATTAATTCCTTCTACTCCAATAGAACCTTCTTTTGTGACAAATAACTATAAGAAAAATAAATGAGCACATAGGCCTTGTTCGAAAGTAGATTGCTCAGGAGTAAAATATGTCATTATTCTTCTTCTAAAATCACGAAGAGTCCCAATATTGAACAGTGCTTTACATCACTGTAATAATTTTGTTAAATGTTCTTCTTGTTCTGCTCATCTCATTCTGCAGCAGTTCACAAAAGTGTCTTTGAATTTATCATTATCAGTATTTCTTATGATGCAATAATTCCCCTTTTCTTAGGTTTATCTCAAGGGTAGTGAAGAAAATGCTTTGCAAAGAATTGGAATCAAAATAGAAGCCAACTGTAAGAAAAAAAAATCTTACCAAGAACTTCACTGACTGATGAATTCAGGAAAGATTTATTTTACATTTTTGAAAGAATGAGTGCCTAGCTTTCTAGACACATCTTTGAAACTCCAAAGGGAAGATTTTATTTCCTATCCTCAAGCACAAGTCCCTCCCCTGATTCCCCATTAATTGGATATTACAGAAGTTACAGGACCTGAAACTTGACAGCCCCTACTCTCAAGGAGCTTACATTCTTTTGGGGGAAGATAACTAATTTCTACCTTTAATTATTCTTTGATATCCTTGTAATTTTCAATTTTCTAATATAAGCTTCATTTCTACATTTTTTATAACTCTGAAAACCAAATTTCTCATATCAATGAATTGATGAATAACCAAACAAATTGTGACATATGAAAATGATGGCTATCTTTCCTATACTAACCCGAAATCCAAGAACAAAGACTTTCCTGAAACCATCCCTATCATCCCTCCAATCCTAAGAGACATAATATACTACAGTCTAATATTTTTATAGCTAATATTTATATAGTTCTTTAAAGTTTACAAAAGTTTTGTAAGTGTAAATTCATTCACTCCTCAAAACAATCCTGGAAGGTAAGTATTATCCTTCCCATTTTACAGATGAAGAAATTAAGATAAACACATGAAGTGACAACCACAGTAAAACACTTTGAGTCAGGACTCAAACTCAAGTGTTACTGACTTCAAGTTCTGTATCCTATCTCTGCTACCTTTCTGTCTTAATACTGAGCTGTGCCAGAGGCAGAGCTGACATAACCTGACTGAGGAATACTGAAAGGATGTTTTATTTCTCTATGTCTAAATCTAAAGCTTAATTAAAATATTGTCTTCAGGGGAAGGGGAAGGCAGGAATGGTTTTAGTAAGGTTTTGTGCTATTTACAAATCAATTTATGGTTATTCCCCAGCTAATTAGACTCTACTTTATTTCCAATTCTTTACAAAGCATTTCCTTCACAGCCCTGTGAGGTAACTAGTATAAGGAAAAGAGAGGAAGGATTTTGTTTTCCTCTTCAGCTCACAAGATATAATTACACCATGATGAGGTGTTAATTTGTTAACAAGGTGTTAACACCTTTATGTCTTTGTGAAATATGAACACCTTTTTGATTCAGTCTGTGACTCTTAAAAAACAGAGTATTGTTCATTTGAGATAGTTAAAAATATCCAGCAGTTGGGGAAAAAAATGCAATTCTTTTATTTCTTTGAAGGGATGGTGACATCATTATCAATAGTCTAACAATGAAGCTGCTCACTTAGAGATGCTGAAAACATTAGTTGAGAAAAATAATAGACTATAATAATAATAAAAAGGAAAAATAATCAAAACTTTGAAGTTTTGAGGTTGTGAGTTGCCTTGATCATTTGTTTTCCTACTTATATATGTATGTTGGAGAGCATATTCCAGGTTTATTTTGGAGGGATATTTTGTTGTTACTATTAATCTTAGTAATCTAAGTAAAAAAAAAGTAAATAGCATCTTAGTAAATATCATTTCTAAAATAAAATTGTGTTCTTCTGACTCTTAATTTGAAAAACACTGGTGGAAGATAAAGTTGGTTAAATAAATGAGAAAGGGTGATCCCTAAGTATTATTTCTAGCTCTTCCCCCCTTGTTTTTCAAAAAAACATAATTTACTAGAATTATAATATTTTTTAAAAGATGAAGACTATTCAGCTGACCCTTTGAAGTTCCAGAAATAATCTTTTTAAATTACCTTAAGGTCTGAGAAAGACAGAGAAATATATTTTTTAAGTAATTATAATGATTAACTATGTAATAATGGGCAAAATGTGAATTGAAACTAAGCCTCAAAGAAATCACCCATAATACATTTTTTTTTCATTATTGAATTCACCATTGATTTGTTCACTCATTACTGAACATAATGGGTAGAATTGGTGGTAGGAAAAATCATGGACCTGATATTCTATAACAAGGACAAGAGCAGAATAATATTAAAGCCTGGAATACTTAATTCACACTTGATTTTAAATTCAGGGTAAAAATATACAAATACTTTTCCATAAGCCAAATGGTATGATTATCTCCATTTCTCAGATGAGAAAGTGGATGTGCACAAAGGTAGATAACACAGATAATAAAAGTTGAAACCTGAGCAGAGACAAAAAATTGAAATCTCAGCACTTCAAAAAAAGTGCTAAAGTCTAAAAGTCTAATGCTTATTCCACTACACCACACTGCTTTTTGTTGAATCCTTCAGAGGATGTTTCTAGTAGAAACCAGTAATCTACAAACTTCTTCACATCAATCAATAAAACATTTTTTTGAGTATGCATTACTAATGTAAGTGTATTTCCATAAAAATTCCATAAAGTCCGTAATAATGAGTTATGAACTTAATAAAACATGAAATCCAAATTTTAAAATGTATTTAACACAATAATATGCCCCCTTTTTGTTCTCTCTAAAAAGGGTATAATTGAATATGCTTCATTCTTTTCTTTTTTTTCTGGCAGGGCAATTGGGGTTAAGTGACTTGCCCAGGGTAACACAGCTATTAAGTATTAAGTGTCTGAAGTGAACTTTGAGCTCAGATCCTCCTGACCCCAGGGTTGTACTCTACTCACTATGCCATCTAGCAGCTCCTGATTCATTGCTTTCAAAGAATCATTATGTAGTATTAGGATTCAGTTATTAAAAATAATAACTAACTATTCAGCTAATTTGATTGATGCAAGTAGCCAGTCTCTAGGTACCAAGAGGCCAAAGCAGAATATGAGTTTATACATCTTCAGGAAGGGGTAGTGGGGAAATATTGGGCCAATAATGGATAAATAGTACATATGACTATATTGGAAACAAACTATTATGAGGAGGGTAGGATGTAACACATCTTCCCATCCTATGACAAGTTAGTTACTTACTCCTTGGGATAATGTTATAACCTCCTTTCGAAGTCAGATCATTGCCCCCAGAGATCTAGTCTCCTATTTTGAAGCTGGCATATACTATAAAAATTTCCAATATGTTTTAAAATACATACTTGGGGAATGCATAGTTATATTTATCTGTAAATGAGAAAGTCAAATGCATTCTAAACTCATATGCACTCCTCAGTTTAGGGAACCCTGGTTTAGTAATGTTTCCTTTGTCAAAAATGAAGGTTATTCTCTACCTTTCCTACTCACAAAGTCACATTTTGCACTCTTGTATAGAGAATAACAATAAGGGCTGGATTAGTGACTCCCTAGTGACAGGTTGTCTTGATGTAGAATAAGAAAGGTATAGAATACTAATGCCTAATGCAAAGAATTATGAAGTAAATAAGATAGGAAAGTCAGCTTTATTGAATGGACAAACTCGCAATATAAAGGGAAGTCAGAGAGTGTGATGACTGTGTATTTTAAAATCAGCGGGAGTCAGGAATTCACGTTAGGGGAAAATCGTCAATCTTTATTCTTAGCAGAGATGAAGAAAGGTCAGAGGTAGAAGGGAATCGGCAATAGCAATGTCAGCAGCTGAGTCAAGAAGCTAGCTAGACCAGAAGCCAGGAGAGCTACCAGAACTGAACCCAGGTAGCAATCTCTCTCAGCCTCTCTTCCTGTCTCCCTGCCTCCACCCACCAAAATTGTCATTTCCTATACAACACATCAGGACTTGCACAGAGTGGGTGGGGGCCATTCTTTATCCAAGCATGTATATTAATAGAGTATAGTCCAATTACTATTTAGCCTCACGTGCTTGGGACCTCAGTGCATCAACTCAAGTCTCAGCCCATTACAAGAGAGAAAATTATGGACAAAGATCAGAGCCACTGGGGCCAGATGGAATTGGCACTTCTAACCAGTAAAATCTGATTTTTTTTTTTAAACAGATTTCTTATATGGGAAGAGGAGGACAAAGTATTGGGAAAAGGAAGCAAGGAGCCTGGATCTGGGGATTCTTTATGCTACTGGAGAAAGAGAAAATTTTTGGAGAATTGGAGGCTAATTGATATTCAAAATCACAATAAGTGGAAGGAGGGACTTCAGGTCATTGATGCTGGTAGGGTTGACTTAGAAGTCTTGAGCTCCCTGGCTCTACTCTCCTATATTTCCTCTTTTTTTGTTTGGCATCTTGGAGAAACTACTAGGGTCATCACAGCAGGAAGGGAGAACTGTCTGACGGTGTTTCCTTGCCACAGATCTCTATTTTTTCACTTCTAAAGGACAACTGTACAAACAACAAGCACTCTTTTTTCCTCTTTCACTGCTCACAATCCAAAGTGTGCCGCCAGACCCATTTATTCACACACACACACACACACACACACACACACACACACACACACATCTTTACTTCCTTTCCCCCTTTCTCTTCCCTTTTCCTATTCTGACCTACTTAACAAAGTAAGATATATCTCCCTCCACTTATTTCCATCATTCTTTCTCTTTATTCATTTCTGAAGCAAAAGACAACACTAATTATGGCTGATGAGCAAAGAAGCACACTCACAACAAGGAAAAGGAAAACTGCTTTAGAAGGCAAATTAGACATAATAAAAGACCTCTGCAATCAACCTCCAAAGCCCTTGAAAGTTCTTAGAGAATTTCTGTACATGTTTGCATCTTTTCCCTCTCATTAAATCTGTTTTTTCAGGGACTCAGAATTTGAGAGCTTGAAGTCACATTAGAGATCATCTGAAACTATTCATATTTTTCTATTTTAACAGTATGAAACTGAGACCCAGAAAAATTAAATGTTTTGCGCAAGGTCATTCCTCTACTTATCAAAAGCAGAATCCAAGACTAGACCCAACCTTCTGATACTCTCTGTTCAGTTCAATTTTCCATTCACACCATGTTTTTCTTTGGCAATAATATTGAAGATAGAATATTTTTCTTTAAAAAATAACTTCTTAAAGTTTATTAAAAATAAGTTTTATTGTTGCTTTTTATTTTCACAACTCAGGCATTTCCTCTTATACTCTTTATTCTTTGTATCCTCCCTTGATAATATAAGAAAAACATTGAATCAAAATCTGCTGATAAGACTGTAGAATTTGATAGCATATATTATACCTCTGTGTTGAGAAGCAGAAGATATATTTCATCAGGATAGATTTTTAGAAACTATTTCTAATTCAGCTTGATTGTTTTTCTGTTATAATTGCTGCTCACAAGAGTAGTTTTCTACAGGCTTTAAGAGAAAATTGTATTTAGTATTTAACTTCAATAGATTTTAAAATGTATTACAATTTATTAATAACTGACTTAAAAATTTTTGGAAAATAATGAAGTTTGAATGTTGCAATTTTTTTATTAGATAGTAAATTTCCTACCAATTAGAATGTTTATTTTCTGTTTTTTATCTATCTACCCACTTTATTACCTATGATTTATATACCCTTTTGGTCCCAAAAAAGATTTGAAGTGGTTTCTGGAGATTATTTCTTCACTTCCTATTCACTACTGGATTGCACGGAAAGTAATTTTTGTGACTATCTTATAAACTATTAAAATTCAAATTAAAAAAATCCTATTTTATGCAAAACAAAATTTCACTGGTAGATGGGGGGAGGAAGAAAGATATACAGTTTGGATAAGACATAATTTTTGCCCTCTTGGGGCTAACAGTCTAGTAATGGACATAGAAGGATAACACACAAATATGGATAGTTATTTTTGTGTGGGTTGTGAATCAGAGCTTTCATTGGTAGAGGGAACTTATTTTGAGAAAATTTCTTCCATAGATGCAAATAAGCAGAACAATTGTTCTGAACAATGCAATTTGCAGAACAATTGTTCTGCAATTTATAGTCTCAAAGTAAGGGTTTTTAACCTGGGGTCTATGACCTTGGTTTACTTTTTTTTTAAAAAACATAATATTTCAATAAAATGATTACCTTTATAATTCTACATATGTTATACATTTTTCCTCATTTATTCTGAAAAGAGGTCATCTGATTGCTAACTGGTCCATTTTAGGGAATAATACCACCTCTCTGAAGAAAAAAAAAAGGATCCAGAACATACTTTTAAGTTTAATTTGCATTTTCTCTATCACTTAAAAATTTTTATTTTTAAATTTCATTTGTAATTTATGAAATAAAACAAGTATTTCTGTAAGATAGAATATTAAAATATTATTGCACATGAAGCTGCAAATTATTATGTACAAGGGGCTACTTCTTTTAAATATATAATAAATTTATTATGTAAATTTCTTTTTTTCTTTCCTGTTCACATGCTCTACAGATGGTTACCATTAGGCACAAATGTGTATATATGTATTAACTAAGACATATACTTATTTATATATGTAAAATCATTCTAAAATACTTTAATTTAGCAGTCCTTTCTCTAATTGGAGATAGTGTCTTTCTTCCTATTTCCTGTTCTCCATCACTTAAAAATCTAGACAGCCAACAGCACAATAAACCAGGCTCTGATATGTAACTTGCAAATGCTCACACTGCTGATTTGACAGTTGGATCTCAGAGCCCTGAAGGAGGAACTGGCTCTAGCACATTTCTGAGTTAGCAGCACACACAAAAAGTTAAGAATCTCTGACTTAAATAGATGTCCAATGTACTTAGTAGTTATATGAATTTCTTTGGTCACATACCCCAAATAGATGCTGAATTTTGGAGATCATACACTTCTATCAATAAAAATATTTTTGAGTATGAATGCCCAACATGAATATATTAGAAATAATATGCTTTCTAATAATTATGCATATAGTTATAAAATACAAAAATAGAAATTATAGCAATATTTGATCCTAGATTCAATGTGGAATTATTGGAATTTATTGAGTAGAAAAGTGACAAATTTACTACTGTAGAAAGATCACTTTACCACTCCCAATTGATAAATGGTCAAAGCATATGAATAGACAATTTTCAGATGAAGAAATTGAAACTATTTCTAGTCATATGAAAAGGTGCTCCAAATCACTATTGATCAGAGAAATGACAACTCTGAGATACCACTACATACCTCACAGATTGGCTAAGATGATAGGTAAAGACAAAAATGAATGTTGGGGGGATGTGAGAAGAGTGGGACATTAATATATTGTTGGTGGAACCGTGAACAGATCCAACCATTTTGGAGAGCAATTTGGAACTATGCTCAAAAAGTTATCAAACTGTGCATACCCTTTGATCCAGCAGTGTTGCTACTGGTCTTATACCCCAAAGAGATTTTAAAGAAGGGAAAGAGAACTGTATGTGCAAAAATGTTTGTGGCAGCCCTCTTTGTGGGGTCCAGAAAGTGGAAACTGAGTGGATGCCCATCAATTGGAGAGTGGCTAAATAAATCATGGTATATGAATGTTATGGAACATTATTGTTCTATAAGAAACAACCAGTAGGATGATTTCAGAGAGGCCTGGAGATACTTACATGAACTGATGCTAAGTGAAATGAGCAGAAATGGGAGATTATTATAAATAGCAACAACAAGATTATGCAATGATCAATTCTTTTTTCCCCCTTTTTTATAATAGCTTTTTATTTACAAAACATATGCATGGGTAATTTTTCAACACTGACTCTTGAAAAACCTTCTGTTCCAAAATTTCCCCGTCTTCCCTCCACTCCCTCCTCTAGATGGTAGATATTCCAATACATGTTAAAATATGTGTTAAATCCAATATACATATACATATCCATACAGTTATCTTGCTGCACAAGAAAAATTTGATCTAGAAAGAATAAAAAACTTTAGAAGGAAAACAAAAATGCAAGCAAACAACAACAGAAAGAGTGAAAATGCTATGTTGTGGTGCACACTCAGTTCCCAGAGTCCTCTCCCTGGATGTAGATGGCTCTCTTCATGCGTGGACAATTGGAACTGATCTGAATCAATTCATTGTTGAAGAGACCCACGTCATCAGAAGCAATGATCAATTCTGATGATGCTTTATAAAGCATGGTGAATATTTGAGTGTGCCATAGAATGAAAGTGCTATGTGAGTTTGGAGAGAAAGGGAAGATCATTACCTATAGAATGAAACAGGAAAGCCTGTATGTATGAGGTAATATTTGATTTGGGCTTTAAAGCATGGGTATAAATTTACCAAGCAAAGAAAGAGAACTTTCTAGCCATAAGGAACGGGTTGAGAAAAGGTATAATATTTAGAAAGCACATAGTATGTTCAGTTTTAAATGGTCAAAAATGGTATAATTTGGCTGGTAAACTGCAGGGAGAAGAGTTATGAAATAAGGCTGAAAAGATAGAGGGACCAGTTAGGGAAGATTTTGAATGAAAAGCAAATTGGAACTTTAGTTGATCACTAAGTAATAGGGTAGGAATAGAGTTTTGACATTTTTGATCATGACAGATTAGTGCTAAAGAACATCACTGGGTTATAAAGTAAAGTGTGAATTGAAGAAGTGAGAGGATAAAGGCAGTAGATCTATTAAAAGACTATTAAGACAGTACAGACAGCTGGTACTGGGGCTTTGTACTAGAGTGTTGGTGCCCTGTAGGTATTTCAAATCCACACAGAACTTACTACTTTTACCTTTAAAATCTTTTCTCTTTCCTATTACTGTTGTAACTTTATCCTCCTAGTTAACTATGCTCATAATCTTTAACATCATTTGACTCCTCATCTTATTTGAATTTACCTTATATATCCAATCTGTTGCTAAGTTTAATTGGTTTCGTCTTGTCTCCTACTGTTCACTCACACAGAAACCACTTTGGAGCAGCCTCCATCACCTCATATCTGGAATATTGTAATAGTTTTCTGGTTAGTCTCTCTTCTTCAAAGGTCCCCAAATCTAACCCATCCTCTGTTTTATCTGTCACACTGGTTTTTTTCTTCCAAAAGTGCAGATCCGACCATATCACCCCACCCATTATTCAATAAATTCTAGTGGTTTACTATTACTGCCAGGATCAATTGTAAAATTTTCTATGTGACACTTAAAACTCTTTACAAATTGTCTTCTTCCTTTCTTTTAATTCTTTTAATATTATATTCCCCTTAGCCCTATTCCCCTATAACCCCACTAGACTGGGTATCCACCTCCAGCTCTCAACTATGGCTCCAAGAAGCTGTAGCCTATGCAGCAGCCATACACTGGCAAAACCATCTCAGTGGGTAGGCAACCAGGTTGAGAGTAATCAGGGAACCCATCAGGGAATAAGAGCATTGTTTACCCTAAGTATAAGAAGACTTCCCCCAGGAGAATGGGCAGATGAGAATAATTTGTTCCAAAGACCATGAAAAGGGCTTCTGATGCTTGGTCAGATACCAAAGATACCAAGATCACCCACGGAATTCCCTGATGATCACCAGTTGTCCGACTTTTGCCTTGCCCCTGGACTTCCAATGACTCAGATAGAATGGGTCCAATGCAATTCTGCCTTCCTTAAATCCAATTCACATGCAAGTCAAAATATCACTCAGTGATGTCATTGGCCATCTTTGAAAATGAAGCAATAACCATTCTGGCCTACTTGCTATTCCTCGGATATAATACTTTACCTTCTGACTCTGTGCCTTTATTCTGTCTCTCATGCTTGGAACACTTCTCTCCTCAACCTGTATCCTGACTTCCTTCAAAACTCAGCTTAAATACCACCTTTTGCAAGAGAACTTTTCATGTTCCTCTCATCACTAGTTCCTTCCCTTTAAAAGTGCCTTTCCACTGCTTATAACTTATCTTAGTTATTTGTATTTGTGTCCCTCATTAGAATGTGAGCTCATAGAGGGTAGAAAATATGTTTCTGACATTTTTGTGTGTGTTCCTGGGGTGTAGTGCAGTGCCTCATATACAATAAATACTTAATAAATATTTTCTTAACTAAGAAAAGAAAGTAAAATTTATTACAATATATTGTTGATACATTTAAGTTGCATATAAGTAGTGAATTGGTGAGAATGGGTTCATCTTAAGACTAATATTTTAGAAATCATTCAAGATCAAACAGCTATTCAAAAGCAAATGAGAGCTTCCAATTTTTACCATGGAAGCCCAGGTCATAAGATGCCTGAAGCAAGACCTTATTGATTTAAGGAAATACAAAAGGAGAACATTATCATGTGGTTCTCTGTGTCTAGAACAGCAAATTTCTGGATGCATAATTGATTTGACAGTTTTGATATAAATGCCTTATGAAAAAACCAAGAAGTGAGATTCTCTGTAACATAAAAGCAACCTCATTTAGGCCTTTTGGCACATTTTAATCATCATCTATTTCTAACACAGAGTCTGCATGACACTGACAACACATGTTAATATGATATGGTTTTCCTTTTCTAAAGAATCTGTTTTGTGTATGCTATTTTCCTCTGGCTTGTCCAACAAACATTTATTATAGGTTTATAATTATAATTTACAATGTGGAATAGCCTCTCAAAATCACCAGATAGAATATCTGATAATCAGCTTAATTTGTAGCCAATGTTCTTAATTTCCCTCAGATTATTTATTTTGGTACTTTAATCACAGCTTTTAACAACTCCCTGCAAATTCAGTGATAAAAACAAGTGTCTAATTTTGGCATCATAAGTCAAAGAATACTGTATTAGATGGAGTTGTATGTAGTCTAGGAGTAAAGACTAAGCTAATTTTCCCATGGATCTTTTACCATAAGAAAATTAATATGGCATCATCTGCTTCTATTGTATTTCTATGTTCACTTATCAACTTGGGAAATCCTTATAGATTAATAATTTTTCATGCATGCCTTACAAAAAGCCACAGATACCACAAATTTTGGTTAAAATGTTATATTAAAATGTTTCATTTCTTTATGCTTGCTGAATTTAATACAATCTACCAAACAATTAAGTAGACAGTACATTGCATACTATGTCTGGGGAATAAAAATATTTTTAAAAATTGTCCTTGCCCTCAAGCCTCTTCTTACATTTAATATTTATCTAGTTTTGAATTTTACTATTTTTCTTTAATTTAAAATGTTTCATTCATGCAGCAAGGCAAAATTTTGCTAATTCTGAGACCACTTATTTCTTCACAGAACTAAGAGGCAATTGTTAAATTATGTATTCATAATATATAAAGTAACTTTAAAATATATAACTTCTAATCATAATAATTTGTTTTCCTGTGCCTTAAATATTTAATTTAGAATGATTTGAAGTTTACAGTGTTGCACCCAAAATATTGAAACACAACTTATTACAAGAGAATGAGAGTGATTTTATGAGGATACTAATGATTAATTAACTCTTCTTCAGAAATATATAATGTATGTGTGTGTGTACTATTTCTATTTCTTACAAGGACTTATAAAGGGAAATCACTTAGTTTAATTCTGTCCTTTAAGTCAATACTTTCTGTAAGGTGCATAAGAAATTGTCTAAGGAAGATTAATAAAGCAACCTATAAACTATCAGCAAACATATTTAAGTTTTTCTCACTAACAGATTTAAGAGCTACATGGCATCTTGCACTTTCTTCTGAAGTGCCAAATGGGGTTTGCAGAAACTTTTTAATCCTCTGTATGGGTGATAGACCTGAACAGTTTTCTTATCTCAGTTTTACAAGTAAAAAAATTCAAAGAATTTGAATGGTTTGTCCCAAATTGGTCATTTCATAATGACTAGGTTTGGAACAAAGCCTAGATTGTTTCTGCTTTATTCACATGTCATCCACTCCATTAATAACTATCAAATTCATTTGGGCTAAGGCTATGTGACTGTTTATCTTCATTTGAAGGAGAATTGGAACGGACATCTTTCAAAATCCTTCTCCAGTTCCCTCCCCAAAGCTAACATACTGCTTTTCCTTTCCCAAATGCTTATAGCTAATGACACAGAACAATAGGACAACTTTTTTGTCCTTTTACTGAAAAAAATGCAGAAATAATAGACAACGTTTATACAAAATAAGCTAATTATTTACATTCTAAAAAGATTCATGACAAATTTACTTCAAACTTAATGTATTTCAACCTTTCCTTTTAATGTGTAAGATACTGTACCTTAATGTATTTCAACCTTTCATTTTAATGTGTAAGATACTGTACCTTTTATATGTGAACCGTGTTGCTGAGACAGAAGAATAATTTTTATGAAAACAAAATGATTTAAAAAAATAACTTGTGAAGAAACACATATCTCTCAAATAAAATTTCACAGAGAGTCAGAATGTTTTGAGACATTCACCTGACTCTCATATGAATGTATGGGAAAGACTTATTTAAACAATGACTAAGATAACAATGGCTACAAGATATTGTGGTCCATTAGTTCATTTAGATGTAACCTTTTTTTAGAGTTTTGAAAATTTTTAAAGATACTAAAGATACTTTTTAATTTTAAAGATGTTTTTAAACAAATGAAATTGTTTTGCGGACTATAGGGAGATTATTTGAGGACTGCTGGGTTCACAAGATACAGGAATATTTCTTTAATTTTGCACTTTGAGGTAAAGATTAGTTGTTGATCATCAGGAGGTTATGGTTTAAGACATCAGAAGAGCTTGGAGATCTTTGAGAAGCTGTAGGATAAATAAGAAGAAACAGGAGAATTTACAAAAGGAACAGAGAATTTACAAAAAGTTGGGAACCAAAGAACTAAATGGCTCAGAGCTGAGTCAACTAACTCTTCAGAGAAAGAGTTTGTTGAGTTTCCTGAGAACTTGTTAACTTAAAAGAAACATTACTTTTCTGACTGAAGAAAGACTGGAGCAGCTAATGGGTCATTGGAAGAGAACTGAAATGAGAAATTATCTACTTACTGCTCTCTAGTGCCATCTGCCAGCTGATAGAAGGGAAACCTTTAAAAGAGTAATCTGATTTGAGAGAAGAAAGGTAAGATTTGCCATTTGCTTTGCTGTTAGAAGAGACTTAGTACTGACTTGACAAAGCCCTTTGCATATCTGAAGAGCTTGGCAGTTCTCTGACTTAAGGGAACTTTTTGTAATTATAGTATACTATTTTCTCAGTATTCTGTTAAAGGTTATAGTGAGTTAAAAGTGAATGTCACTGTTTCATTGGCTCAAAAGCAGAAGAGCAGCTTTGATCAGCAAGACAGAGGTGAGGACCAGAAAGAGGAACAGCCAACAGAGGAAAGTATGGCCGAGGACAACGAGTCCTGCAACCCAGAGGTGTGAGTTGCCCAGACATAAGAGTTTTTCCTACCCATATGCTCTCCACTACGTTTCTATGAGTCTCCACTCTCCCCCATGGAGACATTGTTCATTGGTAGAAAAGAGTGACCTTGATTTACAAATAGATTATTATAATATGATTATTCCTGGTCTTACTTTCTATTGGGTAAATGCTATAATTGTCATTGCTTTTATCTTAGGTTTCCTCAATGTTTTATGTTTAAGAGTCAAAGGAACTTTGGCAACTGGTTTTGTGTAAATGTGAAGCACAAGAGTGATAGCTCAGGAGCCACAGGGTCGGTAGTAGAATGCCTCCACTCCCCACCCTGACAAACTCCACTCCTACCTCTCCCAAATGCATATACTAAAGTTACCCATAAGACCTTGAGAGAGTTTTCATTGTGGCAGCATTGTGTATTCTGGGAATAAAAGACCTGCCAGTGAGAGCAGAGATTGGTTGAGTAAGGTAACCAAGAGAATGAAAGCTGGAGCATAAATCCTCTCCCAGCAAGTGGACCTTGCCTGGGTTATATAAATAAAGTTGGGAAGTAGTGAGGTATAGTGGAATAACAAGGAACTTGGAATAATAACCCCTGGATTTAAGTCACATATCTGACATTAGCTTTGAGACTAGAGCAAATCATTAAATTTCTCTTAATTTCAGTTCATATATATGTGTGTGCATAGGCATGTATGTATCTATATGTATGCACATATATACATGTTTATATATTATATGTGTATATATCTAAATGTATATATATATATATATGTATACAAATATACATACTAATTTTCTTAATATAGAGAATTCCCAATGAGGACATTCCTTCTACCAATGTAGACTAGTACCTGCTTTGTACGATAATAGCTTAGGGTATTAAAGAGGGGAAAGAAAGGCTAAGTATATTGTTCAAAGTTACAAAGGCAAGCATTTAGCAAAATATGGGATTTTCTGTTTTGCTTTTCTGATTCTGAAGCCAATTAATTTTCCTTATACCACAAAAGAACTTCTGGAATAATAAAACCAACAAAAAGATAGGGCCAAACAATCTTTTAGCCCAAGAAACTTGGAAGGTAAGCAGGAAAATAAAAGGGGAGCATAGTGTAGAACAGAAATAATCCTAGTAACCAGCAGAAAGCCCCACTTCAGCAAATTAGTGGGAGATCCTGAGCCCCAATGTGGTAGAACAAGCAAACCAATACCAGAACTCCCTACGTGTCTTAGCACAGCCAAGGTAATGAGTAGACTCCCACACTGAGAAGGGAAGGCTCCAGTGCTTAAATTGATAAATGTCTCAGTGTAGCCCCTGGAAAACATATGGCTTCCAGTGGCAGACCCAGGGAAATGCAGAAACACATCACTGTCTTCAACACACCAGCCAGCTAGGACCCCAGTTCAGCACCTAGTAAGTTGCCAGCCCCCTATGGCCAGTGACAGTACTAGTCACTCTGACTCCCACCAGACTCCTTCAGTGCAGCAGCACACATAAGAAATGATGAGCAGGTTGATTTCAGAAAAGGCTGGAAAGATTAACATGAACTGTTGCTAAGTGAAGTGAGCAGAACCAGAACCAAGAGAATATTGTACACAGTAAGAATAAGATTATATGATGATCAACTGTGATGAACTTGGCTCTTTTCAACAATGAGGTGATTCAAGCCAGTTCCAATAGACTTATGATGGAAAGAGCCATCCACTTCCAGAGGGAGAACTTTGGAGACTGAATGTGGATCAAAGCATAATATTTTCACCTTTTGTTGATGCTTTTTTGCTTGTTTTTTTCCTTTCCCCTGGTTTTTCCCTTTTAATCTGATTGTTCTTGCACAACATGACAAAAATGAAAATATGTTTCAAAGAATTGCACACATTTAACCTATATCATATTGCTTGCTGTCTTGGGGAGAGGGGAAGGAAGAAGAGAGGGAGAAAAATTTGGAGCACAAGGTTTTAAAAAGATGAATGTTGAAAAATATCTTTGTATGTATTTGGAAAAATAAATACTATAATTAAAAATATTTTACACAAAAAAACTATAATTGGGCAAATGGAAGCTAATGCACTATCAAGAATCAAACAAATTCAAAAGAATGAAAAAAGTAGAAGACAATATAAAATACCTCAATGGAAAATAGATCCAGGAAAAACAAGTCAGAATCACTGGAATATTTGAAAAGCATAATCAAAAGGAGAACTTGGACAGTATATTTCAAGAAAGTATCCTGGAAAACTACCTTGATATCCTGGAACCAGATGACAAAGTAGACATTGGCAGAATCCATCAGTCCCCTCAGGAAGAGATCCCAAAATAAAAATTCCAAGGAATATGATAGCCAAATTACAGAACTATTAGGTTAAGGAAAAAATACTGCACAAAAGAAACATCAAATATTGGGGAGCCACAAGCTGGATTACACAAAATTTAGTTGCTGCAACATTAAAAGACCAGAAGTAATGGGACATGTTATTCTAGAAGGCAAAGGAGTTACTACTATAACTAAGAATTACCTACAGAGTGAAATTAAGCATATTATTTCAAGGGGAAAAATGGTCACTCAACACAATAGAAGGATTTCTAGATTTTCATAAGAAAACCAGAATTGAATGAAAAATTTGATGTCCAATATCAAGACCCAAGAAATTTCTAAAAAGAGAAAAAAGGGAAAAGAAAACAAGGGAGTCAATGGAGCTGAATGGTTTACAACCCCAAATGGGAAAATGATACTTATAATTCTTAAAATATGTACCACTAATAGAACAGCTAAAATGACTATATATAGAGGTTGTGAATATAAGGTGAATTTGAAGAAATGATAAAAAATAAGAGATGAGAAAAAGGAGTACACTGGGTGAAGACAGAAGGGAGAGATAGACTAGGGTAAATTATTTTATATGACAAGACATGGAAAACCTATTACAATTGAGGAAAAGGGAAGGATGGGTGATGGGCATCACTTGATACTTACTCTCATCAGTATTGGTTCAAAGAAGGAATAATATATACAGTCACTTAAATATAGAATATGTCTTACCTGACAGGAAAGTTGGAGAGCAGGAGATTGGGTGAAGCATGGGGGAGGGGGAGGAGGAGAGAACTGAAAGAAGAGAGGGCAGACTGGGGATAGTGGTAGTCAGAAGTAAAATACTGTCAAGGAAGCAGGTGAAAGGAGAGAGAGGAAAAAACAGAAAGGAGAAGAAAAATACATATTTATTATCTCAACTGTATTGAACTTTCCCATAAAATGGAAGCAGATTGCAGAGTAGATCAAAATCCCAAATCTTACAATACATTGTCTACAAGAAGCACACGTGAAGCAGAGAAACACACAGAATAAAGGTAAGGGGCTGAAGCAGAATCTATTATGCTTCAGCTGAAGTAAAATAAAAAGTAGGGGTAGCAATCCTGATCTCAGACAAAGCAAAAACAGATCTAATTAAAAGAGAGAAGGAAGGAAATTACATTATGCTATAAGATATTATAGACAATGAAGTGACATCAATACTAAATATGTGCAATACTAAAAATTGCATCAAGTGTCATAGCATAGAGTTACAGGTTTATGACCAAACAAGAGATAGAGAACATTACCAAATGTTAAATAGATAATTTTGATTATATTAAATTGAGGCGTTTGCAAAAACAAAATAAATGCAACTAAGATTAGAAGGAAAGCAGAAAGATGGAAAGCAGAAATGTGGAAAGTGTCTTTCATAAAAGCTTTATCAAATACATAAGAGAATTGAGTGAAGTTTATAAGAATTCAAGCCATTTCTCAATTGACAAATGATCAAAGGATATAAGGCAGTTTTCAGATGAAGCAATCAAAACTATCTAAAGGCATATAAAAAAGTATTCTAAATCACTTTTGATTAGATGAATTAAAATTATCATATTGGCCAATATGACAGAAAAGGAAAATGATAAATGTTGGAGAGGTTACAGGAAAATGGTGACACTAATATATTGTAATGTGGTGTTGTGAACTGATTGCACTGCAGAGCAATCTGAAACTAATCCCAAAGGGCAATCAAATTCTGCATACTCTTTGATACAGGAATACCATTACTTGATATGTATACCAAAGATGTCATAAAGGGGAAAAGACCTATCTGTGGAAAAACATTTTTCTGTTAATGACAAAATATTGGGAACTAAGGATTGCTCAACAACCTGTGTGAATGTAATGGAATACTATTGTTCAGTAAGAAATGATGAACAGTTTTCAGAAAAACCTGGAAGACTTATACAAATTGATGCAAAGTGAAATAAGCAAAACCAGGAAAACACTATACACAGTATCAACAACATTGTATATTGATCAACTATGAATGACTCAACTCTTCTCAGCAATACAATTATCTAAGACAAGTACAAAGGACACATGAAAGAAAATCTTGTCCACATCCAGATAAAGAAATGATGGCTTCTGAATGCAGATAGAAATAAACTATATCAAATTGACTAACAGTTTTGGAAGAGGGGAGGGGAAAAGGGGAAAAATTAGGAACTCAAAATCTTGTAAAAATGAATGTTAAAAATTGTCAACATGTAATAGGAAAAATATTAAAAACAAAAAAGATAATGAATAAAAAAGAATAGGTAAAAAACACTAACTGAATTTTAAAATGCACATAATTATGTATATCTAATTGCTTACCTTCTCAAGGAGGGGGGGTAGAATAAAAGTAGAACAAGGGCAAAGGAGAAACAAAATTATTGGTGGCTAATTGTGGTTTAAGCTGGGACATTTCAATACAGGAAGATGATGCAGAACTTTATCATTATTAGGGAAGTTAGAAGAAATGTATATATATAGAAAATATGAATATGAGTTGATTATGTTTCAATGATCTAAAAAATGGAGGAATGAGAAAAGGGGATGTAGAGGAAGGAGGAGGAAGGGAAAGGAAGAATGGGGAAAATTATCTCACATAAAAAAAAAAAGAGACATAAGAAAGAGTTTTATGAAGGGGAAAATTGGGCAACACTTGAAGATCACTGTCATCTGAACTGGTTCAAAGAGGAAAGAGTATATATTCACAGTCAATTGGTTATAGAAATTAATCTTATCCAACAGGGAAATGGGAGGAAAAGGGGACAAGAAAAGGGTAAGTATAAAAGAAGGAAAGCAGATTAAAAGAGGTAGAGGGATGGACAGACAGACAGAGAGAGAGAATATACAGAAGAAAATAGGATGAGAGAAAATACCTTGATAGTAATTATAGCTGTGAATATGAATGGGATGAACTCATTAACAAAACAGAAATGATTAGTAAAATAGTTTAGAAACCAAAATTCAACAATAAGAAACACTTCTGAAAAATACACACACAGAGAGTTAAAATAAGGAACTGGAGCAAAATTTATATTTCAGCTGAAAAAGGCAGGGGCAAGATATTAGGCAAAACAAAAGCAAAAATGGACCTAATTAAAAGATATATTCAAGGAAATTATATTTTTCTAAAAGATATAAAAACTTGAAGTAATATAAATATGAAACATATATGCACCAAAAGGAATAGCCCCTAAATTTTTAAAAGAGGAATTAAATGAGTTACAAGAAAAAATGGACAAAACTGTGCTAGTGGAGGACTTCAACTTTCTCCCCTCAGAACTCGATAAATCTAATCATAAAATAAATAAGAAAGTAGTTAAGGAGATGAATAAAATCTTAGAAAAGTTAGATATTCAACTTCTGGAGAAAACTGATTGGGAATGGAAAGGAGTATACCTCAAAAAAATTGACCCTGTATTAAGGCATGAAAAATTACAAACTAATGAAGAAAAGCAGAAACATCAACTCACTCCTTTAAAACCATAACTCAATTAAAATTATAACAAAGGACTTTGGAAGCATAGCTAAAAAAATAATTAGAAACTAAATAATCTAATCCTAAAAGATGAGTGGGTTAAAGAAGCCATAAATGAGCCCATTAAGAAAAGATTTCCAGGATCGTATTCTATCAAACATTAAAAGAACAATTAATTGCAATATTAGATACATTATTGGAAAAAATAAAGGTGTTTTACTAAGTTTCTTCTATTATAGAAGTATGACTTTGATACCTAAACCAGGGGAATAAAAAAACAGAGAAATAAAGTTAGAGACCGGTTTCCCCAGAACATTAATGTAAAACAATGTAAAATGTAAAAATTTTAAATAAAATTCTAGTATGAAGATTACAGCAATATATTATAAACATCATTTACTATTACTAGGTGGAATCTATATAAGAATGGTTCAATATTAGGAAAACTATAGGCATAATTGACTATTTCAGTGACAAAACAAAAAAAATCACAGGATTATATTCAAAAATAGAGAAAAACCTTTTGACAAAATACACTCATTCTTAAAAACATTAGAAAGCATTGGAGCTTTTCTCAAAATAAATAAATAGAACCTATCAAAAATTATGAGCAAGCATTATCTGAAATGAGGATAAACTAAAAATCTTTCCAATGAAATCACAGATGAAACAAAGCTGTTCATTATCACCACTATTATTTAATATTATACTAGAAATCCTAGCTTTAGCAATAAAACAAGAAAAAAGAAGCTAAAAGAATAAGAATAGGCAGTAAGAAAACAAAATTAATACTCTTTGCAGATGAAATGATGAAATATTTAGAGAACCTTAGAGAATCAACTGAAAAACTAGCTGAAACAATTAACTTCAGCAGTTTTAGGATGTAAAATAAACCCACAGAAATCATCAGTATTTCTGCATATTAATAATAAAATCCAGTAGGACAATTTAGAAAGAGAAATTACACTTAAAAAACAATCAACAATATAAAATATTTTGGAGTCTACTTGCCAAGACAAACCAAAAAACTATATGAACACAATAACAAAACCCTTTTCACACAAATAAATACAGATCTAAATAAATGGAGGAATATTAATTACTCAACTAGTACAAATCAATATAATAAAAATTACAATTCAATCTGTTAATTTACTTATCCAGTATCATACAATCAAAAACTGACAAATAATAACAAAATTCACCTGGAAAAACACAAAATCAAGAATATTAAGGGAATAGATGGGAAAAAAAAGTGAATATGGCCTGACAATACTGGATTCCAGACAATGCAGTAATCATCAAAATAATCTGGTACTGATGAAGAAATAGAATGGTGCATCAGAGGAATAGTTTAGGTATATAGTACAAAGTAGTAAATGATCATAATAATCTTGTATTGAATAAATACAAAGATCCAAGTTTGAGGTTCATGAAATTACCATTTGACAAAAATTGCTGAGGAAACTGGAGAGCAATTTGATAAGAATTAGGCATAAATCAACATTTCAAAGTGTATAGAAAAATAAGGTCAAAATTAGTACATAATTTAGACATAAAGGGTAACTTTTTTAATTAAAGCTTTTTATTTTCAAAACATAAGCATCAATAACTTTTCAACATTAATCCTTGCAAAATCTTGTGTTTCAAATTCCTCCCCTTCTCCCACTCCCTCCTCTAGATGGCAAGTAATATATATTAAACATGTTAAAATCTATGTTAAATCCAATATATGTATACATGTTTATGCAATTATTATGCTGTACAAGAAAAAGCATATCAAAAAGGGAAAAAAATGAGAAAACAAAATGCAGGCAAACAACAAAAAGAGTGAAAATGCTATGTTGTGATCCACATTCAGTTCCCATAGTTCTCTTTCTGGGTGTAGATGGCTCTTTTCTTCACAAGATCCCTGGAACTGGCCTCAATCATCTCATTGTTGAAGAGCCAAGTCCATCAGAATTGATCTTTGTATAATCTTGTTTCATGTACAATGACCTCCTGGCTCTACTCACTTCACTTAGCATCAGTTCATGTAAGTCTCTCCAGGCCTCTTTGAAATCATCCTGCTGATAGTTTCTTATAAAACAATAATATTCCATAACAATCATATGCCATAATTTATTCAAAAGGATAAGAAATTAGAGAAGTATAGAAAATTTTGCCTGCAAGATCCATAAATAAGGGAAGACTTTATTACTAAACAGGAGATGGATAAGATCATAGGAAGTAAAAATGAATAATTTTTCATTATAGGAAATTTAAAAAGTTTTAGCCACATAATACCAGTGAAACCAAAATTAGAAGGAAAGCAAAAAAATGGTGTTGGGAGCAAGGGAGAAGGAAAGGGGAAATATGAATAGTCACATGACTAAATGTTCTAAATCACTATTGATTAGAGAATATTTAAAGAAGCCTGAGGTAATATTTTAAACCTATCAAAATGGCTAACATGACAGAATAGAAAAATGATAAATGCTGGAGGATATGTGGAAACATAGGTATATTAATGGACCATTGGTGGAGTTGTGAACTGGCCCAACCATTCTGGAGAACAATTCAGAACCTTGCCCAAGAGGATATAAAACTGTGGATACCCCTTGACTCAGCAGCAATATTGCTAATAGATTTGTATCCCAAAAAGATCAAAGGAAAAGGAACTATATGTACAAATTATTTATAGAAACTCCTTTTTGGTGGCAAAGAATTGGAAACTGAAGCAGTGCCTATCAATTGGGAAATAGTTGAACAAGTTGTGGTATAGTATATATGCTATATACTATATGATGAAATATTATCGTGCTGCAAGAAATGATGAACCTAATAGTTTCTTTTCTTTTTTTTTTTTATTTAATAGCCTTTTATTTACATGATATATACATGGGTAACTTTACAGCATTAACAATTGCCAAACCTCTTGTTCCAATTTTTCACCTCTTACCCCCCCCCCCACCCCCTCCCCTAGATGGCAGGATGACCAGTAGATGTTAAATATATTAAAATATAAATTAGATACACAATAAGTATACCTGACCAAAACGTTATTTTGCTGTAGAAAAAGATTCAGACTCTGAAATATTGTACAATTAGCTTGTGAAGGAAATCAAAAATGCAGGTGTGCATAAATATAGGGATTGGGAATTCAATGTAATGGTTTTTAGTCATCTCCCAGAGTTCTTTTTCTGGGTATAGCTAGTTCAGTTCATTACTGCTCCATTAGAAATGATTTGGTTGATCTCGTTGCTGAGGATGGCCTGATCCATCAGAACTGGTCATCATATAGTATTGTTGTTGAAGTATATAATGATCTCCTGGTCCTGCTCATTTCACTCAGCATCAGTTCATGTAAGTCTCTCCAGGCCTTTCTGAAATTATCCTGTTGTGAACCTAATAGTTTCATGAAAACCTGGAAGACATATGAATCAATGCAAAGTAAACTGAGAAGAACCAAAAAAACATATAGCAATATTGTAATGATGGTCAACTATTCCTAGTGGATTAGCTACTCTGATCAAGACAGTGATGCAAGGCAATTTTAAAGGAGCCATGATGAAAATACTATCTACCTCCAAAGAACTGAATTATTTGAGTACAGATGGAAGTATATTTTTAAGTTTTCTTTATTTATGTTGCCTTTTAAAGTAACTGGATAATTTAGAAATGTCCACTGTACCACCTCGCTTCTCTGCTTGAGGACTTCTCTTTAGCATAAATTCTCTTTTCTTTCTCTTCTTTCCCATAACATTTCTTAGACCCATGTCTCTCCCTCTCCCCTAAACCCCTGGATTTGTTTTCCCTAAAAAACTACAAAGCTATCCCTTGTCTTAATTGGTTCTTGCCTCCTTGGTGATCTCTGGCTGTATTGACAAGGCCTCCTGGTAACTTAACCTCTTAACAATTCCTACCCATATAGAGTCAGGGCCCTCTGACATGATAACAGCATCTCCTTTACAAGATTGTTGTAAGGAACAAATGAGATTATATTAATAAAGAATGTCTCATTTTATTCCAACTTTAGCCTTAAATTTAGAAATATTGAGCCTTCTCCTAACAGAGAATCTACCCAAAGTACTTCAATTTTTCTTCCATTTCTAAAATTATTTATTCATCCATATTATGTTTATTGTCCTGCCAAAGATCTCTCAACAGAAATATATTAGTATTACAAACAGAATCTCAAGGCATTTACATGCTTAATATTTCCTTAGCTCCCAGGCAGGAAAGTTGAAGGAAAGGACTATAATCCCAGAATCTACAGAAATCAACTTTTCCCTTGGACTCCATATATAAATTTTCAATATATCACTATATCTATCCCTCAGCATATTTTTCCAGAACATTTTAAATCTTATCTCAGAACTTTATTACAAGTGTTTGGCCTACATCTTTCTTGAAAAATTAAAAAAGTCATTTATCCTCATTCATCCTCATAGTGCAGGACAATAAATATTGCCTAATTCTGGAATGCTTGCATTCCAAGAAGTCTCTAGACAAAGATCTCTCTGGTTATTCCTGAGTTCAAGTAAATAACTTCAAAAAGGTGTATCTTTTTCTGGTCCTAGGAATGCTTTTTTGTTCTGTTTTTATTACTCTTAATTGAAATGTTAATTCTTTTCCTTTTGAAATCCAAAGCAGAAGCTTTTCTACAATAGTGCAGAATTTAGTTTTATCAATCTTTCAATCAACAAATATTAAGCAAAGTTTTATTGATTTTTATATTATCCAAATCTTCCTCTATATACCTACCCTTGACCCTTCCTAGAGAACCATTCCTTATATATTCTTTATTTTTATTTTATTCTGATTTGCTTCTTCTATTATCTCTTTTCCACTGAGCAAATTTTTAAAAAGGAAAAAGAAAGTTTTCAGGACAAAGATCTAGAAGGACGGGAAGGAAAAATACAAGCATTTATTGTGTCTACTATTAAGCCAACTATTGTACTAAAGCTTTTCCCCCCCACCCCTTAATGCTTTTTCTTTAATATCATCACATCAAAGTCCATTCACAACTATACCTTTCATCCATGTTATGCCCTCCTCTGTTTTCCCCAGTGACAGATGTAGTTCTCAAGAGTTACAGATATCGATTTCCCATCTAGAGATATAAGCAGTTTAACTGTTAAATCATATATATATATATTTCCCTGTTTAGCTTTCTATGCTTCTCTTGAAGTTTATTTGTAGATTAATCTGTGTTTGTAGATAAAATTTTTTGTTTAGTTCTAGGGTTTTTTTCTTTTTTTGGTACAAATGATTGAAAGTCTTTTACTTCATTGAAGATCCATTGTCTCCCCTGAAAAATGATGCTGACTTTTGCTGGGTAATTAATTCTTGATTCTAACCCTAGATCCTTTACCTTCTGGAATTCCAAGCCCTCTGATCTTTTATTGTAGAAGCTGTCAGTATCAGCTCCTTGATAATTGTTTTTGTCTGGCAGTTTGTAGTATTTTTTTAACTTGAGACTAGTTCTGGAGTTTTGAAACAATGTTCTTGGAATTTTCCTTGAGGTCTCTTTCTGAAGGTGATTGACAGATTCTTTTAATGAGTATTTCCCCCTCTGTTTATAGAATATCAGGGCAGTTTTCCTTAATGATCTCTTGAAGAATGCTATCCAGGGTTTTTTTTTTTTTTTTTTTTTTTTTTTTTTTTTTTTTTTTTTTTTTTGGCCATGGCCTTCAGGTAGGTCCCTAATTTTTAAATTGTCTCTTCTAGATTTATTTTCCAGGTCAGCTGTTTTTCCAAGGAGGTATTTCACATTTTCTTCCATTTTTTCATTCTTTTTAGTTTGTTTGACTGATTCTTGCTTTTTTCACAAAATCATTAGATTCCATTTGTCCTGTTTTAGCTCTTAATGTGTGATTTTCTTCAGTTAGCTTTTGTATCTCTTTACCCATTTGGTTAAATCTACTTTTGAAGGTGTTGTTTTCTTCCATGGATTTTTTTTTGCATTTGACCAATTGTATTTTTTAAGGAGTTGTTTTCTTCAGTAAATTTTTTCCTTCCTTTTCCAAGCTGTTGACTCTATTTTGCATTCCCTTATTTCTTTTCTCATTTTTTCTCCTACTTCTCTTATTTGCCTTTTAAAGTCTTTTATGAGCACTTCCAAGAAATCTCTTTGGGCTTGAGACCAACTCAAATACTCTTTGAGATTTCTTTGTGGACATTTTGTCCTAGTCTGAGTTGGTATGTTTTTCTTCCCTATCACCATAGTAGCTTTCTATGGTCAATGTTCTTTTCTATTTCTTGCTCATTTTCTTTCCTTTTCTTTTGGTATTTCCTCTTTTATTTTCTTTTTACTTTTTTGGTTGAGCTCTGCTCCTATGGTAAAAGGGGGCACTGCCCAAGCCTCCTTTGGAGCTCTGAGCCTTGACTTTGAGCACATGGGCCCCTTGTGTTTGCCGGGGGTAATTTTGCCTGTTTTTTTTTTTTTTTCAGCAAACAGCCTGGTTTCCCAGGGTTTGACTTCTGAGCTGGGACTGAAGGTTTCCCTCCTTACTTGCTCCTCTACTGAGCCAGGACAAAGGGTTTTAGCTGCTGATTTGCTGTGATTAAGACACCAGCTTTGACAGAGTCTAACTGAGCTGAGCTGAACACAAGACTTTTCACCCCCACGAGACTGACCTTCCTTGAAGTTTTCCAATCTTGAGATGGAGAGGGTTTCATTCTGTCAGACTCTGTTCAGAGACTTGGTTTCATGTGGTTTTCCAGGAAAACAGAGAACTCAAGCAGCATACTGGCTTTACTCTGCCATCTTGGCTTCAGCCCCTGTACTAAAGTTTTATAAATATTTCATTTATTCTTCACAACTACCTTGTGAGATACATGCTATCATTATCTACATTTTACAGTTGAAGAAGGTGAGGCAAACAGGTTAAATGACTTGCCCCAATCACCCAGCAAGTGTCTGAAGCCAAATTTGAACTCAGATTTTCCTGAGTCCAGGATCAGAATTTTATTAACTGATTGTCTAGCTTTTGCCCACGTTCCAGAAACTCTAGAAAATCTTTGAAATAAAGTTTAGGTCTAGCTTTTATAAGTAAAAAAAATCTGCATTTCTACCTAAATAATTAATATTAGGACAACTTTTATGAATACAGCCTTAGTATACCACAGGTCTCATGGACACAGTATGGAACATGAAGAAACATTTATTCTTCAAAATGATGAAGGGAAGCTTCACTTGTCCTAATTAGATGGAATGCCATGAAATAAGTGAATTTAGGTACAGACTGATGTTTGGCAAAAGGTAGGGGCTGCATGGAACAAGGGTATTTACTTGTAGCCTTTCTGATGTCTGACCTGATTTTTTCTGATTTTTCTTTAGCAAACAGCAGTTGCATGTAGAGACTGAAGATTTCAAACTGATTTTTCTACGGGGCTCCTAAAGCACTACAGACAGCATTACTCATTCCTCCCTCCCTCCTTCTCTCTCCCCCCCCAGCTGCCCAGCTGCCCACCATACTATTTAAAAGCTTCTTTCTCAATATATTTTTTGCAACAGTTCTTTTCTGGCTCCATCATCAAGGCTTTGTGGGAAACACTCCAGGCAACGCCTCCCACACACCAACCACATAAATATTTATTAGCTTTTTTTGTTTGTATCCATTCTCTTCGGTTCAATCTGTGCTATTTTTCATCCAGGACACTCTGACTTTTTGATTGTTTTATTTAAATGGAAGGAGATAAGGTTAGAGTCATATACTATTTTTCCTCTTCTCTCCACCCCCCCAAATGGGAGGTCAAAAACCACAGCCCTGGAAAGATCTTTTAGAGTTATTCTTATCCTTGAGTAAGCCTTCAGTGCAGTAGAGAGAGTACTGGACTTGGAATCCCCATGACCGTGGCCAAATTCTGTCTGAGACACATACCTTATATAACTCTGGAAAAGTAGATGATCCTTTCTGAGCCTTGGTTTCCTTATCTGTATAATTTTGTTGTTAGTTACGTTTGACTCTTCATGACCCTATTTGGTGTTTTCTGGGAAGCAATCCTAGAGTGGTTTGCATTTTCTTTTCCAGCTTATTTTATAGATGAGCAAATTGAGACAACAGGCTTAAATGAGTTGCCCATGTCACATAGCTGCAGGATTGGAACTCAGATCTTCCTAATTCCAGACCCAGCACTCTATGCATTGTGTCACTTAGCTGTGTTGGTAAAATGTTGCACAATCATCGCACCTACTCACAGGACTACTGTGAAGATCAAATGAGAAAATATAAAGAATGTTGTAAAGGTAAAAGTCCTTTATAAAGCCCCAGGGAGAAGGTATGAATCAATAGGGAGCTCTCTGCCTGGAATTAGGAAGACCTGAGTTCAAACTCCATCTCAGATACTTATTAGCTGTGTGATCCTGACTGAGTAAGTCAACCTCTTTTTGTCTCAGAATCCTCATCTGTTAAATGAGGATAAAAATAACACCTACTTCTTAGGGTGATTGTAAAGATTAAAGACATGAAAATTGTAAAGTACTTGTTACAGTGCTTTGTGCAGAGATGGTGAAGGATACTATATAAATGTTAGCCAGTAGTAGTACTATGAAAAGTGGGGACTATGGGATCCTTAGGCAGTCAGGCAAAGTCTATGGTCCACTCATACTAACGTTTTTAAATGCATAAAATGAGATATGTAGAATTACAAAGAAAACTAATTATAATATTAAACAAATTATTTTAAAAAACAAATTCATGTGCACAGGCTAAGAACTCTCTGTAATAGACTATTACAGATAAATGAGCATCTGAAAGCATCTATCTTGCCCCTTCCATGAAGAAAGAATGAGCAACAAATAGTCCAAAACTCTTAGCATTATAGAAGTGACACTGGGAAGGACTAAAAAAGGTTATATAGTCTGGCCCCCATCATTTTATCGATGAGGTAATGGAAGTACAGAGAGACAGAGGCAGTAGGTAGCAAAACTGGGATACAAATTTAGGTTCTCTGCCTCTTGATTCAGTGTTCATTCGATTATATCATTTTTTTAAACCTGGCTTTGATAATATCTTCAGCAACTGTCAGTAAATTTTGTGCAACTTATATCCTTTCTCATATGGAATGTCTCTTCATTCTTTTTTTTTTTAATCCTCCAGGAAGACTGAAAACAGCTTTATAAAAAAAGGAATGGATGATGAGACTTGTGTATTTTATTGGAAAAAGCCCCAGAAAGAAAGACTGGTTCTAGTGATGCCTGTTATTCACCAACCCTGTATCCTTTGGGCAAGTCACTTAAAACTATTTGGGTCTCAGCTTCCTCATCCATAAAATGAGAGCACTGGACTAGATAAGCTGGAAGGTCCCTTCCAGTTCAATGACTCTGAGTTTCTAACATAGAGTTAATCTTTCATGCGTAATAATACAATAGGAACAGGAAGGCTCCCTAGCCCAAATAACTGAGGAATAGTAAACTACATAGCCTGATGTTAATGGATATTCCTCCTCAGTTTGACTTGTATTTGATTTGTGGATATGCTGTAGCTTTCTCCCAGTTCTCCAATAAAATGAAAGTTCTTTGAAGGCAGGGACTATTTTTCTTTCTATCTTTTTTTAAAATAGCTTTTTATTTTTCAAAATACATATAAGTATACAAAAACACATGCAAAGATAGTTTTCAACATTCACCCTTGCAAGACTTTGTGTTCCAAATTCTCCCTCCCTCCCTCCTACCCTCTTCCCTAAATAGCAAGTAATCCAACATAGGTTAAACATGTGCAATTCTTCTAAACATATATCCACATTTATCATGCTGCACAAGAAAAATCAGATCAAAAGGGAAAAAATGAGAAAGAAAATAAACAAGCAAGAAAACAACAGCAACAACAAAAAAGGTGAAATATGTTGTGAAACACATTCAGTCACCATAGTCCTTTGTCTGGATGGTAATAGCTCTCACCATCACAAGACTAACAGAATTACCCTGAATCACCTCATTGTTGAAAAGAGCCAAGTTCATCACAGTTGATCATCACATAATCTTGTTGTTGCTGTGTTTTTTCTATCACAACTCAGCATAATACTTTGAAAATACTATGTATTTAATATTTTTTTGTCAAAATTGAAGCTTAAGGGTAAAACTAAAAAAAAATCAACTTTACTTGTATAAGCTGAGGACAGTAGTTTGTCTAAAAAAGATGTGTGGATTTTAGTAAATTGTAAGTTGAATATAATTTTAAAATGAGATATGGCAGTAAATCAAAAAAGTTAATTTTACATTGGGCTACATTAAAAAAAGATCACAGGACCATTGGTAGAAAACCAAAAGGAATCCCACCTGGGGTCTAGGACTAATACAATTAGTACTAGTACAATACCCTGACTTTACAGATAAGTCCAGAGAGTGACTTTCTCAAGATCCCACAGGTAGTAAGTATCAGAGACAGGATTCGAAAGCATGACCTCTGATTTCATAGTTGGCATTTATTTCACTGTATCATCCTGCCTTAGTGTGCAGGAATCTGGAGGTTAAAATTTGTCAGACCATATCTGGAGTATTTTGTTCTGTTCTGGATGACACTGTTTAAAAAAGATATTGAGAAACTAGAAAGCATCTAGAGAAGAGTGATCAAGATGATAAAGGGCCTTGAAGTCATGCCATATAAGAAAATTTAGCTTACAAAAGATTCAGAGAACGCATAATCTTAGCTGACTTCAAACAGTGGAATAGGGGGAGAATTATTGTTTGGCCCTGGAGGACAGAACCAGAATCAATGGGTGGTCAAAATTATTCTTGATGTAAGGAAAAACCTCTTAACAATTAGATCTATCTCAAATGGATTGGGCTTCTTCAGGAAGTGATTAGTTCTCTTTTGTTAAAGGTATTCAAGAGAATGGAAGACCATAGTCCTGTTACAATGAGGGAAAAAAAAACCCTTTATTTTTTTAAAACAGATCAGTAATTTCTTCGGCATAAGAAAATCCCAGGTAGGTTCTTTCTCCATCAGTGTAGATTAACACCATCTCTACAATTTACAATTCTAGAGAACTTTTTGGAGACACTGACTTTCCTAGGGTCATAGCCAGCAAGATTTAGATCTTGGACTTGAATCTAGGTTGATCTGACAAGATTGACTTTTTCTTTATTACACCATTTTGTAACTTACATTTAAATAATGCTTCATAGGATATAAAGTGTATTCCTCACAACATGTTTTGAAATAGGCAGTGTAATAGTTTCATTTTACAGATGAGAAAATTGAGACAAATAATCATTAAGTGATTTGCCCATAGTCAGCCATAAAGTGGCGGAACCAGGGGCTAATTTTAAGTATAGTGTGTTTTTGGCCCTACTACACTATCATGATTTCAGATTATACTTGCTTTAAAACCTTAAAAAGTCATGTGCTCAAAAGTCATGTGCCCTATCAAAAGTTTCTTGATGTTCCTGGGGAAGGAAGTCACCTGATGCTTTCTGTATCTACAGGCCATCTGGCAGCACTAATAACTGGTTAGTAAATGATTAGTGACAGCAATAGCTTTTTAAGGTTCATGTTCAAATTTATTTAATCTCTATCTGCCTCAGTTCCTTCAACTGCAAAACTGGTATCATATTAGCAATCTATTCTCCATGATGAAAATCAAATGGGATATTTGTAAGGCCCTTAACACAATGTCTGGCACATGGTAGATGCTGTATAAATACTACTTGTTATTACTGCCTTCATCATTTACCACGGGGCAGTTACTTATCTCTTCTATAGGTCAGTTTGCTTATCTATTAAATGAGATGTCCTTATTTAAACATGGAAATTCTATGCATTTGGTTTTAGATGTGGTGAACATGATATGATAATAGCATATCAAAGCATCATCTAGCAAATAGATGTAAATAATGGCATGGAATTCAGAAGACAACTCACATGAGGGCTAGAAAGAATCATTAAAATCCTCTAGTCTAACTCTTTCATTTTATATTTGAAAAAGCATTAGAGTTGTTGATTTGAGAGATACTTAAATTAAATATCACCTAATAGACATGATAGTTGAAATTGTGAGAGTGGATGAGGTTTCAGAAAGAAAGAGTATAGCAGGCAAAGAGCAGTGATTTGATGGATTCTTCTTTTGTTTATATTAAAGGAGAGGGGAAAAGAGAAGTCAAGAGGAATAAAGGCATAATTAGGTAAGAGGAGATAAAGAGGAAATCAATAGAAGTCAAGGGATTCTACTTTTCAAAAGACAGTATGATCAACCTTGTTAAATGCTAAAGAAAAGTCAAATGGAAAAAAGAATATTAGACTTGGCCATTAGTTAGGTGGCTCTTAGGTGCCCTTTTAGGGTAGTTTTAATTAAGTGATGGGGGTGAAAAACAAGTTGCAAGGAGTTGATGAAAAAATAGTTGGTTCTAAAACAGAAGAGTAGGAATAGGCCAACTGGAGAATCAGAGGATCTCATAGCGGGAAGGGGTGTCATGGTCATTTAGTCCAATCTCTATCACTTACAGGAATTTCACTAAAAAATAAGTTTTACAGGTGGTTAGCCATCTTTTATACCAATACAATTGACAGAGAGCTTATTTGTGAGGCAACCTATTCCAATTCTTGATAGTTCTACTTATTAGAAACATTTTTTCCCCTTGAGCTAAAAGTTGATTTCCATGCATTCACACAGATGTTGCCTTCAGGGGCTCTACAAAATATGTTTTAATCTCTCTTTCACAAGACAGCCCTTTAAACATTTAAAAACAACTATTTTATCTTCCTTAATTTTTTTCCTTTCTGGCTAAACATTACTCTTTCCTTTAGCAATTCCTCATGTAACATGTTTTCAGTGTCCCAAACCATTCTAGTTGCCATTGTCTGAGTGAGTTTTGGATGATCAGTTTTCCATTTAAATTGTGAAAGATTATACGCCAGATGTGATCTAACCAGACCACATTAGTTTTGCTTTTGTTTATTGTTTCTGGACACAGTACTTCTATTAATTATCCAGAAGATTATATGACTTGTGAGGGCAAGCACTTTGCTTTATCTAAACTTTATGTCTCCTTTAGCATCTATCTCAGTGCTTTGTACCACTATGTGTTTAATGAATATTTTCTTAATTAAATTAAATTAAAATAAAGTCTGTAGTTCCTTTTTTTGGAGGGAGCATCAAGATTCCAGAGTTGACTCATATAGTCCAATTCTTCTCATTTTACAGATAACTGAAGCCCAGAGAGATTAAATTATTTTCAATCAACCAAAAATCCATAATTTTTTTGTATGATTACCATTTAGAAATGTTTCTTCCATCCTTTACTTATGAAGTTAATATTATTAAAATTGGCTTGGTTATTAAATCCCTATTAATTTCCCAGTGTTGCATTTGGCCCACTGTTTCTGGCTCAAATCTTTTGTAAACCTTAGTTCTGTCATCTAAATATATTAGTTGTTGGTTAGTTAATGTGTCACTGAGTTTTTTATCAACCTATCTGGGATTTTTAAAATCACAAATAATACATAACCCTCCAGGCAACAACCATCCTCTGAGCAGCAGATATCTCTGTTTTCCTGGAAATTTTTTTAAGTGACAAAAAGATATAAAAGGGTTAGGTCTATCCTCAAGGATACCTATTAGAGGCTAAGTTGTTTAGTTCTGGCTGGATTTCAAAAAAGACACATGTAACACTCTTCTGGTGATTCTGTGGTTCTGTATTAAAGAGTTTTCTCTCTCTCACTGACTCTCAGGACTCTCTGGTGACAATGAAAGAAGAAAACATCTGATTAAGTGAGAAGCCTAGAGAGATCACACACCTGCTAGAATACTAAATAATCTCTACTTGGGACACTGAGTTTGATAGCTGGTTAGGATTTTTTTTCTATTTCAATAGTATTTTATTTTTCCAATTCTATGTAAAGATAGTTTTCAATATTCATTTTTGTAGATTTTGAATTTCAAAATTTTACTTTCCTCCTCAAAACAGCAAGTATTCTGATATAGTTTATACATGTATAAGCATTTTAAACATATTTCCATATCGGTAATGTTGTGAAAAAAAATCAGAACAAAGAATTGTACAGGATTTATCAACAGGCACAATAAAAGACTGCAGGTCCTGGAATCATACTGATAATCAAAAGAACTGGGCCTATGGCCAAAGATAACATTTCCAACAAATTTTGCCATAATATTGAATGAAAAAAATGGCATTCAATGTAACTTGCAGATTTTTCAGAACTTTTTTTCAACCAAACCCAAACTCAATAGAAAAATTAACATATAAGACCCAATACCAAAGATCAATTTAAGGAACTTAACCTGAACAAATTCTTTATTTTTTCTCATAGAAATGTATAGCATATGTTTAAGATTGATATCAGTAGTTGCTTAGGTTGAAAGATTTGGACAGAGTTAAAGTAAAAATAGTAATGATGTTATACAAATGAAGTACAGAGAAGAATAGACACAGAGGTATTAGAGGAGGGAAGAGGGGCTCATTTTTTACTCACATTTACTCACATTGGGAATGGGTTAAATAAGCAACATAATATATATACCATGAAGGGTATAGCAGCCTCCAAAATCTATAAAGAAATAAGGGGAGAGGGATAGTAGAGAGGAAAACAAAGAATGGTGGAAGAAGACAAGAGAGGGATCTATGTATGGGAAGAAGTTAAGTCAGCAAGACAAGTTAAAAAGCAGAATTAAAGAAAAGAGTTAGCAGGGATAGGAAAGATATGGGGGAGGACAGATGTATGTATGTATGTGTATATGTATATATCTACATATGTATACATAAATATATCCTTACTTAACTATAGCCTTCTAGAGGGGACATGAGGGGTGAAAGAGAGAAAAAAGAATAAAATAAAAAAAGTGCACACCAGAGAACAAAAGGACAACCTAGGAAGAAGTGAAGAAAAGATGGTTACTCATGAATATAATTTCTTCTACTCATACAGATCCTTTCTTGAATTGATAATTATATATTTTGAATCCCCCCTGATGTTCTTCTGAGCACATGATAAAGTTCTGTTTTGTCTTGTTTTATTTTGTTTTCCTTTTCTGTTTTTCTTTTTTTGTTATTTTATTAAAATAAATTTTTAAAAAGCAGAGCAAAAAGGAAAAACCATGAAAAACAAAGAAAAGGATGCTTTGATCTGCATTCACTCTCAATTATTCTCTCTGTGGATGTGGATGGCATTTTCTATCCCAACTCTATTGGAATTGTCTTGGAACATTGCTAATCGTCACATAATCTTGCTGTTACTGTGTACAATGTTCTCCTGGTTCTGTTCAGTTTACTTAGTATCAGTTCATATACGTCTTTCCAGGTTTTTCTAAAATCAGCCTGCTCATTATTTTTTATAGAACAATAATATTCCATTCCATTCACATACCATGACTTTTTCAGTCATTCCCCAAATTGATGGGCACCCACTCAAATTTTAATTCCTTGCCACCACAAAAAGAGCTGCTATAAATATTTTTGCACATGTGGATCCTTTCCCCTCTTTTATAATCTCTGGTATGCAAAGCCAATAGTAAAGGGGGATGAACAGTTTTATACTAGCTAGGAATTGAATGTAGTTTCTTGGAGAGCTAACTGGAGCAGGGAAGACAACTTTAATGATAACTAGTGTTTTTAATATGATAGATACTTAAAATTTCTTCCTTGCAATGAAAGTGATATTTATGCACTAGTCAAAAGTCTTTGAGAATGTCTATGAGAGTGAATAGGAACTACTAGAAAATCTGGAAGTGAATTAACATTGATATTTTTCAGGAACAAGTATGCTCATTTAGTTTGGAGTTTACTAATACTTTTCAATTTCATTTCTATTGTACTGTATCATGTAGCTTATGTGCTATCATTCAGAATTCATTGGATCCAGAACAAACTAAAAAATTCTGAGTTTTTAATAGAATATTCATTTCCCTCAGGCTATTTTTCCATTTTATTTTGTTCTTTAATTCTGATTTTACAAACACCAAATAAAATAAACATATCCAAATACATTATGGAACAGTAGAAAGAAGTACACATGAAACTTCTAATCTTTCTTATCCAAAGTTCCATTTTATTTTATTTATTTTTTGCTGAGGCAATTGGTTAAGTGACTTGCCTGAAGTCACACAGCTAGGAAGAGTTAAGTGTCTGAGGCCAGATTTGAAATCAGGTCTTCCTGACTTCTGGGCTGGTTCTTTATCCATTGCACCATCTAGCTACCCCTACATTTTATTTTTAAATGTATTTAAATCTGTAATTTTCAAAGCTATCCTGCTTGTCTATAAACAGACCCTATGAGCTAGTGCTTTGGACTCAGGGTAGGGTATGTATAATTGCCACTCTAACAATACTGAAGTGATTCTTTTTCTAAATGGTGAAGAGGAAAGAGAATCAGCTACCTATATATCAAATAAGGTTTTTGAAATATATCTGAATTTCTCAGAGGGGAAAGTCTGTAAAAAAAGCAATAAAGGGATAATAAGTATAGAACTATACTTATATGTATGTATGTATGTATGAACATTTGCTGGAAAAAAAACACAGAGAACTTCAATTTGTTTTAAATTAGGATTACCAAAAAGGTTGCAGATAAAGGTATCCTGGATTTTTTACATAGAAATCTCATTTACAAACAATTGCAGCTACCTTTGCCAAGGTAGCTAGTTTTTGAGCAAGATAGGTTTTATTAATCTTCAGTTCTTTTATGTGTCACTAGAGGGCAATATTTCACTTCTTTTAATGTTTAATGGAATGATTTTTAAAAGACTGAAAATAGGAAACTGGGAATTAACATTCTGTGAGAGACAGAAAGGGAACGGCTTGTGAAATCTACCCATCTTTAACTGGGTTTTCCCGAACCAATTGAAGGATTCCGAATTTCTTTTGCCAGTTAATATTTGACAGCAATACGGCAAGATCCTAAACAGCAATTGTCAACATAGCTTTCATTGGTTGGGTCATCCTCTCACCAGAGATAGAATTGTCTTGGTTGTCTATGGGCTCAGGTGCAAAATCTTTGTGTTTTGTGTTTTATCCAAGGTGAAATAAAGGTTATCCTACATTTATGTTGTTAGCTCAAGTACTTCCTTTTATATTTTTTTGGTAAAGACCTAGACATGAGCTGTATTCATGAGCTGTACTCTAAAGGAGAACTGAGTAGGGACAAAAGGAGGCAAGAGAGGGATTTGAAAGATGATGCAAGATTGAATCTAGTCTGTATAAACTCAGATCTGAGGAGTCTAGGAATTCTTCACTTGGAAAGGAAGCATACAAAAATATACATTCTAAGTTTATTATAAAAGTTCCCAAAACACGAGTTAATGTTGTTTGTTTTAGATTTAAAATGTGGTAGATGGGGGCCATATTTGATTGCTGTTGAGAAGCATTCTCTATAAAATGCTCATGAAGCCTTGTCTATCTATTCCAATTGATACCACTCCTTGATTTGTAAAATGTAATGCAAATCTTAAGATGATAATATAAATGCCCATCATCAGCATCATTAGCATTGTCATTGAGAATATGTCATCTCTTTGCACCTGCAGTAAAAATTCAGGCTTTGTAAATCTTTTATTTACCTGTTGCTCTAAAGTACAGTTGGAAGGGATTTATTAGAGACTATATGATCCAACTTTTCAATACTCCTTGTACAAGAAGTTGAGTATTTGTCGTTAAATAATTTTGTACAAGATCTACTTAGTAAGTAGCAGTGCTGGGATTTGAATTCAGATCTTTTAACTCCTGAGACAATGCTTTTTCTCTATATACACCATGCTGCCACCTTAACCCATTATTTATCTTAAGCATCTTAGCAGGTTTTCTCCTATTTAAACATGTTCTTTCTGAATCTCACTCCTCCAAGTCTCATAATATAAACCAATTACTGTGATGAACTAATCTGTCACTAATATGCTAATAAGGACACATGGGTATTTTGCTCTTGTCATCTGGAAAGAAAATTTATTCTCTAAGTCCCTCTTTGCTGTCTTATTATGAAAGATTCTTATGTTGGAAATTACAGGCCAAATCAAGGTATTATAGGCTAAATATAAGAGGATCTGTATTATTAGTAAGCATATATATCAGGAAAATGATGGTGGGAGGGGTTGTCTAGCTAGGGGGCTTCCCCTAGTATTTCACTCTCTCTACCATTCATTTCAGCTGTAAATTATAATTGAAGTACAAATACTCTCATTTTATCATCATTCTTCCACCATTCAATTTGTATGGTATTTGAGCAGTTCATATTTAAATTCAAGATCTAGGAACATGAAACCATTAAAATAGAGTAGTACATTGAAAGAATCACTGTTTAAACATTGTTTCATTTATAAATATTATTTCTCCAAAATATATAATTTCTCCAAAAAAAGACTAAGCTCCCTGAGGTTAGGATTATATCTTTTTTTTATCTTGTGTTTCCCACAATGTCTAGCATAGAGCTGAGCTCATTGTACTCCCCTGCTCAAAAAAACATGTATAATTCCCTGTTGCTTATTGAATAAAGTGAAAATTTTATAGCGAGGCATGGAAGTTCTACTAATATGACACCAATAAGCCTTTTCTGCTTTGTTGCTGTAATTCCTGTCTTTTATGCATATCAAATTACTCAGTGGTCCCCAAAATGATCTAAACTTTTCTAATCTCTGTGCCTTTGCTCATACCATCCATCTCTGCTTACTAAAATTCTTTCCAAAGGATTTATATGTACAAGAATATCTGTAGCAGCTCTCTTCTCAGAGCAAAGTATTGGAAATTGAGGGGACACCCATCAATTGGGGAATGGCTAAATAAATTGTGTGTATGGTTGTCTGGAATATTGTTGTTTTATGGGATGCTCTTGGGAAAAAATCTGGAAAGTTCTCCATTAACTCAAGCAAAGGGAGATGTACTGTATACAATGTAATAGTAATGTTTTGGGATGGCCAGCTGTAAATAACTTTGCTATTCTTGGCAGTACAATGATTCCATGACTACTCTGAAGAACTTCTTAGGATGAAAAATCCTATCCATACTCAGAGAAGAAACTAAAGATGTTTGAATAGAGATTGAATCATACTCTCAAAAATAAAATAAAATCCTTTCCATCCTTCATGATCTTGCTGTGTTGTTACCTTCCTATTAGAAATAATTTCTTTCTTCTCATACCATTTTCCCTTATACACACTTAATTATGTGTTTTTCTCCCAGTCTACCAGTCTGTAAACCCCTTATAGATAGGATTTTAGCCTTATTCATTTTTCTAGCTTCTATAGTGCAAAGTACATATATTTTAACAGGAATTGTTTCATTAGTTTAGTGAATTTCCCATGGAAAAATTACCTCTTCCAATGCACATGTGGAGATATTTTGCAATCTGTGGTCTCATAGAACTGTCTGGATCAGGAAGAGTTTAAATTATTTGCCCAAGATCACATAGCCAGTTTTATGTCAGAGACAGAACTTCAAGTATCCCTGATCCTGAAATTAGTTCTCTATTCCCTACTCCTTCACATGATTGCATACCTGGCATGTATACAGCAAGCACCTTATTAATGTTCACTGAACTTGAATTTGAAATCCAGATATTCAAATATCATGAAAATTTAAAATAAGTGACCACAAAGACAATGATGAGAACAACATCTACTTCTGCTGGGATCTGTAATCTCATCATTGTGGATGCTTTGTCAAGACAGTGGATTCCCATCCATTCCAAGCAATTCTAGCCACATCTTTCTTGAAATGCTCCATAGGGAGTCCTTCCAACTCATGGAATAACCCAATATATCATAAGATCATAGGATCTTACATCTAAAGGTGAATCTAGAGATGGCCTCAAGACTATCTAATCCAACTCCTTTATTTGACACATGAAAATGCTGAGGTTCAGAGAAGTCATGTGATTTGGCCAGATCATACAGGCAGTATCTTGGGAACTGAACCCAATTTAGGTCCTCTTATTCCAGAGATAGTATTTTGTATCATCTCTCTTCTGTCTCTGTACAAGTATTTAATTTTCTATTATTAAAAACTTTTAGAAAATTTATTCAAATTCAATGATTCAAAAATCAATATCGCAAATATTTATTTTAGCATGTGGCAAGTGTATAAATTCACTTTTAAAAATAACATTATTGCTTAGCTTGTTTTTTTTCAATAAAAGATATAGTCTTATATACACTTCTTTTTTAAAAAAAGATCATAACAGCTTGTAGTATCCAAAGATAGTTATCACCTTGTAGATTCAGAAAAAAGTACATTTCTGTGTTTGATTTATTCCTCTTAGGAAGCTTAAAAACAGTCAGCTCTATCCTTTCCTTTTTTCCTCAGTCAACTATGAAAGAAAATGAGTATCCTTTTGTACCACCTCTGCTAGCATTCTTTGATTTAACCTGGAATTAGGTTGGGTGATCTTCCTACTCTTTTTTTCATTTTTTATAATAGTCCATCCTCCATTTTATTTCCCACTTCTACATCCATTCCCCCAGCGGTTCTAAAGTTCTGTCTTATGTTAACAGTTATAAATTCCTTTTCACTTTTACCTCATGTAAGGGTCAGAGGAAGAGTCATGTACTGTGCAAACAGGAAGTAAAAGGGGCTTTGAAGTTTGGGACCCCCACAAGTAGTTTTCTGGGAATAAACAGGGACCGCCTCATGGGTGGGAACTCTGGTCACACTGAGATCCATATCGTTAATGGGAGGCATCTCCTTCTCTGATTGGCTGTACGTGTGACCTCATAGACCCTATTTAAGCTGTGGGGTCGAGGAAGTAGCTTTCTTTGACCAGAAGTTCATCAGGAGTGTGACTAGGAGTCAGCAGGAGGTCCGCTAGGGGCAGGATGTGAACATGTGAATAAAAAATCTTCAGCTTGCACATGGCTGTTCTCAGGTGCTCTATTGTGCATTTAAACCATCATTCTATGAAATGATGACCAGAAAAATGAGTGGATGCCCATCAGTTGGAGAATGGCTGAATAAATTGTGGTATATGAATATTATGGAATATTATTGTTCTGTAAGAAATGACCAACAGGATGATTTCAGAAAGGCCTGGAGAGACTTACACAAACTGATGCTGAGTGAAATGAGCAGGACCAGGAGATCATTATATACTTCAACAACAATACTATATGATGACCAATTCTGATGGACCTGGCCATCCTCAGCAATGAGATCAACCAAATCATTTCCAATGGAGCAGTAATGAACTGAACCAGCTACGCCCAGAGAAAGAACTCTGGGAGATGACTAAAAACCATTACATTGAATTCCCAATCCCTATATTTATGCCCACCTGCATTTTTGATTTCCTTCACAAGCTAATTGTACAATATTTCAGAGTCTGATTCTTTTTGTACAGCAAAATAACGGTTTGGTCATGTATACTTATTGTGTATCTAATTTATATTTTAATATATTTAACATCTACTGGTCATCTTGCCATCTGGGGGAGGGGGTGGGGGAAAGAGGGGAAAAACTAGAACAAGAGGTTTGGCAATTGTCAATGCTGTAAAGTTACCCATACATATAACCTGTAAATAAAAGGCTATTAAATAAAAAAAAATAAATAAAATAAATAAAATTAAAAAAAAAAAAAAAGAAATGATGACCAGAGATCTCTGAGGACCTCAGACAGAGGCAAGCTTGGTAAAACTGACTTAAACACTGCAAAAGACAGTGACCAGAGATTTCTCCGAGGGCCTGGGAATTAGGAGAGACTGGCAATAATGAATGCAGAGTGGGTGTTAACAAGGGCATTCACAAGAGGAGTGAATTCCATAGTGGGCATTCACAACTCATACCATTTTTAGTTTCTCTCTAGAATAAGCTCAAAAATTAAATCTTTTATAAAGGTTTCTCTCAATCCTTCTTCCCCCTTCAGCTTCTAGTGCTTCCCTCTTTCAACCAAATATTTTTGTCTCTAATTTGTATAAATTTATATTTATGGTTGGACTTGGGAGGGAGATTATAAGCTCCTCATGGTCAGGAATTGTTTCACTCTTGTTTTAGTATCACCACCTCCTAGCAGAGTATCTGGCATATATGGATAGGAATTTTCAAATGCTTAATGATTAATTAGTCTAGATATGAAAGCACACATGATAGATTATGGTGAATTAATTATATGAAACAATAGCTCACATTTTTATAGTACTTTAATGTTTGCGAAGTGCTTTCTTAATAATACCTTATGAACTAGGAAGACCAAATATCATCATCTCCATTTTATGGATGAAGAAACTGAGCCTTGGGTTTAAATTAAGTTTAAGGGGTTAAGTGGCTTGTCCAGAGTCCCATAATTTACTAAGCATCAGAGCCAAGACTTGATTTGCAATATCACAGAGGTTACCATTATAATGTAAATTTTTAAAAATTAAATGAAATTATAATGAAAAAGGGAAGCCACTTTATCCATCTGAAGGAAAAAATGTCAGTTATTGTGTAGTGGATATGATTTCAGTAGCTGGGAAAACAATTATTTATGTCAGGGCTTCTTAAACTTTTCCCACTTATGATTGCTTTTTGCTTGAGAAATTTTTAAGTGACCCTGTATATATAAGTATATAAAATAGGTAAACAAATCAAATATTTACTGATAATAAATCATAATTTCATAACTTCCTCATTCAGTTATGAGACCCCATACAAGGTCATGAAACTCAGTTTAAGAAGCTGAGATTTAGATAAGAACAATTGACATTGGGGCTATATAATTGTAATTTTTCTCATCTTTCTAGCAGACTTTCAGGAAAGTGTTATTAATTTTTATCCTTAGTTTTGAATACCACAGTTTGCATGTATTTACTTTAAGAAGTGATAAAAAAAACTCAAGGCATAATTTATATGAATGTGCTCTTTAAATAAAACAACAGATGCACTGTATACCTTTTAACCCTTTGAAAGGAAAGGGAAGTTGGGCAATTTGTTAGGATGGTACTATTTTTTTTTTATGGGGAATTATTAGTATAAATCATTAAGCACATGTTTACTCAAGATTTAGGGCCAGATATATTTTTAAAATTTTTGTTTCATGGTATTTGGAAAGATCACTGTACTTAGATTCCTGTTACTATTCACATGAGGGTCATTTAATTTCTCTATTCCTTACTTTCCTCATCTAATAAAAGGATGTTTAGATGAAATGATTATTAAGATTTCTCCTCATTTTTGACATTCTATGATTCTATTTTTTTCTGCCACATTCAAATATCACTGCTATGATGCCCAGATTTTGATGGCAGTGATAATAATAATAATAATAATAACTGCTGACATTTATATAGTTCTTTGTATACATTATCACAATCTCAGAATGCAGAAATATATCACGTTAGCTAGAACTGATGCTCCATCAAATGGCTTTTTTTCCAGTCTGACAGAACACATGATACATTCAAATAGGGGCATGTTTATGTCCCCAGTGTAAAACCGCTGAGTCTCTAAGCAACCAAAACAACTGCTGCAGAGCCCTGGTACAGAAATAATCATTAAGGGTCAAGTTAAGAGCCAAGATGAACAGTCCACTACCCTGATTTTTCCACTACAAGATCTTTAAAGAGCAAAAACAAGGAAATTGAAGGAGGTTAGGATTTTTGTTTGGTTTTGCTTTTTGCTTGCTACTGGGGGAGATTTGAGGAGAAGAATATATATTCAACATAAATATAGGGGAATAAAAGAGTAATGCTCATTTGGAAAAATTTATAAAAAATAGCAGGGGAAAGTGATTCCTATTCAGAAGTATTCCATAGAGAAGAAAAGCATTTGCCTTTTATCCATCTATATCATGACTCATAATTATCCACTCAAAAATGAGTCTATAACTAAAAAGTATAAAACACAGATACTAAAAACAATATCTATACCTATATTCAATAATTTACTTCCCTCAGAATTTTTAATGAAAAATCATCTTCAGTTTTTTGTTTAATTGAAAATTGATGACTCTTCAGGTAAATCCCATGATTATTTTCTAGGAAACTGAAACTCATTCTTTTTTTGCTTTTCTCTTGCCTTGACCAATTAAAACTCCCCAAATCCACTGAGATTTCCTTTTGATGAAATTAATTATTCTAGACAGTCTGGAAACGAGGTGTATTCCAGTAACAACTGTTTAACTGCAATCTCAAAAACATTTTAGGAACAGCTCTTTTTCTGTAGGAGGACTGCTGTTCTGATGACAAGAACTAGAATAAATACAATCCACCTCTTGAACACTGTACAGCAAAGAGAGAATTATGACTCAGAGGGTATTGGCAAGGGCCAGGAAAACAATTTGCAGCCTATATATCACAAGTTAAGAGGAAATGAGATACCATATAAGGATAAATGGAAAGATTTGAGCATTTTGAAATGTATTTATATGTTCTTTGTGTTTAAGATGCCATTAGCAGAATCACTTCCTGAAGAACATATGTATGTATACATGTTATGTTCCTTTGAGACCACTGTATAGTCAAGAGGATGAGGAAATGCTTTGCATGCATCAGACTCACCAAGAAAGAAAAGGCTGTGTGTCCCAATAGGATTGGAATATGGTAAAGGAAAAAAAAATCTGGAAATTTTAAGAAAGTAATAATGTCTAGCATAGTGTCTTATTTATCACACACATATGTATGTGTATTAAGTATGAAAAACTTGAGACCATTTGTCACAAGTTCTCTCTTCTTCCCATCTTGATGCCTCAAATCACTTGTATGTTATCATAAAAAATTTAATACCTAATATGAGCCAGGCACTTTTCTAGTTTGTGGCAATAAAACTATATAATCAGGAGAAGGTCAAATTGTTTGTCTACAGCATATCCCATGGAACATATAACCTTTACCTTGGCTACTTCCTTGAAAATTTGTGGCTTAATGATGTAAGGCCCAGGTACTTTGTTAAACCAAATTAAACTCTAGGTCTCTTAGTATCTCCTTGTGCCACAACAGAAGCAGAGGAATGGGATGATATATCAGTTGAAAGGGGAATGAGTGACAGCTTCTAACTTCTTCTCTTCTTTAGCCCCTCTTATGTAGCAAATAGGTCTCCTTCTCTCTGTACTTCCCATGAGAGATTGGGAAATGGGATGCACTTTCCTCCATCTCAAAAAAAAACCCTAAATATGGGCCTCTGTGAACACATAGCAGCTAAAGAAAGGGCTTGACTAGGTACACTGAGTTCCAGTAGATCCCTCAGTCAGAAGTGATTGGAGGCAAAATAAGTCTCTGAAGCAGAAATGATCACCAGTAGTAGGACAAGCCCAACTTCTGGTTCAGTATGTTAGAAGACACAGATCTGGAGCAGAGGTGCACTGGAGCCAACTTGTATCATTTCATGAGAGCCTATTGTTCAATATTCAGTGTAAATATTTATATCTCAGAAACTGGCAAATGCTACAAATTGGAGCTTCATTTATTGTCTAGCTTAAAGAAAGTAATAGAGAAAATGCTAAGAATTCAGATTAAACTTAAAATTGTGAGTCTTCAGAGAGAATATTGAAAAACATATTTTTGACCAGAAGAAATTGTTTAGACATTGTAGGGACATGATAAATTGTAAAAAGTCACTTCAGTATTCCTATAAACTACTTCATATTCTGCAGTTTCCACCTCCCAGGACACCGTAATAATATTCATGTTACTACTCTGCTTAAGTCTTGTGTGTCTTGTGTGTGTTTATCATTTTCTTTATTTAGAAGAAGTAATAATTGTTTTATATTTGATCTATAATGTGCCTTTCTACTTATTCTTTCTGGGAGATCTAAACAGGAGACAAAACTAAATTTAAGTAATTTTTTTCTGGAGTTCTGGGGTGAAGCATAAAGAGAGAATTTAAAAAAGACCCGAACTTCTCTCTTTAAGGGACAGATTTTCTTAGAAGTGAATCTGGTTTACTTGTGTGCATAGGTCCATATATGAGACTTGATCCTTCATAGAGATAGAAAGGAAGAGTATCCCAATTCCGTAGAGCTCAGCAGCAGTCTCTATTGTTATCTCATATTCAAAATTCCCTTATTCTATTCTCAGAGAAGAAGAGATCCTTCTTATAAATTTCAACCCTTCTATCTGTGTACTTTTCTCCTTTATATCTATTTTGCATTCCTTTTGTATCCTTTGGAAACATGCACTTAGATCAATCCCTCTTCCCAATTTTCAATCTCTTATTATCTATTGTTTCTTTCCCTACTACTTGTACACATGCCCAGGTATCTCTAATCCTTAAAAACAAAATCAAAAACAAACTAACAATGACAACAACAAAACAAACAAATAAATATCCCCCCGAAGGACACCCTCCCAAATTACCTTCTCTTGATTGAGACATATCTCTCAAAAATATTGCTGCCCTAGGGTACCACCCATCAACTCCTTTCCATATCTTCTTTTCAGTTTTCCTTTAGGAATGTGTCTTCTGCCATTAGAATATAAGCTCTTTGAGGGTAGGAATTCTCTTTTGGTTTTTATTGATAGCCCTTCTACTTAATCCTTAGTTTCTAGCACTTAAAAGTGTTAATAAATGCTTTATTTATTTGTCTACTATTCTCTCAAGCATTCATCCTATATTTTAGTCCTTTCATGGCTAAACTCTTAGGAAAAAATTCTTGCCTCCACTTTATTACTTCCCATTTATGCTTCAGTTTCTTATAATTGGGTTTTCAATCTTATGGTTCAACAAAACCTCCTGTCTCAAAGACTATTACTAATGTGTTATCAATAACTCATCCTCATACTTCTTGATCACTTTACAGAATTTGATATTGTTGACAACCTTCTTCACCCTGATTTTTTTGTGGCATGGATCTCTATTTTCCTTCAACCTGATGAACAACTCTTTCTGTTAACCTTTCAATCATCGTCTATATTTAGTCCCTGTATTCTAGCTCCCCTTCTTTCTCAACACTTTCTCAGTGACCTCATCAGTTTCCATAGACTTAACTAATATTTCTCTGCAGACAACTTCCTAAGCTATATATCCAGCTCCAAGAGAAAATCTCTTGGACTCCAATCTCATATCACTAACTGCTTATTGCAGTCTGCATTTGCATGTACTATAAGGATTTTCAACTCAACATGTCCACAACTTATGCTATTCCTCCATCAAACCCTTTCCTCTTTCTAAATTTCCCATTTCTATTGAGGCTTCCACCATTCTTCTCATACATAGATTTGCAACTTTGGAATAATCCTGTACTTTTTATTCACCATATTATCCAACAGTTGTTGAGTCTTATCAATTTTAATGTTAAAGTTTTAAGAGGTCATGAGGGCCAAAGAAAATGTCTAGTCCTCCATCTTATTGCCTAAACTCAAAAAGATTTTTTGTTGATCAGGAAAGATTGATTTATTTATAAATCTGGTTTTTTTTTTTATGAATTGTGAATTAGGATTTGTAGATTGGAAAGGTTAAATTTAGTTATAAATTTGTTTTTGTTTTTTCAGAAGATATGACAACATATATTATTAAACAACAAAATTTATATATAATACATAGTGTGTATATGTGTCTATATGTATATGTATACATTTACATCTATGTACACATACATACATATACGTACACACAAATTAGCAAACATTTGTTAACTATCCACCATGTGTCTGGCGTGAGCTTGACATTGAGGGGAAAAAAGCTAAAAATGACAGTTCCTGCCCTTAAGAAATTTACTTTCTATTTAGGAAATATAACATTTTCACAGATAAATAAATGCAGGATATTATAAACCTATTGTTCTAAAATTCAAGTATTAAAGGTATAGGGTTAGGACATTCAAATGGTATTTTTCACATTTTTTTTTGGTTCAGACTGAATATTTATAAAACCAAAGATCTGTTTGGTAAGAGATTATATGTGCCATCTTTTTTTCATTGTTAAGCAATGAGTCTAGTTTCTTTTTGAATACTGTTTTGATAAGGCTGAGGAGGTGATTCTGTAAGGAAAAAAGACTATAAATCCAAGAAAGGTTAAGGCTTGTTAACATAGAGCACAGCTCTTGTTGCTAAAAAAAGAAAACTGTAGGAAGAGCCTATAATTTTCACTACTATCTTTGGACTTGGAGAAATGCCCAGGTTAGTGACAAATCAACGTCAAGGGGAAGACTGTGAATCCACTGCTTTGGCTGTAAGGGACAGCTACATCAAATGAGAGGGATAACTGCATAAAAACAAAAGCCATGAGGAATCTTTAATAGCCAAAAAGTAACTACAGGATTTCTTTCTATTTTCAAGTTGAGATATAATTATAGTAGAATATTTTAAGATACCAAAAATAGATAACAAAAACAACTACAAGCTACTAACTAGAGTAATACATTTCTACCAGGGTGTCTTGTGTTTGCTACAGTGGGAAGAACACTGGCTCTGGAATCAAAAAACTGGGTTCATATCTTACTACTGAAACCTAATTGTTTTTGTGACTTTGGGCACATCATTTAATCTTCCCAAGTTGAACTTATTTTCTTTCTAAGTAAAAGGGGACAGTTGGACTAAATGATCTCTGAGGCGTCTTTAAGCTCCATATCTGTGATTCTATGCCAAAAAACCATCTAGCTTCTCCTTTTGAAGTCCCTGTTTCTGTTATTGACAGCAGTTTCCTTCCATATCATAGATTTTAAATCTTGGAGAACTCTTTGACTTCTCTCTTTCACCCAATCCACAAAAGAGTTCTATTATTCAAGGACTCCTTGATATTCTTTTCTTTCCATTTCTTGTGCTGTAACTCTGCTTCAAGTCTTAATTAAATTCACATTGGGACTTAATGCTACTTGTTTGTCCATATTTTGCCCCTTCCAAGCTATGAATCTTTTTAAACACTGAATTTTAAAAATCATCATTCATTATTTCAAAATCCTTCAGTGAGTCCCTATTGCCTATCCAAAAAAGTTGACCCTCTTTATCCTTCAGTGAATCTACCTTTCTAAATTTATCTTCCATCACACCTTTATACCAACAGTCTTATATCTACCTTACATTCCCAGCCAAACTGGTTTACTCATTATTCTCCAGCTTCCCTTAGGCAGTTGATGAAGGAATGAATGGAACATGGGACCTGGAGTCAGGAAGACCTGAGTACCTATTCAATCTCAAATCCTTACTAGTTGTGTGATTCTAAGCAAGTTAATTAATTTCTGTCTGCCTCAATTTCCTTATCTGTAAAACAGCTAATAACAGCACCTTTCTCTACAGGAAGAGAGATAAAAAGAGAGATTGCTAAATTTTCAGGTATTTCTACCTCAGAAACTAAAAAAGAATATAGATCAATCAGTTAATGGACATTTATTAACCACCTATTAAGTGTTGGGCTTGATTTATTATTTTGTTGATTATTTAAATTTAAGGAAATGATGAAGAAAATATTACTAATATAAATTAAAAATTTTAAATGTCATGCATATATTGTTTTTTAAGAGGAGGGCAAAGCTGGTTGTTAAACATTTTCCAGTACAACCTTGTGGTGATTTGAGGATCAAATGAAATAAAATTTGTAAAGTGCTTTTCAAACCTTAAAATACTCTATAAATGCCAGCACTTAATATTAGTATTTTATTCAAATTATTTCCTTCTCCTGAAGTGCCAACATTTTCTTCTGGAAGTGCTATGCATTTTTTAAACCATCACATAGATTTATAAAGTCATAGAGTTAAAGCAGAAAAGTGATAAGGCAATCAGGAGGCCCTGCAGGAACAAAGTAAAGGGCCTGCAATGGGGATCTATCAGAGAACAGGATGTTGCCAATAAAACCACAGAAAAGGCTTTCCCCAAAATGATATATGCCGCTTAGGAAATTGTACACACATTGGATACTTCGTTATTTTCCCCAATTGTGAGTTGATGCTTTTTTTTTTTAATTTAATCAGACAATCCTAGGTATTCTTCTTCTATAAAAGAACCACTCTATCCTGGTTGTGCTGCTCCCTCTAAGGAGAGTCTGCTGAGTGAGTAAACCTCATTAAATTCTTTTACTTTACTTTGAAGTATTCTGAGCCTAAATTCATTCAGAAGCAACTTTGAAACCTTCATCCACCTCCAACAAAAGGACCTTACAAAAGGACTAAAATGATGAGTTAGTCTAATCTCCTCTTTGCACAAATGATGAAACTGAGGCTCAGAGAAATGGAAGGATTTATCCAAGGCCCTTAAAACTCCTTCTGATCACACTAGTGTGAGGTAATGGATCTTTGCTCTTATGTCTAACAGAATTTTATTTTAACCATTTGTGGCACTTAAATTAGACTACTTTAATAGTGCAGTTATTCATATATATGCTTTATTCCTTCCAAATAATCACTTGTGGAACTTAAGTGAGACTACCTTAACAATATAAATATATATATTTTCCTCCTGGAAAGCTAGGTAGGTAAGTGGATAGACTGCTATGCCTTGAATTAGATAAGAGTCTTCCCGAGTTCAAATCTGGCCTCAGACATTTGTTGTGTGACCATGGACAAGGTACTAAACCCTGTTTGCTTCAGTTCCCTCATTTGTAAAATGAGTTAAAGAAGGAAATGACAAACCATTCCATTATCTTTGCCAAGAAAACCCCCAAAGGGTTCACCAACAGTGACACTACTGACATACAACCAAACAACAATGTATTTTCCTCACTAGATCATAAATTCTTTGAAGACAAAAACAAAAAAACTTTAAGAAAGAAGAGGATGTCTTTCTTAAATAACCCTGGTTATTAATATCCAGTTGTGTTGCCAATCTATCAGTGATATGGAAAACAAAATAGGAGGCCATTCTCTTTGCCAAAGGGTAGATTTATTTCAAAGAAGTTACAGATGAAATAAGAAGTAAAATAGACACATGGAGTGGCAAATATGAAATAGGGTTACCAAACAAAAGAGTTTGGGAAAATCCATTAAAGGAATATGCGCCATTCACTGATAGATTAATTCCATATAAAAGTTAAGCCGATAAGCAGAGTTAAGCTATATAGTAAGGCAAAAGATACTTTTACTATATAAGGGGGAGAGAGAGAGAGAGAGAGAGAGAGAGAGAGAGAGAAAGAAAGAGAGAGAGAGAGAGAGAGAGAGAGAGAGAGAGAACCTCATAGTGGCCTTATTCTTTTTTTTTTTTTTATTAAGTAACTTTTTATTAAGACCCTATGGGTAATTTTTACAAATTATCCTTGCACTCACTTCTGTTCCATTTTTCCTCCTCCCTCCGCCTTTCCCCAAAAGGAAGCAGTCCTAATGTTAAATATTAAGTAAACTTTGAAAATTATGGAGAACCGAAAGTTCTCTTGTTAAGGGAGAATTGGATTTAGAAGGTATAAAAAACCAAGAAGAACAAAATGCCAAAGTTTACATTCATTTCCTATGTTCTTTTTTGGGTGTAGCTTTTCCACTAAATCAATTGAAACTAAGTTAGATCTTCTCTTTGTTGAAGAAATAGTGGCCTTATTCTTGAAAAAAAATCTAGCAAAGATCTTCATCATGAGCAAATATTTTGTTGGAGAAATACAGGCTTGGGAATTTTTCAGGACCAGGAAAGAATTTCGTGGCTCAGACAGAGGGGGTCAAGGAGGAGCCATATGGAATTCCTGGCAGATCAGGTCCCAGACCATCTAAAATATAATTAAAGGTTTTTTGATGTCCAGAGGTTATAGAAAGTTAGAATTTAAAATTTTAAATATTGAATTGATAAAAAAATTATCTAATTTATTTGGTCGTATGATTGATTGATTAAAGGAGATTTTGGGCTAGAAATTGAAAAAGGTTGGGAATTGATAGAAAAATGTTTGTGTTCCACTTTGAGAGTTTATATAAAGAAGTTTTAGGCTAAAGGGTATTTTTGGGAAGCATAGAGGTACTTGGGATAGAAAGATACTTGGGATAGACAGAGACTTGGGACAGAATAGAGATTTTGACAGACATAGGGATTTTAGAAGATAGATATTTAGGGAAGACAAGATTACTAGGGACAGACAAGAGGTACTTGGGGAAAGAGATTTGGGAAGAAAGGAATTTGGGAAACAGAGGTTTGGTAGAAACTTTGGGATAGACATAGAGACTTGGGAAGAAAATTAGATAGACAAGGTTTTAGGAAGAAAGAGGTACTTTGGGATAACAAGAGTGTTTGGGACAGACAAGAGGATTGTAGAGAGACAAGAGTATTGGGACAACAAGAGGTACTTGGGAAGAAAGAGTTTTGGGAAGACAAGAGGTCTTTTGGGACAAGAGGTATTAGAGCATAGAGATTTGGGAGCAGATAATTTTGGGAAGAAAGTTTTGGGAAAATAGAGTCTTGGGATAGAAAGAGTCTTTGGGCAGAACAGAGGTATTTGGGAAAGAGACCTTTTAAGAAAGGATTTAAATAAACTTGGGAAGAAAGAGGTACTTTGGGAAGACAAGAGGTTTTGGGAAAAATACAGAGGGGGTACTTTGGGATACAGAGACTTTGGGAAGAGTAGAGGTTTGGGATAGAAGAGATTGGGACAGACATAGAGGATTTGGTGATAAGAGTTTTGGACAGACAAGGTACTTTGGGATAATAGATACTTTGGGAAGAAAGAGGTTTAAATTAAGAGGTTTGGGAAAAGAGTCTTGGGACAGACAAGAGGTCTTGGGAATAGACAGGGATTGTAAGAGAGGACAGGAGACTTGGGAAGAATAGAGGTTTTGAAGACATAGAGTTTTAGACAAAAAGAGGATTTGGGAAGGGAAAGAGGTTTTGGGACAGACAAGAGTATTTGGGAAGACAGAGTACTTGGGATAGAACAAGAGGTACTTTTAGGAGTAGATATAGAGGTACTTGGGAAGACAAGAGGTATTTTAGAGTAGAAAGAGTCTTTGGGAAGACAAGAGGTACTTGAGATAGATAATATTTTGGGATAGATAAGAGGTATTTAGAGTTGGGTAGACAGAGGTACTTGGATAGACATAGAGGTACTTTAGAGCAGATACAGAGTTTAGGGAATAACATAAGAGGTACTTTGGGATAAATAGAGGTTGGGAACAGAAAGAGGCTTTGGGAAGACATGAGGTTTGGGAGAACAGAGGTACTTAGGAGAGACATAGAGCAACTTGATAGAACAGAGTATTTAGAGAGACATAGAGTACTTTAGATAGACATAGAGGGTACTTTGGGATAGACATAGAGTGTTTGGGAAGACACAGAGGTACTTTAGAGTAGACATAGAGTACTTTGGGACAGACATACAGAGACTTGGGATAGATATAGAGTATTTGGAGAGACATAGAGGTACTTGGAAGACACAGAGTACTTGGGATAGACATAGAGTACTTGGGACAGATAGAGGCATTTGAGAGCATAGAGTGTTTAGGGACAGAATACAGAGGTGCTTTGGATAGACATGAGTGTTTGGGACAGACATAGAGGGTACTTTAGAGTAGACATAGAGTATTCTTGGGACAGACACAGAGTACTTTGGGAAGACATAGAGGTACTTGGGAGAGACATAGAGTGACAGTTTGGGACAGACATAGAGGTACTTAGAGTAGACATAGAGATTTGGAAGATATAGAGTACTTTGGGATAGACATATAGAGGTATCTTGAGATAGACAAGAGTACTTTGGGAAGACATAGAGGTACTTGGGATAGAACAGAGTGCTTTGGGACAGACAAGAGGTATTTAGAGTAGACACAGAGTACTTGGAAGACATAGAGACTTGGATAGAAGAGTACTTTGGGATAGAACTAGAGTACTTTGAGGAAGCTGGACATAGAGTACTTTGGGACAGACATAGAGTACTTTGGAATAGACACAGAGTACTTTGGGACAAGCTGGTAGACATAGAGTACTTTGGGATAGACATAGAGGTATTTAGGTAGACATAGAGTATTTGGGATAGACATAGAGCTTTGGGACAGAAAGAGTACTTTGGGACAGACATAGAGGTACTTTAGAGAGACATAGAGTCTTCTAGAAAATACATAGAGTACTTGGGATAGACATAGAGTACTTTGGGATAGAACTAGAGTACTTGGGAAGACATAGAGGTATCTTTGATAGATATAGAGTCTTTGGACAGACATAGAGGTACTTGAGTAGACATAGAGTGCTTGGACAGACATAGAGGTACTTGGGATAGACAGAGTGCTTGGGACAGACAAGAGGTATTGGAGAGAGAACAGAGTACTTTGGGACAGACATAGAGGTACTTTAGAGGCAGACACAGATGTTTAGGGAAAATACAGAGGTACTTTGGACAGACACAGAGTATAGAGTACAGAGCTTTGGGACAGACACAGAGGTACTTAGAGACAGACAGAGTGCTTCTAGGAGCAGACATAGAGGTACTTGGGATAGACACAGAGTGCTTGGGAACATAGAGGTACTTAGAGTAGACACAGAGGCATTGGGACAGACTAGAGGTACTTTGGATGGCATAGAGTACTTTGGGAAGACAGAGCACTTGGGATCAGACACAGTAGTATTTGGGAAGACATAGAGTCTTGGACAGACACAGAGGCACTCTAGAGCAGACACAGAGCGCTCTGGGACAGACACAGAGCACTCTGGGACAGACACAGAGGCACTCTAGAGCAGACACAGAGCACTCTGGGACAGACACAGAGGCACTCTAGAGCAGACACAGAGCACTCTGGGACAGACACAGAGGCACTCTAGAGCAGACACAGAGCACTCTGGGACAGACACAGAGGCACTCTAGAGCAGACACAGAGCACTCTGGGAGATTGAGAGCCAGAAGCCCTCTCTCAGAGGCATGTCAGATTCATTCCAACTTTCCCCTTGGTGCTGGCTGGAGACATTCAGAGTTGAGCTAGAGACAAAAGACTAGGCATGAGAGCTCTTGGAACCAAGGAAAGCTGAGGCCTCTAAGAAAGGTACCTGGGCCCAAGGAAGGAGAAAATAAACATTTTAACTTTTATCAGCTGGCTGCATTTAGAGTGATTATTACTCTGAACTGAAACTAAGGCTGCCTCCAGGAAACCTCCTCAAGAAACCTGCTCCCACAGAGAGAATCATCACATTATATTTTAAAGAAGAGAACACCACATTTTGGCATCCAAACGTGGGGCAAAATCCTGATTCCAGTGGAAAAGTCTCCTCAACCCAGAAATTAGGGTGAGTACAACAAAGAAATATTCTTAAAAGAGTTAAAGTAGAATTTCAGCTAAGATGGGACAGATGTTTAGAAAACAGCCTTCTGTTTCTGTTCAAGGAAAATGTTTAGAGAGCATTGTCAAAGTTATAAAAAGCCAAGGTTTGATTATAATTTTGCAGCAGATCACTGAACTTTTAGAAACAGTAAAGCACATATGTCCTTGTTTCTCTATGGAAAAATAATTGGATCCAGACGAGTGGAAATTAGTAGGAGAGGATCTTTGTCAATTCGCGCTGTTATTTCAGTGAACCTAAACTACCTTCTGCTGCAGTGGGACCAGTATTTCTAGTTATGTGTTTCTCCTAATTTCGGGTGCTACAATGAAATATCTATACATATTCATATTTATTTTAGGGCTGCACTTGATTTAGGCTAAATGCACTGTAAATTTCATTAAAGTTATTTCTATGGAAAAGTATTTTGAACTAGTATGTGTGTATGCACACCACACACACACACACATGCACACACACTTAATATAGAGAAGGAATTCTTAAACTGGGATCCAAGAACTTAAAAAAAATAACATGTTTGATAACAATATTTCAACATAATTAGTTTTCTTTGTACTCCTCTATATTTTATTTTAGGCATTTTAAAACATTGTTCTGAAAAGGGTTACATAGACTTATTGTCTATGTAGATTGTCAGAGGTCTATGACACAAAAATAGTTAAGAATTCCTCCTTTAGATAATTCTTAATACAATCCACTCTAATGCTCCAGTTAAAAACTGTGTGGGACAGGTGCTAGACCCCCTTTCCAAAATTAACTAATCAGAGACATCTGCAGGTACAATGAGAAAGCATTTATTTAGTCCCATCAAGAAGAGGCCCAGACACACTTGGGAAGCGTTGTAGCTCCCAACATGTGCTCATCGACCTGATAAGCCAGAAGGAGAACACTGGTTAAATAGCAAAAGACCTAAGCCTTTTCATTGGTTAGTCTAACTTTAGAAACCTCTAGTCCTTGAGATCATGTAACTTCCTGCAACCTGGAGCCCAAAGCCTCATCTTCTGGCTCTGCAGACCTCTGGGAATTGGGATTATGTGATTTAGGCCTAGTCTCAGACTCTTTGAGAAAACTTCACCCAATATGTCCCATTTAAATCTATAAAGGGATTTGCTATTAAGCTCTTATGTTTTTTTCAAAAGTTGCTTATTTTTGGAAAGCTGGGTTATTGAGATTCTACCTGAGTAACATTCTGACGTTCCTTGGAGGCAGCTGTAACACCTGCTCTTTGACTGACCCAGTACACACTCGCTGAGGTGCAGGCTAAGTTAGTGCAGGGTGGCTATGCTTCCCCTGCTGCTCTATATCCTTGATTACAACTCCTAAACTAACCCTGGAGTTCTCAAAGCTGAGAGGATATGTATCTGAAGAAATAGGAAGGCTTTTAGTAAGTTGCCAGTGTTTGGAGTTTCCTCTAGATGGGTTTGAAATAGATGGAAACAGGAGAGATACTGTGTCTGTTTCTGCCTTAAAATACATTCTCGTTAGGCCACCCTGACAACAGATCTGTTTGGGAATAGGTGATACATATATCTTAGTTAAATAGAATGCGGAATATTCTGTTGCTAAGGATCCAAGCACATTCGTCATACTTCATTTTAGGAGTGCACAAGAATGAATAATAAACCTATGACTAATTATTAATGATAGAGAAATAACACAATTGGGTGACAGAAGGTAGACAATTTTAATAGCAGCAGTATTGTTAATTTTTCAAGCAGAGGGAAAGATTCTTTGAAACTATATTATATATATTTACACACATAAAATTTAACATTGCTTGCCATCTAGGGGAGGGAGTGGAGAAAAGAGGAGAAAATCTGAAACACAAGGCTATGCAAGGGTCAATGCTGAAAAATTATCCATGCATGTGTTTTGAAAATAAAAAGCTTTTTTTTTTTTTAAAAAGAAACTATATTGTAGATGTAGACGTATGTCCTGTTTTGAAACAGTTATGAATTAAATTATCTACTAAAGTCTTACTCCATTTTCTTATCACATCATGGCAGAGGGATAAGCCAGAGGTTCTGAAAACTTATGAGAGTGGAACCTAGCCACTATTAGAACTCCGAAATTTGAAATACTTTAAGTATGGTCTGGGCGATACTCTGCCTGGTTGTCATCTTAAGACCAGTCCAATAAAGTTCAGAGAAGTACATCACCAGAGGATTAGCCATAGCAATTCATAAAGAATCCAATAAGTCACTGAGTTACAATCTGCTTTGGTAGAGATAATATTTTTATTGATGAAGACAATTCCTTGAAATAGTGTAGTAAGGAAGGAAAGTTCATAGTGCATCTTTTTTTTTTTTTTTAACTAAATAGATCTTGGCAAAGGAAGCTTTAAAATGTATTTTATTTGCTTTTTCTTGTTTATTATGCATTTACTTGAATATTTGTCTAGAACTTTAAAGGCTTTTTAAACCACTGAATTTGGGGAGAACTTTTCCAATGTGGTCCTTGGTTTCTAATAAACAGATGAACACAGAAGTCCTTTGTTGTTGTCTTTCCTGTCTCACTTTGAGGCCCAACTTAAGTAATTATCAAGCAAGAGGAAAGATAAAATATACTTTGCAGAGCTTTGAGTTTCCTTTGTCTCATTATCAAGAAAAATATCAAAGAAAGACAATACATTTTGTTGTTGATGATATTCTAGTTTCTATTAACAATGTTAATATTTATGTGGAAATTTTATTTTCAAAGTTTTGCATTTTTTCATTTTTAGCTGATTAATTATATTGTAGAAAGGGATAGATAGTTTCACCCCCATTTTCTAGAAAGGGAAACAGGAGTATAAGAGGTCAAATAATTGTCCAAAGTCACAAACCATGAGATAATCAAGAACTGAAATCTTGTTAATTCCCTCTCACTAAGACTAGTTTATGTAGAGAGGACAAAGGTCCCACATTTTCAAGTACTAAGTTATATGGATGTTGCAGTATCTAAAATTTAACGCCTCTTAGTTTTAGTGGTTTTAGGCAAGAGAGTTAAAAAATGTTCTAAGAAGACAGGGAGAGGGGAGGACTCCTTTTTTGCTAGAGTATCATGTTTCAATATATATTTAAGCCATGAGATGCTAATGAATATGTCTTTAAAAAACTTCTTTTAAACATTTGATATTGGTCTTAATAGCCAAAATATTTATTCAAAATATATGGTTTTTTCACAGTCCTAATTGATTGAAATGATTATGAAAACATTATATATGTCTTTATGCTTCTTTATTTTTTCCCTTGTAAATCACAGACTCAAAGGAACTGATAGCTGCTAGGGATCTTATAGAGTTTAGTATAACTAAAGGAATCCTGATTCTAACATAAATGAAAAATTGTACCTAAGATGATATCTGTCTGAATATCTCCAAGGAGAAAAGACTTAACAGTATTAAAGGTAACCTGTTCCACTTTGTGAAGGATCTAATTGTTAAGAAGTTTTTTTCCAGATATCAAGACAAAATTTGTCTCTGCAACTTCTAACAAAAAACAAAACAAAACAAAACAAAAAAAACAAAAAGGAAAAAAAAAAGTTTCCAGGTAACTAGATGGCACAGTGGATAGAATTCTGGGCTTGAACTCAGGAAGATCAGAGTTCAAATCTTGTTTAGGATTAGAACTTGCTTAATTCTGTGACCCTTATCACTTAATTTATCTCTTTCCTCATCTGTAAAATAATAGGACCTACCTTACAGGAATGTTATGAAGATTAAAAGGTAGCAAATATAACAAACTATGTACACCTTCAATTGCTACATAAATGCTAGTTCTTGTTATTATTTAATTATTCTACCTCTTGCTTCTAGTTTTGCCTTCTTGCTGAACTAAACAAAATTAATCCTTATGAAAACTTTCAAATATTTGAAGATAACTGTAATGTATCCCTTGAGTCTTCTATTTCTTTAGGATAAACATCCTCAATTACTCCAACCAGTCCTAATATATCATAGACTTAAAACCCTTCACCACCCTGATTACCTTCCATTTTATTACTATCTGTCATAAACCATAGAGCCCAGAAATGAGAACAATATTTTAGTTGAGATCAGAAAAGCTTTGGGAAGTTCTATGACTTCTTTATTCCTGGAAGCTATGCTTGTCTTAATACTGCCCAACATATCATTCATTGATTTTTTGTTTTGTTTTTTTGCCTGTACATCATACTGCCAACATATTGTAAGCTTAAAGTCCACTCTCCCCCAGATGTTTGCTGATGAATTTTTCCAGATGAATTGATGAGTATAGAGCACTTATTATAGAAACAGGAAGACAAGTTCAAATATTTTCTAGAAAACTCTGTATGTGAACAAACAGTTGTATGAGCTGGGTAAATTACTTAACTTTTTTCTCTTTTTTTATTATTATTTAATAGCCTTTTATTTACAGGATATATGCATGGGTAACTTTACAGCATTAACAATTGCCAAACCTCTTGTTCCAATTTTTCACCTCTTACCCCCCCACCCCTCCCCTAGATGGCAGGATGACCAGTAGATGTTAAATACATTAAAATATAAATTAGATACACAATAAGTATACATGACCAAAATGTTATTTTGCTGTACAAAAAGAATCAGACTCTGAAATATTGTACAATTAGCTTGTGAAGGAAATCAAAAATGCAGGTGGGCATAAATATAGGGATTGGGAATTCAATGTAATGGTTTTTAGTCATCTCCCAGAGTTCTTTTTCTGGGCATAGCTGGTTCAGTTCATTACTGCTCCATTGGAAATGATTTGACTTAACTTTTTCTTAACGTAAGTTTCCTCATATTTGAAATGAAATAAACATCTGTAAAAAAGGATTTAATAATTTCTAAGGTTCCTTTTAGTTCTTAATCTATAATCCTATGATCTCCAATGCTATAAAACCATGCTTTCCCTGTTCTATATTTTTGAAAACTGTTTTATGAAGTTGATTTTTTAAACTTAAAGATACTCTTAAGGTTTATCCCTGCTGAATTTTATTTTGTGATTAGCCTAATACTCTATCTTATCAATATCCTTTTGGAGAAGAGGAAAGGAATAAATATTCATATTGTACCCACTATGTTCCTCCAGACACAGTGCTGAATGTTTTGCATATTTTATCTCATTTGATTTTGACAACTCTTAGAGATAGGTGCAACATTTTATAGTTGAGGAAACAGAATGACTTATTTAGTTAGGGGCACACAGTGTCTGAGGCCACCTTTGAACTCGTCTTCCTGACTCTAGGCTTGGTGCTGTATTCACTATGTAATATGTGTCCCTGAATGTGTCCTTCTTCCATGAAAGCATAAAGAATTAAACTTTTAACTGAAGCTATTTTAAGTAGATTTTTGATTTATTGTAAAGGCTTATTTTAGTAGATTGTGTATAGTGGCTATTTACTCTTCCATACTCATGAATCCACAAAACTACCATTGCTATAGCTTGATTACGATATAGAAGGCATGACACAGAGATAGAATGAGAACATCTCTCATAACCAGCTTCTTTTTCCAAATAGTTCCAAGGAAAGGGTTCTGAATTTATAAGCTCAGTGCCTTATGACAGAAATTTCCAAGCAATCAAATGCTAAGACAACTCTCATTATTCTAGGGATTATTTTGGGCACCGTTCACTGACCAGCCTCTATATGATGAAATGCTGGAGGATGATTTGAAATTTCAATTTCTAGAAAGTGTTATAGAATCTTAATTCTTTTTTTCTCCTATGGGTTTCATGTCTTTATTCATCAATTTTTACTAAAGAATTAACTCTAATGCCTTATAGTTTTGATGACTTGCACAAATTAGATTAATTCCTTGCTGTTTTCTAACTTTCTAATAAGCCAATCTACTTATTTACTGTGTATCTATGTGATGTGTTCTATGAAGACCTGACCATTGGGGAGACCTCTATGGGATAGGGGCAGCCACAGGGCTCCTTTGTCTGCTCTTCCTTTCTATCAGTGGATTCATGGTGCCAAACTTGCCTAAGGTAGGTGTGGCTGATAACAAATTAAGTCCAGCTTAAGTGCCCTGTTTATGACTAAGAAAAAGAACCATTCGGGGGTTCGTTATTGGTCCAGGATGAAAAAAAGCTTGATTCTTTGGATACCCACAAGGAAAGATCACAGCATCAAGTGAGGAGTAATGCATCAGTCACAGAGATTGGCACAGAGAGTGGCAACTAGCACCGGGTCAGGAAGAAAGACAGCTCAGCAAAGAAATTGGGAAGACAAAAGGACATATAGAATTATTTCCAGAATGTAGGATAGGAATTGGGAACATCTGAGCAGAATGGACTCATAGCATAGGTAGAGAAGGGCTCAAGCGAAGAATTTTGGGTTCCACTCATAAGGCTCTGAAAAGAAGCCCTACCTCTTATCCATATACCAATTGGGTTTAGGCTATCAGTAAATCAATATTGTTTCAAAATTATCTATTGTTATCTGATATTGACTACTAATATACTTACTATACTAACTGGTGGATTGAAGAGGGGACAATAATAACATATAATTCAACAAACTGTACTGAGTGTTTTGAGAAATATAAATATATCTTCACTGCCACTATGAAGTTAGTCTAGTTTGGGAAATGATTTACACTCTCAAAAAATTGAATAACAATATAAGACAGTGTGTGATAAGTGCCAAGTAAGTGTTACATATAATAAGGTCATAAAAGGTTTTAAGATTGTAGATTTAGAGCTGCAAGGAAACTTAGTGACCATATAGTCTAAACCCCTCATTTTTTAAATATAGAAATTTAGTCCAAGAGAGGCTAACTTATTTGTTCTACACCACAAAGGTCATAAGGAGTGAAAATAGGATTTGGATGCAGAATCTAACTTGAAATTCGGTGGGTTTTTTTCCCCCACATTGTCTCCCTCAGAGACTGGAAAGATTATTGTGATTTAAAATAGCCAAGGGAAGCTTCACAGAAGAAGAAGGCTTTGATCTTGATGGTTGGTGTCATACTGAAACTTTGGTGGAGATAAACTATGATGACAAGCAAGAGGAGAGCAATGTCTGAACAGTTCATTTAGATAGTTGGGGTTCTGGAAGAGTTGCAGAAAAGGATGACTATCAATTAAGTACTTAATAAGCACCTATTAGGTGTTTTGCATTTTATTAAGTGCCTGCTGGGGAAAAAAGGATAAAGAATGAAACAATCCCAACTCACAAAAAGCTTATGTTCTAGAGAGGGAGAAAATAAAAATATATAAAAATAGATATTGCAGAAATATAAAGGACAGCAATCGCAAGGTAGATGGCACCTTGGAAAAAATGCTAGCTAGACCTAGATCAGGAAGACTTGAATTCAAATCCTGTCTCAGGCACTAATTAGCTGTTTGATCCTGGGCAAGTCACTTATCTATTTCTGCTTCTTCATTTGTAATATGAGGATAATAATATCTCTTAAGATTTCGTAAGGATAATATATTGATTTGTAAAACACTTGGCAAAATGAAAAATGCTATGTAAATGCTATTATAATGAATACAGAAATAGTTAAATACAAGATAGTTGTGGGCAAGGCACTAGAAATTGGAGCTAATCAAGAAAGCTTTTGTGCATGAAATGTGTCTTAAAGGAAGGAAAGGACTCTATGAGGTGGAGGTAAGTTTCTTCAACTGTAAAATAAAGATAATAATAGCCCTGATCTTACAGAGTTGTTGTGAGGATCAAATGAGATATTTGTAAAAATAAATAAATAAATAAATAAATAATTGTTTAGGCAAAGCCTGACACATAGTAAGGGCTATATCTAGATGCTTATCCCTTTTCCCTTCCTTAGAAATGTGGATATAGTTAGTTTTCTCCCAGCAGAATTTATAAAGGGAAGGGATAAAAATGACAACTCATAGACCTCAATTTAAAGAGATGAGACCATTTAAATCTAGAAACCTAAGAAGAAGAAAAAATTGTGCCATAGAAGTATATAGAGAAATAGCTATATCTACAATGAATTTCAAAATCAGAAGGAAAAAATCAATAAGAATTTTAAAAGACCATAACACTGAAAAAATAGTATGTTTAAGGGACATAAACCAAAATTCTATATTGAAAAGTGATCAAAAGACAAATTCTACAAAAGGCTCTTAGAGTGTGAAGCAACAAGAATTCCAGGGCATTAAAAAACACTTTTAAAATTGGATATTATAAATAGAAGCTACATTGTAAATTAAAGTTTTCAAAGAATAAATAAAATAAATGATGAGTAGGCAAGTTATAGGTCATGATAGAAATTTCATCCATGCAATAGTGACTTTAAAAGAGAATGGATAGATTTGGAATCCAAAAATATTGAAATAGAAGAAAATTTGTCAGAGGAAAAGCAAAAGACAACTGTGGAAGACCTTGAAATCTATATATGCCAAGGTAACTGACTCTGAAAAGATGAATTACAAAGATTATTTGAAATCATAAATCTCCCTGAAAATATGATAAATTAGAAATTGATTAATTTATTTTAAGAAATAACACTAAAGAAATTTAAACTTTATGCTTTTTTTTTTATCTTCTCCCACCCCTCCCAATCTCCCTATCCCATTAACCCAAAATACTACTGGATCCAGTGACACTGGTCTTCCTACTCCCTACCTTTCTCAAACAGTAATAAAGAAAAGTAAAATCTAGCCATCTAGAATGACTCCATAGCAAAGAGAAATTAAAGAATAATTTGGATTATGACATTTCAAAAAACAAAGGTTCTCATGATATAGCCCCAAATAATCTATTTTCTAAAAATCAAAACATAAGAGCTTTCAACAAAAGCAAAGCATTTGAATCAATCCTTTAAAATTAATCAAAGGTGAGAATATTCAAAGTAGAGAGCCAGAACTCTGGACAAATATACTTGAAATAAGGTGTTAACTCAGTGGAATTGATGACATGATTGTTCTCTAGTTCACATATGTACTTAATACTTAGCATGGTGATGTAATGGTTCTTTAGTTCACACATACTCAGTATACTGTAATGATGTAATTATAACAGGGGACAAAGTTATATGGGGGAGGGGGCTTGAAGGGGGAAAGAGACTGGTTGAGACTATCAAACTGTCAGACTACTGGATGAAACTGGGTCATACTATGAAAGAAAGCTAGCCCAAACATTACAATTCAACTTGCAAACATGTCAAAGAAGTGAAACATAAGGCTATAATTACAAATATCAAGAAAAAACTAAGCAACAAAATCAATTTGCCTATGTCTCTAGGGCAAGAAACAAATCCAATTAAGGGTTAAATTACTCATCAAGATCCAAAAAGATATGAAGGGCTAACAGTTTTGAGGAAAGTATAGCTAAATTAATCTTATATATATTAAACATTTGCTCAACTACATATAAATAATTTTTTGTGACACTGTGGAAAGTAACTCAATTGGGGAAAGGAAAGGTAAGATAAATAGGGAAACTGGAGGTACACGTGAAGAGAAAAGAACAAGGTGAAAGGCTGATCTCTGTAGAAGTGGGGAAAAAATACAATGGAAACATTCTCATGGAAGTAGAAAAGACTGGAATCAAAATGGTTTTCACAAGGAGAGAATGGTCACTTTGAGAAACCACTTTCTCTCAACATGTTTGAATTTTACAAGACAGCATTCCACCCTAGGAAGAGTATATGGTTCTCCTGAGGTGTCAAGAATCCAGATAGAGAAGAGGTCATAGTTCCAGAAGTTGTGTAAAATGACCTTAGGAGTTACAAGATGCTCGTAGTATGGGAGAGAGGCATTGAATCATGCACAATGATTTGGAATTACAGGATGACTTCTCCCTCACTGTCTCCTTCACTAAATTGATATTTCTAAGAAGGGGGCACAACAAAAGACCCTCATGAAAACAAATAAACACTGAAAACAAATAGACAGAGACAATGAAGGGAAAGGAAGATGAGGGTAAAATCTATAAACACATAGGTAGAGGAATAGAAAAGAGAAAAGGGACCAACTTTTATATTTGTGAAGTCCTATCTTTCATAAAGGATAGAAAATAAAAAAGAGACTTTAAGCTAAGTAGCCCATGAATGAAAGAGTAGAAATTAGAATAGTCTAGATGAGAATAGGGCAACAAAAGGACAAACTAAAAGAGGCATGAAATAAATAAAAAGATAAATTGACAATTTTAATATATTCAAAGAATTTTGAGGTATGAAAGTGGGGCAGGGGGAAAATGTGGGAACAAATTAAGATCAAATAAAGTTTAAACAAAATTAATCATAGGGATAAAAGTACTGACTTGAAAGAGGAAGGAGGTCAAAAAAATTTTTTTCATAAAAAAAGAAAGAAAAAGAAAACAAATCAAAACTTACCAAAAGGCAAAATCTATCTTCTCAGAGACCCACACTTGGACAAATTGCTGGGAATCCCAATTCTCAAATTACTTGGGGATACATACCCCCAAATCCACCAAATATATACCCTCTCCCTGTGCTAATATGTCAGCATGCTAATAATCACTTAGTATCATCAACTCAGACTTTCAAATTATAACTCCTAACTATATATACAACATTTAGAGTTATAGTTCTCCTTACCAATCTGTATTCTGCATTCTCTCCACTCACCCAATTTCTGCTTCAGACTCTTGTCACAGACTTCCAAGGAGTAGTTTGCTAAACACATCTATGTTAGAGATTACCAGCACCAAGAGAATGTCCTAAATTTTTTTTATTGCCTGGAGTGTCATCAAACTCTTTTTTATTTGCATGCACAGCTGTTGATTCTCTATTGTTTATTACCTAAACTCAAAGGCTCTAAGGACTTTAGAGTGCTTTGTAAAGCTTGTTAGAAACTGAACCTAAACCTTGTATCTACTCAACGGCAAAGAAAACTACAGGGGAGATTCAAAACCAGAGCAAACTCAGTAGAGATCCTGGAATTAGGGATGGACCTGGGCTGCACATATACATATATGGGCAGATTCCATTCACTCTCCATTTGGGGTACTAAAGTTGATAGAAATAGATTTTGCCTGGGTATACATTTATGTGGGCAGCCAGGTGGCACAATGGATAAAGTTCTAGGCTCAGAGAAAGGAACATTCATTGTCCTGAATTCAAATCTGACTTCAGATACTTATAAGCTATGTGACCAGTGGTCTCAGTTCCTCATTTGTAAAATGGGCTGGAGAGGAGAATGGCAGGCAACTTTAGTATTTTTACCAAGAAAATCTGCAAAGGGGTCAAGAGGTCAATGAAGAATTGGACAGGACTGTAGGATAACAACAACAAATCCTCTGTGTGTGTGTGTGTCCTAATGTGACAACAAACTGGTCTTAAGAATATAAGTAGTTAACAAGTTGATTAGTGGCTGGGAAATAAGTTTGTAATGAATTTGATGACATTTTTTCCAGTATTTTCCTGGTTATTAAAGTAAAGTTATTAAAGGCAAATGTTTCAAAGAACATTGGGATAGGTTGAGGAAATTATTTGTCTTCTGGTGTCTATCTGATTTTAATGAATAGACTCAGCTTCCTGATTTTTTGCATCTTTTTTAAGTAATACACTCTTGCGGTGGAATATCATCTTCTTTCTTAAAGAACTAGAAGAGATTCTCATGAAAAGGAATGTGATTTTTGTAAATTGGACAATATGCAAACAGAACTTTGGGCTCAAATCTTTAGGCAGATAGATTCTTGACTTATCCCTTATGTAGTTAGCAATCAGATACTAGCTTCTTTTCTGAAAAGTACTTTCAAAAGTATTTTGAGAAATGGAAGCATCATTGGAGTTAAGTGAATAAGTGATTCACTTTTCTTTTCATCTTACTGATTTATTTTTATCTTCCCACCCATATGCCTTTCTGAATTGGTTTAAATGGAATGCAGCAGTGCATTGTTTTTGTAATAGTATTTCCCTAGACTATTAAATTAATTTCCATTTTAAAAATTAGTTTGGTTCTGCTGTCTCTAAAAAAGCTATCATCTAGCCCATTGTGGGTGCTTAGTACATATTACATAACAAAAAGTTATAGGAGGTAAATACATATTTTTAAAGGACAAGTTCCAAAGATATTAGTAATTATAATTTTAAACTGAAATGTACCTGGGTCATTATTGTTTATAGCATGTCTGAAAAAACCTAGAGATGGCTTAGTATATTTAATTTAAAAACTATTGCAGAGTAATATTAAACCATTTACAATTTGCATAATTATATAAATAACAAACTCCACAAGTCTTTTTTTTTGTTTCATTTCCTTTTTAATATTCTATTATCAACTTCTTTCTGAATTGAAACAGAAATCTCTCAACTCAAATGGGGTCAGGGATTAATGTCAGAATACACCATTATCTTCTGGAGCCTGATAAACTAGTTTTTGGAATGTCTTGCCTATGCCATCCATAACCAGGTCATCTTGAATAGTATGATTTTAACTCTACTATCTTTTATCTGATAAAACATGTATATCTGACTTGGGAGACTGAGGGTTAGTTACAGTATAGTATACTGTAACTATAGTCAAGCTACAAAAAGACCTGTGACTACACTGAGGAAAGCCTTTGCAGTTAGGTGGAATTCAGCACCAACTAATTCCTAAAAAAAAGAGGGAAATGGTTGCAACGAAGACACTATTTATCCTGTCCAATCCTCTTTCTTCTGTCATTGTTACACACAGGGCCTAGTCTCCAACTCTTGCTTCCTATGAGTCATAACAAATTTACTTCCCCACAATGTATATCTAATGACAGATGATGAACATTCCTAAGGTCAGTTTGGTGTCACATTGGGACTACCTCTCGCCCACCCCCCAAGAATAAGATTGTTAGGCAAAATCTATTTCTGTCTATCATCTTTGGCACCCAGAGAGGGAAAGATGAATAGGAAAGGCCTGTCTCTATGAGACATTGTATCCAAAGTCCATAATGCCAGAAAGATAAAGAGATATGTGAGATCGGTTCCCAGTTTAAAAAATTCAAGCCTTTTATGATGTTTCCTCTAATATAATTCAGTTGTATTTGATCTTCTTCATAGCAAAAGTGCGTTAAGTATTGTTTTAGATTGTCCCACAAGACACTTAGATAAATCCACAACTCTTCTTGATTAACACAAATATGATGACCAAATAACTTGAATTATATCCTAAGAATTAAGTTAAGGGAGATTCATGACCATTGAGGTGGACATTTGGGAATGAAAGGGCATGGTAATCTATTAAAAAATGCAAAATGGTGCTCAATAATATATAGCCTTCTTTTGCAATGATGGTGGCAATCTGACAGGAAAGGGGACAGATCAGTTCTAAATATTAACAACTATTAGTTAAGAGATTCTAAGATCCTTGGCTATAGACCAAATATATATATGCTACTGAAGAAATTGAATTCTACCAATTTTAACAGTCTTGCTAGGAATGATAGTTGAAATGAAATCAAAAGAAAAAAGGAAACTGCAATTAGATGACAGTTAATAAACATATAGTTTCTTTTCAGAAAGAAGAGTTGCTTTTTTCATACCTCCAAAGGCAATAGGAAATAACATTTCCTAAGATGCTTGGTCATTTCTTCCTGCATTGTCCAAAATAATTACTTGCAGAAAAGATCACCATAAAAGTAAAAGTAGCCTATTTGCCAGTTAGGTTATCTGATAATGTTTTTGTAGAGGATGAAGAGACAGAGATATTCTTCCAAATTAAATTAGGATCTTCCAAATTAAATATATACTTAATATATACTTAAATACTTGGTGACTTAAATGCAAAAGGAAGAAATAAAGAAGAGTGAAAAAAGAGTTGGAAAACATGATTCAAGAGTAGTAAATGAGAATGACCAAAGAATTATAGATTATTCAAAAACCTCCTATGTGCATGTTACAAAGATTATGAGCAGTAGCATTTTAAGCAAAACAGGGAGAAATAGCATAAGGAAAAACAAGTATATATAAAGTTTGTAAGAGACTAAACAAATCTGAGATTATCTAACTATGGTGCTGATAAAAGCACAACGGATGAGAAATGGGGAAGATATTTAAAGATGTCTATAACAAACAGATTTATCCATCAGTGACAATGGAATTACCACATTTGGAATCAACATCAAAGCGTCTAATATATGATATGAAAAAGTAGAAATGGTACTCAAAGAAAACAAAACTGGAAAGAACACCTTGACCAAACTACGCATGCACAAAAGAACTTAGTGCTAAATGTGACAAATTTAAGGGCACTGAGTAAGTTATTCTTACTATGCTATATTTTAAAAGAGAAAGATATTAAATCCTTAAAAATCACAGGAATATTATTCTTAAAGTGATTGAAAAAATAACAGTAGCAACTGATCTATAGAAACTTTCTCATCTCTAAAATATAATAATGAGTATAATTAATACTCACAGGGCATCTTTGGATTCACTGAAGACATTCTAAGAGAAATGCTATAAAAATCAATCTAAAAATGATCATAGACTTCTTGATCAAGACAAATATTTTTAACATTGTGTAGATTCTTCTTAATTTCTTCCAATGCCATCTTTGAAGAAGGTAGCATGGGAGAATAGAGAAACCACTAGTTTTTGAGCAAGAAAAGCCAGTTTTGAGGGCTGTGCTCATTATTGCCTATATGTATCTTCAGGTAAATTACTTCTTCCTTATAGCTTTTCATTTCTCCACCTGTAAAATGAGGATGCTGAATTAGTGAAGGGTTCTTAATCTGAATTGTGTAAAGTTAAAAAAATATTGAGAACCGCATTTTAGTATAATCAGATTGTTGTTTTGTTTTGTTTTCCTTGTAAGCCACTGGTTCAGCAGTGTACTAGAATAGCAAGGGGACCTGAAGCCAGTCAGGAAGGTGCAGGGTTGTGCTGAAAGATGAATGGTACAGTAACAGCAAGACTATGTAATGATCAACTGTAATGTACTTGGCTCTCCTCAGCATTGTGGTGATTCACAGCAATTCCAATAGACTTAGGATGGAAAATATCATCTATATCCAGAGAGAGAACTATGGAGACTGATTGTGGATCACAGCATAGTATTTTCACCTTTTTTGTTTGTTTGCTTTTTCTTTCTCACATTTTTTTCCCCTTTTGGTCTGATTTTTCTTTCATTACTTAACAAATATGGAAATGTGTTTGATAGGATTGCCTTTGTTTAACCTATATTAAATTGCTTGATGTCTTTTGGAGAGGAGAGGCAAGGAAGAGAGGGGAAAAAATGTAACACAAATTCTTACAAAAATGAATGTTGAAACTATTTTCACATGTATTTGGAAAATAAAAATAAAATATTATTGAGGAAAAAAAAGCTGACAGTGGTATCAAACAGACCTAGATAGAAAGAAACCATCATAAAGGCAGTGGACACAGGACCAAGGCTATTTCCAAAGAAAATTAGTAGCAGGTGGTAATATGTTACCTATAGTAGCAATATACAGAGGAGGTATTTGATTGATTGCTGCCACAAGTTTTGTGAGGCCTACATTACTGAACCCTTGGATAAGAGGAAAGAGGCATTCACTGGAAAGTGGTCTTTAACTATGATCTTGCTATCTAAGATAGGATACTAGTTCCTTGTCTCAGCTAGTTAATTAGCCTTTATTAAGCATCTGAGATGTGCCATACTAAACATCTATACAAAGATAGTCCCTGTTCTCAAGGAACTCACAATCAACATACAAATCATTGTCCTGTGAATTATTTTTTATTAATCTGCAAACTGTTAAGAGCTATTAAGAGATCCCCTGATCTAGTCTTTTTGAGTAGCCATATTTTCCAAAACCACTAGACCCAGAGTATGCAGGAGGCCCTAAGTATATCAAGCATGAAGCTCTTCCTGAGCTGACAAAATTTGTTGTTGCCCCCCAAGCTGGATTGCCAGTGTGTCCTTAGGAGGCAAGACAGGAGCCAATCACTCTGTTAGGCTGGGATATTTCTTGTGTAGCTGGGATCCTTTGCAGATAAATAGACCCTTCTATCTTTATACTCTAGCAATACTGAAAGGAAAGGAATAAGATTTTTGTCATCACCTTGCTCCTCCCTATGAAGCAAGTCTTTTTCACCAACTTTGCTGCACCATCCCTCTCCTTCCTTCTGAGGCTATCTTCCTGGTATCCCCTCCTTCCTTTGTCCTGCTATTATAAAAAATGTAAACTTCTGTAAAGACCCTTTGGGTTCCACATGATTTTTCATTTTTCTTGTAATAAATTTGATTTTTATATGTCTCATGATGTTGTAATTGCTTGTAGAAGTATCACAAATTCCAGGAACATGGAATTTAGAGCTTGATGGGACCTTATAGAACATCTAGTTCTATATGAAACCAAATATTTTCAAATAATTACTAAAAAATTTTTTAAAAAAGACAAATTTATAGAATGCAGTTTAAGACCTTCTGAATTCTAGTCCAATTGTATAGTTTTACAGTTGAAGAAAGAGAGACCCAGAATTAGGGAGAGTGACTTTCTCAGAATCAAAAAGGTAGGTAGTTAGCAGTAGAACTAGAAACCTCTCATGCCAAATCCATTATTCTCTCTACCACACTATGCTATCTTTATTAATTTGATGTTGACAGAAGAACTGAATTCTCTTAGGGGAGAAATAAAAATGAATCAAATTCAGATGTTCCCAAGCAGACTCCTGAGTAGGGACCAAAGATAGATAGTTATAAATGAGAAATTTTCAAATTGAACATGGTTTCTATGAGCTCATCATGACTTCAGTTCTGTATTTGGGTTATATTAAAAATGATTCCTGAAAGATTCTAGAATTTTTAAATTTCATTTTCAAGTGGTACTTTATGCCTTCCATACCCAATGTGAATTTTTAAAATTATTAAAAATTAAATGTAGCAATATACTGTAATAGCAATATACAGAGTAATACATTTTCCTCATGGTTTTAACTTTCGAAGGCTTGTTTTTCAATGGCTGCTTCCTTCTGTAAGATTTCATAAAGTTTATGATTTTTTTTCTGTGATTATTCTGTGACTCTATGGACACAATGAGCTAGAATTCACAGATCACCATCTGCAGCCTTAAACACTAAATGAAACACTTTTGAGAGTCCTACATGAAATTTGTCCCTGAACAAGCAGGAGTTTTTGAGTATTAAAGCCTTAGGTGAGTCATGTAAACACTGAATTAGGAATAAGAGGGAATTCTACTAATGAAACAGGGCAGCTCTGTGGCAAAATGGATAGAGTACCTGGCTTGTAATTAGAAAGGTTCATCTTCATGAGTTAAATCTGGCCTCTGACATAATACTATTACTTACAAGTTGTGTGACCTTGGGAAAATTACTTAACTCCATTTACCTCAATTTCCTCATCTGAAAATGAGAAGAAAATGGCAAATTGATCCAGTATCTTTGCCAAGAAAATCCTAAATGTGGTAAGGAAACAGTGACTCAAAAAAAAAAAAAACTAACAAAAAAAGAAAACCCTGGTTGTCGAGTCAAAAGATCTGCACTTTAATTAATTCTTACTTCTTCTTTTTCCCTTTCAGATCTAGGATAAGTCATTTGAGCCCAACTTCTTAGGGTTCAGGATTCCTAGCTATAGAATGAGGAGTTTTTACTGGACGATCACTCAAGTTTTTTTTAGATTTATTATCCTATGATATTTTGGAAAAAATCTACTGGTACTTCTAATAATATTGATATTGACCAGAGTAAGTATAGAAACTATTGGAAAGTAATTTTACCAACATTAGTAAATTTGATACCAAATATCAAAAATACCAAACCAGGATGACCAAAGTAAAATTTTTGAATCTGTTCTACTGGATGTGATATGACATTTCCATCCATTCAGAATGAATGCAACATTTGCATTAACAGCACTCTTAATGATGTATTAAAAGAAAATTCAATTTGCAGGACAATTATAACATGAAGAGTTTAATGATTAATTATATAATTTCTCCACTATTGTTTCTAATCCATTTCAAATCTTCCACCATAATCACGTCTCCTTTAGCTATAACCAAATCACTAAAAATATTGAAAATCATCATGTGATTATGAGGAAGGTAGCTAAATTTCAAGTGTGTGTGTATGTGTGTGTGTGTGTGTGTGTGTATGAGAGACAGAGTAACAGAGACAGAGACAAAAATAGAGACAGAAACAGAGAGAGACAGAGAAGGATAAAGACAGAGACAGAGACAAACAGACAAGACAGAGATAAAGAAAGACAAAGATAGATACTCATCATGCAACAAAGTAAGATTAAAAAAACCCTACAACAACATTGGCTTAGTAGTATTCAAGTAATCTCATTCCAGTTCTAGCTCTGTCACTCACAAACAATAGTACCTTCATTTCTCTTGGCCACAATTCGCTAACCTGAAAGACAAAAGGTTGGGATTAAATGGCCTTTTAGATCCTTTCCAGCTTTATACAGGATATGATGAAATTGTAGTATTAAAACTGCAAGTTTCCTGAGAAATAATTAACTGATAAGCTCAAAATATATAAACATTGACCCAAACATATGAATATTTAAAAATTACCTGCTGGCAGTAGCTTTACCAGTAGCATTATATAACCGGTACAAAAATTTTATATTTACTATTAAAGAGAACTGACATGTTTCCTATGATTTCTTAAAGAAATAACAGATCCACAGATGGAATAAATACATTTTAATCAATGTAGTCAATGCAAATGCCCAAGTTTCAGTTCAAAGACATATTCCATTAGGGCATTCCTTTGACTGTATCTCTATTTGATATATGGTATGTCTATTTGTCAATGTTATATAATCTAGAAATCTGAAAAAAATATTAAAAAAAATTAAAAGTAGAACTGAAACCACCACAGGTAGTCAATTAAGGCACAAGATGCAATTAAGAAATACAGAAAAAAAAAGCTTATGCAGAAGACTGTATAACAACATTTCTCATACCTTTTTATCATAATGATGGTTACAAAAATAGATTCATAGAACCATGGCTTGGGAAGAAATTTGAGGCTACAGAGTCCAATCTCCTCATTTTGTAGGTTAGGAAATTTAGGAAGAGAGAGACTGAATAACTTGTCCTGGGTCATACAGCTAGTAAATCCTAAGACAGAGGTTGAAATCATATCTTAATTGAAATTAACTACTCTACCCATTTTTCCATCCTGTCTCTTTTATCTGGGTGGTAGATCTGAAATTTGATTAAATGTGCTATTTTAATATTCTTTAGTCAACTACTGTTTTTCTGTACATGAATTCTGTGCTTCAAGATCATACTAAATCCAGTGTTTATAATAGGCTTCCTTCAACTGCATCCAGTATGTGTTTTCATTACCTATCTAACTGTCCAGACAGTGGGTACTTAAGCAATGAAAATTAATTCTGATACTTGCCTAGGCAAAATGCCATTAGGAAAATAGATAATAGTCAAAAATTGTTAACCTGAGATTCATGGACCTCAGAAAATCCATGAACTTGGGAATTTTAATGTTTTATTATCTACATTTCAGGGGTTTTGGGGGCTTAGAACTTTTAATATTTTGATAATTATTTCAATGTAATTGACTTCCTTTATGAACTTATATATTTTATTTTGTGCATTTAAAAACATTATTCTCAGAAGACACAAAAAGTATCAAGAGCCTCTATGACAGATTTAAAGCTAGAAATGATCCTAGGAAGCAACTAATGTAATTTTTTCATTAAATGTAGAGAGATTAAATGACTTTCCTAAAGTAACAAAAGTTTCAAAAAAAGGAACCTAAAGTAAAATTCAGTTTCAAAGGATAATAGTTAACTGAAAAAACCACAGAGGATATCTCATCTATACCTCGCTCTCCAAAGTGAAGGAACTGCAAACTAAGGAGATTCATGACCTGTAGTCATATAACTAATACATAACACAAGTTAGAATCTGAATGCAAATACTCTAGACTCTAGAACTAAAAATCTTCCATAGTACCAACATGTCTTCCATGGGATAACTGTTACCAAAAATTTTAGAAGTGATACTTAGGTCAAATATAAAATATTTTTAAAAAATGTTATTTGTTGTAGTCATATGAAACCCACCTTCTCATACTCTTGCCCCATTCCCCAACTGAGAACAAAACAACAATAAAAAAAACTCATTACAAATATATATAATGAAAGCAAATTTCCACATTGGCCATGTCCAAAAAAATTTTGTTTCATTCTATACTCTGAATTCTTAACCTCTTTATCACTACCGTTATGAGAGGGTGGATAACATGATTCATTATTAATATTCTAAAATCCTGGTTGGCATTTATATTAATATGAGTCAGTACAATTATATACATTTATATATCATCACTTTTTCATCCATTCCCAAATTTATGGGCATCTTCTGAGATTCCTATTCTTTGTCAGTTTAAAAAAAGCTATAAATATTTTTGTACATTCTTAGAGTTTGCATTGCTTAGGATTAGTCTCTCCTTTAATGTCTTTTTTCTAATTCTTCCTGTTTGTCTCCTTTTCCTGCTATTTCCTTGTTGAGTGAAGTATATTTCTGTACCTAATTCTATGTATATATATTATTTCTTTTTTTGACCACTTCTGGAGTGAGGTCCAAATGTCAGCTCCACCCACTGTCTTCCCAATCCAATCCTCCTTTTTTGTGTAGATGTTTACTTTTGTACCTTCATTTTGTGAGATAATTTCCCTCAATTCTTTTCCTTCTCTTTCTCTTACTCTACACTATATCCTTCTTCCCCTTTCTTTCCCTTCTTTTCTTAAGATCAGCAAGACATAACAAAACCACAGCTAGACTTTGTCTAATTGGATTCCTTTTAAACGCCTTGATGATAATAGAATTCATAGCTAATATGTATTGTTTCCCTACATTTGAAGGTGTTTGCAATTACTATCAAAAGTCATGAACATAGAAGACATGGGTATATAAGACATTTATTACAAGAGAAAGGCAAGTATATGTGGGAACTCCATATACCAAAAAGCATGCCATGTAAAAAATGGCTTGGATATTAATAAGGTACAGGAAAAAGGGGAATTATGAAGCAATTTCCTCCCAATGGGAGTGACATGGAAAGAGCGCAATAGGGGAGGGGAGTAAGAAAGAGCAGGAGACAGCAGAAGAGGGGGACCCTGACAGTAGAGAGTCATCCCCCTGTTCCTTTCTTTTTTTCCTCTGCCTCTTGGTCTTCTCCCTTTGCTTCTTCTCCCCTCTCCTTTCCCCCTCCTCCTTCCTTCCCCTCTGTCCTTCCTTGTCTCTCTCCCTCTCCTCTTCCATATCCATCCTTCCCTCCATCCTCTTTCATTCCTCCCTTTGCTGGCCTAGATGATGCAGTGGTGGAGATGGCAGGCCATGGAGCCCAAGTGGACATCAGGGGTTGCACCAGGATGTGTTCTCCAAGATGGGTCACATACCTAACTAGTGGGGCTGTTAGCCCTACTAGTGAAGATTATAAATTCCTGGAAAATATGAACAAACTGAGTAGATTGAAGTATTTAGAAATGAATGATATTGCAGTAAACATAAGTAGAAACCTAAAGGACTTAAACCAGAAATATGCAGCACTCGAGTCTTATCTGAATCAGATCACTTTAAGTGAGAAGCAAGCAGAAGTTCTTGAGCAGATAGCCTTCAAGTTGAATACATGTTCAAAGAAATTAGAAGCAAAGTAAAAAGTTACAGAGGCAATGAAAGACTTCTTTAGCACAAAGAAAATGTTTTATAAGATCTGAAATGAGGAAAATGGAACTTAATTCCTAAGCTTCAGTTCCATAACAGGCAGTGATATTGCTGAATTGCAGTCCTACCTTTAGTTGGATGTGTAACTTTGAGCATCACTTAATGTCTTCCTAAAACTATATCCCCTGGATTGTTTGCTTATCATGTGCTTCATTTTGGATCAAGACTCAGAAATCAGGACCAATCCCCTCTAGAGCAGACACAGATGATTATTTTGGAGGGAAAATCTGAACTAGTCTTGTTGCTGCTTTCTTAGGAGATTGCATATTATATTATCCCAGGGTCTAAGGGATAGCCTCAGGATTTTCAAAGCTCCCAAAAGAGACTGAACTAGGGCAAAATCTGATTGCTGCCCCATTGTCTGAGTTCCCCAAGTTCCAGCCTTTGGATCTTTTCAATAATAGGCTATTGCTAGACTCCATTTGAATTAACCAGCTGGAAAGCTCTATTTATTAAAACTGGCAGAATTGTAAGCCCCCTTTTGATCTGGATTTCCTGGCTTGGTTATTCCTCTATAAATTGGGATAGATACTGTAAATGAGATCTGATCTGAGCTTGGAGGCTGAGCCATACACTACTGCTGCCTTCTCAACTTCCTATTTTCTGTGTACATTACTCAAGTCTTTCTGCTTTGGGAAAGGCAACTCTGCTGTCAGAGCCAGTTGACACTTGTCCCAATTGCTATGTCTTTGTATGCGTTTAGGAGTCTCCAGGATGGGTTTGAAGAGCTCTTTTTTATTGACGCACAATGTTTCTTTGGGCTCTGACACTATTTGCTCCTGTCTCAATCCTATCCTAGTGTTTGCAGACTTCCCTATGTCCCTAGTCTATCTGACCCAGACAAAAGATTCATTGTGACTTTGGCCAGATTTCTCTGTCAGGATTTGGTCTGGTGCATTTTTTACATTTGTTTGGAGGAATTATAGATAGAAATGACTGTCTCCACATATGAGATATTTTTAGAAATTGTCTTCTACTTGGAATTATTTATACTTTCTATCCCTCAATATAGGTTTAGTTTTATTATATCATAATAGATCATCCCATAATATAGGGCCACCTCTTCTTTTTGTGCTCCTTTTCCTTCTCCTTTTTCTTCTTTTTCCCTCATCTTTAACTTCTTTGCCTTCTACCTTCTTCTGCCTAATTAATTTTTAAGCCTGGGTATTTTTATAAAAATATACTATCACATATTTCGTTCTTAATACAAACATGTTGAGTTTTTTAACTGAATCAACATTCATTAAATATATATATATATATAACAAAAAACTAATAAGTGCATTTTTTGACGTTGTTTCTGAACTTATTATTACTTTTATATTGATACCATACATGTAATTCCTTTTCTCCAGAATGTAAAATTGAAAACTTTCCTATTTCAGATTCATGGAGAATCAAGTATAAATAAGATTTTAAAAAGTGAATTTCTTTCTTTTCAAAAAAGAAGTAGTGTTGTGTGGGAATCCTTAAAGGATTTAGGACAAAACAAAGTCTCATATTCTGGTCTAATTTTCAGATTCTATATCTCTCAAGAAGATTTTAGTTCTTAAGAAGAGAAAGAAGATTCTACTCCTAGAACTCACTGATCACTTCATGTTTTTAGGCTCCTGTTGAGTGCTAGATACTGGTCTTCAGGAAAACTCTTTGGTGAGGAAAAGTACAGTGTGCATGGCCTAAACCATATGATGACCTCACTTCAATGTAAACTATAATATATTTGAAAGGGAAGAAAAATGTGAAATTTGTCAAGGAGTATATTTCTAAATTTCAACTGCTTCTCAACTTGGAAATTTTACATATGCAAATATTTAAGACCAAAAGAACTCTGAAAGTTACTTAGTTAATGACACTTGGCCTTATCAAATGGAAAGATAAGACTGCCCAGAGTTCATTTCCCCTTGAAAAGAATGATAAAAAAAAAAAAAAAAAATTGTGATCAGTATAATCTCTCAAAGTAGCAAAAATCATTGAAAGGAAAACCTATTTACAGAAAGTTTGATATGAACTCAACAAAGTCAGATGATTTCAAGTGCATTTACAGATGAAACAAAGAAAGATAACAGAAAAATGATCAAGTCTGTCAGCATTTCTAAAACATTTTTCATTATTGATGAGGATAGAGCCACTTTCTCCTATCTTTAAAACCTCATCTTCTGATGTCCTACATTAAGAAGTGAAAATGGCTCTAAAGATGACAAAGAGGGAAAAACAGCAATTGGACCAAAGTACATATAGAAGAAATCAATGCCAGTAAGACAGAATTCTGAAAGTCTTGAGGGATTTTGTGTTCAAAGGATGTTGGAATCTTTACAAACTGTTAAGTCATTGTCATTAGAGTTAATAGAGACAATAATTATCTAATTTAGCATGGTTCAGTATGACCAATCAGATCCTAGGAGGAGATGTTATGGGCCAGAACTTGAAACAAGGTACTAAGTACAACTGATTGACAATAATGCTTGTGTTCACACCTTTAGAGAGCTCTTATAAGCAAGAAATATTTAAGTATTCATTGGACTTCACACGTTTGGGAGATTTCAGGGTTTAGTATGAGATATCTGAATTCACACCTCCCTTGAAGCTCTTAGGGCCAGAGAGCACACTGGGAGATATCCCACAATCCCACTCTTGGAGAAGCAGCATAAAGACAGCTCCTGTGAGCCACTCGAGAGTTTTTACTTGGGAACATTCCCAGGGGTCAGAGAGAAGCACTCTGGGAGGAAGCCCACAAGCCCTCTCTCGGAGGCAAGAGAGATTCATTGCATCTTCTATCTTGGTGTTGGCTGGAGGCTGAAGAAAGCAGAGGCAGAAGCCAAGGACAAAGCTGCAAGAGCTCTTAGAACCAAGGAGAGAGAGACCTCTAAGAAAACTAACGGGGCTATATTGGAGACAATAAAAGATCTGAACTTTTAACACCTGGTTGTGTTTGGGCAATTATTACTTTCAACTGAAACTAAGGCTGCCTCCAGAAAACCTCCCTGAGAAACCCTCTCCCCCAGAGAGAACTTATATTTTAAAGAAGAAAAACACCAACAAAAGTATATGAGTGAAAGATATTAAATTTTTTTGGGAGGAAATCACAGATTAATTTGTTATTTTAAAAATCTAGCAATTAAAAGAGTAACTGATAGACTAATTTCTTTCTCTACAAAACCTTTATGAAAATTGATTGGGGGGATAGTTAAATTTTTAATAAAAGAATGGAATGGAATTTTTTTTACACTGTAACAAATGACAATACAAAAATTCAGAAAAACAATGATCAGATCTCTATGCATGGATGCAGAATGAAGTAAACAGAATTAAGAAAACAATATACATAAGTACTATAACAGTATAATTAAAAAGAAAACTAAAAAAAAAAAAGAAACTGAATTATGTAGATTTAATGACTAATTTTGACCTTGAAAAAGACATGAGGAAATATACTTCTTTCCTTATGTTGGACATGTAGAGGACTACAGGTATGGAAAATTTTATATGCTGTCAAATATAGTTGATATAATAACAATAAGAACTTCCATTTATATATTAAGATTTATAAAATTCTTTATAAGCAGTATTTCATTTTATCTTTACAACAATTCTGCAAGATAGGTGCAATTATTATCCTCATTTTACATTTCAGAAAATCAAGGTAGAAATTAAGCTACTTGCCCAGAATAACACAGCTAGTAAGGTTTGACGCTATTCAGTATCATCACTGAATTATCTCTTCTTTTTTTTTTCTTCCTCTTCATTTTTCTATTTTTGCTTTTCTTCTTCCTCTTCCCTTCCCCTCCCCTTATTGCTTTTTCTCTTCCTCCTCCTTTTGATCCTTCTCCTTGTGGTGGAAAGGAAGGGAAACATTCAGAGATGGCTATGTTGTCAAAACTTAAGGCATCAATAAAACTTAAAACATAAACTGAGCAACAGAGGATGATGCTAGTCCACATCTTCTGAGAAATTAAAATCATAGGATCATAATCTCCAAGTTGGAAGGGATCTTAGAGGTTGTCTAGTCTGGTCCCTTTAATGAGGAAACTGAGGCTTAATGTCTTTCCTAAATTCTTCTATTTCTATAGAGAGAATAAATTGTAGATTCATTTAGATCGAAGTCCTCTGACTTTAAATCCAATGTTCTGTCTACTGTACCATACTGTCTTTCAAAAGTAATAATTTCCCCAAAGAAGCAGCATAATTTCAGATAGAGTGACATGGGGATATGGAGTAGGTGCTTCAACAGAAGGCATGAAATAAGGAACTATATGGGGAAAGCTTCTGGAAGCTTTGTCTATTGTATGTTGTACATGGCTAGGTGATATCAGTCACCAAAGAAAAGTTTATTGACCAGCCTACATTAACTCTGTGTGTTATTAGATGAATTTTGTTTATTTCCAATGATCTGCAAATAAATGTGTTTACTTTTTGAGCCTTGTGAGCCAAGGGAGTTGATGACACTTTTTGTAGTTGTGTTAGATGAAATAGTACCAGATAATCTATGGGGGACAATGAGCAGAGAAGTATGAAGTTCCTCATTATGTAGGTGAGTCCTTCAAAAAGTGTTACATGAGAATTCTACACCTAAGATCTTCCCATTCAACCAAATCTGTGGTTCATCAGTGTTCTGGGTATATTTTGGGTTCTTCTCAAGAATCAAAGTCAAGTGGTCAAAGAAATTCTACCTTTTCTCAGAAAGCCAATTCTTTAGTTCATTCACATTCTTAAATAATACCCTTTTGAGATTTCTTTTTTGGCCTGCTCCCCCTTCCCCTTTCTTAGCCTCAAGGTTTGAGTGGTGTCCTGAACCACTAGAACAAAACAAAAGGTTAACTGGTTCACTTCAGTGTCACCATATCGATTCAAAAAGCAAGGAAATTGACTTAATTAGCAAGGTTTGTTTCTATTTTTCAACATACTTTATCTTGTGACACTTTAAAACACAGTTTCTTGATAACTCAGTTAGAACATTAATCATCATTTTATGTGAAGGTTAATAAATCCTATTGGTTGACTTAAAATAAATTTGTTTTTGAAGATATGGCATTTTATGCAAAAAAGGATAATTAGTCGTTCTGACTTGAAACACATTTTTAATATATTACCTCCATGATTAAAAAAAATAATTTTGTGGTATTTTTCAAATGATTAAAATAAATCAGTCATGCCTTGTCTAAATTCTGAATTATTTAAATCACATGAGAGTAATAAAGGTTGGGTCCAATGATTTTTTTCTTTTAAAGTAAATTTTCAAAAGTACACATAAAAATGATGGTTTTCCAAATATAGCTATTTTGTTAAAAGGAAAAATGTGAATCAAATATAATAGTTAGCTATTATACTTCTCAGATACACAATTTTGTCCATTTGGGTACTTTCTCTGCTAGTACATATTATAATTGTTACACATTTTATAGATTGTTTAATGAGTATGAACAATAGTACAATAGTTTAATGATGTGTCATTCTGGACTTACTAAGCTGGTTCTCAAGTGACAGATATGTGTGTGTGTGTATGTATGTATCTCAAGTGACAGACATTATATATATATATATATCCCATAACCACAATTATGTTCAATGCCTCTCTAAAGTTTTCTCTATAATGTTACTGACAAATAATTTCTACTCATTGTTTGTTCTCCACCTCTTGCTATTCATTTTTTCTCCTTCCCACTCAGATCATTCTTCTAATAGAAGCAAAACAGTTGATTCTACCTTTTCTTCTTCCAATATCTTCATATGTTCCTTCTCAATTATAGTGAGACTGGATCCTTTCTTTGTTCTTCCTCTTGTCCCAGCAAATGACTAAAAAAAACAAACTATCTCTTTATAGTTTCTCAAATTCTTCAGTAACCTTGAGTCATTCTGAGCTTCATTATTCTTAGATCATGTTACTTTTTTATATTGATTCTCCATTACCTTCCTTTGCCATCTTCCAAAGATATCTTTCATTTTTCTTAGTTTTTTCCTTTATCTCTTTTAAAAATCTTAATTGCTGAGTTCCTTATGTATCTAGATATCCTTTTCTTCCCCATGCTATTTATCTTAAGAATTTTGTTCCCAAGAGTTTCATAATCTCCTTGGGGCAGTTATCTCTATAGAATATTAGATCATTTAATCTTGTCCTATCTTATCTCTGAATCTTTGAAATCCACTTACCTAAAAAGTCATAATGAATATTAGAAAGTATTTGGCTTTCTTCTCTATCATGAACTCCAAGATTGAATGAGCATTTCTCATGTCTTCTATTATTTTCACCTAGCAACCTCTTTATAGTATAGCCAAGTCCAGAATAGCAAGTTTTCTTGGTTGTTCCCTCTCCTTTTTTTTCCTTCTCCTTTTTTAAAGAAAGAAATTATCATAGTAAATGAAAAAAAAATCACTTGTTGCTCTTATTCTGACAGAGCTCTAACAATGTTAGTCAATCAGTTAATCAGCATTTATTAAATGTCTACTGTACTAGGCACTGTGCTAAGAATACAATTGTCTTTGAATTTCCTCATTACTGTTATGTCCCCTCAAATGGTTTCTCCTTTTGTCCAGATGTCTTCTATTAGAGATAGGGACTGGACCTGTGATTTCACTGCTATAGGAAACTGCCAAATGAGACAGTTTTTCTATTAATGCAGGTTGGCAACCTCTCTGCATTTTATGATCTTTGACAACTGTTCATAGCATTGAGATATTGCATTTTGCTCAAATTGAGTGAGGGGTAGGACCTGAAACCAGCTCTTCCTGGTTTCTAAGATGGCACTTAGCCTAAGGTAGCAGCTAAGTAGCATAGTGGATAGAATACTGGTATTGAAGTCAGGAAAATCTGAGTTCAAATAGAGCCTTAGACACTTAATACTTATTAGCTGTGTGACCCTGAAGAAGTTACTTAACCCCAATTGCCTTGCAAAAATATATATAAAAAGCAAAACAACAAAAAACAACAACTTGAGTTCAAATCTGGTCCCAGATACTTCCTTGCTGTATGTGTTTGGGCAAGTCTACCTTCTGTTTATTTCAGTTTCTTCAACTGTAAAATGGGTATGATAATAGCACCTAGCTCACAGGATTGTTGTGAGCATCAAATGAGAATATATTTGTCAAGTGCTTACACAGAGTGCCTAGTACATAATAGATATTATATAAATGCTTAATCCCTCTCAATTTGTAGCAACAGTAGTACTAATAAAAAGTCTAGACTTAGTCATCAATGCAAGTATGCAAGGGAATAGTTGAAACTGTGAGATATATCTCTGCAGGTTGTAAAATTTTGGTATCTTTAGAATAGCTAGCAGAAAAGACAACCTGATGATAAACAACAATCTCACACAAACCTTGAGAATTCAGTAGATAAACTATCATATTAAATTATATATTACATCCCCTCTTGGGATGTGTGTATGAAGATATTTCCATTCCATTGATTGTTGAGTACCCGTTCTTAATACAGAATGTCATTCCATCTTCCATTTTGAATTAGATATACCTTTCCAAAAACCACATTCAAACCATGAATATACTATCATACCAAGTCTCAATGACCCATCTGAAGTCTAATTTGGTTGTAAGGATTATAGTTCACTTTCATTATTATCCACATTTTGTGCACTTGTATATGGAAATCTAGAGGCCACTGAATTCTGTAGTTCAGAGATTCTACAGTGAGAAGGGTTCCTCCATCATCACCCCAAAGGGTGACATATCCTTTCTCCTTTTCTCACTGATGTATCATATATACTATAATTTGCTCTTCCTTTTCAGTATTCTTTCCTATGTTGCACCATCTACAAGTTCCTAGGGAGAAACAGTTCCTGAGTAGAGGGTGGTTTATATAACTATAAAAAAGCTCTATTGGGGGGGGGGGGCGGGAAATCTGCATGTGCCAAAAAATGTTTGTAGTAGTTTTTTCTTGTGGTGACAAAGAATTGGAAAATGAGTAGATGTCCATCAATTGGAGAATGGCTGGATAAGTTATAGTACATGAAAGTAATGGAATATCATTCTTTTATTTAAAAAATGATGAGCAAGCTGATTTTAGAAAGGCCACGAACTGATGCTGGGTGAAACAAGCAGAACTAGAAATACATTGTATACAGTAATAGAAAGATTGTGGTATGAATAACTATGAAAGATTTGGTTCTTCTCAGCAATTCAGGGCAATCCCAATAAACTTTTTTCCCCTTTGAAACAATTGGGATTATGTGACTATCCCAGGGTCACATAGCCAGGAAATGTTAAGTGGCTGAGGCCAAATTTGAACTCAGGTCCTCCTGACTTCATGGATAGTGCTCTGTCCACTACACCCACTAGCTGCCCTCCCAATAAACTTTGAATAGAAATTCCATTCATGTAAATTCACACATGCTATGTTCACATTTCTTTCTTTTTGTTTTTTTTTCCCTTTTGTTCTGATTTTTCTCTCTCCACATGATCTCAATTTATTTAAAAAAATTAATCTACATGTATAACCAGTAAAAATTGTTTTACATGTAACTAGGAAGCAATAAATATTAAATAAAAAATTTCCTTTAGAGAAACTCTAAGAATAGCTTTTTTGGAGAGAACCCTAAAATGGCTCCTTTAGAACTACCCCTAAAATGACATCTTTATGGGGAACCACAGAATAATTCCTTGGAGGCGGAGCCACTTCATTGGGCTTTCTCAAAAATTTGGGCAGGTTAGGACTGAGCTCTGATGGTTGTAGGAAGTCGGAACACTGGAAGATGAGGGTGGCCAGGAGACAGCATGGCTGGCCACGGATGTGGAGTCTAAGAAACAGGACTGAAACTATTGAATGGAGTGGAAAACAACTAGGATCCCCCTAAGGCCTACCATCATGTTCACTTATAGGAGGAGTATAAGAGTCAAGGGATCTGGCATCATGCTCGGAATATTCTTGTCCGGTCCCCACCTAGTCCCCTTCCCCTTCATTCAGAAACCGCTAGTTTAGGCCTCAACCCCTCTGGGCATGTGTCATCATCCTTCAGTCTTTTCCAATTCAGCTCTCTAGTTGGAAACAGCCCCATCCCCACCTCAGCCCCTTGAAGCCCGGCCCATTGAGCAGGCACAGTAATATTTTCAAATTTGGGAGGAGGGCAAGGGAGGGCAGGGGAGGGAAGGGGAGGGCAAGGGGAGGGCAGAGGAAGAGCCTTCCCTGAAACTCTTGGTTTGAAAGCACTGTGGAGAACAGCTAGGCACTATTAGAGGTAAGCACTATCTGAACTTTCACTATTACCTTAGTAATAATAATTAATGTATAAATATATATATACATATATATAAAGTTACATTGTATATATGCACCTTTAAGATTTCCTTTATATATATTTCCAAATATATGTGTGTGTTATATGCACCTTTAAGGTGCATATATAAAATGTAACTATCTACCTTGAAGCTATATTTTATATAAATGTATATTATATATAATGTGAAACTTTTGATATATATTTTATTTTGTGATTTGTAAATAATGCATTTCATATTTTATATATGTAATGTTGTTTTACTATATATTCCATAGATGGAAAGATGTAGCTTTATGGTTTCCTTTATGTATATTTTCACCTATATGGAGTATATGCATATATATAAACATATACATATGCATACAGCAGCTTTAAAGTTTCCTTTATATATGTTATTTCACTTGATCCTCAAAACAACCCTGTGAGGTAGGTACTAATAGTATCTCTGTTATTCCCATTTTGCATATGAGGAAATTGAGGTTAAATGTTTCTTGAACTAGTGGCCTAATAAGGTATCTCAGGTTGTATTTAAACTCAGATCCTAAGTTCAGCAGTCTTTCCAATATGCTACCTAGCTGGCTCGATAGATTTTCAGATGTAGAACTCAAATGGTGGAGTTGTCTAATTTAAGACCATCAACAGATATCTTGTGGAAAAAAATTATTTACTTTGGGATATAGGAATATTTTCAAATGAAATTGAGATCTTGACATGAACAATATTTAACTCTGTTAAAAGTCAGTTCTTTGTGATTATAGTTATGATTTCAGTTATGAAATTAACACATCACTTATACCCAGTATTGAGAATATCTTGGATTAGTAAATCCCCACCCCATCCTCAAAGGAAATTCTGAAGAATATACCCAAGGGAAAAAAAATACAAATCTGATCAAAGAAGATGCTTCTGGCTTCTGGATCATTCAGTACAAATCCTGTAAACTTTTAAAATTTAGTTCTTCCAAGAAAAGCAGTTGTTTGTAGAAACAGAGATCTGAGAACCTGGCAATGATCACCAAACCAAACATCCCCCAAAATTCTACAGGTTGGATGATACTGAGATATGTCACTGACTTTGGGTTGCTTTCTTGTGGAACTAGATCAGCATGTTTTGGAGGAGAATTCTGTGTTCATGAAAGTTGATCTGGTAATCGCCCCTTTCACTGTATAGTGCGGAAGGTTGTAAAATTGTGAGCAGTAATTTTGATAACCATTTTAATTTTATTGGAAGATGGAGCATACTTTCTGATATGCCTACTAGAATTATATGTAGAGCTGAGAGGCCGAATTTTTTATATGTACAGAGCTCAAGAGCAAAAAGAGGGTGGTATAATAGAGTACTGAATTTGAAATTAGAGGACCTGGGTTAACATGTTTCTATATCAACAAAAATACAATGTAAAGAACTTCTTGAGACAGCTAGATAGTTGCCAGCTAGACACCAAGTAAATGCTTATTTCCTTCTTTTCTGCAACTGCTTAGAGTAATGTAACAGATTTAGGGATCTACTTTTATTTTATTTTATTTTTTTACTAGGGATGTGGAGAAGCTAGAATGGTTTTAGAGAATAACAGAAGTATTCAAAAGTTAAGAAAACTGAATCTGTGTGAAAAGTCTTCAGAAAAGAAGCCAAAGGAAGGACTAATTTGTCTTTAGGTATAACGATAAGCAAAGCACTGTACTCCCTAGCCTGTCATTAAATATTACTAATCTTCAAGCTTCTATGATCTAGGTATACTGACCCATTTATCATTATTCCCAAATTACACCCTCTCATCTTTGCACTGCTCACTTTCTTCAGGAGATATTTCCTGGTCTACACTATCTTTTTTCATCACTGTGAGTTCCCCCTTCCCCCTCCCATCATCTTCTGTTTATACAATATATACCTTTTATATTGTATATGAATACTGTATCTTGTTTCTCCTATCAGAATATAAGTCCTTAAGGGCAAGGCATGATTTTGCCATTCTTTGTATTCTTAGCACTTGGCATAGCTCCTGACACATAAGATGTATTTAATAAATGTTTGTTGATTGAAAATTTTAGTCAACCACTCTTGCAACTTAATTGATCATTTATTTGGCTATCATTATGACAGGAAAAATGGAGTTAATAAGTAGGACTTAGTAAACAAGTGCCTACCATTTAGACTTGTAGCTAGAAGAGACACAAGAACAAGGAAAGGAAAATAGTATCTCCACTACAAAAGGACACTATCTCCATTTGACTTTCTGTATAAGAGGAAATCAATGAAAAGGAGATACAAACACTAATTGAAGAAAATAATTTCTTAAAAATTAGAACTGGGCATGTAGAAGCTAATCACTATGAGACATCTAGAATTAGTCAAAAGAATGAAAAAATTGAAGAAAATGTAAAATGCCTTAGTGTAAAGAAAATTAAACTGGAAAATAGATTCAGGAGGGATAATTTAAGAATTACTGGACTATCTGATCAAAAACTGCTATAAAAAATGAGGTTGTACAGCATCTTTCAAGAAATTTTCAAGGAAAATTGCTCTGAATATTCTAGATCCAGTGGGTAAAATAGTCATTGAAAGAATTCACTGATTGCCTCCTGAAAGAGATAGCAAAATGAAAAGTCTAAGGAATGTTGTAGCTAAATTCCAGAATTGTCAGGTCAAGGAAAAAATACTGAAAGCAGCCAGAAAGAAACAATTCAAATATCAAGGAGCCACAGTCAGGATTACACAAGATTTAGCAGTTGGGATATAATATTTTGGAAAACAAAGAAGTTTGTATTAATCCAAGAATCAATTAGCCAGCAGCAAAACTGAAAAATAATCTTTTAGGGAAGAAGTTGGATATTCACTGGAATATGTGCCTTTCAGTAAAGGTAAAGAAGGCAGATGGAGAGCATTGTTTGAACCTTACTTTCATCAGATTTGGCTTGAAGTGAGAATAACACATAATTTGGTGAAGAAATTTATCTTACTATATAGGGAAGTAGGAAGGGAAAGGGGGAAAAAGGGAAGGGTGATAGATTGAAGGATGCAGTGATCAGAAGCAAAACACTGGTAAGAAGGGGGAAAGTGAAAGGAGAGAGAATAAAGTGTAGATGGGAAAAGTACCATGGGGGTGAAATATACAGTTAGTAATCATAATTGGGAATGGGAATGGGGTGAACTCTACCATAAAACAGAAGGTACATCACTATGTATTAAAAATGGGAATCCTGTAATCTGTTGTTTACAAGAAACACATGTGAAGCAAAGACACACAGAGTAAAATAAAAGATGGAAGAAGAATCTATTATTGCTTCAGCTGAAGTAACAAAAAGGAGGATCTTAGACATAGCAAAAGAAAAAATCTGACAATCTTTGTAAAAAGGATGAATATTTACAAATGTTTGTGTGTATGTGTATGCAGTTATACCCAGATTAACAAAAGAGGAAATAAAATACTTAACTTCATTTTAGAAAAAGAAATTGAACAAGCCATCAATGGACTCCCCAAAAGAAAACTGGGACAGATAGATTTACAAGTGAATTCTACCAAATATTTAAAGAAATACTTATGTAAATATTTGGAAAATAGGTGAAGTCCTCCCAAATTTCTTTTATGACACAAATATAGTGCTCATACCTAAATCAGGAAGAGCCAAAACAGAGAAAGAAAATTATAGACCAATTTCCCCAATGAATACCAATACAATTTAAAAAAATAAAATATTGTCAAAGTGATTACAGCAATTTATCACCAGGGTACTACACTATGACCTAGTTGACCATAAAAATAACAAAGTCAATAAAAATCATATGATTATTGCAATAGATGAAGAAAAAAACTTTTTTTTTTTTTTTGCTGAGGCGGTTGGGGTTAAGTGACTTGCCTAGGGTCACACATTTAGGAAGTGTTAAGTGTCTGAGGCCAGTTTGAACTCAGGTCCTCCTGACTTCAGGGCTGGTGCTCTATCCACTGTGCCCTACCTGCCCAGAAAAAAAAAAAAAAAACTTTTGACAAAATACAGCACCCATTTCTGTTAAAAACTAGAGATCCTAGAAATAAATGGAGCATCTTTAAAAATGATAAATAATATCTATTTAAAACTTTCAGCAACCATTATATATAATGGGGGTAGTCATCCGAGTAAGATTGGGGTTGAAACAAGGAAACCCATTAACACCACTATTATTCAAAATTGGGCTAAAAATGTTAACTTTAGTAATAAGAAGTAGGGAAAGAAATTGAAAGAATTACAATAGGCAGTGAGGGGGAAAAAACTATCACTTTTTGCAGATGATAAAGTGGTATACTTAAATAATCCTAGAGAATCAACTAAAAAAACTACTTGAAGTGATTAACAACTTTAGCAAAGTAATAGGATATAAAATAAAACCACATAAATTATCAGCATTTCTGTATATTACTAACAAAGCCAGAAATTGAGAAATCAATTTTTAAAAATATAGATAACATAAAATATTTGAGAATTACCAAAATTTGGTACTAAATTACCAAAACATTATTTTATATAACAAGAAAAAAATTCATCTGGAAGAATAAAAGGTCAAGAATATCAAAAGAATTAATGGCTTGCTTATTCGAGATCTAAAAGTGTGTTTTAAAGGAGCAATCATCAAAACTAATACTATCTAAAAAATAGTGTGGTGGATCAGTGGAATAGATTAGGTACACAAAGACACAGTAGGAAATGATTATAGCAATCTACCATTTTGATGCAGGTTCTATTCGTAGAGAATTGGGGTGTGAGAATCCCCTCTGTTTGACACAGGTCCAATGTGAAAGAATTCATAAATCTGAAATCTGAATGTGGCAAGAAAAGGAATTTTTATTGGCACTGAGAAACCAGCTTTGCTAAGGAAATAGACTTCTCAGTGGCAAGAGATCCTTTTAGGGAAATAAAGGTTATCACTGCAAAGAGGGTATGTTCACAGTGGGCAAGAGTCCTCAGACAACTGTGCCAAGAAGAGAGGTCCCTTGGCAAAGCATAATTTTACTTTGGACTTCTGCCGAGATTTGGAGTTCAAAATTGTCTTTTTATTGGAGGTCTTAGGCTTGGTTCCAGTTGAAAAGAGTCAGTACCCCCAGGCCTGGATATTTATCTTAGAGTTTCAAGTCACTCAATAGGAATAATAGGCCCAGATCTCCAACTGAATAAAATAATTTGAAGACTTTTTCCCAGAGCCTGGAATTTCCTGAAGAGCATCAGCACCTCCAGAGATCACTGGAGGGTGATTTGACCAAGATCTCCAATTGAATGACACTGCTTAACTTGGAAAAGGCTTGTCTGGGGAAGTATGCTTTTTCCCAGACTTTTTAGAGTCTGAGACCCTTCTTTTTACAGATCTCCCTTCTTTTACAGCGTAAAAGGGACACAGTTTCAGAGTTAATCCCCATCAATTTGATAAATCAAAGACTTTTTTTTTGGCGTAAGATCTCATTATTTGACAAAAACTGTTACGTAAACTAAAAAATAGTATGGCAGAAGTTAGGCATAGATCAACATCTCACACCATATATACCATTATAAGGTCAAAATGGGCACATGATTTGGACATAAAGAGTGACACCATAAGCAAATTAGGGCAAATAATAGTTTACCTGTCAGATCTATGGATAAGGGAAGAATTTACAACCAAACAAGAGATAGAGAATATTGTGAAATTCAAAATGGGTAATTTTGATTACATTAAATTAAAAGGGTTTTGCAGAAACAAACCCTGTGCAACCAATACTAGAAAGAAAGCAGAAAAATAGAAAATAATCTTTAAAACAAATGTCTCTGATAAAGGCCTCATTTCTAAAATAGAGAACTGAGTCAAAATTTTAAGAATACAAATTGTTCTCCATTTGATAAATGGTGAAAGGAATGGCTAAAAAAGTTATGGCATATTCAGTGTAATGGAAAACTATTATAATATAAGAAATGATGATCAAAATGGTCAGAAAAATTTAGAAAAACTTACATGAACTGATGCTGAGTGAAGTGGGCAGAACCAAGGGAAAATTATACAGGGTAGCAGCAATGTTGTGCAAAAATCAACTATGAAAGACTGTTGTGCCACAGTTCTCTTTTATCATGCTGACTCAGTTTCCCTAATTATCCTGCCTTAGTTTCCCTGAATTATTCTACCTCAATTGTTCTGCTCAATCCTGCAAAACCATCCATTCCTTATAATCATCAGAATATTTGATAAGGATAAAAGACCTTATATTTTAGAATATCAGAATGCCTTTCTCCATCCCAGTCTGTCAGAATATCAGATACCGTCTTATCAAGATGCCTCCCCCATCCTGTCAGAACCAGATTGATAGTCCCTTCCCACTCTTAGTGCTCTGACTCCGCTCCTGCCTCAGTCTACCCCCTGTATCTGAGCCACGTGTGTATATGTTATTGAGAACTCACATTGTTTGCTGAATTCTTAGAGATGATAGCTTCATTCTTCCCTGGGACCAAACCATGGCAGTAAATCTCTCCCTTTCAAATAAAATATTAAATACTTTCTAATCTCTCTCTTGTTTCATTTTCTCTGGCATTACAAGACTTGGCTCTTCTCAGCAATACAATGATCCAAGACAGTTCCAAAAGATTCATGATGGAAAATTTTACTCATATCCAGAGCTGGATCCTATGGAATCTAAATGCATATCAAAATATACTCTTTCTACTTTTTGGAAGTTGTTTTTCATAGTTTTCCCCTTTTTTTCTATTTCTTCTTTTTACAAGATTGCTAATGTGTAAATATGTTTATATGATTTCTCATGCATAACCTATGTCATATTCTTGACATCTTGTGGATGGTGCATGGGAGAATGGAGGAAAAATTTAGAGCTTAAAATTTTATAAAAGATGAATGTTGAAAACTGTCTTAATGTGTAATTGGGAAAAATACTATTAAAAAGAATAGGGTAGAAAAATAATCATCCTTGTATCAAGTCTTACAAGCATATTATTTAAACAGTGATCTGGCTCATATTATAATCAGCTTCTTTTCTAATCCTAATTATCTTTATTATGTAATATTCCAGAAGAAAGATGACCTAGCACCATAGCATAGACATAGTGGTATAGGCTACTAGAAACAAATATGCCCAAGGCACATATTTCTATGGCTAATTTATCAATTAAGCATTTTCCCTAAGCTCTTGTTCCTGGGATTTTCATTCATTATTTTTGCATCTGGAAATACAATTGCTGTGATGGCCCTAGGTGTTCTATAGAGTAGCTGGGGTCAGTCCCAGAGAATCTGAAAAGATAGTGGAACACTGGTTGTCAGCAGCCTCCCAAATGCTAAAGAATCAGATCCTGCAGTTTTATGTTAAACAGTATTTATATTCAGTTCTGCACATGTCTCTTTAGTGTTTTGAAATTTCCTATTGCTTCCCTTGATACATAATATCTGACTTGACTATTGATAAAAGTAAAAAACAGAATTATAGAATTCTACTTCATAAATTATAGAATAATTTAACATTTGGTTATTTTAAACAGCAATAACTGGTAAATATAAGAAAAAATACATATTGTTCTTTTGGAAAAAAATGGAGAAAAAGTAAAAGGAAATTTCAATACTCTTTGAATTTTTAATCAGTTTTTGGAGGGGGAAGCAAGTTTGAAGCTAAGATTTATAGAGCTAGTAAGTAGATCATCTTCTTTATGCATAAAATCTATTTCTTGGACTAAAGAATGTTATAATATAGAAAATTGTTAGGATTGTGTTCCTACATTTTTGTAAATTAGCCACAAAAATTCTCAGAATTGTTATTTTTGTAGATTATTGCTTATTTCTGTGCTTATTTTGTTTCAAATAACAACATCCTTTTCCAAATATCCAATTGCATAGGTTCATTAAGGAAAAAAAAATATAGCCCCTGGAGTCATAAGGTTCAAAAATGAACATATTTGTGTTAGATGAAATATTCTATTACCTTCCATTTATTATCTTGCTGAGGGCTGCACATTTTATCAACCAGAAGGAACTTGATTCAATATTATTTTTTCCCCCAAATACATGTTGGACATAAGGAAAACAATGGGGAAAATATCCTTTAATTAATTCTTTGTTTTTTTTAATTCATGAGACAGTGACTGGACATAGTCTATCATGTACTATTCACATAACTTTGCATTTTTAAACATTTCTTGGCTGTGGAGGATTTCAGTAGGCAGCAGAATAAGAAATAGTGGACTAAAGATATCTGCGATTCTTTAAAAAAAAATTCCAAAAACCTATTATTGGAGAAGAAAGAACTAATCCACTTACTTTTTTCAGCAACTGAACTTTGTCATGTCATTAAAATTTAAACAAAACTGGTTTGAAGGTTTGGATTCATAACCTTATCTCAACCCTATTATATCTGATCTTCATTTAAGTTGCTTTACTTTTCAAATTCTAGAAATTAATCTAAAATTATACAAGGAAAGATTTTTTTAAATTATTTTTTGTAATTTCTTGATTTGGCCTAATCAAAAATCACAAGGACAGTTTTTTTTTTAATTTTTTAATTTTTTTTTTTGCAGTTCTTGAACTTGGTGGCTAATTCAGTTAGATTTAAGGAGGAAAGAGGCGATTAGAATCCCTTTTTGTGCTAGGCTAGAATTGAGATGCCTTTAGCAGTTTATGTTTAAAATGATACATATCTTGGCATTTGTTTGAGAGAGCTTGTTTTGTTGCTAGACAACTAGAGAAATAGGTCAAGAGGAAGGATACAGTGACTGGTTTTTCACATAAGAACAAAAAGCATTTGTTATGATGGTAGCAGAACCAACACAAGGAATTCTATTCCTTATTTAATTTTCCTTACCTGAGAAGAACTGGTTGTTGCTATGGAACCTTGAAGGTAAGTTGAAATAGTACCTTGAAGAAAAGTGATCAATCCTTTCTGGAGTTTGTAACAGAAGCAATCTTTCCATAATCTTATATGAACCCTAGATTTTGGCAAAATTCATTTCAAAAAGTTCAGAGAAAAGATAGGCCATATCTGTTGACTAGGATTCTAAAGTAGTTAGCCCAAGGTTTTTAAGAAGACAAAAGGAAACCAATTCAAATTCAGGGGAGAATTAGTACTTAAAGAACAAAATTGAATCCCTTGGGAATTCACCAACTAAACAGATTTTTTTTTTAAAAGATATATTAAAACATAAGGAAAACAACTTAATTGATCATATTGAAAACAAAATATCTCTAACACACATAATTATAGCAACTGATGCAGAAAACCACTGACAAAAACATTCATTTATGCTAAAAATCCCTACAAATAATAAGCATGTGACCATTCCTTTTTTTTTTTTTTTTTTTGATAAGGCAATTGGGGTTAAGTGATTTGCCCAATGTCACACTGCTAGTAAGTGTCAAGCATCTGAGGTCAGATTTGAATTCAGATACTCCTGATTTCAGGGCCAATGCTCTAGTCACTATGCTATTTAGCAGCCTTCAAAATATATGGAGTTTTAATGTTCTTGAAAATTTAATATGAATTAGCAATGTTTAATAACTGCCAAAATAATGTGATCTTGTGCTTCTTTAAAAAGAGTTATAACTATTTTTTGCATAACTTCACATGTGACCTCTTAAAGGGGAGAGGGAGTATAGAGGATGTAATGCCAAAAGAAACTGAGCAAGACAGAGATTAGAGACCAATTCAATAGTTTATTAAATGGAGAGAAATACTGGGACCAATGGATCCCAGGGCTAGACGAGACTATCATCTCAAAGAGTCTAGCCCTGAGTATTGGGACAGCAAGCCTTTTATGGAATAACAAGAACAATGACATAATGCAGAGACCTAGGTGGGGATAGAGGGAGGTTACTGATATTCTAATGACATTAAGGAATGTCACCTTTATCTCAACCATTAAGAGGGGACGGTCATAACCTTAAGGCAGAATTACAAAATAGGACAAATGGAGGAACTGGTTACCCCATTAAAAGTGACTTTTGGCATTACATTCCCTCCTTTTTCTCTTGGAACTATTCAAATCATTGAATTGCCTTCCTCTAGAAGGCCTTAGCACTATAATTTGAACAACCCTATGTGAAGTAAATCAAAATAAAGCTAGACCAATGCAAGGGCAAGTCTCTCGCTGATAACCCCAGAATTAATCAGCAATACACAAAGTTCCTTATTTCAGTTATTTCTGACAATCAATTGTCATATCCTCTGCAGTTGGGGAGCATATGGACAGCTGGGGTCATTTGTGCATGACTCAGCCTCTGCTTATGGAGAGCAGCAGGCTCAAGGCAGTTGTGTTACCCTTTCAGAGGGCCGGCTCCAGGAGAGAAGGGCGAGGCTTGGAGTAGCCCCACCTGTCCCACCCAGAGGAACAAACAGGGCTGCCACTAGAATACAGATTTCTGAGCAGATTATGCAGTTAGACCAAGGCAGGCAACCCCAAACTTTTTAGAGACCTCAATATCAACAAGATCCTTTTAAGTATGCTGAAATACTAATTAAGGACCTGGAGTAACAGGAGTGGAGAAACAGCTCAGAGAAACTGCCATTTCCAAGACAGGTATCCAATTTCTGGTTGTTTCTAAAAAATAATCCCCCAAAACTGAGTCTGCCAGGGCAATTCAACAGAATAAGGGATTTCCAAGTTAAAGCACAACCAGCAAATCGTAGTCTAGTAAATTTAAGCAAGGAGTAAAGGACTTCCAATTAAATCTAAACTAGTAAGATACCAGTTTTCCCAATTTCTTATTTCTTCTCCTCCCTTTTTTTCTTTTAGAAAGGAATTATCAAATGACCATCCCACATATAAATCATACACGTATGCATATACATAACAGACTAAAAGTCCCTCAAACATAACAGCAATAGTTACACAAGTTTAACAAATTCCATTCCAAGTCTTAAACACAGCACAGTAATACAGTGAAAATTCTAACAAGTCGACCACTTTCCTACTCTCCCCCATCAGTCCAAATTACATCAGGAAAAGTGGGCGATGGCTGTCATTTGCTTCTTCAAGCTGAACAGGGATGATGCTAGGGATGATGCTCAGTCCATGAGGGGGATGGGTCTGTAGTGTGGCTAGCTGACAAACAAAGGTTTGATCTAGGTCCCAGAAGCAAGTCAATATATCTGCAATTTGACCAAATCTAGAAATAAAAATAAATCTAACAAAGAAAAGTTAGAATAGTCTGAGATAGAAAGTCCACAAGACTTTGGCCTCTCATTAGTTAAAAACATTAAAAAAAAAACTTGAATATCCAGAAACAATATCTGGTAACTAATAGATGACCAGACTGAATACTTATTTGCTCAAGTATTTAGGATATAATGATTACCGATGACCAAACTGGAAGGGTCCCCTTTCCAGACCCTCACTGGAAGGGTGGGGAGCAAGTCGAACTAAATTTCACTCCAGGCTAACTAAATGGCTCCTATAGCTGAAGCAGCAGCAGTGGCGGGGAGTGAGGAGAGGGCAAGTTTAAATCTTTACAAAGATCCCTACCCACCCAACATTTAAAATAGCAGAAATCAGTGGGTGGGTGGGGCAATCCTGTAAAACCTACATGTCCAACAGAGCTGGATTTAAAGCATACAATCCATTTCTATCTCATTTCAAATAATAAAACCTCTCTTAGAAATGCAAAGAATGGGCCTTTGTCTCTGGAAAAGAGTTGGACGGAAAGAGTTCAAGCAAAGCATCTGCTCCAGGAAAAGAGTTTTTAGGTGGCAGAGTGTCTAGATCACACTCCAGTAGTGACCTCCCATGTCCAGTAGGCCACTCATCAACCAAGCAAATGGCACCCCCTAAAAGGGCACCCCAAGTGACCCTGCGTCCAGTTATTCACTAATCAACCAAATCAACTGGTACCCCAAAGGCATCCCAAAAGTGACAACCGTACAACCGTGCAACCCCGGTGAATCCAGTTATTCATCAACCAAACCAAACAAACAAAACAAGTCTTAAGACATAACCACATGGTATCCCAAAAGGTACCCAGACACACTTACTCTCCTGTGGCCGAAATGGGGTTGTCTACCATCAGGATATTGTGGTTAGGAAACTGCTCTCTTTCCCAGAGGCTCTGGAAAGAAATCCAGGAGGGCCCTACCTCTCCAAGCCAAGAATTCAGATTCGCAGCCACCCCGCCCAAGGCAGAGACCCGAAAGTCTCATCTCTAATCCTGCTCATTTTCTAATCATCTCTCTGGGGGGCCTCCAAATGTAATGCTAAAAGAAACTGAGCAAGACTGAGATTAGAGACCAATTCAATAGTTTATTAAATGGAGAGAAATACTGGGACCAATGGATCCCAGGGCTAGACGAGACTATCATCTCAAAGAGTCTAGCCCTGAATATGGGGACAGCAAGCCTTTTATGGAATAACAAGAACAATGACATAATGCAGAGACCTAGGTGGGGATAGAGGGAGGTTACTGATATTCTAATGACATTAAGGAATGTCTATAACACCTTTATCTCAACCATTAAGAGGGGATGGTCATAACCTTAAGGCAGAATTACAAAATAGGACAAATGGAGGAACTGTCACCCCATTAAAAGTGACCTTTGGCATTACAAAGAAGAGAAACTGGAGCTCAAAGTTTTAAAAATAAATGTAAAAATTGTTTTACATATTACTAGGAAAAATAAAAATATTAAATATGAAAAATAAAAAAAAAGAATTATAGCTTTTAAAATAGCCCTTCTATATTCTACCCTCATTGGACTAAATTTGGAGTTTTATTTTCAGTTCTGGGAAACTCAGTTTGATGTGGGAAAGATTCCTATCTTTGATTCCCAACCCCTTCCACCTCACCCCCCAGTTAATGTAATTACCCTTTAACTCACAAATGCTGGTCTCTTTGAATTCCATAGAAGATCTGTACCTGTCCCGCCCCACCCGGATCTGAGCCAATTTTGGGGCTACACCCAAAAGCCCCTTGAGCTAAATCTCCCATTATAAAAGGGCATTGCTGGGACCCTCTCTTTGCAGAGATCCCAAACATGCTAGCCATGTGAGGACCCTCTGTCCACTGGACCCTCTGTCCAGTGCCCTCCTAATCTCTACCTTCACCTATCTCCTTACTTCCAAACTCAATAATAAACCTCTTTTATCAATCTAGCTCTTAGGCTAATAAATGCCTTTATTGGGTATCACACCACTACTAGACCTCATTTACTACAGTATCCTTGCGCTGAATCCAGGGGGATTGCAGGGGAGCTCCATTTGACTCCCTGTACCCCATACCTGCCACTAGACCTCAACTAAACCCTAATTTCATTTAGGTACCCCAAATCTAGACCTCAACAAGTTTACATAAAGAAGGACACTAATATATTTGAAACAATCCAAAAGAAGGAAACCAGGATAGATAAGAGTTGAGTTTATGTCACAAGGGAATTGATGAAAAGAATTGGAGATATGTTTTACCTGGAAAAGAGAAGACTTAATGGGAGCTTGATTAGTGTGTTCACTTATTAGAAGGGATATCATGTGGAAGAAGGATTAGACTTTTTCTATTTGGCCCTAATAGTAGTATCTGGGGAAAATGAGTGGAAGTTTCAAATAAGCAGATTTAAGTTTGAAAGGAAAACTTTCTAATATTTAAAGATATACAAAAATAGAAGGGATTGCTTTAGATCGTAATGGGTTTTCTGTCATTGAAAGATAAGAAGGAAACAAGCATTTTTTATGTGCCTAGTATGTGTCAGACACTTTACTAAATGCTTTACAAATATTATTTGGTATTCATTTGAGTGCCAAACAGCTTGCTTTATGAAGTAGATACTATTATTTCTATTTTACAGATGAGGAAACCAAGACAAATAAAGGTCAAGTGACTTGCTCTGGCTCACATAGCTAAATGTCTGAGGTCAGATTTGAAGTCAGGTCTTCCTAATGCCAACATCTACACTCTAGTATGTAACTTCTAGCTTGTGGCACAAAAAGATATTGCTTTTAACATGATTATCCATGTATGTTCTTATTTTTTTTTCCTAAGGGATAGAGCCAAGATGGCAGAGAAAGAACAGGGACTCACCTTAGCTCTCCCAAATTTCCCTTCAAATAACTTTAAATAACATTTCAAAACAAATTCTAGAATAACAACCCACAAAAAGGATGGGAAGAAAGAATTTTCCAGCCAAAATTATTTAAAAGGGGAAAAGAAACTCCCAATGGGGTAAAAGTAGAATGCACCCTAATTTAGGCTACACCAATTCCGGACTCATCCCAGCAAACCAGGAACAGGTGGTGAGGGGAACTGAATCAGAGGAGAAAGCAGCTATTGGAACTCTCAGCCCAAAGGCAGGAAGGGATCTGACAGTGATCAGGAGGAGATTAGAGGGATCCCTTTGCTAGCCTTGATTGCATTGCCTATACTCAGGTCCAGGTTGAAGTCCTGGTTTGCAGTTGCAGATGAAGAAGAGCACTAACACATCAAAGCATATGGTTATAGGAAAGCAGTAATGCTGGTCACATTTCCAAGGCTGGAAATAGACTAGAGCATGGGCCAAGAGAGTAGTAAAGGCACTTTTTTAGATCATAACAGCTTGAAATAACTCAAAACATATTACCTCCAGTAAAAGCTCTGAAAACAGTTGCACAAAAAACATGTAGCTTAGCACTGTGCCCCTTCCACTTTGGGAGCAGAGTCCAACTTTTAACATAAATCTAAAAGTCAAGAAATATATAGCAGAAATGAGCAAATAACAAAAAAGATCCCGACCATAGAAAGGTGCTTTGGTAACAAGGAAGGTCAAAACCAAAACTCTAAAGAATCAAAACCCAAACTCAAAAGACAATAAAATCAAAATAGATCCATAGCCATAGAGAAAAATGTACATTGGTTTCCTGTCTAAAAGGATTCCTGGAAGAGCTCAGAAAAGTTTTTAAAAATCAAATAGGAGAGGCAGAGGAAAAATTGGAGGGAAAATAAAAACAATGAAAGAAAATAATGAAAAAAGTTAATTGCTTGGTGAAGTAGGCACAAAAAAATACTAAAGAAAATAACACTTTAAAAATAGAATAGGCTATATGGTAAAAAAAAAAAAAGGTGGGGGGAGAGGGGGACAAAAATCTTTTTTTTTAATTATGGCTTTTTATTGACAAAACATGCATGGGTAATTTTTCAACATTGACACTTGCCAAAAGATCTGTTCCAACTTTCCCCCTTCTTCCCTCCACCCTCTCCCCTAGATGACAGGTAGTCCCATACATGTTAAATATGTTAAAGTATATGTTAAATACAATATACACATACATATTTACACAGTTATCTTGCTGCACGAGAAAGAGAAAAATCGGATTTAGAAAGAAGGTAAAAATACTTTAAGGTTATTTTTACCTGGGAAGAAAAAAAAATGCAAGCAAACAATAACAGAAAGAGTGTAAATGCTATGTTGTATTTCTCATTTCCCAGTGTAGTAAAGGGATCTTTTGCTGGGTGTAGCTGGTTCTGTTCAGTACTGATCAATTGGAACTGATTTTGGGTCCTCTTTTTGTTGAAGAGAGTCACTTCCATCAGAATTGATCTTCGTATAGTATTGTTGTTGAAGTGTATAAATGATCTCCTGGTTCTGTTTATTTTACTTAACATCAGTTCATGTAAGTCTCTCCAATCCTCTCTGTATTCATCCTGCTGATCATTTCTTACAAACAATAATATTCCATAACATTCATATACCACAATTTATTCAGCCATTCTCCAATTGATGGTCATTCATTCAATTTCCAGTTTCTAACTACTATGAAAAGGGCTGCCACAAACATTTTTGCACATACAAGGACAAAAATCTAATGAAGAGAAGAATGCCTTAGTAATGCAAAATTGGCCAAATGAAGGCAATTCAGCTTAAGTGACTTGCCTAGGGTTACACAGCTAATAAAAGGCTGAGGCAGGTTTTGAATTTCAGGTCCTCCTGGCTCCAGGGCTGGTGATCTATACACTATACTCTCTCATTGCTTTTAAACATCATTTTTCAAAATATTGTCAAAGAAAACTTCCCTGGTATTTTAGAACCAGAGAACAAAGCAGAAATTGAAAGAATCTGATAATTACCTCTTGAAAGAGATTCCCACAATGAAAACTCCCAGAAATATTATAGCCAAATTCCAAAGCTCCTACCTAGGTCAAAGAGAAAATATTGTAAACAGCCAGAAATAATTCATTGTGAGAATAACACAAGATTTAGCTTGACATATGATATTCTTGAAGGCAAAGGAGCTGGGATCACAACAAAAATGGATATTTAATGGAATAGAATGTTGTGGAATACTTTCAAGTATTTCTGATTACAAGCATTCTGAAGACCAGAGCTTTTAAAAAATGTGATTTTTCAGGTACAAGACTCAAGAGGCATAAAAAGATAAACATGACAAAGAAATAATAAAGAATTTAATAAGGTCAAACTGTTTCCATTCCTATATTGCAAGATACTTGTAACTCTTAAGGACTTTCTCATTATATTCTTGCAGTTAGAAGGGTTATACATAGACAGTGGAACTGGATGTTGAATTGAACATGATGGGATGATCTCAAAAAAACAAAATTAAGGGGTAAGAAAGAGGAATTCACTGGAAGAAAAGAGAAAGCAGAAATAGACTGGGAAATTTATCTCACATAAAAGAGGCATGAAAGAAGTTTTACAGTGGAGGGAGAGATGGGGAAGGTGGTCAGGAACCCTTGAACCTTACTCTTATCTGAATTGCCTTAAAAAAGCAATAACTTACACACTCATATGGGTATAGAAATTTGTTTTATCCTGGACTAAAGTAGAAGAAAAAGATAAGAATAGGGTGGGGAGCTGATAAAATGGAGGGCAGATTGGAGGGAAATAATAGAATAGTGACAAGGGACAGGGTGAAAGGAAAGAGAGTAGTATAAACAGGGAGAAGATAGGATGGAGGAAAATAACATTAATATTCATAACTGTGAAAAAATTTAAAGCAAATATATCTCTGATGGAGCTTCATTTCTCAGATATGTAGATAGTTGAGTCAAATTTATAAAAATAAGAGCTATTCCTTAATTGATAAGTGGTCAAAAAATATAAACCAACAGTTTTCAGAAAAAGTAATTAAGGCAATCTATAGTCATATGGAAAAATTGCTCTAAATCACTATTGACTAGAGAAATGTAAATTAAGTATCTAATTAGGCATCTGGGGTACCTAATCTTCATCTATCAAAATGACTAATATGACAGAAAAAGAAAATGACAAATGTTGATGGGAAGTTGTGAATGGATTCAACCATTTTGGAACAAGATCCAAAGGACTATAAAATCATGCATTCCCTTTAATCCAACAATACTACTACTTGGCCTCTATCCACAAAAAATAAAAAACTAAAAAGGAAAATGATTTATATGTACAAAAATATTTATAGCAGTTCCCTTGGTGGTGGCAAAGAATTGGAAATTGAGGGAAAGTCCATCAACTGGAGAATGAATGACCAAATTGTAGTTAGTCTATGCTTGTGACAGAATACTATTGTGCTGTTATAAGAAACGATGAGCAGGATGCTTTCAGAAAGACCTGGAAAGACTTGGATGAACAGATGTAAAGAGAAGTGAGCAGAACCTGGAGAACATGTGAACAATAATAGCAATATTGTACAATTATCAGCTGTGAATGACTTGGCTGGTCTGCAATATAATTTTGAAGGATTTACGGTGAAAAAAGTTATCCATTTCCAGAGAAAGAATTGATGAAGTCTGAATGCATTGAAGCATACTTTTTTCTTTTTTTTTTTACTTTCTTCTTCTTCTTTTGTTGTTTTGGTCTGTGTTTTCTTTCACAACATGACTAACATAGAAATATGTTTTGCTTGATTGCACATATATAATATCAAACTGCTTGCCTTCTTAATGAGGGGGAAGGAGAAGAAAGGAAAAGGAAATGAAGGAGAAATTTTTAAAAAGATTGTTAAATAATTGAGGGAAATGGAATATTGAATTTTTAAAAAATCAACAAATTCTATTTTTTAAAAAGTTAAGAGATAAGCATGTAGCATCACCCCAACATCATTGACTCACTTCTTGTTATGAACTGAAGTTCTTTCATTATCTATTTGTTTTCTCCCATGCAGGATAATGTTTTTTAAATCCCTGAGCAAATTAACTTCTATTTGCACTAAACTAATTCTTTAGTAGATATGAGAGAAATCTACCCTTTTTGTTTCTATTGGTCCTGGTGCTAGGTTTCATAGTGAGTTGCTACTTCCTTGGTTCATCTGAGGCCCACACTTGTTTGTTTTTAAAATTCCCAATTGCCTACATGTAATTTCCAGAGTGGGTGCATGGGACTCTCTAGATCTATTTATACTTCACCTCTTTAGAACACTACATATGAATTTCCTAATTGTGTTTTGTATCAGTTATATAATGTGGCTAATTTATTCACAAGGATAGCATGAAACCATAAGGTTGAGTTCCTCTTGAATTTCACAAGCTTACAATTACTTTGTATGAACCAAATTCTTTTTTACTTTTTCCCCTGATACATTTCTATCTCCCTCAGATCAATCAATATGTTTTTAGAAAATCTTTCTCTAGTAATTATATTCACCCTTCCCCAAACCTATAACTCTGGGTCCAATTATACTTACTTACTTCTTAAACTGGCCCTCTAAAATGAACTCAGAGAGACTGACTAAGATTGATCAGGAGATCCTAGCATCTAAAGTTTACAAGTTATGTAGTCCAACTCCTCAATTTCTAATGAAATTTCTAATGAAATTGAGAGGTTAAGTGGATTGCCCACAGTCACACAGCTTATAGTTGTCAATCAGGATGCAAAATACTTTGGATTCCATTAACAACTACTTCACCAACTAGCATATATTTCTGTTTTATTTTATTTTAAAGTCTAGGCAGCACTTTTTCACAATGAAAACATTAAGGATTTTTTTTTTTTTTAAGATAAAAGATAATGGAGGTAATCTAGACATTGGCCTAACTCTTTGGGTTTCCTTAAGATTAAGTATCCAGAGTGGAAATGACATCTATAGTAGTTTAAACTCATAAGATTTCAAACTGAATGGTACCCTTAAAGATGATCAAGACTATGCCCAAAGGGCTGTATATCTCCCAAAGAGATCATAAAAAGGGGGAAATAACCCTCTTGTGCAAAAATGTTTGTAGCAACCCTTTTTGTAGCGGCAAAAAACTGAAATCTGAGTGGATGCCCATCAGTTGGGGAATGGCTGAATAAGTTATGGTATACCAATGTAATGGAATATTATTATTCTATAAGAAATGATCAGCAGGCTGATTTCAGAAAGACCTGCAGGGACTTATATGAACTGATGCTAAATGAAATGAGAAGAACCAAGAGAATATTATACACAGCAATTGCAAGATCATGTGATGATCAACTGTGATGGACTTGGTTCTTTTCAACAATGAGGTGATTCAGGGTAATTCCAATAAACTTGTGATGGAGAGAGCCATCCACATCCAGAGAGAGGACTGTGAGGACTGAATGTGGATCACAACATGGTATTTTCACTCTTCTTGTTGGAAAGAACAGCTATGTGCCAGTTTGCTTGTTTTTTTTTCTTCTAAATTTTTTTCCTTTTTGATCTGATTTTTCTTATGCAGAATGATAAATGTGGAAATAAGTTTAGAAAAATCGCACGTGTTTAATCTATATTGAATTATTTGCTATTTAGAGGAGGGGGTCAGGGAAAGGGAGGGAGAAAAATTTGGAACACAAAGTTTTCCAATGATAAATGTTAAAAACTATCTTTGTATGTATTTTAAAAAATAAAAACTTGCTTTTATTTTTTAAAAAAGATGAGCCAATCAGTGTGGAAGGCACCAGACCCTTTTATCTTAACATGAAAACCAGCATAACCAAGACAAGACATTGGGGGGAAACAGTATCATTCCCTTTGCAAATAAGGTTGTGAGGATTCTTTTTATTTAAAATTTTTGTTTAAACTAGTTTCATAGGATTCCTAGATTTAGAGTTAGAGAGGGCTTTTAACTCCCTTATTTTACAACTAAAACTCAGTTGATTTGCCCAAAATCTTATAGATAATAACATTTACAGGCATAATTTGAACCTATATCCTTTTATTTCAGTTGCTACAATATAGGTACACACACACACACACACACATGCACACACACAGAAAATGATCATCCCTAAGCAGCTTTTTAATGAATTCCTGCATTGTAACTCCAGAATTCTGGAGAAATGTATTTGAAACGAAGATTCTTACAACAAGGTGTTAACTCAGTGGAATTGATAAGACAATGGTTAACTAGATTAGCATGTGAGTTCTCTAGTTCAGTATGATTGATTTAATCTTACATCAACTAATGGTTCCCTAGTGATATAATGATTGATTACAATATACTCAGTATATTGTAATGGTGTAATTGTAATAGAGTATATAAAATGGGGCAAACTCAGCCAGTGACAGACTTCAAGATAGAAACCATCCTGATGGCTCTTCTGCCTCCTGCTCTGAAACCAGACCCATTCCTGAGAGTCTCCAGAAAGCTAGCCTGGGCACCAGGTGAAGGAGACAGACTGTGAAGGAGATAATAAAGACTTTGGACTTTATCCTTGACTATTCTGGTGGTGATTATTCTGCTGAAAGAAAGGCTGGTCCCAAGACCTCCAGAAAGCTAACCAGGACATTATACTGCATGAGTATATATACATACATACACATACTTTAAATGTTAATTCCCATCCTTTGATTCACACAGAAATAGATACTGAACCTTTGATTCAGCAGTGCCACTACTTGGTATATATTCCAAGGAAATCGTAAAAGAGGGAAAAGGACCCATGTGCAAAAATGTCTGTAGCAGCTCTTTTGGTGATAGCAAAGAATTGGAAAATGAGTAGATGCCTATCAATTGGCGAATGGCTGAAAAAGCTGTGGTACATGAACGTAATAGAATATTATTGTTCTATAAAAATGAACAAGATGATTTTTAAAAGGACTGGAAAGATTTACAAATGATGCTGAGTGAAACAGATAGAACTAGGAATACAGCAAGAATGTGTGATGATCAACTATGAAAGACTTGATTCTCCTCAGGGGTTCAGTGATCCAAGGAAAGCCTGATAGACTTTGGATAGAAAATACTATCTGCATCCAGAAAAAGAACTATGGAGACTTAATGTAAATCAACACATGTTATGTTCACTTCTTTTTTCTGTTTTTTTCCCCTCTCCCATGATTTTTCCCCTTTTGTTCTGATTTTTCTCTCCCAGCATGATTCATAAAGCAGTGTGTATTAAAAATAAATACATACATAATGAAAGAAAGAAGGAAAGAAACATAAAAAGAACTAGATACTGTACCTTTCTGCCATGGCAACTATATCTTGGTGAAATGCAAGCTTTCTTATCCAAATGAGTCATGCATTTGGCAGTGACAGTATGACTGAACCAAACACTGCAGCAACTATATTCTTGTGTAAAGAAAGGAGGGACCTGCTACAAGATTGTGTGGGTTGTAAACAGAACAAAGGGGTTATCTGTAATTCAGGCTAAAAATAAGTTGCCAAGTTGGCAACAACATTTTGACCATGGCCACTCTCTAGGAAAGCTTCCAGGGAAAAATAGTGTTTCTGTTTTTCTTTAAAAAGTAATAAAATTAAAAAAAGCTTTAAAAAAATCGGATCCTGAACATTTTACTATCTTATTTCCTCTATTTCTACACCTTATTTTAAGGATCCTATTTCTTGTGATCAAAGTATGCTCAATCATGTAATGATAAGTTTGCCTGGGTCTCAAAAATACTGTTGGGAGGCGGGGGAGGAGGGCTAATCATTTTGGAACACAGGCAACAAAAAATCACCTGGCAAACTGTTAATTCTGAAAAAACATCTCTGACTGTCATATTTCCTGCTCTCTTTTCTCAAGGATACAATATAAAATCTTTAGTCTTGCACTGAAGTGTCATTTCATATTACTACTTTTCACACTCTCTGATCTAGTAAGACTGGATTCTACTTACTGTTTCTTCCTCATGACATTCTATCCTATATCTGTCCCTTCACTCAGGCTGTTCTTCAGGCCTGGCATTTATTTCTCCTTCCTCATTTTTTTCTCCCGGAACCCTTCTCTTTCCTCAAGCCATAACACCTAAATGTAGGAAGCCTTTTCTGATTCTTCCTTTGCCTTACCCTATATCTAATTGTTAGCACTTGTTCCCTCTTTAAAAAAATTATTTTTGGCATTTTGCATTTTACTTCTCCATGTATATGTTTTCCTGTTAAATGTAAATTCCTCAAGAATAAGGAATACTTGATTTTCATCTTTGTATTCTAAGTACCCAGCACTGTGTCTGGCACATAGCTGGCATTTAATTAATGTTGGTTGAATTTTGTCAAATTCATCATCCAACTCAGAGACTAACTATGATGCCTGACAGCAGGTGTAATGGGCTGAGGTTTGAGCTGATGCACTGAGGTCCCAAGTACGTGAGGCTAAATAGTAATTGGGCTATACTCTATTAATATACATGATTGGATAAAGAATGGTTCCTGCCCACTCTCTGTGCAAGTCCTGATGTGTTGTATAGGAAATGACGATTTTGGTGGGTGGAGGCAGAGAGAGAGAGAGGAAGAGAAGCTGAGATAGATTGGGCCTGGGTTCGAGACTCCGAGCTGCTGGTTGTGTGGCTGCTGGTCGAGCTAGCTTCTTGACTCAGCTGCACATATTGCTATCGCCAATTCTCTTCCACCTCTGATCCTTCTTCACTAAGAATAAAGACTGACGATTTTCCCCTAACCTGAATTCCTGTCTCCTGTCGATTTAAAAATACACAATCTTCACATCTGGCGCCCAACGGTGGGAACCAAGGACTGAAGAAGTCTCCGGTGACCAGGAACTTGGGTGAGTATTGTTAATAGACAAATAAGGAACTTATTTTCTTAAAAACTAAACCAGTAATTTTTTTTGGCTAAAATGGGACAAATGCTAGCTAAAGACTCTCCATCCCCGCCCCAACCCCACCCAAGAGTGGTGCTATGAAAGCATGATTAAGCTGATAGAAATACATGGAGTTACATAACTTGGGAACAGATAGCGAGATTTGTGGGTATATTAAACTGCATCTCCCTTGGTTCTAGAGGAGGACAGATCTCTCGAGATAACTGGTCCCAGGTTGGACAAGAGATGTCCATGCATTTCAGAGAATGTGGTCCTCATTCAATTTCCATCGAGGCATTTTATTTATACAATGTATTTCAGTTAGCACTAAGAAACCCTATCCCTAGAAGAAAGAAAAAACCCGTGGCTCCAGCTCCCAGTAGCCAAGTAAGGAGGCCTGAGATAAAGGAGGAAGACAATGAAGAGATTAATGACCATATCCCCACAGGGCATGGAGACTTAAGTGAGCAAGGGTGTGGTGACCTTCCCCCTCAGGAGGCAGCTTCAGCCCCACCCCAGGAGCAAGTGATTGACTCTCCTCCACCAACTCCACCCTCCCGGATGGAGGGAGGAGGGGCAGTGGGGGGGGGGCAGTGACAGGACCAATCTTGAGTAGGCTTCAAGAGGGCTTAATGAAGGCCAAAGAAAAGGGTGTGGACATCCAGGAGCTCCAGCCACTTATGTTTCCTGTAATTTCCCAGTCTAATGCCTCAGGTCAACAAAGTCGAAGATATGCCCCTTTTAACGTAGAAATCATTAAAGATCTTAAAAAGGCCTGCACTATTTATGGGGCTACATCAGCTTAGGTTAAGATGCTGTTACAGAATTTGGCTTTTGAAATCTTGACTCCTGATGACTGGAAATCTATAGCAAGGGTATGCCTAGAACCTGGACAAAATTATATGTGGCTTTCTGAATATAGTGAGTTCTGTAGGATACAAGCCCAACAAAATAGTCAAAATGCTGTTCATGCTGCGATCACCTATGACCTACTACAAGGTATAGGTCCCTATGCAGACGTCACAGCACAGATTAATTATTCAGTAGCAGCATATGACAAGTTGTGCTAATGCTATCAAAGCGTGGCTTCGATTCACAATAAAAATGACAAAGGTGAGAGCCTTCACAAAAAATAATGCAAGGCCAGATGAGCCCTTGCTGACTTTGTGGGACGTTTGCAGGGAAAATCCAACAAATGTTTTAATAAGGCAACTTGCTAAGGAAAATGCTAATGAGGTGTGCAGAAGGATTATACTAGGACTACCCAAGAATGCTCCTTTAGAGGAGTTCATAAGACGTTGTGCCACAGTGGGCACAAATGCCTTTTATAGCCACACTATGATGCAGACTTCCCAAGATCCCAACATGGGTAGACAGGGTCCCTTCCAGCAAGGGACTTCTAGAGAGACACGTCAATGCTTTCAGTGTGGTAAAGTAGGGCATCTGAAAGCTCAATGCTTGTATAGAGGCAGAGTGAGAAAACAGGGTGGGAGAACAAGACCCAGTATCCCATGTCCAAAATGCAACAGAGGCTTCCATTGGGCCTCAGAATGTAGACAGTTCAGGAAATGGGATGAGGCCCAGGCAAAAACACTTGGGCTGATGCAGCACAATGGTGCACCAGAGAGTGCCTAGACAGCCAATACCCCAATATGACCAATCAGCCAGGAAGCCATATGATGGCAGAAAGGATTACACAATCAATCAGCCAGAAGCAACCTGATGGAAGAAAGGATTACAATTAGGGAGAATGAGATTGTATGCAGCTGAGACAACTGAGGATACCCCCTGGAGAGTGAAATCTGTTTCCTCTCCAGCCTATGGATCCCTGCCTCCAGTCACAGTAGAGCTTGACCATTTTACCTCCTGAGAGTACATACAAAACAGTGTCCATCCACATCCTGATGTGAGGAAACTGGGGATTGTAGATAATATCCCAGTCACCAATACAGGCAGAACAATGTGTACTTATCACCCAGGAGAAATAGTAGCATCAGGTTTACTCATACAGAATCCTAATAAGCAGCCTGGTGATAGTCACCCAGATTCTGATTCCAGATCACAAAATCCAGCAATTTACTGGACAGCAGCTGTAACAACTGACCGACCTATGCTCACAATCTATATAAATGGCCTTCCATTGGAAGGATTGTAGACACTGGTGCAGATCGGACAGTCATTAGAAGGTGCCAGCTAGCCCAGTCACTGGCCAAAGATTAAAGCAGACACCTACATGTCTGGTGTAGGAGGATCAATAGCAGCTGAAGTTAGTGCTGCCCCTATGAGATGGACTTTTGAAGGCAAAACAGGAGTTTTACTCCTTTTATAGTTGAAAAAATCCCCATCAATCTGTGGGGAAGAGAGCATTTACAGCAATTAGAGTTAAAATAGTACCTGGTTTTTAAGCAGGCTGCTGTTGAAAGGCCTGCCAACACTTTCACCTGTTCCTATCCAATGGAAAACTGATACACCAGTATGGATAGAAGCAGTGGCCCTTAAGTAAAGATAAAATTCAGGCCTTACTAGATATAGTACAGGAACAGCTTGACCAAGGACACTTAAAACCTTCTCTAAGTCCTTGAATTCCCAGTGTTTGTTGTGAAAAAGAAATCTGGAAAATGGAGGATGTTACGGATTTAAGAAAAGTGAATGAACAGATGGAAACTATAGGAACTCTTCAGCCTGGACTTCCATCTCCTACTCAGTTGCCTAGAGAATGAGCCTCTTGGGTCATAGATATTAAGGATTGTTTCTATTCTATCCCTCTGGATAAGAAGGATATGAAAAGATTTGCCTTTTCAGTGCCCAGCATTAACTTAGCTAAGCCTTATAAAAGATATGAATGGACAGTTTTGCCACAGGGAATGAAAAACAGCCCTACTATGTGTCAAATGTATGTTGCTGCTCTAGCTCCAGTAAGAAAAGCATTCCCAAAAAGTTATGCTATTACATTACATGGATGACATTTTGGGATGTCACCTGAGGAACAAATGTTAGAGGCATGTCTACAAAAGACCATAGAAACACTAAGGAATTACAAATTATACATAGCACCAGAAAAAATTCAAAGACATGCTCCCTTTTCAATATTTAGGATATGAAGTATACCCTAAGGTGCTTACAATTCAAAAACTCTCCTTAAGAACAGAAAAGCTAAACACATTGAATGATTTTCAGAAATTGATAGGAGATATCCAATGGATGCTGACCAGTGTTAGGTTTGACTACCTATCAGTTACAACCGTTATCATGACATTTTAAGGAGACAGTGCTTTAAATTCACCACGCCAGCTTACAAAAGAAGCTCAAGAGGCTTTGAGAGAAGATTGAACTGGCTTTATCCAACATGGTTGAAAAGTCACTCAAAAACCCTTGAGATATCAGTTTTTGCCACACAGAAGGCACCACAGCAGTCCTTCATCAAGGACACAGTGTGATAGATGGTGAACCTCCGGCACAACCAGAACAAAAGCCTTACACCTACCCAGTGCTTGTGGCTAGAATTTTATTAAAGAGCCACTAAGCAGCATACAATTATCTGGGACAAGACCTGAAAAGATATACACCTTTTATACCAATACACAATAATGTGTGTTGTTAGACCATCCAGAGTGACAAATTTTATTAGCCATGGCTCCAAATTTTTACATGGTCTCCATTAAAGATAACTAACTATTACATAATTGGTGATGGACTCTTGAAGAAAAAGTTTCTAAAGTTCCTCTTAAAGGACCAACTATCTTCACGGATGCATCCAAACATAATATTTGTGCTGTGTACTCTCATGATCTAACTATAAAGAGTAGTCAGAACACCTTTTCAGTCCACTCAAGAATGTTGTACACATCATTCTAGCTCTTACTTAATATCCAGGAGACATAAATATAATATCTGATTCGGCCTATTCAGTAGGTGTAGTACAAAAATTGCCACAGCCCAAATAAAATTTGCAGCCTCTATATATATCAGCTCTTTAAGAAACTTCAAGAGCAAGTGAGAAAGCATCCAGGTAAGATCTATATATTACATGTCCATTCTCATAGTGACTTTCAGGTCCCATATTTGATAGCAATTCAAAGGCAGATAACCTTCTAACTATGTTGGTCAATACCCCTTTTTCAAGAAGCTCAGGCATCTCATTCTAAATATCATCAGGCTGCTCGAGCTTTACGTTTACAATTTGAATAACAAGAGGAAGCTTAAGAGCATAGTAAAAGCCTGACAGGCTTGCCTTCCTTTCCACGCTCCTACACTGCCTCCAGGAAGAACCCTCGTGGTTTGAGACCCAATGAAATCTGGCAAATAGATGTGACCCATTATAAATCTTTAGTTGTCTAGTCTTTCATCCATGTTGTAGTAGACACCTTTTCAGGATTCACTTTTGCAATGCCAGCAGCAAAAGAGACAGCCTGAGTGGTCACTAATTCCTCATACAAGCATTTGCCATTATGGTGTACCACAAGCAATAAAACAGACAATGGTCCTGCTTATACTTAAAACATTTTGCACACTTTTGTGCACAGTATAAGATTTTACACACACCTGGGCATACCTTTTAATCCTCAAGACAGGCAATAGTGGAGAGGAGAAACAGAGATATTAAGACGCTCCTCAAAAACAAAAGAAAGGGGAGCCACAGGTAACCCTAGAGAACTTCTAAATCTAGCTCTTTATACTATTAACTTCTTGATTTTTGACAAAGATGCACTGGCCGCAGATCAGAGTTTTATAACCCACCGAATAGTCAGTGTCCAGTGTGAGCAGCTCCACTATCTTTAGATAATCGCCAGGTGATGTGGAAGACCCAGAAAGTGGTGAAATGGAAAGGACCAGATAGAAGCTAACTGCTTTGGGAGAGGGTTTGCTTGTACCTCTACAGGTGGAGAAGGAATCAGATGGGTGCCAACGAGCCATATTAGCCTTGTCCTATCGCGAGAGAAGGAGCAGACCTTTGAAACAAGGAGAAGACCAAGAAATATCGAGGTGGTGCTGTTACTGATTGTGCTCACCATTGAAAGAGCGTGGCAGTTATGGCGTTTGACTCATGGACATCAAAGATTGTTGGACTTCAAAACCCTCAGGAATCATTGGATTCTCTGAGCCATAGGACTCGAAAACCCTCAGGAATCATTGGATTCTCTGAGACATAAGACTTCAAAACCCTCAGGAATCATTGGATTCTCTGAGCCATAGGACTCGAAAACTCTCAGCAATCATTGGATTCTCTGAGAAATGATAAGACTGTTACAACACTTCAAATCTGCTGGAATCATTGGATTCCCTAACACATAAAAAGACTTTTGCAGGACTTCAAAAACTCAGGGGGATCATTGGATTCCCTGACATGTGAAACAATGGACAATAGATTGGTTTTGGACTATCTCTTGGCTGCTGAAGAAGGTGTATGTGTGACTGTTGTTTATATACCCACCTTCTAGGACTTCTGGTGATCTTTTCCAACACCATGTTGATTTATATTGTTTGCTATTCCGCTACTTAGTGCAAAATTCATGTTTGTTACACCACATCGAGCCTGCACTGACTGGGGAGGGTCATCCCTAATAGCCTCTGCGTTATTGCTATGTGCTTGTGTAATACCTCCCATGCTGATGGATTTGTGCATAATAAGACCCTTCAGCCCAGAAACCCGCTAGCAACCCCCATTTCCCTTTGGTGCTTTTCATCTCCCTTCCTGAGATGTCAGGTAGGGCGTGATCATCTCCTTTTTAGTGCTTTCACCACCTTTTCTGAGAAGTCAGGGAGGCTGTGATCACCTCCTTTTCAGTGCTTTCACCTCCTTCCCTGAGAAGTTAGGGAGGCTGTGATCACCTCCCCTTGGGGGCTTTGACCTCCCTGAGGAGTCAGGGATGGCATGACCACCTGTGTTCTAAAATAAAAGAAAGCGGGAGATGTAATGGGCTGAGGTTTGAGCTGATGCACTGAGGTCCCAAGTACGTGAGGCTAGATAGTAATTGGGCTATACTCTATTAATATACATGATTGGATAAAGAATGGTCCCTGCCACTCTCTGTGCAAGTCCTGATGTGTTGTATAGGAAATGACGATTTTGGTGGGTGGAGGCAGAGAGAGAGAGAGGAAGAGAAGCTGAGATAGATTGGGCCTGGGTTCGAGACTCCGAGCTGCTGGTTGTGTGGCTGCTGGTCGAGCTAGCTTCTTGACTCAGCTGCACATATTGCTATCGCCAATTCTCTTCCACCTCCGATCCTTCTTCACTAAGAATAAAGACTGACGATTTTCCCCTAACCTGAATTCCTGTCTCCTGTTGATTTAAAAATACACGATCTTCACAAGCAGGTAGGTTGTCAGTCTTAGAAAGAGGTTATTATAAAGTTCAAAATAGGTTTCTAATCATATAGCTAACATGTTCTTCTTTCTTTATCTCTTGTTTATAAAATAAGAATTCAATCTTGCCCAGTCCCATGGCATTTTTATTCCCACACATCAAATAAGAACCTAATGGGGTAGGTGAAAATATTTTGTGAAAAATTTAAAGGCTTTTTTTCATTTTGCATAATAAGACTCACTATTAAATATATTAATTTTCTTCAAATCCAAAGGTGTTCCTGCTGACAGTGAACTGGCAGTGTTTTTATATACTGTGTATGTGTATGTATTTGTACTTTGGATGATTTCTGATTGCTTTTTTTAATAGGCCTATTGCTATTTTTGCTGTTGTTTGTTTGTCCCTAGATTGCAAGATCTATTGCTCTAGTTTCCTCGACTATTCTTGAGATAGGTTGGTTTATACACAGGAGGCTAGCTGTTGTTTCTCAAGAACCTAGAACTACACAGTATTCCTAAAAGTTATTGGTACTTGTATTCTTTTTTTCCCCACTTAGGGTTCTTGTAATCACCTAATTTCCATGGCAGTGGCAATATGAATAGAGCATTTGACTTAAGAATAAAGAAGACATGGATTTGATTCAAGCCTTGGAGATTCACTAGCTATTTCACCAGTGGCAAATCGCTAAATTTCTCTGATCCTCAGTTTACTCACGTGTAAAATGTTGGCAATAATATCTGTAATTTTAATATCTGATCTAAAAAGATCATCTATTCCTTTATTTTGCAGGTGTGAAAACTGTGGCCTAGAGAAATTGGATAGTGAGTAGGCAAAAGACATCTCTTCTGAACTTGAACCCTCTATCTTTAGATTTAGTATGTAGCATCAAGGTGCTTTTAAATTTATAAGAAATCAAGCCATTCTCTAATTGATAAATGGTCAAAGGATACGAACAGACAATTTTCAGATGATGAAATTGAAACTATTACCACTCATATGAAAGTGTTCCAAATCACTATTAATCAGAGAAATGCAAATTAAGACAACTCTGAGATACCACTACACATCTGTCAGATTGGCTAAGATGACAGGAAAAAAATGATGATTGTTGGAGAGGATGCGGGAAAACTGAGACACTGATGCATTGTTGGGGGAGTTGTGAACGAATCCAAACATTCTGGAGAGCAATCTGGAATTATGTCCAAAAAGTTATCAAACTGTGCGTACCCTTTAACCCAGCAGTGATACTACTGGGCTTATACCCCAAAGAGATACTAAAGAAGGGAAAGGGACCTGTATGTGCCAAAATGTTTATGGCCTGTTTGTAGTGGCTAGAAATGGGAAAATGAATGGATGCCCATCAATTGGAGAATGGTTGGGTAAATTGTGGTATATGAATGTTAGGGAATATTATTGTTCTGTAAGAAATGACCAGCAGGATGAATACAGAGAGGCTTGGAGAGACTTACATGAACTGATCCTAAGTGAAATGAGCAGAACCAGGAGATCATTATATACTTCAACAATGATACTGTATGAAGATATATTCTGATGGAAGTGGATTTCTTTGACAAAGAGAAGGTCTAACTCAGTTTCAATTGATCAATGATGGACAGAAGCAGCTATTCCCAAAGAAAGAACACTGGGAAATGAATGTAAACTGTTTGCATTTTTGTTTTTCTTCCCGGGTTATTTTTACCTTCTGAATCCAATTCTCCCTGTGCAACAAGAGAAGTGTTTGGTTCTGCACACATATACTGTATCTAGGATATATTGCAACATATTTAACATATATAGGACTGCTTGCCATATAGGGGAGGGGGTGAAGGGAGAGAGGGGAAAAATTGGAACAGAAGTGAGTGCAAGGGATAATGTTGTAAAAAATTACCCTGGCATGGGTTCTGTCAATAAAAAGTTATTTTAAAAAATGACATAAGATATGCAAGGTGCTTTGTACTGTACAAAAGTGTTGTATAAATGTCAGGTATTAGCATTGTCCATCCACACAGCCTTAGCTATCATGTGCTCATTTGTCCTCTGAAGTTCAGTTCCATGGAGTTGCTAATGAACTGAACTACATATATCTGCATTAGGTAATTGGGTACGTTTATATCTCCTTTTTAGCAGTTGTAATTTAACATTTAATAGCAGGCATAATAATGAAACTGCTGAAAAAAAACTGAATTTGGTATTTGTGCCAGAGTGTACAAGCATGACTGATTATTTTTTGGTAGGCCCCTAGGTTGATAGGGAGTTTCTGTGTACTGCTGCCTAGAGGGTCAAGCCATCTTGATCTGGCAGGCTCTTTAGAATCTTTTCTACTTTGTCTATTTGTGTGCTGTCAACAGGGTATTGGAAAATGTGGTATAATTCAGTGACAGCTTTCTTCTCTGGCACTTTTAGTAGTGAATCTCAGAGAGGAAAAAAAACACATCAGTTCTTTATCTGATTCATGAGTGGTGAGTCAGAAATGAGAAAGGCATCCTCAGAATATTATAAGGTTTAAGAAAATGTCATAATATAAATTTTATTGGCTGAGATTTGTCTCCAAATTTTGTTTTATAGGTTTTAACTAAATTGAATTTTAGAATTAATTAATTTACAATGAACCCCTTATCTTACAGATGAAGAAAGTGAAGGCCAAAGAGATAAAGTGATTTATTGAAGACTATACTAATAATAAGCATCAGAACTAGAAAGTGAAGCCATCTCCTGATTCCAAATGAAGTATTTTTTCCATGGTAATGTTTTATTTGTTAAAATTTGCCTTATTTTCTACTCTGATGCACTATCCCAGTAATAATTGCCAAACAAATGTTAAAAGGCAAAATTTCTGTGAAATTAAAAATACCTATGAGCATCCCCAAAGCAGCAACTTTTTGCCATCCCTTTGGGGATTCCATCCTCACTTGCCTTGGACTGAAAGGTGAGAGATAAACCTTGACCGCCATCTGTCTTTCTTTCCCTGTAGGCCTGATTTAGCACTTTAAGGACTCAAAGTAGTCTGGCTGCCTGCCATCTGGTGAGGCAACAGCAAGACTGCAATGAAATTCCTTTTTAAGGGAATACCATTTTAGTGAACATGCTGCTTAAATGAAATGAAAGTGACCCTAGTAACTTCTCTTATTGAATCTGCCTCAGCTTAAAGTGATGGACGAAAATCCTCCAAACAAACAAACCCTTAGCAATTTCCACCAATTAAAGGATTCTTCGAGTATAAGCCTCCGTGTTATACTCGTTTAGTTTTCTTTCACAGCCTCACCAATTTAATGTCTCGAATGATCTGTTCTGCTATGTGGTAGGGAGCTGAGAAATTGGCTCAAATGTCCCTCTTCGATTGTTTTTCTCCCGTGCCATGTCTTCTCTCATTTCACAACAGGCTGGTAATACTTACTCCGGTTGCTGCTCTCTTTGGGAGTATCTGTCTCTTACTAGTCATGAGCTGACTCCTGGGGATTAAACTGCTTCCCCTCCCCCAGTCTACTCACAAGTCAAGGGATAATAAAAGGAACTAGCAGGGGTAAGAGGAGTTCTGGTGGAAGACATTTCCCTTGACTGGTATAGGAGAAGGTTGGAATTAAGAACTATGAAAAAGAATAAATTAATTTCTTTTTTTATTCAGTAAACATGTTTATTTTACTTTTTTAGTTCTAATTTTATTTATTTAATACTTTCCCCAGTTACATTCGAAAACAAATTTTTCATTTGTTTTTTAAGATTTTTGAGTTCTTCCCACCCATAATTAAGAAACCACATGTGAAATTATATAAAACATTTCCATTAAAGTCAAATTGTGAAAGAAAACAAATCTCCCATCCTACTGAAAATAAAAACCCCAAGAAACATTAAGTTAAAAATAAAGAGAGAGATGGAGAGAGAAATATAGAATGCTTTGATCTGTACGATCAGTTCCTTCTCTGGGTATGGATAGGATTGTACTACTAAGAATAACAAAGTAATTTACAAGTGGTCATCTCAGAAGATTGTTATTATTCTGTATACATTGTATTTCACTTTATTCATGGAGGACGTTTTTTCCTGAGAGCCCAGGGAACAATGATATTTCATCAGAAAATTTGCTTTGAAAAAATTTTTTTGCAATTATTATTATTAATTGTATCCCCACCCTCCTTTGTCCCCCTCTCTCTCTCCTTTAACTCTGTACCTCCTCAAAAGTGTTTTGCTACTGACCACTTCCTCTCCCAACATGCCTTCTCTTTTATTATTACCCCCTTCCCTTCCTATTTTCCCATAAGGTAAAATAGATTTCTATAACTCTGTTGAGTATATATATTACTTCCTATTTGACCCATTCTGATGAGAGTAAGGTCCACTCATTCCCTCTCTTCTCCCCATCTTCCCTTCCATTGTAAAAGCTTTTTCTTGGCTCTTTTTTTTAATGGCAAATAATTTGCACCATTTCACTTTCACTCAATACATTCCTCTCTCACCCCTTAATTTCATAATAAAAAAATATATCCCTTCATAGAATGAATTAATTTCTAAGTAATATATTCCTTTAACTTATTTTATACGCTTCTGAAATTGAGAACTGTTGAGGATATTGCTTAAAGGATAAAAAGAAATCTTTGATTTGGTTGAGATCTCAGGCATACATTTGAGTATTAATTCAAAAAAATAGATTTCAATCAACTCAATTTAGTTCAATATTTTTTAAGCAATGTATTATGCTAGGCAATGGGGTTAGGAAAATGAAAGTAAGACAGTCTTTTCCTTCAAAGAGTTTATAATCTATATTAGGAAACTCAAGTGAATCAATTTTTCTTCAACAAATAGCTATCTACCTGTCTATATTCAAAGTGGTAAAAATTATCTCTATATAATTGATAGATTATATCTTTTACTATATTTACAATCAACTATTATATCATCTATATAATCTTTACCACTGTTTATAAAGATCATATCAACTATATTTAGATCTAGGGATATTTATATCTGGTTTGTACAATCCTTACTCTTGAAATATATAATAAAATGTATGCACCAAGGCAGTCTTTTTTTCTTTGAGAGTTCCAATGGAATGTGAATGACCTTTGTTTCTTGTTTTGATTTTTTGATATTTACTTATATTTGTTAAATTTCTATTTAGTCTCTTCCTTTCCCTATTCTCCCTGCCTTGTCCTTTTCCCAGTCTTCTTTTGCCTTTCCCTGCCCAGCAAGTATGTGGTTCAGAATCCTTCATTCTTTCTTTTCTCCAACCTCTTAGCTTAAGTAATATGTGTTGCTGGTTCTCTTCTCTAAGAAGTTTGATTTTCATTTATTCTTCCTTATTCTTATTTCTTCCTCCTTCCATTCTATACTCATGTTTTCCCATTTATTGCCTATTATTTACATGTTTTTTCTTTACTTTTATTTTAAAAAATTTGTTTTATTATCAAATGAGGATCCATCTTCTCTCTTTCCTTCCTCCCATTTCCTCTCTATTGATAAAGCAAGAAAAACCTAACCCTTAGTAGAAATGAGCATAGTCGAACAAAACAAAAAGACGCATGCAAGAAAGAACTTTTATAATGGAGAGGGAAAATAGGGGTGGGGAGAATGGTGGGCAACACTTTAATCTCATTCTTATCTGAATTGGTTCGAAGAAGGAAGAAACACACACACACACACACACACACACACACACACACACACACAATCTATCTTACCCAATAGGGAAATAGGAGGAGAAGAGGACAAAAAAGGGGAAGGTGATAAAGAGGTCAGATTAAGGAAGGCGGTGATCAGAAGCAAATCAAACTCTTGAAAAGGGACAGAGTTAAAAGAGAGAGAGAGAGAGAGAGAGAGAGAGAGAGAGAGAGAGAGAGAGAGAGAGAAACAGAAGAAAATAGGATGAAGGGAAACACACAGGAATCGTAACTACATGTGAATGGGATGAAATGGAATCAGATCATAGAATGGATTAGAAACTAGAATCCCAAAATATGTTTATGATAAATATACTTGAAATGAACAAGCCACAAAGTTAAAATAAGGGACTGGAAAAGAATATATTATGCTCTGCTGAAGTAAAAAATACAGAAGTAGCAATAAGAATCTTAGACAAAACAAAAGTAAAAATATATCTAAGTAGAAGAAATATCAGAACTACATTTAGCAGTAAGGTGCCATAGAAAATGCAATAATCTCAGAAAATTTTACAAGTTTTTCTGCAAAAGGTTTCATTTTTTCAAATGTGTAGGGAACTGAGTCAAATTTATACGGATAAGAACCATTCCCCAATTGATAAATGGTCAAAAAATAGGAATAGCTTTCAGCTGGTCAGGATATGAACTGGTCAGGATAAGAGCAGCTTTCAGAAGAACAAATCAAAATTATTTATGGTCATGAAAAAATCACTATTGATTAGAGAAATACAAATTAAAACAATTGAGATACCATCTCACACCTGTCAGAAATAAAAGGGAATATGGGAACAGGAATGCTAATGAACTGTTAATGTAATTGTAAACTGATCCAATCACACTGGAGAAGAATTTCAAATGATGTTAAAAGGGTCTTGAAACTATGTATATTCTTTGACCCAGCTATAATATTATTATATCTGTATCCCAATGTTGAGTGAACTTGCTGTATGAAGTTGAGGAGAAGAAAGAGCTCATGGTACATGGGTATAATTTTCTGATAAAGAATCATTTGATTTCTCTACAGAGAGATGGGAAAGGGAGGTGTTATGTGGGTAGCTTGAGAAACTTTTGAAACAACTGGATTGGATAGTTGGGGGAAGTGATAAAAAGTTAAACAAGGAAAAATAATAGGCTCAGCAATAAGGACCAATTGAGATATGATAACACATTTTTTAATGTATCTTTGGATCTAATAATGATGGGTCTAAGACTTTCTCCATGAGGGTTCAGTAGTTCATGGGTAGCAGCCACCAAAACATGAAGGATAGCCAGTGTAAATGCCTGGAATCTGCATGGAATGTGTGTGGTAGCAGCTAAGAGGCCAGTTACTGGCAAAGTGAGTTCAAGGAGGTTAATAACATGTGAGAAGACTGGTAAAGGAATTGTTCAGTCATTTCAGTTGTGCCTGACTCTTCTTCACCCCATTTGAGATTTTTTTTTGACATTTCCTTCTCCTTATTTTGCAGATGAGAAACTGAGGGAAACATAAAATGATGGCTAATAAATGTCTAAGACCAGATTTGAATTAAGGAAGATGAGACTTCCCTACTCCAATCCAGCAGTAAACGCTGCACCACCTACTTGCCCTAGCTAGAAAAGATAGGGAGATTTGTAGTAAGGAAGGACTTGGAATACCAAATAGAGGATTTTATATTTGATCCAAGAGATGATAGTGAGCCACCAGAGTTTAATTAGAGGGGGTCAGGGAGGAAGAAGTTGTGACATGTTGAGATCTACATTTTAGAAATATTACTTTGACAGCAGAACAGAAGATGGAGTGGGGAAAAGCTTGTGGCAAGGAAACAAAACAGTTGTAGTAGTCATTATATTATTATTGTAGTAATAATAGATTTTGTAGTAATTATTCTAGTTATTATGAGTAGTCTGAGAATAAAATGATGAATACTTGAACCAATGTTTTATTCACTATTCCTCAGGCTAGTATCTCTGAATCTGTGTTCAAATTGTTATTCTTAAAACTCCATTATTAGAAGATGGCAGAGAAAATGCAGAGACTTACCTGAGCTCTCCCCAGAACACTTCTGAACACCTTTAAATAATTCTCTAAAACAAATTCTGGAGCAGTAGAGCTCACAAAAGTATGGGGTGAAAATTTTTCTACTCCAGTCTACTTAAAAAGTTGGCAAGAAAGGTTGGGGGAAGGGAAATGAAATACAGTCTATTATAGATTGCACCAGCACAGAATGAGCTCCAGCAAACCAGGAACAAGCCTTGGGAACCACTGAATCAGTGGCAGCAGCATCAGTAGCAGTGGAGCTACTTCTAGAGCCCTCAATCTCTAAGGGCGTCAAGTAGTTAATCAGAAAAAGAATACAAGGGGTACTAAGGGCATGACTCTGTTGCTTTGCCCATATTTGGATCCAGGTCGCAGTCCTGGGTGCCAGTCCCAGATTGAGGGAGGATTATTAACATTTCAGAATTGTAGCTTGAGTGGAGAAAGGGATCCTCATTAAAGTTGTAGGACAGAAAAAAGTGCATGTCATCACTCACAGACCAGAGCACAGGCTATAATGCAACTCTCCTCAGAATAACTGAAAACCTATGGGTTTCTACAAGTGTCACTGAAAACAACTGTATAGAACTCCAATAGCTTGAAACAGTATAACCTCCACCCGCAAAACAGACCCCACTTTAGCAAAGAGTTAACAGTCAAGAAATAGGCTGGTGAAATGAGCAAACAAAAGAAAAAAGTTCAGACTCCAGAAGGTTACTTTAGTGGCAAGAAAGATCAAAACACACACTCAGAAGACAACAAAGTCAAAACTCTTATATCCAGAGCCTCTGAGAAAAATAAGTTTGGTCTCAGGACATGGAAGAGCTCAAAACAGATTTTAAAAATCAAGTAAGAGAGACAGAAAAATTGGGGTGAGAAATGGGAGTAATGCAAGAAAATGATGAAAAAGAGTGAACAACTTAGTAAAGGAGGCACAAAAATACTGAAGAAAATAGCATCTTAAAAAACTGAAGAGGTTAAATAATAAAAGTGGCAAAACATTGAAGAGAAGAACACCTTAAAAAGTAGATTTGGCCAAAGGGGAAAAGAAGCACAAAAATTCATTGAAGAAGAGAATGCCTTAAAAATAAATTTGGCCAAATGGAAAAGTTGGTACAAAAATTAGCTTAAGAAAATAATTCCTTAAAAATTAGAATTGAACTAATGGAAGTGAATGACTCTATTAGACATCAAAAAATGAAAAAGACTAAAATAAACAAACAAAACCAAAAGAATTCAAAAAAGAAGACAATATGTAATATCTGAGAAAAACAACTGACTCTGAAAATAGATATAGGAGAAATAATTTTAAAATTATTGAACTTCTGAAAGCCATGGTCAAAAGAAGAGTTTAGACATCATCTTCCAAGAAACTATTGGGGAAAATTGCTCTGATATTCTAGAACCAGAAGGTAAAATAGATATTGAAAGAATCTACCAATCACCTTCTGAAAGAGATCCCCAAATGAAAACTCCCAGGATTATTATAGTCAAATTCCATAGAGAAGGTGACAGAGGATGCTTGAAATTTACTCTCATCAGAATTGACTCAAACAATGAATAACATACACACTCATTTGGGTATAGAGATCTATTTTACCTTACAGGTAAGTGGAGGGAGGGGACAGGGATAAGGTAAGGGGGGTGATAATCATAGAAGGTAAAATGGATTGGAGGAAGTATTAGTCAGAATCAAAACACTTTTGAAGTAGGACAGCTTGAAAGAAAGGAGAGAATAGAATAATCATTAGTTAGTAATCATAACTGAGAAAAATTTTGAAGCAAGTTTCTCTGATAAAGGCCTCATTGTAAAAATGATGAATGATAAAATATATAAAGTCATTTTTCTTTTTTATTATAGCTTTTTATTTATAAAACATATGCATGGAAAATGTAGCAGTCCTTTTTGTAGTGGCTAGAAACTGGAAATTGCATGGATGCCCATCAATTGGAGAATGGCTGAATAAGTTGTAGTATATGAATGTTATGGAATACTATTGTTCTGTAAGAAATGACCAACAGGATGATTTCAGAGAGGACTGGAGAGACTTTTTAAAAAATTTTACTTTATTATTATAGCTTTTTATTTTCAAAACATATGCATGTTTTTTTTTCATGTCAATTTTTCAACACTGACCCTTGTAAAACCTTCTGTTCCAAATTTTCCCCTCCTTCCCCCTACCCCCTCCCCTAGATGGCAGGCATTCCAATACATGCTAAAATATATGGTAAATCCAATATATGTGTACATATCCATACAGTTATCTTGCTGTACAAGAAAAGTCAGATCTAAAAAGAAAAAAAAAACCTGAGAAGGAAAACAAAAATGCAAGCAAACAACATCAAAAAGAGTGAAAATGCTATGTTGTGGTCCATTCTCAGTTCCCACAGTCTTCTCCCTGGGTGTAGATGGCTTTCTTCAATTCTGAACAATTGAAACTGTCTGAATCAGTTAATTGTGTAAGAGAGTCATGACCATCAGAATTTATCATTGTATAGTCTTCGTGTTGCCATGTACAATGATTTCCTGGTTCTGTTCTTTTCACTCAGCATCAGTTCATGTAAGTCTCCCTAGGCCTCTCTGAAATCATCCTTTGGTCATTTCTTACAGAACAATAATATTCCATAACATTCATATATCATACTTTATTCAGCCATTCTCCAATTGATGGACATCCATTCAGTTTCCAGTTTCTAGGAAAAGGGCTATCACAAACATTTTTGCACATGTGAGTCCCTTTTCCTCCTTTGAGATCTCTTTGGGATATAATCCCAGTAGTAATACTTCTGGGTCAAAGGGTATGCACAGTTTGTTAACTTTTTGAGCCTAGTTCCAAACTGCTCTCCAGAATGACTGGATTCGTTTACAATTCCACCAACATTGTATAGTGTCCCAGTTTTCCCACATTCCCTCCAATATTCGTCATCTTTTCCTGTCATCTTACCCAACCTGAGAGGTATGTAGTGTTATCTCAGAGTTGTCTTAATTTGCATTTACCTTTTCATTGGACTAGAAATAGTTTCAATTTCTTCATCTGAAAATTGTCTGTTCATATCCTTTGACCATTTATCAATTGGAGAATGGCTTGATTTCTTATTAATTTGAGAAAATTATCTATTTACTTTGGAAATAAGGCCTAAGAACCTTTGAATGTAAAAATGTTTTCCCAGTTTATTGCTTCCTTCTAATCTTGTCTGCATTAGTTTTGTATGTACAAAACCTTTTTAATTTAATATCATCAATATTATCTTTTTTTGTGACCAATAATGATCTCTATTTCTTCTTTGGTCACAAATCCCTTCCTCCTCCACAGGTCTAAGAGGTAGAATAGTTATTTTTCTGTTGATGTAACCAAAACTATTTATAGATATAAGAAAAAATGCTCTAAATCTAGGAAATGCAACTGAGGTACTACCTCACATCTATTAGATTGGCTAATAGAATAGAAAAGAAAAATGACAAATGTTGAAGGTGATGTGGGAAAATTGACACATTAAGGCACTGTTGGTGGAGTTGTGAACTGATTCAACTATTACATAGAGCAACTGGTAACTATGCCCAAAGGCCTATAAAAACATGCATATCTTTGACCTAGCTATACTGCTACTAGGTCTGCATCCTAAAAGAGGTTTTAAAAAAACATAAAGGAAGGATCTATATGTACAAAAATATTAATAGTAGCTCTATTCAAAGAATGGCAAATTGAGAGGATACCCAATCAGTTGGGTAATGACTGAACAAGTTATGCTATATGATTGTGATAAAATATTATTGTGTTGAAAGAAAAGATGAGCTAGATGCTCTCAGAAAAACCTGAAAGATGCAAAGTGAAATTAGTAGAACCAGAAGAAAATTGTACAGAAACAGTAATATTATAAGATGATCAATTATGAATGACTTATCTATTTTCACCAATACAGTGATTCAAAACAGTTTTGAAGAACTTCTAATGAAAAATGCTATTGATATCCAAAGAAAAAACTGATGGAGTCTAAATACAGGTCAAAACTTTCTTTGTTTTTTCCTTGTTTTATTTTTACTTGTGTTTTGTTTCATAACATGACTAATGTGAAAATGTTTTGCATGAGTACACGTGTGACCTGTATTAATTAAATTGTTTACCTTCCCAATGAGGGAGATGGGGATGGAAGGAGAGAATTTGGAACTCAGAATTTTTTTTTAAATTAAATAACTTTTTATTGACAGAACCGATGCCAGGGTAATTTTTTACAACATCTCTTGCACTCACTTCTTTTCCGATTTTTCCCCTCCCTCCCTCCACCCTCTCCCCAAAGATGGCAAGCAGTCCTATACATGTTAAATAGATTACAGTAGATCTTGGATACAATATATGTGTGCAGAACCGAACAGTTTTCTTGTTGCTCAGGAAGAATTGGATTTAGAAGGTATAAATAACCCGGGAAGAAGAACAAAAATGCAAGCAGTTTACATTCATTTCCTAATGTTCTTTCTTTGGGTGTAGCTGCTTCTGTCCATACTTGATCAATTGAAACTAAGTTAGATCTTGTCTTTGTTGAAGAAATCCACTTCCATCAGAATACATCCTCATACAGAATCGTTGTTGAGGTATATAATGATTTTCTGGTTCTGCTCATTTCGCTCAGCATCAGTTCATGTAAGTCTCGCCAATCCTCTCTGTATTCGTCCTGCTGGTCATTTCTTACTGAACAATAATATTCCATAACATTCATATACCACAATTTACTCAACCATTCTCCAATTGATGGGCATCCATTCATTTTCCAGCTTCTGGCCACTACAAACAGGGCTGCCACAAACATTTTGGCACATACAGGTCCCTTTCCCTTTTTTAGTATCTCTTTGGGATATAATCCCAGTAGAGACACTGCTGGATCAAAGGGTATGCACAGTTTGATAACTTTTTGGGCATAGGAACTCAGAATTTTAAAAACAGATGTTGAAAATTGTTTTTACATGTAATTGGGGAAAATAAAATAATAAAAAACTTTAAAAATAAAAAGGATTAGTGAAAAGAAAAAAATAATCAATGTAACTGGGTTTATTCCCCAAGGAATGCATTAATAATAATAATAATAAAAAAGTCCCCATATGTAAGGGTCCTTTAAATGGGTAGCCACAGTGCAACAGGAGATTTGAGTAGTCCGGAAATAATCTCTGTGGATATAAGACTGCCCCTTGGGTGGGATCCTGTCCAAATCGAGATAGCTTCTTAATGGGAGAAAGTGCTCTCTCACAGATTGGCTGTGTGTGTGACCTCACAGACCCTCTATAAGCCCACTGCAGGCAGCAAATCGCTCGCTTTATTCTGGAATAGCCCAGCAGAATGGATGGATAGCCAAGAGAGGTAATGAGGTTGATAGTGAACACGTGGGTCTTCGGACCAGGTGTTCACTAGGGAGTTAACAAGTCAGGGCATTAGGTGAGTAGGTATAATAAAGACTTTTAAGTTTGAAAGTGGTTGCATGTTCTTGAGCACGATATCGGTTATTAAACTATGATTCAAGAAATCGTGGCCAGAGGCCTCTGAAGGCCTCAGAGGAAGCGAGTTGATAGAATTAGTTGACACTGCAAAGGTCAGTGGCCAGAGGTACTCTGAGCGCCTAGGAATCAGGAGAGACTGGTAATGGTAACTGCTATGAGAGCATGTTACAACCATATGCATCAAAATATTTATAATAGCACTTTTTGTGTTAGCAAGAAAATGGCTAAACAAATTATGGCGCATGAGCATAATGGAATATTACTTTGCTATAAAAAGTGACAAATATGATGACTACAGAGTCAGAAAGACCTGAGTTTAATCTGGCTTCAGATAAGTGATCTTGGACAAGCCTTTCAACCTCTTTTCAGTTTCCTTATCTATACAGACAATTATACAAATAATGTCTATATAGACATTATTCAATATTAATAATAGCACCTATATCTCAGGGTTGTGAGGATCAAATGAGATAATATTTATAAAGTACTTAGTATAGTGTCTGGGATGTAACATTAGTTTTATTACTAGATGTAGAATGAAGTAAGCAAAGCCAAGAAAACAATGTATACATTGACTGCAACATTGCAAATGGAAAGAACATTCAACCAAAAAAATCAAAATTGAAAATTTTAAAAAATAGAACAAGAAATGGTATAAAAGAAGAACTCTGACAAGACAGCTTCACCACATTCCTTTGCAGGGATAGCAGATCCACAAATGTTGTACATTGCAAATATTTTCAGATTTCTTTGATATATTGATCAGTTGTGCTGTTTTTTTCTTATTAATTTCTTTCTCTTTTACTATTTGTTATATGGGATGGTTCTCTGGAAAAGATGTCAAAAATAATCTCAGTAAAAAAGTGTATTTAAAAAAGTGAACCTCATAAGTTCAAAACTCTTATCTGATATTCTTAATACTGAAAACAGAAAAAACAACAACAACCAGAGAAGCAAAGAACATAGGCCTTTATCTTGATAATTAATTTACCTTGTTTTGCACATGACTCTCAGTTTGATCCTGATCTGAAACTTGTCTGTGTCATGTCATTTTTCAGAATTTATTCAGAGGAATACCTTGTGGAGCAAATAACATTTCAAAACCTTGTTTAAATAATTATAGGAGTCCTGATTAAATACAGCTGTTGTAGTTTCTGACCGATTCCTAAGAAATCCTTGATCATTGACCCTTAGAATCTAGGTAATCTATTGGCAACTGGAATATCAAACAGTATCCTTTTGCTCTGGACTGTTGATATTTTGTGAGGGAGAGCTAGAAAAAAATGAAAATGAGGGGAAATAATATTAATGTCCAGGATGTTGAAATACAATACGAGAGGGTCAGATGGGCTATTTTGCTGAAACACAAACTATTTGCTTCTTTTGGTTCTTCTTTTTTTTCTTCAGTGAATGCTTTTATTGTTATTTTTATTGCTGTGTGAACACCATCTATCATCTGAAAAATCTGAAACTTTGAAAATGTTAATGTAAGACATTGCCTTTGATAAATAATCCATGGGTGGGTATTCTCTAAAAAGGTGTGTTTTTGTTTTTGTTATAACTTTGTATGCAAATGAACATACAGTTTCATCCCATGTTTTCTCCATCTGAATGTCTGTAGTGTTACAGCATCTCCAGGAGTAAGCATTTCAGTGAATTTTTTTACTTGTTCTTTTTTTTTTTTTTGTCATAATGAACTCACAACATTTGTCAAGATTATTTAGCATCTCTGTTTCCTTTTGGAATATGTAAAAATCTTGATTCATTCTTCTTGATAATAGACATTTAGGGGCTTTCATCATTTCAAGGCAAGAAAATAAGTGTGACTACTTTCTAAGATAATCAGTAGTACAAAGACTCATGTGTTGACTTGTTAAGATGTATGAATTGATAAAATAAGATCAGTAGATGTAAATTTATGGATTGTTTTATGGTTTATTTTGCTAATTTACATAGTTCCTTTCCTGTCTATAACCCCTGTTATAGGATACAGGACTTCAATACAGAATGTCAACACAGATTTTCTATCCAAAGTAGGGGTGTGTTGCTGGTTACTTGTTTCTAATGAAATTACCATATTATATATAAAGCTGCAAAGCATACATCAAAAAATCCATAAAGTTATTAAAAATACCAGTCTGGCTGAAATAATGTTATTGTTTTTTTTTTCTTTTTTTTTGCCAGTTAGATTATTTTCTCAGCTTTTTTTTAAGCTCAAGAATTAAATTTTTGTAAGAATTAATGTATTATTCCATCAGTTTTTGTCCAGTTTGATATATAGATGTGTACATGTATACTTGATCATCTCACTTTCTACTATCACTGTTTCTTTTTTGAGACCCTTTTGAAATATTTCATTAACTTCAATGGCCCAGATTGAGAAACATATATAAGTCTCTTGTAACAAAGATATTTTTCTATTCATATTGACAGTTTATTTAGTTTTTTTTTTTAAATAAAATGCAGAACTATAGCATTTTGTTAGAACAGAATTACATTTAGTGAACTCTAGGGGACATTGTTCTACTTATAAATAACCATTTTGTTGCTCCACTTTAATTTACAATTAAAAAGGTAATAAAATGGACTTATTTTCCAAAATATAATATTGATGATGTGTTTTATTTCCTATCAAAGTATTTGATCATATCTTTGAGAATTTAAGGCAGACAGCAAGAGAGAAAACACTATTATGTTGGCAAGCATACTTCCTTAGCAAACCCTGCAGTCTCTGGTACCAGGGAAGGCAGAGGCATGAGGCCATGTCCTGTCACCATGACTACCATATGTCCTCAGGGAGGCAGCTCCTAGCTGAGCTTCTGGAAGCTGGGGGAAGGGACAAGTTTCAGAAGCTGGTTTCACATCATTCTCTTTTCTGTGTGATTTGATGAATTGTGTCTGTCCTTCTAGGGGCTTTTTCTTCACAGACCTTTATCCAGCAGGCACCCAGACAATGCTTTGTGTCAGAAACTGATACTCCTACCCTGGGATTTTCCCACGTTTGGTCACCTGCTGATAATTTCATCCCTCCTTTTGTTTTAGCAGCCTTTAAACTTGCCAGAGCTTTGCCAGGATTTAAACAGTCATGATCATTTTAAATTAAGACACTCTTCTGATTCCTGGAAGCTGCATCCTGGGAGAATTACTCAAATGAATCATTGAATATTTTGAGGTCTCTTTTTGTTTCTAAGGGTTTGTTCTTTTTTTATTTCAATCATCACATCAACAATAAAAGTTATATGTTTAAAAACATTTTGTTCTTTGGAAAGAAGGAAAATGCTGCTATGTAAAAATATATTTTGCCTGATCTATGAAAATCTCAGTTAGAAAATTGACAAATTTTGGAGATTTTTATTTGAATTTTCTCTTCAGAAGGAATCATTGCTTATTGATTGAATTATTTTATTAGAATTCTCAATTAGTAAATTAACTAACCTACAAAATTTGATTTAAACTTAATTTTCCAGGAGCCTTTTTTTTTTTTTTTTGCTTCAAATGAGATAGGTCCCCCTTGTAATTTATCAAAAAATCTGAAAGTGGTGTTTTTCTCATAAAAAAAATACTTTATATGATGTGTATAATAGTAATCATTTCGTTATTTTGACATTATAGGAAGACTGCTTGCAAATAATTCTGATAATATAAAAAGATTCTTTAATGCCAAGTATAATACTTTAGATAGTTTATTCCTTATTATGAAGCAATGCCAAGTAACTGAAAGACCATTGTACTGAAAGTCAAAGAAACCAGATTTTAATTCCATTCTTGGATTTAACACTCCTGTTACTTTGTATGTTTTTTAATCTCTTAAGAGTCCTATAAGATCATACATGTAGAGCTGAAGGAAACCCAGATAACAAAATAACGGTTAAAATTTTTAAAAAAATTGAGTGGCACAGTCAATTTTTCTCTGATTTTGATTTTTAAAATTTTCTCTGATTCTGATGTCAGTGTTGTACCAATTGTACTAATCTGCAAATTTCTCATCTGTAAATTGGGATAAGGCTACCAATTCTGTTTGTATATAAAATAATTTCTATGAAACTTTTGTAGTTCAAATAAGTTAATAAGTTCAAAAGATAATCTCTGTGAAACTTTTGAAAATGAATGAGAGGCTTTACTAGCCTTATTTTTAAATATAATGAAATGATGTACACATGCAACAATTCTTAACCTGAGGTCAATAGACTTGTTTTCTTTAATATATTTTTAAATATATTTCAGTATATCTGATTTTCTTGGTAATATTTTGTATTTTATTTTATACATTTAAAAACATCATTCTGAAGAGTTTTCAAATGGACTGAGAAGGCAAGGAGTTCATGACATGAAACTATTAAAAATTTTAATGGTTAAGAATCTCTGATTTAAAATATTAGGGACCTTTCAATTAACAAAAGGCAGACGTGAAAATTATTCCCAGCCTTTGATTTATTTACTCAGTTAAGGGCTATAGGAACATTACTAAATGAATTCAGTACCTACTTTTGAAGCCTTCACAAGTGCCAATTCTAAATTAGACTACTTGATAGTAGGGGACTGGAAACAAATGCTTGGTTTCTTTGGAATGCCTAAGAACTGGCTTTAATGACTGCTTCTCCTAGAATTTGTAAACTACTTTATTACTGTTGTCACTATTAATTTACAACAAGTAGTTGTAAATCTAGTTGATTCATTAAATTCCCATAAATTACACTTTTTGATTATCTATAAAATTTTCCCTTAGTCTCAAGAGAAGTGTGAAAGGAAAATTATTCTTCAGTTAGAAAAAGCTCTGAAGAAGACCACAGCATATGATAAATAAAATTCAGGCATATATACTTGTATGAAGAGCACATTCTAAAAATTAAAGTTTTAAGATTAGAATTACTTTTGAGCCATCTCTAGGAAGAATTGGACAATACCAATTTTAATTATCTGCAAAATGGCCACCATTAGTTTATAAATACTAGTTGCATTTCTTTACTAAAGTAATGAAAGTAAAATAAATTTGTTTAATTGTTTGAGAGTATTGAATTGTACTTCATAATTAATTTTTTGATAGTTTATCTTATATTGAAAAGAGGAAGAAATGAGAAAGCATATAAAGTGGGTATAAAGTGGAGTTAATGCAATTGGAAGAGAAATATCTATCCAATACCTTCTCAGTTTTTTCTTCTTTAATAATATAATTTCATATTGATTTTAATCTTGTGTTCTGTCGTCCTGGTGTAGTATTGACTATGGATTTGTACTAGGCTAATGGGAAATTAGCTTGTTAGTTAATATAGAACTCACCTCTGATGTCCTAGAGCTGATTAATGAGATAGAATTGCTTGGGGACACAGAACAAAGGTAAAGTTTTATAGTAGGTTATATTAAGACAACATTTGTAGTAACAGAATCTTAATTTAGCTCAGTAATGAAAGTCACTACAATGAAGAGAAAATTAAGACAAATTAATTTCAGGAACAGAATTACAGATTTTTAATTCAAATGCTTACAGGTTTCAGAAAGTTAAAATGATGAATAGTGGTGTCATGTTTATCCGAACATTATATACAAAACAATAAAAGGAATATGAAAGGATCAAACATAAAGAAATTAAAAAAGAAATGCATTTTTGAACAATGACTAGTTATCTGTATTTTTCAACAGCCTGACAACATATTTCATTTATTTAATCTATAGTGGTAAACAACTCATTTTTTCCTTCTGGGTATATAAAATGACACTAAAAAAGTGAATTTTTTTTTTTGTTTCAGCATTATTGTTTTGGTTAGGTGTATTTTCATTCCATAAAAGCTTTAGATTATATGTGTAGCTATTGAGGCATATTAAGAGAGAAGTATATTATGTGTATACACACAATATAGTAATTAATATTTTATTTGCATTTGATATTCACATTTCATTTTATTGAGTTTCTTTGACTTTCAGTATATTTTTTGTAGAAGGAAGTTTTCTTTTCAAGGTTCGATCCATTCTTTTCATAGGTTAGTTTTTCATTCTTTCACAGTCTTATATTATGGTATTTCCTAAGCTCTTCTCAGTGTTGTTGGGGAATAAAAACTTCATTAAAATACCAAGTAGAAAATCCCAAAGTACATGGTCATCTCAATAGATGCAGAAAAAGTCTTTGACAAAGTACCACACTTTTATGCTAAATTCCTACAATGTATATTGATAAAAAGACATTTTTTAATATAATAAAAACCATCTATCTAAAACCAAAAGAAAGCATCATATGCAACGAGGATTCACTAGAACTTTTTCCAGTGAATATGGGCATGAATAAAATTCTCATTCTTCCCCCTATTATTTGCTTTAGTTCTAGAAATGCTAATAGTAGTAATAATATAAAATCTTCCAACTGAAGGATCAATCAATTAAGGAGCATTTTGTCAAGAATTCTGCTTACAGTGATTAAGAGAGAGATCCCTCTGATTGTCACAGTACACCTTGTCTTCTTTTTCTTTATACAGACGAATAATGTAGACATCCTTGGTCTCATGGAAATAACTTTCTTTTGCCATTTAACCCAGAAGATTTCATATAGCTTCTATATAATCAATCAGTAGACACTCTGCCTTGTAGATCTCTGCTGGGATGTGTGTGGGACGGGTTGGGTGCAAGACCCCCTTCCCAATCCAATTAACTAATCGGACACTTCATCAGGTACAAAGAGAAAACATTTATTTAATCCCTGCAGAGAGAGGCCCAGACACACACCCGGGAGCCATCTCAATCCCTGCCATGTGCTCTTGGAAGCTGATCTGATTTTGGCTTGTCCACAGGGTTTAAAAGCAAAAGATTCAACCCTTCTCATTGGACAGACTAACAGGATGCAACCATCCTTGACCAATGATCAGTAATGCTGGCTGCCTCCCACAGCTCATGTCACTTCCTGCAACTTCCTGCATCTCAGGTTCAAAACAAATGACCTTCCCAAGATCTCAAAGTTCTGGGCCTAAGAAATACTTCATCCAATCAGTCCCATTCAGATGGAATCAGCACCAGGTCTTTTGCCACATAAGAGGGGGCTCGTGGCATTCAATAACTCTTCTTTATGTGGAAGTGAATCTACAAAGGGATTTATTTAATCTGAAGTATATGGTGAATGACTTTAGGATTGGTTAATGATGGCCTATTGAATATTCTATGGAAGTGTTTAGCTTATCTCCAGGATCATATCTTATTCACTGGAGTAGTGTAATTCCATCTTCACTAAGTAAATGAGATGCACAAGAGATCTTTGACATAGTCTTCAGGGCATTGTTGAAACACTTTGGATTGTTGATCTTAGTGTAAAACTGAGTCCCTTCTGCCTTCTTTCTGAGCCAAGAATCCATCCTTTCTTTAGTCTTCACTTGTATTTACTTTTATTTGAGTTAAATATTATCTTCTTAGAAATCAATGGGTTGTCCTGCTAGTAAATCCTTTGGAGTTCTAGTTTTTCATTTATCAGCTTCAGAATTTCCTCATCATTTTCATCAAACCAGTTCTGATGTATGTGAGTGTTCTGGCATTCACAAATGGTGCCGTACACTTAAGTTTCCCTAACGTGTCTACCTACTTGGAAAATCCTCAAAGAAACAATAAAAATACTATTTGAAACAATAGCTTCAGCAGAGTTTCAAGGTGTAAGTTAGACCCTTAAAAAATCAATAGTATTTCTACATATTAATAACAAAACACAAAATTCAGTAATAGAAAGGGAAATCCCATTCCAGATTACTACAAGATGAATAAAATATCTGGGAATTAATTTCTAAAAGCACACAAAAGACATAGATTAAAGTATAAAGTACTCTTCAAAGAAATGAACAACCTAAAAAATTGAAGGAATATTCATGGCTAGGCTATGTTAACATAATACAAATGACAGTATTTCCAAATTTATTTGCTCTTTTAATTTAGTAACAATCAAATAATGAATGGATTACTTGATAAAAGAAAATTCATTTTAAAAAACAAAAATCTAGACTATCAAGGGAAATGATGAAAAGAAGTAAGGACAAAAGAAAATAGTTCCTCCAGACCTCAAATTATAAAGCACCTGTCATCAAAACTATCTGCTTTGGTTAAAGACTAGAGAGATAGATCTTTAGAACAACCTAGACAAGAGAGATTCAGAAACAATAGAACTGAGTAACCCAGTGTTTTGATAAAGTAGGAAAGGAAAAACTTCCTACTTGATATATGCTGCTGAGAAAATTAGAAAGCAATCTAGCAGAAATTAGGATTTTACAATAGCACCTTACACCACAATATATTCTAAATACATATCCTTAATGTTAAACATCATACTACAAAAAGATTTAGAAAATAAACAAATCATATGCTTCTCGCAGCTATGGGTAAGATATTTTTAACCAAACAAGAGGCATTTACAAAATAGAAAGTAGAAAACTTTGATTACTTGAAACTGATAACTCAGTTAACTCAGATAACATTAAGGCATCTGGGATAAGGAAGGAAGTGGTTGAATGGGGGAAAAAAATCTTTGCGTCAATTTCTAATAAGTGTTTGGTATCCAAGATATCCAAGAGATACAGAATATATGCATATGTATATGTGTGTATGTGTATGTATACATATACATGACATTCTTCAATAGACAAATAGTCAAAGGATTTAAACAAACAGTTCTCAAAAGAACTGCAAAGTATTCATTACCATGTGAAAACAAAATATTCCAAATCACCAACAAGAGAAATCCGAATCAAAACAACTCTGAAGTGTCAACTCAAATTTTGCAAATTGTCAGAAATGAAAAATAGTTAATGTTGGAGGGATAGTTTGAAGATAGGCACTCTAATACATTTTGGAATTGTAAAATGATATAATCATTTTGGAAAGTAGTTTGGAATTATGCAAATAAAGTGACAAATATGTTCATAATCTTTGAACTGGAGATTCCATTTTGGGGCTTATATTCAAAGGAAGCCAACAATAAAAAAAAAAAGCTTCCTATATACTCTAAAATATTTGCAATGTCACCTTTTGTGATAGTCAAGAATTAGAAACGAAGTAGATGCTTATCAATTGGGAAATGGCTAAAGAAATTGTGCTGCACGAATTAATGAAGTATTACTATGCCATAAGAAATGATGTGTATGATGAATACAGAGTAGTTTGTTAAGATCTATATAGATTGTTGCAGAGTGAAATAAGCAGAGCCAAGAAAACAGTGTATATGAATGATGTGTATGATGAATACAGAGTAGTTTGTTAAGATCTATATAGATTGTTGCAGAGTGAAATAAGCAGAGCCAAGAAAACAGTGTATATGGGAAGAAAATAACAATGTACGTGGAAAGAAAAATCAACAGCAAATATAACAAAATTATAAAGATCAAATAGAACTTGAATAAAAACATATGAAAATATACCCCAACTAAATACTTTGTTATAGAAGAGGGAGATTTGTAGGTCTTACATATTGCATATGTATTCAGAGTTTTTCAATGTATTGATCAGTTGTGCTGACTTTTTTTTCCCTCAACTCTAAAAAAATATTATTTGTCAAATGGGGGTAGTTCTTAAGGAGGGCGTGGGTAGAGGGATACCTGAGATACTTTAGTGAAGTAAGAAACAGAAAATATTAATAAAACTTATTTAAAGTAAAATGCGGATGGCATAAAATACATGCCTATACCTGCCAAAACGCAAAGGCAGATTGAGATAATAGGAAAAATATTAATTGTTCATGGATAGGCTGAGCCAAAATAATAAAAATAACAATATTACCTAAATTAATGTATTCAGTTCTATTTCAATTTAACTACTAAAGAATTACTTTTTTAGATCTACAAAATACAATCTGGAGGAATAAAAGTTAAAAATATCAAGAGAATGAAAAAATTAAGGCAAGGAGTCTGGCAGTAAGTTTTTAGACTATACTACAAAGTGTAATATACTATATGCTATATATACTATATTATGTACTATGCTATAAATCAAAACAATTTGGTCCTGGATAAGAAATAGTTTTTAGTCAATGAAATTGATTAGGTACACAATATATTGAAACAAATGAGCACAGTAACCTAGTGTTTGATACCCAAAGATTCCATCTACTAGAACAAAAACTCTTTTTTTTTTAAACTGGGAAAATTGAAAAGTAGTCCAGCCTTTAAAAGTAGGCATACATGTTTTTTTAGCTTTTTCTCATTATATATATCAAGATAAGCTAAAAATTGATATATGATTTAGAAATAGTGATATTGTAAATTAGGGGAACATAGAAAAAATTACTTCTCAGATCTATGGAGAGGAGAAGAGTTCATGATCGTGTTAAATAGAGAGGATCACAGCTGGTAAGCTGGATAATTATATTAAGTAAAAAAAAGCTTTTGCAGAAATAAAACCACTGCTACAAAATTACATAAAAGCAGGAACCTGGGGAAAATCTTATAGCATGTTTTTTGGATAAAGGTCTTATTTCTCAAATGTATATGAAACTGAGCTGCTTTTTTTTTTTTTAAGTAAGAACTATTCCTCAATTTATAAATGGTCAAGGTATATGAACAGATAATTTTTAAAGAAATCAAAACAGCCAATATTCACATGGAAATATTCTCTAAATAATAAGAGAAATGAAGATTAAAATGTTATAAAATTGCATACATTTTGACTTAGCAATATCTCTAGCATCTCTGTGTTTCAAAGAGGTTTTTAAAAAGAACCTATATGTAGGGAAGATTTATGGGAACTGATTCTAAACAAAATGGGCAGAACCGGAACAATTTACTTAGTAAGAGCAATATTGTAAAGATAATCAACTGTGAAAGACTTAATGATTCTGATGAATAGTAATCTACACAACAATTCCAAAGGATTCATAATGAAAAAATGGTATCCCCCTCCCACCAGAAAACTAATAGACAAAATGTAGATTAGAGCATATTTTTTCATGTTCTTTTTTTTTCAGAACATGGCTAATACAGAAATATGTTTTTGATGACTTTGCATGTATAATGAGTATTATTATTATTTTTTTCTTGCCTTTTCAATCAGTGGGGGAGGAAGTACAGGAAGAACAAATTTTCAACTGAAAATTAAAATTAAATAAAACACAAGGACACTTGCTCTATCTGCAATTGTCTTAGTTACTTGGGGCCCTCAAAAGCTAAGAAATTTGATCAGGTTCACACAGTATTTGTTAGAGGTTACATTTTAAACTCAAGTTCTAAGTCCTGACTCTAAAAGCTTTCAATTCTCTATACTATGTCATCAAAAAAAGTAATAGTGCCTTAGAAAATCTACAAAGTGTTTTGTACTTTGAGATGGGGATCCAGTTTCCCCCCCTAAATATAGTCTCCAGCTTGCATAGTTTCATTCATAATTTGTGCTAGCCAAGGAAATTGCAGCATATTCCTATTTAAACTAGCATTTTCCCAAGTTGGCAAAGCAGTTTTTCTGACATTGTTGTTGAAAATTAAGTTAATAAATATCTCATTTTATCCTCACAATTCTCACAATGAGAGGTTGGTGGTGGTGTTATTGATATTCCCATTTTATTGATGAGAAAACTGAGGCAGATGGATTAAGTGACTAAGGTAGGATTTGAACTCAAGTTTTCATGACTTTCAGAATTGTGTTCTATCTACTAGCTGCTTTTAGTTAATTATGAAAGACTCTCATTTCCCTACTAATTTCTTTTTAAAAGACAGAAGTATGACCCCTGTGGGCAATGAGAATATTCTGTTGTAGTAATTATTGAATCATTTTACTTTCATGTGCACCCAAAATATATCTGCTTACCCAGAATGAAGGAGTCAGTTATCTATAAAGTTTCATTGATATTTTTTGCTTTTATGTTATGAAATTTCTCACTTTATCCCTAATCTCTCAGAATGTCATTCTTTATAACAATAATTATTAACATGAGGGTCTATAGATTCCCATTGATAGATTTATGGGAATACATAGAATTAGCAATTAATCTCTAACTGAAATTTAACACTTAGGCAATTATAAATTTAGATAATAAACCATTATACTAAGAAAGAACTCATAAGTTTCACCAAAATTTCAAAGGTGTTTATAACTTTCCAAAAAAAAAAGATTAAAAACTTTAGTTTTTAACAAAGACTTCCACCTTACACCCATCAGATTGGCAAAGATGACCAAAAAATAAAAATATGAATTATAAAACCCTGTGGGAAAACAGAAACATTTATGTACTTGTTGATGGACATACATCAGTACAGTTCTGGAAAGCAATTCAGAATTAGACAAGAAAAAGTATTAAACAATGAAGATCCTTTGACTTAACTATGCCATTGTCAGGCCTATACCCAAAAGAGATAAAAGAAGAAAAGGACTTATATATACAAAAAATATAGCATTTTTTCAAGGTGGCAAAAAACAGGAAACTAAAGGGATGCCATCTGTTGAGGAATGAGTAAATAAATTATGGTATCTGAATGTAATGCAAAACTATTGTGATATAAAAATGAGGAAATAGATCATTTCAAAGAGACAGGAATGAAATATGAAAGTAATACAGACTCCACTGAGTAGAAAAGGACCATTTATTCTGTAACAACAATATTATTTAAAAAGAACAATTTGAAGACGTTTTTATAAACTAATAAAGAATAAAATTAGCAGAAACGAGAGAAAAAATATATAACAGCATTGTAAAGATAAACAACTTTGAAGAGTATAGTAGGAACTATATTGTGACCAATACAATGACCATCCATAATAACAAAAAGCCAATGGAGAAACATGATAACTTAACTCCTCACAATGAGTTGATGGGTTTAGGGTACAGAAATAAAAAGACATAGAGAAAGACAGACAGACAGACAGAGACAAAAAGACAAAGAAACATAAAGGAAAGGCAAGAGAGAGAAAGTACAAGCACAAGAACAATCACTCAAGGTATCTGTAAATTTTATGAAGCCAGCGATGGAATTTGTTTTGCTTAACTATCAATATTTGTTACAGAGAATTTCTTTTTCTTACTTTTAATGGCGTTGGGGAGAGAAAGAAATAGATATCTATTCATTAAAAAAAACACTTTAAAATAGATTGAGGATGCTACAAATTTGGTTGATTGTATGCCCTTTCAGATGAGTTCACTATATTATTAATTTTGCTTAATTGCTTTACTTTGGTACAGAAGAGCTCTCATGGGTATAATCTGGAATTGTAATGTAAAAACAAAATACATTATTAAGTAAAATGTTAAAATGCTTTGAAAAATTACAAAGAATAATAAGAAAAAGCATTTCAGTAAGACTAATCAACATATTTTAAAAGCATTATGTTATATGCACTGTTTCATATTTATGGTCCCTTATGTTTGCAAAGAATCAAAGGATTCAAGGGAAATGGGGTAGTTAGCCTGGTCTGTTTGCAGTTTTTTTCTTTAGAAACAGAGTGAGATAATACCTCCCAAACCTCAGTAGTTTTAAGCAATGTCTAGGCAATGTTAAGTCTAACACATAAATCCAGGTCCTGTGCTTTACTAAGCACTTTATAAGTGCTTTACAAATATTATCTCATTTGATCCGCACAACAATATTGGGAAGTAATGCTTTTATTGTCTCCATTTTACAGTTGAGGAAACTGAGGAAAAAGAGATTAAGTGACTTGCCTGGGGTAACACAGTAATTGAGGTTGAATTTGAATTCAGGATCTCTGCTCCAAGTCTAGCTTTTTATACAGTGTGCCACCTAGTAATGATGAGTAGTGCTTTCTTAACCAAACTTGGAAGAAGTAGAACCTCTTAATCTCAGGAACCATCCATTTGTGCACTTTCTGTGCTTCATAAGATTGAATAGGCATTTGCTTCTTCTGATCCAGACACAAGACTAGATGATTCCTTAAAGTTCTTCAATCTAGGTTAACCAGTGGCTTAAGAGTTTTAGTTTATGAATCAGGAACAAGTCAGCAGTGGCCTGTTATATACTGAGAATCAGGACTGGGTTTTCTAGACTGAATAAGTGAGGTGAAAACTGAGATATCAATACTAGTGTTGGTGGTGGTACTTAGAAAAACCAAGTATGTCTGGAATAGTCCTGAGTGTGAGAAGGGTAGAGTAGAATCAGTCTGAATATATTGCTAGGTCAGGCAAAGTATTTATTTCTGCTTATTCTAGTTTGTCCTAGAAAAATCAAACAAACTGAGGCATAAGTACTTAAAAAGAGTGCAAAATCCTTCTAAAGGTAGAGAAGGATCTGGTGACTATCCATATGTGTCTTTGAGGTGGTATATGTAGCATAAAGTTTCTGCAAGAATATCTTTGATTAGTCATGTATGACACTATGCAGTAGGCAGCTAACTGTGTCAGTCATCAAATCATAAAAGCTTCCTTTCACTTGGTTGTCCTAGAATTCTTATGAATTCTAGGATAATAAATTCCCTGGGTCCGTTAAATTGGATTTGTCTATTGCCTGACTAATAGCTTTGGAGCTATAATTCAGCTGCTGGAACATAGAAGTGCTTGAAGCTGTTCTCTTTTTCTTTTCAAAGTGTTTCAAACTATGGAGCACAAGATCCATTGAGATCAGCCTAGTTGTGATGAATGCCTAGTCTTTGACAATTCAGATAGATACATCAGGGGAGTAGGACTTATTTCTGAATTGTCAATGGTCTGAGGACAAGTAGTGGAATCTTCATGAGTTTTCAAAATCATGAATGTTTTGTTCCACCTAGGGAAGCCTATTGGGTAGGAAAGCAGATGCCCTCCATGTTAGTGTTCACTGCAGTCTTTGAAGAATGAGTTACTTGATAACAGCTTGAGCAGGATTAAAGCACAAGAATTGTCCATACAAGCAGATGATCAGTTAAAACAGAAGCTTGAAAAGAAGTTTGACAATGGTTGTGGAGAGTGTCATAGAGAATTATTTAGAGGAGGAATAAAATGACTGCTTGCTTCAGTGAGGAATCTTTTGAGATTAAATAAAAGAAATTTATATTGGACCTATTAAGAACAGTTTCATGACTTTATCCAAAAGAATTCAGCAAAATGTAAGTACAAATGGAGAAGGCTAATGATTCACATAAGCAAGGATAAGAAAGAGCATGTATCGATAGAGGACAGTGTACTATATTATCTAAATATAAGGCCAAGATTGGGAAGGAAGGAAAGTGAAGCTGGAATAGAGGCAATAATTAGGGATTAAGGAGAGTATTGAAGAATGCAAGACCTGAAGCTTTAGTTGAGGGTGATGAAAACCTTTAAGAGGAGTGGGACTTATGAACAACAGATGTAATGATAAAGAAATTTCAAAAATTTTGATCATAGAAGTGTAACTCTTGAGAAGAATAGAGTTCTGTAAGGTACCAAAAGAAAGGCCATATTTATGGAATCTACTTTGTACCAGGCACTGTACTAATCACTTTACCAATATTATGTTATTAGATTCACACAACTCTGGGAGGTAGTTCAGTTACTATCCACATTTTACAGATGAGAAAACTAAGGCAGACAAAGGTTAAGTGACTTGCCTAGTATCACATAATTTGTAGGAACCTGAGGCAGAATTTGACCTCAGGTCTTCCTATGTTCTATATACTTTACCACACAGCTGTGGTCACATAGTTTGTATGTGGCAGAGACAGGACATGATTCAAGTCCTTGGTTTTAAGGCTATATTATTTGTTACATACTCGGTACTGCCTCTTAACATAATTTATACATATTTATATTATTTATGTTTAGAATAAATTATTAAGTCACAGTTTGAATGAACATTTTTCCTACTTAAGCAATTCACATGCTTTTGTTTGGAAAATTTGATAAATTGAGCTATATGGGATAAATGGATTTTTAAAAAAGGTTAATAGCATGCTTTTCTTTCTTAGCAAGTTCTCCCTTCACAGTTCATTCATTTTTTGCTAAGGATTTCAGCAGCAGGATGTCTCTGATGTACAACAGTGGCTAAATTAATAAGTAGTAGGTCTACGAAAAAAATTCCCTTTAGACAGTTCTAAAAATGAAATAACATTTTAAATAATACTATCACCTTGTATTCTTATAATTTAATGCAAGCAATAAATACATGTTAATTTAAAAGCTTTTTAATATGTTCTCAAAGTCTAATGATTATATCCAAATGAAGTAAAATATAAAAGGAAAATCTGTCTTGCTTGTTAGCAATGGTTATATCAATAGAATGCAAAAGTAAGCCCTGACTGTTTTTGATGCTTCCAGCTTATTTTCAACTTTACATAACTAAATGAAATGAGCTCTTGTTGACACAATTGGTACACTGAATTTTTAAAAATAAGGAAACAGACATTAATTGCTAATCACAGCCCATATGACATTTGCTTTTTTCACATTTCACATTATTCTTCATTGATTCTACTTTTGTCTCAGCAGCAGCTGATACAAATCTAGAAGTGATAAATTAGTAATGTATCATCAGGAAAGAGGGAGAGATGGAAGAGTCTTCTGACCTGTTTTTTCTTTTTGAAAACGATTTAAGTTCCACAGATTTAATTTTAATTTTCAATTATATCAGGTTGGTGATAATAAAGAGTGTGATGCTTAAGTTTAGTTGTTTCCTAAATTTACTCTAAAATTACTCCAAATTTAGCTGTTACTGCTCTTTTCTTCAGGAAGAAAGGAATTTTAGACAGTTTCATAAGGTTCACAAATGTCTGGGGTTTTTTTTTTTGTTCTTTTGTAATTATTGCTGCAGTGAATAACAAACAGTAAGATAAACTTCTTTAATAATAACGGAATAGAATTGTGTGAGAGCACACTAGATGGCTCAATAAACAGAGCAGCAACCCTGAAGTTAGGAGGACTTGAGTTCAAATCTAGATTCAGGTACTTAATACATCCTAGCTGTGTGGCCCTGGGTAAATCATTTAAATTTAGGGAGACAAAGAGTCAGTAGATTTGTATGATAAATCATGAAATGTTAGCACATGAAAGAAGTTGGATATTATCTAACTCATTTATTTTATAAATGATAAAATAAGCCAAGCCTGAAAAAATAGAATGATTTGCTTCAGTTCCTATTACCCATTAGAGACAGGCCTATTTTTCTGCTCTCCTAATTCCCAGTCCACTGTTTTCAAATACATCATAAATTTTCTGCACTTGCAATGCTGGGAATGTTGGAAGTTGTGAAGTTCTTGTTAATTCTGTATCCAAGATGAAAACTTCCAAGGATGAATAATTGCAAAATGTCTTTAAAATGCTTATGTCAGAATAGCATGAACCCTGGTGTGATAAACTAAGCAATGGAATATCATAAGTTTGTGGATTTAAATGGAATTTAGAAATCATTTCATCCATTAATTTTTTTTTTTTTTTTTTTTTTTTTTTACAGAAGACACAACTGAAATCTAGAAAAGTTCAGTGGTATTGTCCAAGGTTCCAGAGGTAGTGAGTAGCTAAGCCAGAATTTGAACTCAAAATACTTTGATTCCAGTCACTACTTCTTTCAATACCTCTCTCAGATAGAGGAGATAAAATTATGTTTTGGAGGAAGTATTTGATTGAAAATATGGTTAAATTTGTATAATTACAAGTCACATGAAACTAGTTGACTATAATTTATATTTAACTCTATAGCACCAACTACTTTAGCTATCAAATACATGGATTTAATTTTTTCCTAAATTTTCATGTTGCTCTCTCTATAATAATATTTATATTTACATAGCAACTTTAAAGTTTACAAAACAGTTTTTTCCTAACAACCCTGTGAGTCAGCTAAGTGTCAGAACATGGGCTAGTTTTCTAACTGCAAATCCAATGAATTTCCTCTCGTTATACTCACTGCTTTTTACCTATCCAGAATCCCTAATACTGTGGAAAAATTCAGTTTTCTCATTGTAATCTGTGTCTTCTGTCTTCAAATATGATAGCTTTGAAATATAAACTCTATTTGTTAAGTAGAGCTCTATCTTGAAAAGTATTCAGTATTCAAAATTCTGAACCAAGAATACTGCAAGTTCTCAAAATATTTTCTTAGTAATCAAAGGGAGACTGAACATATTCAGAATAATTTTAAATATACTTTAATATATTTTAACTTTAGGGATTTTTTTGGTGGTGGGAAGGGAAACCAGGGTTAAATGATTTACTTAGGTCATATAGCTAATAAGTTTTCTCCTGACACCAGGGCTGCTGCTCTCTTCACTGTACCACCTAGCTACCTGACTTTTTAAGAAATCTTAAAACTCACTTAGCCATAATATTGAACAATTAAATTTTCTATTTCCTGGCCCTACTAGATAGTAAAATATATTTATTTTTAACCAAATTAAAGATTAGGACTTTGGCTCCATACTTGAAATTATTTTATAAATGTGGATTCCTTTTATTGGATTTCCATGTTTTTATTCTTAAGACTAATTCATCTAAATAATCTGAAATTCCTTTGAGAAACACACACATCCACACACATCCACACACATATTATATATATATATAGATATATAGATATGTAGACTCTAATAAGAGAAATTATTTTCTTTGGGGGCAGTGATTTTAAAAGACCGATAAAATGCTGTTTGGTTTCCATATCATGTTCAAGTCCATATTTGGGGAAGAGATATATAGAGAAGGGAAAAGCTAACCAGACCAGGAAAGCTAGCCTAGGTTCATATTCCATATGGGACTATGGGTGAGAGACAGCTGGTTGGACCCAGAGTCAGGAAGACCTGAATGTCAAATCCAGCATCAACCATTTACAAACTATATAACCCTGGGCATATCACCTAATCTCTGTTTACCTCAATCTATAGGAGAAGGAAACCACTCCTATATTTTTGCCAAGAAAACCCTATGATATTATTGTCTTTAAGATATGACTTTCCAGTTTCCAGTTGTTGATATCACAAGACCATAGGTCAAATAATATGTAACCTCTCAGAGTTTCAAATTCATCTGTAGTGTGTTAATAATCATACTTATTCCATTTGACTCACAATCATTGCGATGCTTGAATTTTGTACAACTTGAAGTGATTATACCCTTTGATTGCAAAGAAATTTGAACATTTTTTCCACTAAAAGTTACTCCAAATCACTTCACATTCCTGGTGGGAAGCAGTGCAGTTATTCCCCATTAGCATCCTACTTTAATTCTCTAATGTGTCAAATAAATTAACTGCATTCTCAGAAGTGATGTCAGTGAAGCATCTAGGGCCTATCAATTTGGGAGGGTTTTTGATCTGAATCTCAAGGATTAGCTTGATAAAGTAGAAGAGTTTCATCACCAGGCTGGCTATAAAATAGTGTGATTTTTGGTCACAACTCTTGAAAATTATTTAGTTCAATTTCAGGGGTCCTCAAACTTTTTAAAAAGGGGGCAAGTTCACTATCCCTCAGACTGTTGGAGGAGGGCCGGTCTATAGTAAAAACAAAAACTTTGTTTTGTGGGCCTTTAAATAAAGAAACTTCATAGCCCTGGGTGAGGGTGATAATTATCCTCAGCTGCTGCACCTGGCCCCCGGGCCGTAGTTTGAGGACCCCTGAATTAGATCATTGATGGAAATACACTAATGAAATTGCAGAAACTTTAAGTATTTGAAATAAATCATTCAGTTAAAATACAAATGATTAATACATTAATTGATTAATGATATTATATATAATGAGCAAGCTCACCAGGAAGCTGCAAAGTATTGTGTAGCTTCTCCATGATGTTTGCTCATCTGCTCTGATGAACAAAAAGCCTGAAGCAGATGAAGCCAATAGAGTTTCATCAGTCATCACATATGACTTAACCACAAATGTTGGGGGTAATTTTAGTATACTTTCTATTTTAAATTATGCTACACTTGGCAACTGGAGATTTTTCCAATGATCCTCACAAGGATGGATTTAAATTAGAGAGTAGCTAGTAGAAAAATCTCTAGTCTACAAGGCAGAATGTCTAGGTTCTAGTCCTGGCTTATCATCTAATTATCTGATATTATTATCTAACTAATTAGCTATGATTTTGGGAAGAATACTGACTCTATCTCTGGTTTCCAGTTGTTGTTTCATTTGTAAAATTAAAAAAGAGAGTAAATCTTATAAAGTCTAGCTCTAAAATATTAAATTATGTGATTGGCTAAAGGAAATACAATTTATCCCTTAGTAAATCATTAGTACATAGTACATCATATGTGAAAATTCATGGAAGTCATCAACAAAACGATTACATGTTAATAAAAAGTCAGAGAAAAAGCTCAATTACTTTGAAAAGAATTGGGATCAGAATTCTGGGTGCCAGGATAATAATCATTAGGATATGATAAGCATAACCTGAAAGTACTGTTATTAAATATTATATAGGTAAATAGCAATTTGGGGATTTATGATTTGAGGACTTCATATTTGGGGATTTCATAAATAGGAACAGGGAGCCTACTGTGTACAACCTCTTACCCAAACAAAAAACCCATTGAGTTTTTCTCTTCCTCTTGAAATCATGTACCATGTATTATTGTAAAAATTAACATCAATTTTTACATTTTAGCTGTGAGAAAAAGTACAAAATTCCCTTATTAACACCAACCCAACTTTTAAACTTGCAACAATAAAAGAGGCCAAGAAATTAAATATAATAAAAATTGAAATATTTATTCTTTTGGCTCAATAATAATGCTCACCATTCTTAAAGGGAATAGCAATTTCTTGCATGCAAGTCACCAATACACTTACTACAAGTCAATAGCTTTATAAAAAGATTCTACATTAAAATTTTGCTTGTGTAAGAAAAGCAAATTGTTTTACGTTGGGTAACTATACAATTTTGCTACTTTGCTTTTGTGAATCAAGAGCGTGATCCCAAATAATTTCTGCAACAAGTCTAGAGCAGCATGAATTAAAGAAAATAAGAATTATCTATGTAAATAAATACTGAAAAAGATAAGATGATTATGAAAATGGATAGTGAGTATAGTTAGAAACAAATGAACTGGTCTTTTTTCTCCTAATAATGCACTTTGCATTGTAAAATGATTAGAAATATTGTATCAAAACAAAGGAACCCACAAATACCCTTTCTTTTACTTTTATTTTTGAGAAGTTCTTCACTGAAAAGTATTATGGATTCAAAAATCTATAGCTGCTAATTGCTTTTTTTTTTTTAAGTAAAAGCATAAAGTAAAATAAACTTGCCATGACACCAACCTGAAAATAATCTTCTTATGTACAGAATGCTGACAAATGAAACAATATTTTACAATATTTATATTTAAACATATTTTAAAACAAAAAACGAAGTAAAGTTTTTTAAGCATAATAGGCAATCTGCAAGGTGTTTTCTTAAAATTTTGATAGACACCATATGATAGTCACTTAAATTTGAAAAACAAAACTAAAGAAGCTGTTAAAGGATTGTAAACTATTACTCATGACAGTAGACAGAGGTCTGGTTGAGTATTTGTTTTGATTTTACCACCAACATATGGCTTTCTAGAATAGACATGAAGAATGGAAGAAGTAAGAAGCTATAGCAGCAGCACAGGCAATATTAACATGCGTTAGTGAGAGCCTCCCAACTATGTATAATGAATGATACAGGATACATCATATTTGTTGCTGCACGCTTGCAAAAAAAAATTACACATACTGTGGTACATATTTGATTCATAAGTTATTTATCTGGCCATATATAATTGTTCAAACATGCACCACAGGATAAAATAACTATTTACATAACAGAGGCTGTTTCATTGACAAAAATTCTCAGCTTTGTTGAGAGTAGAAGATGGCTAATAAGCAATACTGCAGGAGAATGTGGAACAACTATTTTCATGTGATATGTTTTGTCCGTTATTTTGCCGAAACAGGTTCCTTCATCTGCTTTCTAGAAAATAACATTCAACCAAAACAATATATAGGACTTTGATTCTTGGAAGGAAATTTGCACTTGCTGAAACAGAATTATTTTCGTTAAAATAATTCATTAAAAAAATTAGAGGAGACTTTACAGGCACATAAAAGTGTTTAGAATGAGATACACACAACAAGCTGAAACACTCCCAGATTTAGGGCTATCTAAGAAATGGAAGCATTGTAAATATTGTCAACATTATGTATCTTTTCCCTCTCTGGGTGTAAGCTAGAATTGTAACGATCACAATAGCAAATAACTTCTACCTATGTAATTGAGGGAATTGTAGAGCATTTTTCTAAAATTTTAATCTTAAAACTTTAAAATGTGAGACACAAAGGGTAGTGAATAACTTGTGAATTAAGAAAATGACAAAACAACTAGGTCAAATCTTGTTTTTAAAAATGGCAAATGTTGCATGTGAAATACAATGAATACAATTACTTGACTAAAACTGTTTGGTGTTTATGTAATCACATTGATCACTTTGCAGAACTTAACTGGTCCCTACAGACTAAGTAGCCATTTCTTTCTTCTCTTCAGCAGTGTCAGTTGGTAGTGAGAACAGAAAACCCCTGTCAGTGTTGTTACCCTGTTTTACAGAGTTACAGTGATAGAGAGGGTCACTTGTCTTGTGAGAGGCACTGACCTTAGGTATGTGTGAAAAAATAAACAGTCAGTTTGGCATAGATCTCCTAAAGGAGTCCAGTTGACACAAACACATCACCTTCACAGGCTGTAAACAATGATCACAAAGAGAGTTCTTTGTTTCTTTACTTTTTATTTTCCCTGACATCTTTCCCTTTACTTCCATTTTCTAGTCTGTCCATTTCAAACTTTTCTTTATCTGGTTTTGTTACACTATCATATGAAGGTGGAGAGGTTGTAGAGGAACTTTCATCTGTCTTTTCTGGAGTAGTGTTACCATTTAGTTTATCAATAATTAAATGTTCTTTACTAGGTAGGTCTACTCTACCTTTACCATTATCATTATTATAGTCATTTGGTACCTTTTTAAGCCTTTGTCTAAAAAGATAGCATTTGAAATTACGCTGAATGATAGCAGCAGAAACCTCTTCTTGTTTCCTTTTCAAAGTAGTTGTAATTGGCTCATAAGAGACTTTGGAAGGATTAGATGCCATAAACCGATCTTCCATCTGTATTCGGAGAGCATCCATCTCCCCACTTTCACCCAAAACACGTTTTGTGAAAGCAAATAAGATGTCAAGGCAGTGAATTCGGTCCCCACTTACCATGGGCAGATCCATGGCTATGAGTTGGACTTTGTTTGGTTTTGCTATAAGAAGAGGAGGATCCAGGGCAGCTGCAAAATCAGAGAGTTTACTATATTCTATGAACTGGGTAGCATCAGGATCAAACTTCTCCCAAACCTCATAGAACATCTCAAAGTCATCCTCACTCAGTGGCTCCGCACTCTCTTCAGTTGCAACACTGAAATTCTCCAGGATAACAGCAATGTACATGTTCACAACCACCAGGAATGAGATAATAATATAACTAACAAAAAAGAAAATCCCAACTGAGGGGTTACCACAATCTCCTTTGACTGAGCTTCCAGGGTGAATTGTGTCTGGGTCACAGTCTGGTGGTCCGCTGTTAAGAATGGGTGCAAGCAAACCATCCCAACCAGCTGATGTGGTAATTTGGAAGAGGCAGATCATGCTGTTGCCAAAAGTTTCAAAATTAAACATATCATCGATTCCATATTCTTTCTTAACATAGGCAAAATTGGACATTCCAAAGATAGCATAGATAAACATGACCAAGAAGAGCAGGAGCCCGATGTTAAATAGAGCAGGGAGGGACATCATCAAAGCAAAGAGCAGGGTGCGAATCCCCTTCGCTCCTTTAATAAGACGAAGGATTCGTCCAATCCTGGCGAGACGGATCACTCGAAACAGGGTAGGGGACACGAAATATTTTTCTATCATTTCGGCTAGAAACATACCTATGGGACAAAGAACAAACTTTTTAATAAGGAAAATTCATCTTTCATAACAGTTCTTTAATCTTTACTAAGATAACATTGAGCTAGAAAATTCTGCAAATTACAGACTTCTACAAAGTGTCATTAACTCAAGCAAATTAATAAAATACTGTTTTAATAAATAGTTTAAAAGTTTCACAGAACAAAATTACATGTTACCCCCCTCCAGTTATAAATCTATAAATATTAAATGTTGCACAAATTATCTAATCTCCCTGACAATATAACCTTATTAAATTTAAGAGATTTATGCACCTATTATATGGAAGTCCCTTAGATGCTAAAGATATTTAGATGAAATGTGACATAATACCTGACCACAAGGAACTTATATTCTAACACTAAGGAGAAAGATATGAATAAATAAAAATAAAAGAAAGTACATAGTGAGAAAAACAGAAATATCCAGGCAAAATTCTTTAAGAAAATTTGATGTGTAATCCTTATAGCTAGGATATTAAAAGAAAACTTTACAAAGGATGTAGCCTTAATAGTCATTGAAAAAGAATTTCAGCAGGTGTAGAGGTAGACAGATTATGGTCTCAGAAGGGCATATACAGATACAAGAAGGTTGGATGGAGTGAAACAAGAGAACAGTCAATTGCCCTGTCTAACTGAAGCATAGAATCCTTATGGAGGAATGACTTGAAAGAAGCTTGATAAAATAAGTTGGAATTATATTGGGAGGATCTTAAAATTCTAGCAAAGGAATAACAGGGAATATGACATAGTAGTTAGAAGTCTTTAGCTCTTACCCACAGCTTCTTAAACACTAATGAAACAACAAGTTGGGCAAAATAGGAAACTACTGAAAGCTTTTGAGGAGAATGGCATGGACAAACTCATGTTTTATTCTAGTTGATGTGAGAAGAATGAATTAGAGAGGGAAAGGGGTCAGGTAAGGAAGGGAGAATAGGAGACTGTGAGAGGTAAAAATAACTCTGCCATCACCAGCAAGAGGGAAGGGAGGAAGACCAGCAGGTTTTAACAAATATAAATTTACATTTGAAATTATTGAGTGTGAGGTGCTGATAGATTGCCCATTCAGAGGAAGATGTATAGTAGACAGTTGGAATAAAAATATAGAACAAACATGGAAGAGTGGATAAAGAGATAATGAGGTTTATTAAGACTTGGGTTCAAATATTTCTTCTGAAACAGATCTATTTTTTGAACTTGGGTAAGTCATAACTTTTTAGTATCCCAGACTAGTAGCATCAAACTCATGTAGAAATGGATCCCTGTTGTTGACATAGAAAACCACAAATTAACAATATCTATCTTGCATTATATTTTTATGTATTTTTTACATATTTCTCAATTATGTTTTAATCTGGTTCAGGTTCATTTGAAAGTTTTGCTAGTATAAGTTTTGATGCCTCTAATTCAGAGAAGTCTCCAGGACTAATTATAGAATAGCGGTCAAGTAGCTTTGGTGTAAGGAGTTTTCTTAACAGGAGATCCCCATATCTACAAAATCACACACAAAATCACAAACATAATTTGACATGAACAGATTATTATATTTATTATTATGCTATTATTTCTACTGTCACAAAACCTCTGTATTTTCTCTTTGTAGTTTTACTCCACACACTACTGCAATATCAGTGGGTATCTGGTCTTTCATTTTTTTTTTTAATATTTAGCCATGTAACCTACTTTCTTTCTTAAGTATACATATCTTTGATGGTGTCCTTCTTTGTAAGGGGATTAACATTTTATTTATTAATGCGAAGCAAACAAAAACTTTTATTTTCTCTCTCTGTGTGTGTGTGTGTGTGTGTGTGTGTGTGTGTGTGTATAAGAGAGAGAAGAGGGAGGGAAGGATGGAGGGAGAGAGAGAACAAGAATGTCTCTATTACTCAACCATTTTGTTATTATCTTTAAATGCATTTGAGTAACAATTAAAGAGCACCACAAGAGATATGTGGCCAAGAGATATGTTGCCAAGTAAAACAAGATATATATTGTTTTACTAGGCAACACACAATTCCTGTGGAGTTTTATTCGCTTCAATTTTTGAAATGTTTCAGGTATACAGACTTTCAGGAATTTAGCTGGAGTTAAAATTAATTTTATTGCTCTGAGTCAGATGAGTGTGTGCAGTCTGGGATTATGAGTTGGTATTTGTATAAAAGAGGTCAAAATGGACAATCTTGGAGAGTTTTTCTAGTTTCCTGGCTTGGTAATGGTGATAACAGTTATTATTGCACTAAAAAAGTTTTAGCCCTCTTGAGCTAGGAAGAGAGGGACCAGCTGTTGAGAGTCACAGAGATTATTTTAGTATTCATAAGGTGAGAGGGCCTAGTATCACAAAAGTAAAAAACTTCACACCCTAAAGATATAACAAAAGTGTAATGGAGAATTATGAAGGTTTGCACTGACCATGTGTATATAGCCTACATATGTTTGCTCTAGTCATATGTGTTTCTGATTTTTCTATTCCTTCTCAGATGTTCCTTGGTCAAACATGTATGTGTATTCCATGAATGTTTCTTGCTCATGTGTGTTCTTTCCATGTGTGCTTTCACTCAGTGGAGATGTGGTAACTTGTGGAAAAATATACCCCAATTGTATGCATGGAGATAACTTTTCTATTAATCTCTTCATTTTCTAAGTTATTTGATTAAATGTATTTTGTATCCTCTGGTTGATTAATAAAAATAAATCCAATTAGTGCTCATGAATTATAGATTTGAATGAGTGCTATCCAGGACAATTCTGACAACATGCCATTGCATCTGGGAAACTTCTTATATGAGAAGTTCCTATGTGCCACATGAAATTAAATATCTATATTCTTAAGATGTTTTGTGTTATATATTTTTGATACATACTGCACATTCTACAACAAAAGATATACACATATACATACACATATATAATTAGATAAATCAAATTTAGCATCTTATTAGGCTTCATTTTCACCTCTATTATTAGGTCTCTCCTAAAACAAAGCATATCTTACCCACAATGGAAAGGATGACCACCACAAAATCAAAAATGTTCCAGCCTATGGTAAAGTAGTAATGGCGGAGGGAAATCATCTTCAGCACACATTCTCCAGTGAAGAGGACAATGAACACCAGGTTAATCCGGGACAGAATGCTAGTCATATCATCACTCTGGTCATCGGTCTCCACCATCATGGTGACCATATTGAGGCAGATTAGAATCATGATGCTGATATCAAAGACTTGTCTGGTTACAAAATCAAAGACCATGCCCTGGAATTTATTCTGCAAAATATAGAATGTTACCTTTCTAGTAAAAGGAAGGAAATTAAAAGGAAAATTAAAGAATTTTAAATACAATATAATGACAAAAAATGTGCCCTCTGCATTTGAGTAGCAGGACCAGCACACAAAAGTGGCTTTTCCTAAATCATAATTATTCCTTTTATACATACACATTCTTGAGTTCCTTCCAATTTTTTTTCTCCATTTCTTTCTCTTTTTCTGGGCTGGTTGTGTTACTGGAGAAACAAAGTAATCCAGTAACAAAGCATCCACTAAAAGCACAATAATGATAAAAACCAAAGCTTCTTTAAACTTTCATGAACTTTCTTTAGTTTCATGAGAAACAATGAATTGATCAGAAACTGAGCAATTAACTGAGTCTGTTTTCTGTCTTAGTATCTCTAGCACCTAGCATAGTGCTATCCACATAATGGTTCTGCATATTTGTCTGCTGAACTGGAATAAATTGTTATTTGTCAAATATGAGATGTAAATGGAAACATCTAGTGGATGTCTGCACTAGATGTGAAGAGTGGGGAAGGCAGAAGTCACTCTTTTATGGACTTCCTTATGATTTTGATGTAGGTGCCATCTCTACTTCTCTCTATTTCCATAGGACCTTGGAATCAAACATGTTAACAATATTGATGGATTCTTTTCTGAAACAATGAATGAATTAAAGTTTGAATTTTAATTAGAGAAAGGATATTTCCTATCCAAACTGGTAAACAGAGAAAGACAAAATAAATCAATAGAAGAGAATTATATATAGACGCTGAAAAGGGACAAACTCCAGACAGATGGTAATGTGGAAGTAAGTCAGGAGGTCAAAAACTGACCATATGATGGTAGAATCAGGTAAAGTTTTTGTGGTGTGGCATGGGCTAGTTAGGATGGGGGAAAGGAAGTTTAAAAAATGAAGCAGAGTTAACACTTAGGTTACAGTCATATATCTTTTCCCCAAATTCTTTCAACTCTTGAGTTTACATGAAGACATGCTTTTTTTGGTCTAGGGATGTGTAAATTTTGGGCATCACTAGCCCCAGATTACAAATGGGCAGTTTCAGTTTTTGGAAGCTGATAATTCGTAGTCATATTCAGCATAAGAGCAATTCTTCACTCTTTAATATACCTTACAAAAAAGAGCTATATATAGATTATACCCCCAAATTTGCTTCATTTATATTAAATTCTCCATGTCGATATGTCCATAGTACAAAGAATTATTCTTACTGCTGGTCTAGGGATAGGTTTCTGGGGTTTCTTCGATCCTAGTTTCTTCATTGCATTATAATATTTTTTCTGTTCCTCTGTCATAAAGATGTCTTGACCTCCAAAGTAAAGAAATATTATGAAAACTGGTTACAATCATTGAAATGTTTAATGCTACTAAAATTATTTTGCTATAATACATCTGAAATGCTAGTCAACTTGAATAGGTTTTTAAGTTTTCATGTTTGCATTCTGAGATACTCATCTAAGTGTAATGCTTTCCAAATATAAAAGGTGTGAAACTTCAAGCATATGGGACATTTATAGAATAAATAATACAGTGATTGCTTGCCTTCAAGCCAAGAAATCTAATTGTAAAACCTGACTTTGCCACTAATTGTATGACTATGGATCATTGACTTCTTAATTTTTCTTTTCTGTAAAGTGAGAGTGACAATATGGTCTATTTCATAGGATTGTTGTGAAATAATTGATTTGTAAAACTTAAAGTGACACATAAATGCTAGTTATTATCTTATAAATAGGAAATAATAATAATTCACATTCTTTTGCAGCACATTTGCATTAGATAAACTTATAGCATATGAGAGAACTTACTTGTTTGTTTAAAACATTTGGAGAACCCTTGGAAATATAAGCTTCTTTAGCTTTTCAAGACCTTTACTACCTGACTTCACCCTACCTTTCTAGCTATATACTCTCTCCTTACCTCATCCATGTAGAATTATTTTCTTCTTTATATCACTCAGCTCAAGTACTACCTTTTAAATAAAAGTCCTCCTGATTCTTCTAACTATTGTAGCTTTCCTTCTATAAAATTACTGAATTTAATTTTATATCAATTGTGTATGTGCTTTTATCTGTACATGATATCTCCTCTCATAAAATGTCAGCTCCTTAAGAGCAGGGACTGTTTCATTTTTGTTTTTGTATACATAGTGCCCATCACACTACCTGTATGTTCTAGTAGGTAGTTAATAAAAATTTATTGATTGACTGATTAACTGTAATAAATTATGATTTAAATTCTTTTTTAGGCAGACTTTAAGAGTAAATTCATAATGATTTTTTTGCTCTGACATAAGCATATACTCCATCCAATAGCACAATTTGTTATATTTTATTCTGTAGTTTTTTTTGACATTTATCTTTAAATAATCTCATAAGCAATTTGTAAATTTTTGAATATAATCCTAAAACAAAGCCACTAGGTTCCCCTTCTGCAATAGTGTGAGCTTTCACTGTTTTTCAAGCACCTATTTGACATCAGTTCTTTCAAACCCAGGATTTTGACTTGATTGTGCAATAGGGGAAGTAATGGGAAATTCTTAAGTGGGAAATAGAATCTAGAAAGCATTTTTCTTTGTCACTTAACCAATTTCTATATTTCATACAATTGGGATGGAATATGGAAGAGGCAGTCTGTCAGTTAATTTTTTGTGGTGGACAATGTAGGTGTTAGTTGTATTACACTAAGTGGAGAATACCTTCATCTAGTTGAAGTCCTAAAACCAAAACCATTTGATTATAATCAGAGCTGGTCTAGTAGGTATAGGAGTCTTATAGAGTTACAACCCAACCTATAGATTGGTAAAACGTGAAATACTTATCTTTTTTTTTTGCTGATTGAAGTTATCTATGATGACACCAATAAATAGGTTCAGGGTGAAAAATGACCCAAAAATGATAAAGATGACAAAGTATAAATACATATATAAATTGACTTCATATTCAGGTTGTTGCTTTACCTAAACAAAAAGCAAGCATACAATAAGCATTCAGTTGATAGTCATATGAAGCAAGTATCTTTTGAGTCTGGAGCAAGTTAATTAACATAAAAACAACTTCTGTCTTACAAAATCTTTATCTGAACTATGTTTCAAATTTCTACCCTCTACCTTATTAAGAGTTCAGATATGAATTTTTCTGACTGACTCAAAGTGCACAATACCCACCTTATTTCCCAACTTGGCTTACATGTAGCAAACTCATCCCAAATTCTCTTCCTATTATGAGCAACTTTTCTAGATTGGACATTCAGCATCTTTCCCATTTAGTCAGAAAATTTTTCTTACAACAAGTGTATGTACATTTCAAAATGTAATGCTTAAAACAACTGTGATATTATAATTTATAATATTCTGAGTACTCAATTTAGGAACTGTTATTTTTGTGCATTTTTTTAAAGAAAAATACAGCAGATATAAATAGTATATAAATGATACTTACTTCTCGTGAATCAACAGCTGCATACATAATATCCATCCATCCTTTAAATGTGGCCTATAAACAAGACATATTTAAATTCTACAAGAAAACCTTTTCAAAAAAATAAATGGCACTTTCCCACACAATTACTTGATAGTCTATTTTAAATAACTATTTTCATCCATTATTTTAAGAGGTTGTTATAAAACAAGCTATGCAGTTGTAGTCAGAATTTTGCCTTCTTTTATTTATTCTTGGAAACATTTTCCATTTCTGTTCTAAAAACTGCAAATCCAATGATGGTACATATATTATGTTTTATGCATACAACCATTCAAAGGATTAAAATTATTAATACCAAATTGAATTAAATGCTGATATTTTCTATGTCTACACACCACTGATTCTAGTTCACAGTTACTAGTTAATTTTTACAGCAAATAATAAACAGTATTCAATATCAAACAACATCAAATTCAACATCAAATCAACAATAAAAGTAATTATTAAGTGCTTTCCTGTATGCAAGACAGTGTACTCAGTGCAAAATATACAAATAAATAAACAATTCCTGCCCTCAAAGAATTATATTCTGCTGGGAGACAGGAGGTAAATATAGGATGTGGACATAAAGTACCATTATATACAAGCTAATACACAGTAGCTTTAAGAGGGAAAGAAGAGGAAGAATTGTGAGGATGAGGGATGGCCATGTTTACATATCAACCGATGAATTAACTTTTGATCCTGGAAGCATAAGGATTCACTGAAGCTGGTTGAGCAGAACAATAACATGATTAAACCTTTGTTTTAGGAATTTCAACCTGTCATCTGTATACTAGAGAGGACAGATCATAGTGGAGAGAGACTAATTGTAGAGAGACCAACAGGAAATTAATAAATTGGAGGAAATTCTGTTAAGGGACTGAATGAACTAGGATGATTGTAGTATGATGAGAGAAGGAAGCAGATCTGAGAGATATTGTGGAGATAGAATCAGCAAGACTTGGACAACTATTGCATATGGATTGTGAGGAGAAGTTTAGAGTCAAGGTTAACTTTAAGGTTGTGAAGATAACTGGAAGAATGATGTTAATCTATGTAGAAATAGGGATATTTGAATGAGGAATGTGTTTGGGAGGAAAGAAAATGCATTCACTTTGGGACCCATTGAATTTGAGATGATTAACAAGCAGTTGATGTAAGAATGGAAAGGTAAAGGATTTATATATACACATATACATTGTATATATGTATATATATATGTACTTATATAATATATAAAGATCCATTTAAACACACACACACACACACATATGAAGAGAGTTAATTAAATTTAGAGGAATAAATGAGATTCCTGGAGGTCCTAGGAAAGAGCTCTAAAGCATGACCATGGTGAGAGGCTATGCTTTGGATGATATAGAAATGAGACTGGGGAGTAGTAATACAAGAAGGAAGAGGACCAGAAGAGAATAGTGTCATGAAAAGCCACAGAGAAGAAAATAAAAGGGGAGGGTCTACATTGTCAAAAAGATGAGGACCGAGAAAAGGTTATACATTAGGAATTATCGAGACACTAAAAGTTTGGAGAAAGCAGTTGAGATTGGTAACCATATTTAAGGTTTAAAAAGTAAGTGTAGTTCAGAAAATGGAAGCAAAAAGTGTAGATGGCTTTTTCTAAAAGTTGGAACTGTAAAAGAGAAGAGAAAAATATACAGTAAAAGTTTTGAGAGAATGGCAGACGATTTAATATTGTTTAAAAATGAGGACTCCCTCATGGGCATATCTGTAAACATCAGAGAAGAAGCTTGTGGGACAAGAGACAGCGAAGATTAAAGAGACAAAAAATGATTGAAGGAACAATTTATGGAAGTTGAGAAAAGGGGAAAGAATCAAGAATATAAATAGAAGGTTTGGCTAAAAAAAAAAAAGGTTGTCAGAAACTAAAATGAAGACAATGGTGGGGAATAATGTTTAGGAGATTTAGGTATAGATAGGAAAAAAAGAACATCATTAGAGGTAGCCTTTTGGTAAAATCTAAGGAAAGATCCTCTCCCAAGGGGTAAAGAAAAGGGGTGGTATTTGAGAAGAGAGTTCTGTTTTGAACAGAAGCTATGGAGAATGTAATTGTGATTAAACTAGGAAAAAGAATTAGCTTACAGATGTCAGTTAGACTAGAGTTAGATAACAAATATTTGTTATCTAATATCTAATATCTAATGAGCCTGGTCATGTGTTTTCCTACAGTGGTACTCACCAACACACAAATGTCAGTGGAGAATTAAGAAGTAGAGGTTTGGCAAGATGAAGAATGATACAATATTTGGGCAAAGTATTCAATGGTAGATGATAGTGTAAAGTAAAATTGCTAAAACATAAGATGAAAACTATAAAAAGAAGTAAATGTGGCTAACACAGAAGTAATGAATGACTAGGAAAATAGCAAAAGAAGTATGAAGTGAATGGAAATCATGATGAAGACAAAGAAGAGCCTTAAGAAGAGTTTAAAAAAAGAGATGAAAGAAGTTGTAGTCTAAATGATGAATTTCAATAAAGAATCACTGTAGTCAAGATGTCTAAACTATTTGTAAACATAGGCAAAACCTGTGAGCTCATACTAGGTTTTTTACCTTATATCATAATCAAATAAATATGTTTATTCTTGTCTAAGAATGATAAGCAGAACCTAGATGATGCAGTAAAGCTTAAAATAAAGACTGTTCTCATCATCAAAAATGAATTGGAGACCATAGAACATTTAAAAGTAATTAATGAGCCATTTTCTTCTCAAAGCTCAGTTTTCTTTTTTTTTTCAAATTTAAACCAAAAACAGTAGACATTTATTCCTCAGATTTTTGTGCAAGAATATAGAGATGCATCAGAAAATGGACAGGACAGAATCTCAGGTTCTAAAAGTGTTGCAAAGCTCAGTTTTCAAGTGTGAAGAATTCAAACTGAATTAACATCACATATTTCTCCATCACAAATTTTTAACAGTCATAAAGCCCATTGCCATAGAGGAAAGTTTATACTTAAAAATAAGAATCCATCATTCACTTTAGTACTGCTGATCACAACCATATAAGCAGATTAATAGGTACTTACCACTTGAAGCAGGGCAAGGTATCCAGCTCCAACATTATCAAAGTTTACTTTCACATTTTTCCACCTTGCCTGATCTCCAAGAGCTTGACAATCAGTAAAATTGTTGACTTCCTTAACTTCAAACATCGCATCAGTTGTGACATTAACACAGTGGTAGAATTTGCCAGCAAATAAATTTACTCCCATGATGCTGAAGATGAGCCAGAATATGAGACAAACCAACAGGACATTCATGATGGAGGGGATAGCTCCAACCAAAGCATTCACAACCACCTACCTCAGAAAAAGGAAACAATGCATTAAAAAAAATAAAACACCTTTTTTTTTTTTAACTTGACTTCTATTTTATTTCCTTCTAAAATAGCATTGTGCAAATTTTTAATAAAAACATATATAAAAGAATTGAATCTTCCATCATCAGTGTTTAAAATAAAATAAGTATTTGGTAAATATAAAAAAGTGACAGAACTTAAGATCGATAGTATATTTAGAAAGCAATAATATGCCAAAGTATGAAAAAGAAATAAAGAAAAACCTGGTAGTAAGATGGAGTCATAAAATGTTTGTATGCTGGAGAAAAAAAAAGAAAGAGACATTAAATATCAACAAAAGAAATTAAAATTAGCAAGCAAAACAAATTAATTTGCAAAAAAACTTAATACATGAAGTTAATGAATCCATGAGGGGATGGTTATACAAAGGACTTTCATAAATAAGCTAGGTGTTTTATATACCTTCAATTTATATTTTCAGATGTTAAAATGTTCAGAATCTGAGAAACATTGATGAGAATTTGTTTTCTTTATACTTGGTTGTTCATAGTTTCTATAAAGTATATTGCAATAAAAGTGAGTTTTCTTCTGAAGACATAACACTATTGCTCCTAAGTGTAAGGGTAGAATTTAAGGTATTGTTCAAACATTTTGAATAAGGAACATTTTACTTCAAGTAAGTCTTATTTAAGTAAGACTGATATAATGAGTAAGGAAAATAATTTAATTTTATCTAATAAAAGCAGGGTCAAGAGTAAGTTATTGGAATTTAAAAGATTTATGTTGAGCACATAATAAATCAGACTACTTCCTCAGTGATTATAATAAACTCTTTAATTGAAGAGGCTAGGGAATATAGCAGATAGACCCTAAGTTGTGATGTCAGACTGGATATCATAATCAGAGTTAAATGTTTACTAGCTGTGAGACCCTGGAAAGTTATTCAATCTGTCTGTAAAATAGGGATAATAATAATAATAATAATAATAATCCTACCTCCTAGGAGGGCAGTTAAGTAGTGTAGTAGATAGAATTGTTGGGTCTGGAGTCAGGTAGACTCACCATCCTAAGTTCAAATATAGCCTCATATATGTAGTAGCTGTGTGACCCTGTGTAAGCCACATTAGTCATCTCTGCCAAGAAAATCCCAAGTGTGGTTATGAAGAGTTGTACATAACTGAAATGACTGAACAACAACAACCTTCCTAGGATTGTTGTAAGGATAAATTGAAAAAAAAAATGTGAAAATCACTTTACAAGCCTTAAAAAGTATATAAATATTATGTAAATGGGCAGGTAGGTAAAGCACCAGGCCTGGAGTCAGGAAGACCTGAGTGCAAATGTGTTCTCAGAAACTTACTAGCTGTGTGACCCTCGCAAATGACTTCACTCCATTTGCCTCAGTTTCCTCATCTGTAAAATGAGCTTGAGAAGGAAATGGCAAACCTCTCAGTATGTTTGTCAAGAAAACTCCACAAGGGGTCACAGAGAGTCAGACATGACTGAAAAATGACTCATCAACAATCATTAAATTCATGGGTCAGTAAACTAAGGCCCAAGAATGAAATTTGACCTCTTTCCTGTTTTTTTTTTTTTGAACAGTTAGCAGCTTGTGAGCCATATAAAAATAAACAGCAAACTAGATTTAGCCCCCAGTATGTAGTTTGCCAATCTTTGCTAGAATATATATGTAAAACAAACAATGGATTCAAGAACTTCAAAACCCTCAATTTAGGAAATATAATTTTGAATCTATTCTCCTAGCACTTACTATGTGACCATGGGCAAATCACTTAACCTGAATCTCCTATGTAAAATTGGAATTAATAACAATTCACAAGATAGTTGTGAAGGCCAAATGAGAAACTACAATATAATTCGCAAAAAAGTAAAATGTAATTATGATCTATTTTTATTTTGAATCAATTAGATAAAATATGCAAACTAAAAGTATTTTTCATTTATCATTTTACTTATGTAGAAATTGAAAACTATAACACAAGGAGATCATTTATTCTTATGCAGAAATTTTGTGCTGAAATTACTTTCATAGTAATGCATATTTATTTTATACAATTTCAAATATTGTCCAGAGTTGTTCTATTTACAGTGTCAGTTAAAAGGGTGCATATATACTCTTCAGATTAGAATAAAAGTAACAAGAAGAAAGTAAAATTAGATTCATTGTTTATTCAGAGGTCAAGAATATAACTTAGAACCAATTGTACAGATAGTTAATGCAAATTATCTCCAAAGTCGGTTTTATCTTTAGTTTCTGAACAACTTCCTTTGTTGCTTTGATCTTAAAACTATTATCAAGACGCAAATGTTAGGCTTTTTTCTTTTACATTTTAAGAAATATATGTATAAGTACTTAGAAATTATTTATCTTTATTACTAACTTTTTGAGAAATCAGAATATCATCTGTGGAGAAGAAAAAAGCAATTTTCTAAGGTTTTTACTATGAATTTACTAGCTGTGTGATCATGGAAAAATTGTTTCCCCTTTCTGTGCCTTACTTTCCTACTTTGTAAAGTGACTGGGGTTGAATTAGATGATTTCTTCCCACTAAATCCTAAATTCTTCTCATTAACTTAAGTAGGAAATATGTATCAAAATGAGTTAGTGCAATATGTATGGTTGCATGTAGCCTTTTATGGGCTAAGCGCTGTGATTTTGATGTAGTGGAAAGGCTAGTGATCTGGGAGTCAAAAACCTGATGTTTAGTCTTAGTTCTTCCAGTAAGTGAGTGTAAGATTTTGTCTTATTCGTATAATCTATTTGTGATTTAGGTGGCCCATGATGAATTTGAGTTATGTTCTGTGATTTTCTGATTCTTTGCAATAATAAGAGGGATAAATTAATTACACTTGTTACAATGCTCATTTTAATACTTATTTGTTAAAATATCATTTGAGGAATTTTGATTAATTTCTTACCCTCATTCCTTCAAATCGGGACAATGCTCTCAAAGGTCTTAAAGCTCTTAGAGTTCGAAGGGATTTGATGGCACCAAGTTCCGAGTAGCCTAGAGCATTAGCTACCAAGCTAACCAATGATACCTATGCATATCAAAAGACAAAGATAGGAACTTTAATTAAGCAATTCTACCATAGAATAATAGCAAAGGGTATAAATAGCCATATATCAAAAAAGGGAAATATATCTACTTTTAAAAATCTAACATTTTTTCAGAATGTAATCATGTAATGTTTTTTAACTGACTGATTAAAACCATGCACAACTAATTGGTTTAACCTTTTTAAACTTTGGTTTCTTCATTTGTAAAATGATGATAACATTTTTAATACCTCCCTCCCTTAGAGGGTTTTTGTGTGAATCAGATGCACATATTTAAGTAAATTGTTTTGTAAATGACAGCTATTATTATCAGTCTTATATAAAATTAAATTACTTAATTAGTTGGATTAACTATAGACCCCACTAAATGTAGCTCTATATCTCTATATAATTCCATAAAGATTTTTAATTGATTACTTAAATATTTAATTTAATCTGTTTTGTTGATGAGTGTACTCTTTCCAATGTGTAGAACACATATTGTCTCACCTTGGCTTATTTTTTTCCTATGTCCTTTCATAAACCCTCCATAGAGGATCTGCCCAATGTGTGAGGTTTTTTAATACACACACACACACACACACACACACAAACATGTGTGTATTACTTTTTGTTACCACTTAATATGGAATTTCATTTTTCTGATCACACATCTCTTTAATGTTGTCAATTGTGCCATTTCTTTCATGAAATTTATTTCTGCTATTAGCAGAAAACACTACACTGAAGCCTACTTACACCTACCATGTATTTCTCTATTGTCTTAATGGTGACCTGCAATTTTACTTTTTCAGGACAATGTATTCCACTATTCGCATTCTCTTTCATTTTTAATATGGTAAAATCTGATAACTATATCCCCTTTTAAAAATATTTTTCCTTCAGTAATTTCAAGATGGTTTACCGAATTACAAATCACAAATACCTGAAATACCTTATGGTAATCTATCGAATTTAGCCAAAATCAGCCTAGAATTTATAAAAGTTAATGTGAGGTAAATAGCAATCACAAAGGTCTCAGTGATTGAGTTAAAGCAGATCTTATATCACTCAAAAGTTCTTGTTAAGATATCTTGAATTAATTACCTTTGTAAATTTTATGGTGAATTTTCCCCAACCATTTTAAACTGAGTACTGTAAATCCAAAATAAATTTATAGCCTGAGAATTATAACCTAAAACCAGAAACAATTCCAGAAACTCTCCAAGAACAGGCAAGTCCCCATAGGATTTTAGCCTGAGGAACTTTAAATATTCAAGCCTAAAGGTTTTCTATGGTTAACCCAGGACAGATCTGTGTTCAAGCATTGGTAGTTGGAAAAAATACATATAGTGATAAGAAAGCATTCAAGCATGAAAAATAAAGAAGCAAGATTTCCCAAAGAGAGGGAGGGGAATAGTAATCTTGAAAAACATATCATATTCAAATCTCATAAATGTGTATTGTGCACTAGTTACAGACAGGATAATGGTGCTAGCTGGAGTGTTGCATGTCTTTAGATTGAAGAAGACCTAGTTTCAAATGCTGCTTCCAGTGTTTACTAGTTGTGTGACTAGGAAAGTCACTTAATCTCTTTGAGTTTGCACAACTAAGACTATAAATTATTTTTTTTTGCAACATGCCTTAGTGGAGATATTTCACATACCAACAAAATCCCAGGTCCTTAGCATATTGAATTATGTGCAAAACACTATTGGGTACAAAGAGAGATTTCCCCCTCCTTCTGATTACACCTGGGATATCTTTGATATCAGGAATTCTCCATGAGGTTCAGCACTGACCCTGCAACTTACAGGCTGCAAGAGAGAGTCAACTGGGATACTGAGAAGTAAGTGCAGGTTTGTGAAATCTGTATGTGTTAGAGGTAGGGACTGAAGCCAGGTCTTCCTGAAGGAAAGCTTGAGTCTTTAGCTGCTCTGTCATGCCACCTTTCACCAGCAAAAATTCAAAGGTTAAATAACACATAGTCCCTTTTCTCATGGAGTTTATGACTTTGTTATAAAAATATGATTATAAACCTCAGAACCATTTCAGGGGCACATTCCCACCATAATTGCTACCACTGTTAGTGGGGTGAGAGTTGGCAAATGTTGCAACAGGAGAAAGTTCATAGTAACTGTTTTCCAGTTAGGTATTTGGATGCCACAGAGTTCAGGGACTCTGGGAATCAAGAAATTTATAAGGTGTAAAGCATACTCTTATTTCTCCATTGCTCAGATGCTTAGCTGATCAATATCTTATAAAGATGCACAAAAAATATAAAGGCTTAAATCAGGCCTCATTATTTAATTGAAAATTATTATGTATAGAAATCTATAAATTAAATGACTACCATCATTTATAGGTTGGTAATTAGGAACAGACTGTGAAATAGAAGGCAATGTGAAAAGATTACTTTTTCCATTCAAATTACTGTACAAGAAATTTTATAATTTATTTAATTACAATGCCTTTATTTTGTTATTACTTGTAAAAAAAAGGTATTTTTACATAAGGCAGAAACTCCGCCCTAGATGTTTTCCTGAACCCCAAACCCATATTACCAATTGCTTTTTGGACATTTTGATATATACCATGGTCATTTGAAACCAAATATGTCCTGAAAAGAACTCATATTTACCTCTAATCTCACACCTCTTCTGAACTTCCCTATTATTTCCAAGGACACAATTATCCTTTAAGACATCCAAGTTCACAACCTTGATGTCATCTTCAACTATTATTTTCACACATCTGACATATTCAATCAGTTTTCTGATCTTGTTTTCTATCTCTATGACACCTCTAGCATATATTTCTTTCTCTCAAATAAAATAAGCACTGGCATAATTGAGGCCCTTATCTTGTCTCAGAAGGATTATTTTAAAAGTTCCTAATTGGTTTCCCTGCTTCAAGCCTCTTCTTGGAACTCCAGCAGCCAAAGTGATTTTCCTAAAGCTCAGATCTGACCATGTCATTTTCTCCTGCTCAAAAAGCTCCAGTAGTTCTATGTTGCCTCTAAGATAAAAATATAAATTTTCTTGATAAATTTTTTAGACTTAATAGTATTTTTCCAATATAGTTTTCAACATTCTTTGTAAGATTCAACAAAATCTTTGTAAGATTTTGAGCTCCAGATTTTTCTCCCTTCTTTCCCTCTCCCTTTCCAAAGGCAGCAAACAATCTGATATAGATTATACATGTCAAATCATGTTAAACATATTTCCGCATTAGTCATAGGGTGAAAAAAGACTCAAGAAAAGTAAAGAACCACAAGAAAGATAAAAACAACAAAAAAGGGAAAATAGTATGCTTCGATCTGGATTCAGACTCTATAGTTCTTTCTTTTGATGTAGTCAGCATTTTCCATCACAAGTCCCTTGGAACTGTCTTGGATCACTGCATTGCTGAGAAGAGCTAAGTTTGTCATAGTTCCCTGATCAATATTTAAAGCTCTACATAACCTAGGCATTTCGTTTTTTTCCCTTCAATCAATTCCAATTATATGCAAAGATAGTTTTCAATATTCATTTTTTAAGATTATCAATTCCAAATTTTTTCTCCCACCCTCCCTTATCCTTCCCCTTTTCGAAAGAGCAAGCAGTCTGATATAGATTATACATGTACAATCATGTTAAATATTCCCACATTAGTCATATTGTGAAAGAACTTAGGACAAAAGAGGAAAACCACAAGAAAGATTTTTAAAAAGGGGAAATAGTATGCTTCAATCTGCATTCAGACTCCATAGTTCTTTCTCTTGATATGGTCAGCATTTTCCATTACAAGTCCCTGGGAATTATCTGGGATCATTACATTGCTGAGAAGAGCTAAGTCTATCACAGTTGCTTGATTGGTATTTAATGCTCTGCATAACCTAGGTATTTCTTACCTCCTTGGCCTTCTTACACATAATTCCTACCTACATTGTGTTCCAGTCCTATTTGTCTCACAGTTATTTCTCAACAGGGCACTTTACCTCACATCTTCATGATTTTACACTGACTGTCATTCCTGAAATGCTCTTGCTCCATACTCCTATTTTATAGTCTTTTGTCAGCTCCTAGAGACTTTCTTTCCAATACTATTTTGTGTCTGGTGTCTTTCTGTGTTTCCTGACTATAATAGATATACACAATATATTATATAACACATATAACACATACCATGCTTGATATGTTACAATGCATGTGTCATCTTGCATCTTTTGTCTTTGTTTCCTGTGTGCCATTACATATGTATATGTTGTTTTCCTGGGTAGAATGTGAAGTCCTTGAGGGCAGAAACTATTTCATTTTTGCCTTTTTGTCCCTGGCACCCAGTACAGGTTTCTGCCCCATAGTAGGCATTTAATAATGTGTGTTACCCTACTTCATCTGTCCTTTTTCATATTATACTATTATTTTAAACAGAATGACAAAAAAGGAAAAAAGAAACATCATGGCATTATACATTTACACATACTTGTCTATTATAATTTCTCCTGAGATCTCTGAATTAGAGCTATAAATGATTACTATATATAATATATATATATATATAGCTACAATTTTCAATAAATAGTGATAATCAATTTACTGCACATGATTTATATAGATAAATTCCCCATAGACTGAAATATATTAGAAATTTAACTATAATTATTCTTTGCAAAATGAAATGAAATGAATTTCATTTAAAAATGAAAAACTATAGCACTTTCAGTGAATTTATAGTCTGTTGCTAACATGTCAATGGAATTTTTATCCTACAATTTTCAGCTTTCTACCAGTTAGCAGAATTGCTCCATAGCAATTATAATTTGTATATTTTTCAAGGGAAAACATTTATTAAGCACCTACTAAGTGCTTCACATTGGATATATAAGAAAGGCAACAATAGTCTCTACACTCAAGGAGCTCACAATCTACTGTCTACAAACAATGTAAACAAATAAATTGGAGATAATCTCAGTGGGAAGGCACTAACATTGAAAGAGCAGGTAAGGCTTCTTGCAGAAGATGGGATTTCAGCTGAGACTTAAGGAAGACCAGATGGCAGAGATAAGGGATAACATTCAAGGCATAGTGCACAACCAATCAGAAAACATGAGTAAGGATTTGGAGTGCTGTGTTCCAAGAACAAAAAGACACCAGTGTCACTGGATGATAGAGAACATGGAAGAAAATAATGTATACGATATGAAGAGCTTTAAAAACCAGAGGATTTTGTATTTGATTCCACAGGTGCTGGAGGTTAGTGAATGGTGATCACTTGTATCATCTTTTCTAACATCATATGTTGAAGTGATAGAAAGGCTTCTGAGATTTTTTCAAACCTAAAGAACACTCTCTATTTTGGGTGATTAATAGATACTGCCAAAGGTACTTGAAAAGAATCTTTAGGAACAGAAACAAGTGTTATTTTTTTTTAAATCACTGCTACTGTTTGAAAAAAAGGATATTTTTAAAAAATGAAGATAAGGGAAATGAATTGCTAATTTAAAAAGATGTTAGAAAAAATTTATTTGGATTTCTGGACACAGGGATATATCTGATGAATGCCAAAAAGAATGAATATATTTTCTAAGTACACACTAAGCCATAAATATACCCTTAATAAAATGCCTTTAAGGATTTGTCTATGCCTTTGTTTTATTCAATATTTATTATCAGTGACTGATTATTAAAAGTAAGCATAATATTGAAACTTGTTCAGCTATAGTTTTAGGAATACAGATCTATGGAGTGCTTTAAACTTTGGGTAGTTATTTCCAAGGTGCAAGGGCAGACTGGGGGTAATCTACAGTGGAAGTTCCATTTCTGATATCCCCTGCAGAAATACTTTCCTGAAGTGATTTCCAGATCTTGCTGTGGAAATATGAGGTGACTTTCTTGTATAAAGATAACTTTTACTTAGAAATTTTGGAACAATTCATATTGTTGGCAATGACTATTTAAAAAATTGAAATCAATTGTCAATCAAATTTAATGTTTTTTTCCCTTAAAATTTCACTACCTCTATTCTAACATCACAGACATATAATTGTAATGCCAGAGGCAGCTTATATAATTTTCTCTCTTGGGACCTGAGTTCCTTAGGGTTTACTGTAAGTATGGCACTGGTGCAAATATATAACTCATTTTACTCAAATTCCAACCACCCTTAGACTTGATTGAGAGGAAGAAATATATAGAAAAAGATGAAATAAAAATGACAATATTACCAAATTAATTCTTTTAAAGTAATGCCAAACAATCAAAAGATTTTATAGGACTAGAAAAAATAATAAACAGTAACAACTAGTAATTATAAAGTACTTTAATCTATGGAGTATTTTTCAAATATTATCTCATTATATCTTAAACATCCAAGGAGGTAGGTGCTGTTATTTTCCCCATGTTTAGAGACAAGAAAATTGAAGCAATATAGATTAGTGAATTGCCCTGGATCACAAAGCTGTGACTTAAGTATTTAAAGTAGGATTTGAACTCAGGTCTTCCTGACTCCAAGACTAGTGTTTTATTCACTGTACCACCTAGTTGCTTCCTTAAATAATCAAGGAAGGAGCAATTCAAAGCATATCTTTTAAACATTTGGTATGTTCATCTTGTTTTGTTATTTTTTAGGTTATTTATTAGAAATCACTAGCTTGTTTCAGTGTAAAATACTATCAGTCAGACACAAATGTTAGCATTATTAAGAAATAATTAAAATTCCACATATCACTGGTATTGTATCATTTCCTAGAATTTTTGATTATATGTATTACTCCTAAATAGGTTATGGTAAATTAACATATAGAGGCTCATAATCCAAAAGATAATAAATTTCAGCTTATCCTTTTATATTTGATTTAGAATTTTGTACCAGCTGGATGCTCAAAACTATTTATTACTAATGGGTAGGATGAATTAGGGTAATAAAAATTACATTACTGGCTAATTTATTTATTCAATGCAATGCCTTTCAAATCATCAAAATATTATCTTATAAAACCAGAAAAGTAATAAAATTCATATGGAAAGAATTAATACAGAGTGAAATTAGTAGAACCAGAAGGACAATCTATACTATAATATCAATATAATAAAATGAAAATACAAATTATGAAGATTAAGGAATGAAATGAAAAGAACCTAGAAAACAATTCATACAATAATAACACTGTGAAATGAAACAGTTTTGAAAGTTGCAAGAATTAATGTTTCTATCAGTTGTTTCTACTCCTTGAAGTCCACAATGATTTATCTTCCATGCTTATTGATTGCTGGTGGGCCAGAGCTGGCTGGGCCCCTAGGACTCTCCTTAGGTCTCTGCAGAGCTACCTCAGTATTGACCTGGGAACCAGCTTTGGGCCAGTCAAATCTTCCTGCCCTTCTATTCCCTCCCCGACCTCACCCCCACCTAACTCCCAACACTTCCTCCAGGCTCTAGGAAAGGTATACCCAGGACTGTGCTGCTCTAGGAAGCATGAGGGTAGAGAGCCAACAAGTAGCTGAATTGGATTGAAGCTAGGCTGGGGCTTGTGTAAGAGTTTGCTAGGCTGCTTGCAATTGAAGACAGATAATTGTATTATTGATTGGTATCATTTTTTCAAAATTAGAAAACATTTATTGATCTTATTATCAAGCATATTTATGTTCTATAAAATATTCACTAAAAGAAAAAAAAAAACAAAACTCTTGGCCAATCCCCCCTCCTGCCTTCCCGATTCCAGTTCTACCTTCTGTGGTCAAGTAGTCCAAGTTTAATTTCTCTTCTATGAGTGATATTCAAATACTTGAATACAACTATCATGTTCTCTCTCAATCTTCTTTTCTCTGGGATCAACAACCCTAATTTCTTTAAACAATGTCTACATAGGAACATCTTGGGAAACCCTCACTATCATGACTCTTCTTTAGATGTTTTTTAATAGGAAAATGCTACTAAACACACTCCTAATAGGCATGTGCAAAGTGCATAATATATGATAATATATTGATAACAGTTTCCCTGGGGAAGAGGTATTTAGACATCATGGTGTTTAATGGAAATGTCTTGGAGAAATTTGGAAAAGGCACAGATAGTCTGTAACTGAGTCTAATCTGTTAATTGGGGGAGGGGAGGTTTAACAGGAGCTTCTTTGATCAATTGAAGTTGGGGATCCTGAAATGGAAAAGTGTTCAAAAGGCTCTCTTCACTCTCCTCTCCTTTTTTGGTTTGATTTTTCTTCTTTGACTGACTTCTTCCTATTGTCATTATTCAGGTGAGAGATGAAAGATGCCATTCATTGATAGATTAAATTTAGAGGAACTACTCTCAAAAGTAGGCTATGATGTTAATAGATTCCCTTGACTTCTCAGGAGCTCCTCTAGAACCTCAAGATCCTTCGTCAGGTCATATGCATTCCATTTTCAAATATTTTGGTGTTCTTTCTATAAAGTGCCATTCTGAACAGAACATCATTCATATTGTAGGTATAGTCAGATCCGGGTACAATGCATACTAATCTTTCCTTAATGTTGTAATGGGCTGAAGCTTGAGTTGATGCACTGAGGTCCCAAGCACCTAAGGCTAAATAGCAATTGGACGATACTCTATTAATATATGCTTGGAGAAAGAATGGCCCTGCCCACTCTTTGTGCAAGTTTTGATGTGTTGTATAGGAAATGACATAGAGAGGAAGGATTTTGGTGGGTGGAGAGAGAGAGAGCCGGGGAGAGAGGCAGAGAGGCTGCTGGCCGGGTTTGTGTAGTGGCTGCTCACACTTCCTATTGCCATCCCCCTTCACCTCCGCAAAGAATTAAAGATCGAGAGTTTTCCCTTAACCTGAATTCCTGACTCTGGCTGATTTTAAAATACGTGATCATCACATAATGCAAACATCAAATTTCCTTGATAGAAGACTAGAAAATCTGATCATGGGATAAGACCAACAAAAATTCATGACCACAAAAAGCAGTGTGATTCAGTATCATTATATCTATTTACTGAATTATCAGCTGCAACATGTCCGATTTTTAAAATTATAGAGGCACCTCTCATCTGATTTTTTTCTGATCTGTTACATCTGAAACGATCTGTTACATTTCTGAAATATTACATCTGTAACATTTTCTCATATGTAAAATGAAGGGTTTGACTTAAATGGCTTCAGAGATGTCTTCCAACTTATTTTATGATTAGAATTTACTGAGCTCAAAATAAGAAGAAAAGACTGTCATACTGAATCAAAGGTATAGTCCATAAAGTTTTATTTTCTGTCTAGAAGCTGGCTACATAGAATGTTGAAATGATATAGCTATTTTCTATTATTTTAGTTACAAAGTGTTAGTTTTAATCTTCAGATATCTTGGTTTCCCTTAATAACCCATTGTTGCTGTCTTTTCCATGCATTTGTTTATTTTTTTATTGTAGTAAGTTTATTTTTAACATACATTGTTTTATGAATGATGTTGGGAAAGAAAAATCAGAACAAAAGGGAAAAACCATGAGAGAGAGAAAAAAACAGAAAAAAGAAGTGAACATAGCATGTGTGATTTACATTGTTTCCTTATATCTTTTTCTGATGGCATTTTAAGATGGCATTTTCTGTCCAAAGTCTATTACAATTGCTTTGGATAACTGAAGCACTGAAAAGAACTAAACTTTTCATAGTTGATCATTGCACATTCTTGCCATTATTGTATACAATATATTTCAGGTCCTGCTTGTTTCTCTCAATATCAATTCATGTAAATCTTTCCAGGCATTTCTATAATCAGAATTGTTCATCATTTTTTAATAGAAGAATAATATTCCATTACCTTCATGTACCCCAGCTTGTTCAGCCACTCCCCAATTGATGGGCATTCATTCCTTTTCAAATTCTTTGCTACCACAAAAAGAGCCTCTACAAATATTTTTGCACATGGGGGGTCCTTTTCCCTCCTTTGATTTCTTTGGGATACAAACCCAATAATGGCACTGCTGGGTCAAGCCATTCATTTGTTTAAATCTCCTTTGAACTCTTTTTGTTTGTGGCTGATAAAACTATTTGAAATTAATTAAATAAATTTTCTTCTACTATATAAGAACAGTAGTTCCTTATGCTCAAAAAGTTATCAAACTGTGCATACCCTTTGATCCAGCAGTGTTACTACTGGGATTATATCCCAAAGAGATTATAAAGAAGGGAAAGGGACCTGTATGTGCACTAATGTTTGTGGCAGCCCTTTTTGTAGTAGCTAGAAACTGGAAACTGAATGGATGTCCATCAGTTGGAGAATGGCTGAATAAATTGTGGTATATGAATATTATGGAATATTACTGTTCTGTAAGAAATGACCAACAGGATGATTTCAGAAAGGCCTGGAGAGACTTACACGAACTGATGCTGAGTGAAATGAGCAGGACCAGGAGATCATTATATACTTGAACAACAATACTATATGATGACCAGTTCTGATGGACCTGGCCATCCTCAGCAACGAGATCAACCAAATCATTTTCAATGGAGCAGTAATGAACTGAACCAGCTATGCCCAGAGAAAGAACTCTGGGAGATGACTAAAAACCATTACATTGAATTCCCAATCCCTATATTTATGCCCACCTGCATTTTTGATTTCCTTCACAAGCTAATTGTACAATATTTCAGAGTCTGATTCTTTTTGTACAGCAAAATTACGTTTTGGTCATGTATACTTATTGTGTATCTAATTTATATTTTAATGTACTTAACATCTATTGGTCATCCTGCCATCTGGGGGAGGGGGTGGGGGGGTAAGAGGTGAAAAATTGGAACAAGAGGTTTGGCAATTGTTAATGTTGTAAAGTTACCCATGCATATATCCTGTAAATAAAAGGCTATTAAATAAAAAAAAAAAGAACAGTAGTTCCTTTTAAATTTTCTAAATTTACTTTTTTTTCTAACTTAAAGAGGTTGCCAGTAGTCTTAGTTTATTTTAGGATTTGATTAACAAGGTGATTTTGTAAACTTTAATTTTATTCCTTTTATAGGTTTTGTTTTCTAATTCTAAACAGCCCTACCATTCATAATCTATTTTCAAATAAGAGGCAGTAAGTTATAGTAGATAAAATGTTAGCTTTGGATCCAAGAAAACCTGGCCTAGTTAGTCCCATATGTGATGCATCTTGAATGTGTGATCTTGGACTTTCAGTCCTCTAGCAAACTCTTTAACATGGTAAGGTACAGAAAAGGTACTGGTCAATTCTTCCTCATTTTGAAGTTCCCTCTATGAATGAAATTACAGGTTCAAAGCCTATCCCAATGGAGAGTACTCATATCCACCCCATAATTTTATTTGTGCTCCTTCTCTGTGAAGTGGATCTTTACCAGCACTGATATGCTTTCTTTTGACATATTGCAACTGTATGAACATGGTATTTTAGGAGCAGATTTAGATCTGGTTATTTTAGAACCAGCTTTTATGGGTAAGTCATTTGACTTCATTAATTTCAGTTAATTCATCTGTAAAATGTTGACAATAAAGCACACATCTAATATAGATATTACAAACTTTGATTTATGTTGGTGTATGTTAAGTCAAAGATAAAATGACCGTGAGTAAATAATAGTTAACCCTTGAAGACAATGTTAGATATGTCAGGTTTAAATAGGACATTTTAAAATGTTACATAATGAAACATGGAAGATTGCAGAACTAAATGCCCATGTTAGTAATTGACAGTATGTCTTCCTCAAAGAAAGCAGAAGACTCTGTTAGCCCTGAAACTTATATCTTGGCAATATATCAATAACCTCGCTGTGGAGTAACCAGAGGCATCTGTAAAAAACAGCCCTGTATCTGGCTTTTCACAAAATGTATCTTTTCTTAGCAAGGTATAATGATATAAGAACAGAAATAAATAGCATACATTTTCTAAAGGCATGTGTGTGAATGAATGTATTTGTATAAATGAGATAAAAGTTTTATTCTATTGTTTTTATGCTTTAGTTAGACTAATAAAATTTTTAAACGAAATTTCTATCATTGCTGAGCTGCAATTATTTCTGATTTTACAATTTTAAAATCTTCCTCAGTAGTTAGACACCTCTCTTTGGCATTTAAAGACCTTCAGAATATGACTCCAACCTATATTTCTATCCTGATTATATATTATTCTCTTTCAGCAATCTTTGGTCTAGACAGTCTGACCTTGCTCTTCCTTAAAAATAGATCATTTGCCATTGCAGTCCCCCATACCTAGAATGTTCTACCTTTTTTTCCCCAAACTCCATCTCTTAGAATGCATCATTTCCTTCAAAATTAATGTTAAATACAATCATGGAGAAGATGATTGATAACTGCTTAGTGACTAGTTGGTTGACTGAACCATTTATGAAATAAAAATGTGGATCTGGTAGTATTCAATATTTTTACTTATTCAGCCTATGACATCAAAACTATATGGTTGTCCCCTCATAATAGATGAACAGTAGTTGTTTCACTGTAGAATTATCTGTTTTGTCCACTCTGCAATTCTTCCCATGTCCCCAGCACTTCTTTTCTCATTGTTGCAATTTACTTTTTAAAATAATTGCATAAATGTATTGACTCAAATGGCCCTTGACACTGGTACCACATTTTTACTTGAATAGTACAGCAGAAATTGATTTACTATCAACCATTACTTTTTCTATAAACAGAATTTTTTTAAAAATTCATACTACTTACATCCACAATCAAGAAATCCAGCCAGCACCAGGCATTAGTGAAATATGTTTGAAAACCATAAGCCACCCACTTTAGAAGCATTTCCAGAATAAAGATATATGTGAAGACCTTGTCAGCATATTCCAACATTGTCTTAATGGTCTTTCGTTGTTCAATATAAATATCTTCAAAAGCCTGCAAATCATAAGTTTTTTGTATTATTTATATTCTCTAAGTATTATGTAAGACTATTTGATATACAGCTATCCCCAAAATGAAGCCTCATAGATATTGGATATTTGTCTTATAATTCAGAAGGACATAATAAAGAACCAGAAAAAATAAGCAGAGGAATTTCATTCTCTCCACCAATTGCTCTCCCTTTTGTTTATTTAGTTCTAATACAGCTTTTACTATATTTCATATTATCCTTACAAAATATGACTGAAGTAAAGAGAATTGGAAATTTTAGAATAGGAATAGGAATAGAATAGTTAGAATAGGAAATTTGCTTATTAAGATTGAAGCTATTATAGGCAGTCTCTCAGATCATTCTAACCCTACCAGTCTATGATTATCTGAATGACCAGCAAAGTTTTTTTTTGGGGGGTAGGGGGGTCTGCAAAGAATAAATTGATCAAGCATTAAAAAACGGAACAGAATTTAAGATACTATAAGCATGATTATTTGGAGAAGTTGGAATGATAGTTTATATTGAATGTAACCTTCTCCTGGGCTATCTCTTATAAAAAAAATGAAAAAAAGTAGTCTGTCTAAACATCTGTTAGATAAACACAATATGAGAAATTCCATCTGGCCATCTGATTTGTTTGATTTGTTCTGTGCTAAATTCTCCATTATTCATCCCTTAAATGACAATCTCTTTAGGGTATGGTTGTTTCCTCTACTTTGATTTTGAAATGCATCATACATTGGTAGCATTTTAGCAGAAAAATAAATTTAATCAAAATCTATTTATTCACAGTGACATGTTTCTCTTACCAGAGCACCACTACTGAGTAAGATCATGAAGACAATAAATGTCTCGAACCAGTTGTGTTCAACAATGCTGTAGCAAGTTTTCCTAAGATTCCACCAGATTTTTCCTTTTCCTTCTTCTGTACTTACTTGACAAAATGGGAACTTCTTGATACAGCCTGAAAGCATATTATTTGAGAATGACAAATTAGAAAAGAACAATTTCTTGTTCTTATTAGGTTTTATTTTTAAGAAGTTAATAACACATCTGTATATGAGCATATCAGTGTATACACAGAAATGAATGCTTAGAATAGTATTAACTTGAGTTACTGGAGAAACCTGCTAGTGTCACCAGAATACTTATTTGGGATTGTTGTTACCAAAAGCATTTATATAAAAAGCCGACAGCTTAACAATGACAGATTACCATTTAACTAGCAGGATTTCAAACCATGTTAGACTACATATCTCAACAGAAGAAAAATCAGGGATAACCTTAAAATATAGAAAGCTTATATTTAATGTGGAACTTTCCCACTGCTCCCATTTAAATAAGAGGGCATTTTGGGCACATAGTAGGTACTTAATAGATGTTTGTTGTCTTTTCAATATATTTTGGCCTCTATTATCATTACATCTTATACTTAGTTTGCCATTTTAGAACTATAGTATGAAGAATCCAAGGCTATAAACTATATTTTGGACCAGATGTATGATTTCCTTGTATTGCAAACATTCAGTAAGGACAATCTCTCTACCAATGAAGGTTGGCTTTTTCTGTGCCACTTATTCCTTGAGAACTGCATAGAGTGACTTATCGATAATCAGCTAACTAGTATGTGTCAGAGGAGAAGTTTGAACCTGCATTTTCAGCCAGGTATCTTTAGAGCACCATGCCGTTTTCTGTAATATGTGTATATAATATTAATATATGCTATATTACTGTTCACAGAAGCAGTGGAAGTACACCATGTAGTTACAAGGTCCAACTTTGCCCATGTATAAACATGTTACCTCTATGGCCAATTAAGTAAACTCTTTGTCTTAGGTGCCAAGCCTTTGATATATTAGACTATAAGTTCCTTTGGACAAAGGACTGCCTTTTACATTTCTTTGTATCCTCTGCACATATCACAGTGCCTGGACATTAGTAAGTGCTTAATATGTGCTTTATGTATCCTGACTGATGCATAAAGGTGTTCTTTCTGGTTGAAACCTTGGATAACTTAAATGTTCATGTCAAAGATGCTCCTCCAAGTTATTTATTCCCTTTTTTTCTTATATCTGTGCACAGAAATCTTTCTTTATTGGTTCTTCTTACAAAGTGTATAGCCCATTAACTTCCCTAAGCATCTTCCTTTTCAGAATTTTTTGGCTTTGATTACACTGATGTATAATTGTGACTGTCAGCTTCCCTGTTCATTCATTGTTCTTTTTCTACAAGTATTTATCATATACATTCCTGTGTTGCTATCTAACACAGATAGATAGCGACACAGGAATGTGTATGTATATACTAGGTATTTAAAATCTATTTATTAATTTGATTACTTGTTTAAACAAATTAATAAATAGATTTTAAATATCTACTAAGTGCACTGTGAAAAGTATTACTATTAACATGATAATTTTTGTTCCTGTCGGTTAGACTTCTGGTCCATTATAAATTTTGTTATAAATTATTTGCAGGGAATAGTAGATGTAGAGTTGAACTTGAAGCCAAGAAGATCTGGGTTCAAACTTCATCATTGACCCATATTGACTGTGTGAATCTAGGCAAGTCACTTAACCTCTTTTTTACTTCTCACAAAGTTAAGAAAAATCTGTAAAGTGAAAGGAAGAAGACAAGGACCCTTCTAGTTTTAAATTCAGTGTTTCCTACTGGATTATTTTATTGTACATTTTAATTATTCTATATTCACTGTTCCTAATATTGCACCTATTAGTTCATGTACTGATTTCACTCTGCTGACATGTATGTGTATGTGTATGCATATACACATATATTTAAACATCCATGAAGGGAGAAAAAGAAGATGTCATTATTTTTGTAACCCACCCCCCTTAAAACCTAGCCCACTGTTATGCATAGAAAATACTTCATAAATGAATCAATTCTGAATAACTAAATGCTTTCATTTATGACCACTACTAGGCTTCTGGGGTACTCTTTCATACTATTCAAGTAGCATATCCAGACAGATTTCTTGGAAAAGAACATATGAATTCTTCTAATTAAAAAACACTTTCAATAAAAGTGCCTTCTTCATCTCCTTTAAATATTTCCTGTAAATGTGACTCTCTCTAGTACTGTTTCTGAAAAAAATGTATAATTGACTATATTAAATAAAATGCCTCACCTTCAGTAAAACAGGCTTCTGGCTCAAGGTCTTCTTCTGGTTCGATTTCTGCTTGTTCACCTTCTCTGGGAGGGGCAACATCAACTGTGCTGCCTTCAGATGAACTGGATGCATTTAATTTCTGAAAACAAAGTCCCATAAGCAAAGGTTTTTCTCTTTGTTTAGTGTATCTGGAAAATTCTTGTCATATTCTTAGACAAATTATAATGTTGGTCTACAAATCTTTATCAGGATAACCAATAAATATGTACTATGAACTTTAAATTAACTAAATTCCTAATAATGTGGCTACTGACCTGATCCATATATGACATGAAAAATTAAAGATGATTTCTTTGAAACTGGGCAATATGAAAAAGAAGTACCAATTATTTTCTAAAACCTTACTTGTATTAGACTCCATTGTGAATTTACATAAAAATGTTGTTAGAAAGACCAAATCAAGTGCAGTTTTACAAGAATTTGGCATGCTACTACCATTACTGATTCCATTTATTAAATATGTATCATATCAAGCCAATTTCTACCTTTGAAATTGCAAAGAATTAGTGAAATAGAATATGACCAGTTGCTACTGAGCACTTTTCATGTCCCTACAATTTAAAAAGGAAAATAGCCTGTTCATATTAGTCATCATTATATTTCAATTTTGAGCTATTTCTTTCACAGGCTCGCTTTTTTCCTTTTATTTTTTTTCCTTTTATTTTAAGATAGCTCATGAATTTTATTTTGAAGAGCTGAATAATTACCAAAGAATTTTGAATGAAATTGACATTTCATCACATGAGGAAGTTTCAAAAAATTATGCCGAATCTAATCAGGATAACATTCTGAGTTCATCATGTAATCAGATTTAAATTACTGCAATGTGCTATGTGACTAGAAAAACAAATAAACAGACATTTAATGTTACCAGAGTTTGTTAGGTGCTTTGAGATCACCCTCTTGAACATATTACTAAGGGTAACATATATAAATTGATGCAAACACATGAAGCAGAACGGATATTTGGGAATGTAAAGTTTTTAATCAATGAAGATATATTCTAGAAGTATTAATCATCCTAAATTCTCCCATAGTAGGATTAAAAAGGCCTAAAAGGATTAATATAGTTTACAAAAGTTCCAGAATTAATTCCCAGATGTAGCCTAAGTAATGGGAACAATGTTTGCCATATGCATAGCTTATTGAAATTATAATAAAGATACACTTTCATACTTCAGAGTATATACAAATTAAATGTAGCAAACAGGTTGGCGGTAGGGTAACATGGGGAATCTTTAGCTTGGCTTTCAGTCATGAAGACCTGCTTCCTACACTTATTAAATGGGAGATCATTGGCAGGTTAGTTATAAAACCTTTTAATGTCTGAGCCAACACTTCTGTGACTTTAAGTTACAGATGAGATTCTTATTATTATTGATGGAGGGAATAACCACACTGAGAATTTCCCTCTGCTAGAAACAATCACAAATTTAGACCAGATATGTAGACTATTCTTTCAGAAAATACTTCTGGCTAGGTAACAGCAGCCATAACCAAAGAAATATATTCTAATTATTAACCTAGGATAGAACATAATTAAAAAACCTTGGGTACCTTGGATCATTATTATGAAATGCTTACTAATCAAAGTACCATGAAATGAGAAGATGAGATTCATTACTGTTGATGGGCATGGAAACAAGCTTCAATAGATGACACAGTAAAGGAATTTCAACAATGGTGTTGGTTCTGGTCTACTAACCAATGTATATTTGCCCAGCCTGGATGGGAGAAGCAGAAGTTTCCTATAATCTCTTTTTAAGAGATAAGGAAAGTGCTTGATAGAAAGAAAGTATGGCAGCAGTTACAGTGCAATTGGGGAAAATGTTTTTGAGAATAATTAATGATGTTTTTCCCCATAGGCCTTGTCCAATCATGTTTTGATACTTGAGAATTAGGGCTGTTAAACTTTTGGAATTTATGGAAACTATTCCTTCCTACCCTTACTTTCCTTCTAGGATCCTTTTTGCATTTGTTGCTATTATAATAAATTCATGCTATTTTATCTCATTCCATAGTTTTTAATTATCCAATGTAATTAATCTTTTTAAAGGTAAAGACCATATTTCCTACTTCTTTTGCATCTCCTAGAATGTTTAAAACATCTTGGAGAACAGAATAGACTACTAATTGCTTATTGACTATATAATATTGCACAATGGCTTTAACTCTTTTGTAAGTGATTAGCAAATTCTTAATATAAAACTCCATGTAAATATACAGTTTTATTATACAGTGTAGTAGAAATTAATTAATGGATGTTTTATATATAGTAGTACTTAGAAAGTTTTGCTAAGATTAAAATTTTTAGTGTTATTAAATATTGACAGATTTCAGATTTTAAAATGGGGAAATATTAATGTGGTCATATATATTTAAAGACCTTTAGAAAAGCATTGTGATATAATGGGAAAAGATTTAAGCATAGAGCCATGGGACCAAATTGTAAACCTGGATTGCTATTACTTGTGTGATTTTGGTCAAATCACTTAATTTCTCTCAGCTTGTCTATTAAATAAGAGCTGTACAACTTCTGAAATTTATCTTTTATTCTCCCCATATTATCACTTACTGCAATGAAGTTGCATGGTGATCTACTTTTTATTCTACAGTTGCCTGTCATATAACTCATGGATAAATTAGCATGAAGTACAAGCATTAGATTTTCTGAATTTGAAAAGGGATTAATTAAAAATTTATAAAGGGATGGTATTTATTTTGTTCAATTCTGTCTTACTGTTTCCAAAGTGGCATACCTTTTTTTCTTTTAATGAATGAAAGAGGAAAAAAACTTCTCCATTTTTACCCCACTCCAATAACTCTCTGCTCCAAATGAGTATAAATCCATTTATAAGTAAGGACTTGTTATTATCCTGTAGCCTATGAGATATACAACTTATGCATTTTTTTAAGCTCTGTAAAGCAGCTTAAGGAATGGAACGGGCAAAGAGGTGTTGCTATTGAATTAGAGGATAAAAGTATTTATGACTCTGGAGCACCAAACTAAGGCTACATGTTGGGACTTACTTTTCTTTATTTTTCTGGGTTATTTCTATCTATTTCTTTTCCATGAATTTGTAACAGAGATCATTTATATGTTATAATCATCAGCCTTTAACATATATATTAGAAACTTAGATGGATTTATATTTTAATATTATCCAGAAATATCATTGTAATATTAAATTTTTTAGTCCCTATATTCTATAACCATGCCTTCAGGCATATAGGTGGGGTAGAATAATTACTCCTAATATAATAATAATACACCAAAGCATTGATTTATATGATTTTTCATGTTATAAAATTGTGTTTTTATTATGAAGATAAATCAGTTTTTTAAACTCTACTAAAGTATTCCACAAATATCTTCCAGTCACTGTGGATCCTTACTGCTATTTTTCAAAGTAAAAGCAGAAATTAAAGTCTAAAAGATCTTTAAAATAAGTTAAATTTGGTAGAAACATATTCATTTAACCATAATCAAATTCTCACTCTCACAGAGGATAGGCCCTCTTTATGGCACATGTTGTAACATTTTTATCAAAATAATTGCTTATCTAATTTAAAAGCAAAATACAGTACAAAGATTGATCAACATGATAACTCATTCCTGAATGATGAAACTGAAATAAGGCCATGCACTGAAAACACAGATTCCTCTGATGAAATGACTTTACCAAGTAACTGAAATAAATATAATTTCTGAAGTACTTGGAAAAGAGAAACGGGTAATAGTCATGTTGTAATAGGAAAACTGAAAATAACATAATAAAGTACAAAGTCAAACTTGTTTCCTTAACTCTTTTTTAAAACTCTTGTGGACGAATTTAGTTTTTTATCTCTTGTAAATTTAGTCTGGTCCTATAAAGAGATAATAACTTATACTCTACATGTATATATTAGAAAGCATGTTATTTTAATTTTTGATTTTATTTTAGGATGCAACATTCTCAAGGCCTAATTCAGCCATGGAAAACATGCTCAGCTCGAGCAGAAGCCCAATGCAATGCTGTGGAAGCTGCATACTGAACAAAGAACCATGTTCTCAACATCAAGATTCTAATACGTGGAATAATCTAGAAAGTTAAATGTAAGTACTACCTGAAAGAATAAACATTCAAGATATACAGTAACATAATTGTCACTAAAATGGACCACAATCAAAATTAATTCTACTAATATATTGTCATATGTAGGAATTTCCTTTTATGATGAAATAGCTATTGCTTTTTAACTAATTAAATGATGAAATTTAATAATACAGAGCTTCCCCATTGAAATGTATCCACAGTTCCTTTATTTTCAATTAGCTACTAAATGTTTGAGTTTCATGAACTATCTTATGGTTTAGGAGACAAAATTAAAAAAAAAAAAAAAGAAAGATTCAGCCTTTACAGATTGTCTTTAGATTAAATAATGACGTTGCTCTTAAACCTTATGTGCTTTGTCTTGCCAAGAAAGAAAGAAAGAAAGAAAGAAAGAAAGGAAGGAAGGAAGGAAGAAAGAAAGAAAGAAAAAACAACAACAATTTTTACACATACACTTCCAGTAGGGCCTTAGTCTGATCTTTTGGATTTGTTTATGCATATCTTGACTTTAAATACTGTCACATGCGGTACAGCCAGTGGTTGGTGGAGAGCTGCTTCCCTTTTGGCCCCAGGCAGTTAGACCAGAGACAAGCAAAATAGCTTTCTGTACCACCTGTGGTCATTCTGACCCTAAATACAGGAAGAAAGCTACTGAAGCCAAGTCTCACCATCACAGTTTTCAAATATGCCTTTCCCCAGTGATCTTCTTTGAACTTATTTTCAGGTTAGGAAGCAATGGAGGTGATAGGCAAATAAAGCTTTTAAGATTTTTTAGCTGCCATTGCTAAAACCTGAAAACTGTGCAAAGCACACTCCCTCAGCGTTTTGGAGAGCAGAAGATATGAGCACAAAAAAAGCCAAGAGACGAAACATATGCTTATGATATTCATCTTGTACACAGATACACACACTTTAATCCACACTAGCCTTTTTTTAGGCACAATAAATTGAAGATACTTGACAATTCCCTAGAGAGTTAGGCCATAAACATTTGTCATTCCAACTGTCATCTTTGCCCGTTGATAAGTTGTCTTCATATGAATTTCTAGAGATGTAGAAATCAGTGTCATATAAGGAGAAGGCGAAAACTGGAACTGAATGGGATTTTCATAAATGACAAAACAAATGACTAGACAATTCACATGAAAAAGAACAAAGGGTTTTAGTGTTGTAAGGGGGAGTAAACAGCTCAGTCTGAATCAATAGTATGACATGGCAACCAAAAAAAGCTAATATTTTAGGCTGCATTAACACAGGCCCAGGGCAGCTAAGGGGCTTCATAGTGCATAGCATGCCAAGCCTGAAGTTAATTTGACCTGAGTTCAGATACAGCCTTTGTAGCTGTGTGACTCTGAGCATGTCACTTAACACCTTTTTACCTCAGCTTTCTCATCTGTAAAATGGAAGTAATAGTACCTAACTTACAGGGTTGTTGGGGATCAAATGAGATAATAATTGTAAAGTGCTTATCATAGGTTTGGTACATAGTAAGCACTATATAAATAATGTCATCATCATCATCATCATCATCTCAAATTGAGAAGATTTTATTCCCACTTTAATTGGCCAGACCTTACCTGGATCATGATATTAAGTTCTAAGTACATTTTAGGAAAGATATTTATAAGCCAGAGTTAAACTAGAATCATGTGATATGGATATCTATTGAAGGAAAACACTGTTGATGTAGAAAAGAAAGCCTAAAGGAGACTCATTGGAGCTGTATGTAAGAATAGGTTATGTTTTGTTTCCCAAGGGGAAAAACTAAGATCAATAAAATGGAAGTTACAGAGAAGCACATTTCAGCTTGAGCCAAGGAACAACTTCCTAATTATTAGCTTTGTCTACAAGTAGAATAGACGACCTTTGAAAGCAGTGGGTTTCCTGTCACTAGAGTTCTCTTTGGTTTGATGCCAGATGATTATATTCAGGGATGATGTAGAAAGAATTCATATTTGTATTTTGGTTAGAGGCTAAGCAAGATGACCTCTGATATTCTTTCTAACTGAAGTTTTGTTCTGTTGTTCCTTACACTTTAAAAAGGACTATAGGCATTTCCAAACTCTTCACCACACAAGCATAAATATTCTGATTTAGGGAGGCATTTCAGTGCTTCTCTAGAAAATTTTTATTCTGAAATTCAGAAGACAAGGCCTTTTTGTTATAAGCATGTAATTTACATTCTGCAAATGTCAGATTATTATCACTTCTGCTATTGAAAGAAATTATCAGATCTTCTGTAGTGTGATTTTTTTTAAAATTCATCTCAAAAAAAGTCAGCACTTAGTGAAAAAACATTAAATAAACAATAGGCATTTTGTCCTTTGTCCCACACTACACCATTATTTTTGGATTTGTATCACTTCATAGCAGACTCAATTATTACTGATTATAAGGAGAGGAGAAATAAATTAATTCCACAACAACAACCCCAATCTTTATTTTAACAATTAACTTATATTTCCTTCCCTGAAAGGATTTTGCAATAGTCAGGAAAGCATTCCAGTGACATATCATTCAGAATTTCTCTCCCACTGCCTTCCTCTAGTAGAGATTTAAAAAAAAAAGTATTTAAACGAATGAAAGGTGAGCAACAGGGCAGAAGAAAATTAGTCAAGAAAATAATCCAAGCATCTGAAAAAAATCCACAAATATATAACCGACTTGGGAGTTGACTTTATTTATCAAATAATTAAAAATAACAAAAAGACCATAAAGTCCCCAAGTTTCATTTTGCCTCCTCAATTCTAAAATACAGAATTCAGGAAGAAAATGTAGTGAAATTAATGTGAATCATGGAGGGTCTAAAAGAAAAGGTGAGTGTAAAGCGCCAATTACACAAAGGCTGATGATACTCTCCCAAACTCTTAATTATTCTAGGATGATCACCATTTCCTGTATATTCAAAACATGATATTTAATCACTTTTCTAATATAACCATGTAACATGCCATTTTCTACATAAAATTTCATGAAAGCCCAAGATATGTGGTGCCCAAATGAATACAGACTATGGCCCTTCAAATCTCGAAAATCTCAAAAATCTCAGACTACCTCTCATATTATAAAGTCTTTCCCAAGATAAATGAAAACTAACTTGTTAATATTTGTAATATATAGTAGGAGGGGACTGTAATTTACATGACTAAGGCATACCAAATATTTCTGCTTAATAACTCTTGCTAGTTTGTTACTGGTTCTGTTTTTAAACGTATTCCACTTATAAGGGCTGAATCAAAAAAGAATAGTGGTTTCATTTTTGTAAAATAAAAGCAAATAAATAGGAAGTACATGCTTCATTTATCTCCTTACCTGTATTATACTTAGCACTCCTGTCTAGCTTAAATGTATACTAGAGAGCCTCCTGAGCATGCAATCATTAATCTTAAGGATGACATAGAATGTAGCTTTACCACCTCAGTAGCAAAATCGTGTATTATGTTGGGACTGCCCATCTTGCCTGACCATGCTGTGATGTGAGTTACATGATTCAGCAGAGAGCAGCTGTGCATGTATCTACTGTTTTGCGATGGAAAGGGGAGGGACATAGCTGAGAAGCATGCAGGCCAATCAATATCCATTTTAAAAGTTATTATATATGTAGAACTTGCTTAGGTAACCTGGGTGAATGTGGTGGCACGTGCCTCTGTCTGGTTAATAAGCACCAGAGCTGCAATCTTGATTGCTCCAGCTTGATTTTACCCCTGTGAGAAGTAAGAATGGTAAGTAGTGAAGTTCATGGTAGGATATTGCTAGATTTTCCTCTGGAAACTCTATTTTAAATATGATTTTAAAGAAAAGAAACATTTCACCCTCTTTTAACCCCCTTTTACAGTCAGGGAAATAAATAAAATAATAAATTTAAAGAACTAATGAGAAAATTCGGATCGGAACTTTTATACTTTGATCAATAAATATATAACTAGCAAAATTTTCATAAAATGCCTAGCCATAAGACTTATACTAGCCTAAAGAAGAAAACTAAAATTCATTATTTTTACTTTTAAGTTTTGAGATTTTTTTCCATTACATTCTTACAAAACTTTGCTTATTTGTATACCAACCAATTTAAATTCAACAAATTATAACAAAGGTTTGTATTTTTCCTCCAAGGCTTCATGACTCATCTTTGCCTAGGTGCATTATTAATCAGTTCATTTTTATTATTAATAAGAAAAAGAATAAGTGAATATTAAACTTTTCAAATGCCTTCTTAACTTGCCATTATTTACTGCCTAATCCAAAGCAGAAATATGTTCCAAAGTTTTATTAGATTTCTCAGTGTTAGTATATGGATTGTTTACTTAACACACAAGTCAAAAAAAAGAATGATTTACTTTTTAAATCAGATCCAGGCATTCTTTGACTGTCTAAAAATCTTTAAAAAAAAAAAGAATAGAATGTTTTTTCTTTACATACACACAATAAATATGAATTTTGAAAAAAAAGTAAGCTCTTTCTCTCTGAATAGAACTGACTCATAAATGAGCAATTTCTGAGTATTTTAGGTCATATGTGCATTTCATAGGGTAAACAATACATCTCAGCAATCTAAGAATACCATGCTTTTTTACTTTTGTGAATGTAGACACTGGCCTTCCTTGAGCTTATTATCCTTACCACAAAAAAGCTCTTTTTCAAAATATGTCATTTCCATCAATGGTATCTACAATCCTTTAGTTTCCCAACTATAAGTCTTGAAGTTATATTTGAACCTTCTTTCTCCTTCATTTCCTAGCTATTACCACATCTTGTAATTTCTTTTTTTCAAGATTTTTTACAGTTTTAAACTTTCTTAAATCTTACTGATAACTTGATTAAGAATGCCAACTATAAGAACTTTTCCTCCTCAACTTCAGATAATTACATACAGTAATTAATATCTTAATTGTTGTTTCAAAGTACTAATGATCCACACTAAAATCACTTTAAAATTTATTTAATGGCATTACTAATATCATTTATTATTATATAATATCTCCTATTTCTAAATTTGGATGTCCCCTTCTTTTAATCCTCTTTTTTCACCAACTAGTTACTCCTTTGATATGCTGATTATTCATACATTTCATAGTTTCTGTTAACAATTTTATTTTTATTATTATTAAATCAGTTAATTTCTCCAAATACATTAATCATTTACACTCTATTCTACAGCTACACTGAACTTATTCAATGTCATCTTGAAAAAGTATAGAGTAGCATAAGAAAATCACCAAGTATATGACATTTTATAAATGGGAATGAAAAGTGGGCAAGTTTGATGATAAGAGAATTATTGAATCCTACTATTTAACTGATATTCTACATAAGCTGTGAAAAAATTCTCTCTAAAATGGTATAGAATTTTCTTGAGTAGACATATAAAATATCTGTATATTAAGCAGGTCCAGATATACTCTGAAGATTACACACACCTTCCCCCCGCCTTGAAAACTATTATATATACACCCCACTTTTCAAGACATATAGCAAAAACTATGACTAAAAATGGTTGCCGTCTGTTTTTATTTGCTTATTTGCTTTTAAAGATTCCTTTTCCTCCTCCTATTTCTAAATTTGGATGTTCTCTAATACTGTCTTTAATCTTCTTCTTTTCACCAACTATAGTTACTCCCTTGATGTACTGATTAGTCATACATTTCAGAGTTTCTGTTATCAATTTTATGTTGATGATGTATCAACATACATTTGCTGCTTTGATCTCTTATCTAAATAATCCCACAATTCTATTTTTGCTATAAATGTCACTTTAAACTCAACATATCTAAAATTGAAATTCATTTTTATCTCAGATTTTGAGTCCTTTACCTAAAAACATAATTTCCAGTGATACTACCAAATTTTCAGCTAGATATCTTGGAATCATCATTCTTCTCCTTCATCTTCTTTCTGTGAAATTTCAAAATACTTCCTTTCAATTCCTACTACTACCACTCTAGGTTAGGCGCTCATTATGTCATTACTGAATTATTATAATAATTTCTTAGCTGGTTTCTATGTCCCCAGTATTTTTTTTTTAATTCAGCTTGACTCTTAAATACTGCTGTCAAGTTAATTTCCTGGAGTACCATTTTATCATATTCCTATGTTAAAGAACATAGGAACATTCTTTTGTTGTTTGCAATATCAGGATCAAAGTCTTCTGTATAGATTTCAAGGTCATCCCTGATCTGACTTCATCATTCTTATAATGAACACTTTCTACTTGAGTGAGATGAGTTTCATCACTACCTTCCATATGTACTATATTTTTTTCACTCTGTTTTTGCTTTTGTTGCTCTTTTCTCTTGAAATACATTCCTTTTACCTCTCATGCTATCTATAGCTTTCTTATCCATCCTTCAAGACCTACCTTGCCAATGAAGGCTTTTCATACTAGTACAGCTTGTATTGATCTTTTCTTTTTCTGAATTTTTCTTGCCCTTAGAGTCAATTTCTGTATATTTATCACATTTTTCTCTAATTATTTCAAATGAATGAGTTTTCCTTCCCTAGGAAAACGGTAAGTTTCTTGCAAGCAGAGTAAAGCTCATATTCCTCTGCATCAGGTAAGCCTATGGCTGGACTTGTTCATGCTAAATAAATAATTTTGGATTGATGGATTCTTTCTTTCTTTCCTTGTTCCTTCCTTCCTTCCATTTTTACTTCTTTCTTTCCTGCCTTCATTCTTTCCTTCATTTGTTCCTTTCTTTCTTTTAAATCTAAGCCTGGAATAAAGGAACAAATTATTTTTTAAGTGTGAATAACTTCAATTATATTTAATTTCATGAAGTAGACTCTTAAAGAATGATAAGAAAGGAAAAAAATAATCAAATATTTTTATGTAATGCTTTAAAGTTTACAAAATGCTTTCTCATAACTTATGATGTGTTGACAACTGTGATATTTCTATAAAATGGCTAGGGTAATATGAGTTGTTACTTGGTTACTCTGTAGTAGGAATTTAGATGTTAGATAATTTGGAATAAAAATACTACATTCATACTAAAAAAAAAATCTGGTCCCAAAACAGAATTAGACAGCATTATGGATCTGATTACTATGCTGGCAATACTAAGCCTACATAGCAAATCTTCGAGTGTTCTGATGTTTTCTATTGGCAAGCTAGTATATCTTGAAGAAGGAATTGAAGAATTTACAATAACCTTTAATCCTTATCTATATAACAAACATTGAGGTACAGCATTGACAGCATTAATTTTACTATCATTTAGTTCTAGTGGATATTTTGAATATCCATGTTTGAAATTTGCAGTAAAAAAGGCAAGAACATATATATATATATATGAAATAAAGAATTTAAAATTGCTTTAAGCCATCAGGTCTCAGACTAAAGAACTGATTTCTTGTTCTAATTGGCAAAAAGATAAGTAACTGTCACAATTTCTATTTTTCTTAAAAATTAAAGCATATATATATATATACATATATACACACACATATAAATACACACACTTCTCTATATAAATATATCAAAAGACAAAACACTAAAGCTGTGTCCCATGAATGCCTGAGAAGAGTTTTTTTGGAACTATTGTAAGAAGGCAAGAAGACATTCATTGCACTATTCTTTTCCAGTTGATTAAAAATATCAGCTTATTTACCCCTAAACATGCAACACTTACTCAATATCCCACCCACTTTTCAAATATGTTCAGACAGTGAAATTTTAGGTACTTATATAATTATCATTAATTATATTTATAGTTTATGTAGGTTCAGATATGTATGAATATCAATATTAAAATAATCTATTTTGCCAAAAGTATACCATAAATACATATTGTACTTCAAGTGCATACTTGAAGTAACTAAAATATAATACATAGAATTTCCCAAAGAAAAATGATGTAATGCCATGGCTGTATGGGGAACAACCATGTTTAAAAGGCCCAAATAGAATTATTGGAAAGACCTTTTTTTTTAAAAACAAAATTTAGAAAAAAAAATTTTTGAGAAAATTAATTTGTAGGTCTTTCAGCGACATCAGTTTGCTATGGAAAATTGTGTAGGCTCCCTAAAAATAGATTCAATGCTATGTGGTTCATATACTTATCATAATTATTATATCTATTATCCTATTGATATGTAACTAAAGAACATTAAACAAGTACATCAATATCAGAGGTTGTACAAATGCAACTTAAAAAAAAATTCATACCTCTTTGCTTTCTTCCAGTTCTGACTCACTGCTGAAATCTTCAGTATTTAAGTTTTCAAAATCAGATTCCCCAACTGCAATTGGTACTGTTACAGTAAGACTGGGGTTGTTTATGAATGACATGTAATCATTTTCATCAATTATATATTTTTCCACGCTGCTTCCTGTACCTACACCACTGGTAGTTCCATTACCATCTTTCAGATAATTAAGGTCTTTGCTTATTTCAACTGGAGTATTATTGGAAATGCAGCTTTCTATCTTATTGCCTTCAAGGACTTTGATTTCTATAGCTTTTGGCTTTCCAACAAAGGCTTTTTGGACACATTCCCGTATTTCTTTTTTCACATAATCTATCCCCTTCTGCATTCTCCCCACAGCAATCTGGAGATTGTTCATTTCATTATCATCATCAGTAGCGGCAAGATTGTCTGAACTAAATGAGCTCAGCAGCAAGGCCAGAAACAGATTCAGTACCTAAAGGAAAATAGGAGATAAATGTAACTTCTTTCATTTTTACAAATGTTTGAAATCTTCAAACTCTAAAGTCTCCAAATAATTAAAATTCAGTATCAAGTATTATGAAGAGGTGTGGGGTGGTTATGAATAGGCTGCAATATATAACAAATTAGGAATTATGAAGCTCTGGAGTAAAGGATATTATTAAATAAATATATGACTGAAAGAAAAGGTGGGCTAAGCATATGGTGAAAGCAAGATAGCACTAGTAAAATAATCTGTTAAAAATAGTTGAGCCCTTTTACACCTAATACCAAAACAAATATTAATCTTCTTTTTGTCATCAAAAGGATAATGAAACATCACAAACTTCCCATCCATCCTTGTCTCCTGCCTTCCCACCCACAAAACCAATGAAAGTATCTAGTTATATAAATCAAATATTAGATAGCAATCATGGTAAGTCAGAATGACCAACAGAACAGTATCTTCAAACTGTTACATGTTGGCATTAGCTAGTACTGCCATGACACATTTATAAAAGCCACTCTTTTGTCCCTCACTCCCCCAAGCCAGAAGAAGGACTTTATTGGTTTTGGCTTCTCCTTTATTATTGATTTTCACAAGTTTATTCCTGGCTTAATTGTAAAACAATTTGTAACAATCAGTGTTTGGCCACTGTTAGTGACTTCGGATGTAGGCTGCCTCAAATAAAAACTGCTTCTGACAAAGGGTTCTTAGAATAGGGCAGTTTATCTTAAGTAAAATTTCTAAAGAACAGATTGCAGGTTTTAATTGCTCTCATCATAAATATACTTTGCAATTTGTGTGTGTGTATAATTTAAAAGAGAAGCATGTGCAGATACTTTGAAACATAATCGTGTATACAAATTGCTTTTGTCTCTTATCTTTTTCACCAATAGAATATGAAATGAGTGGAGAAGCTAGCTGAAATTCCAGCAATAGCAGCAGGAAATGTGGAAGCAATTAAATGTTAAAGTAACAAGCTATGATTGATCCACTTGTAGTCTACTGTTGCTGACATAAAGGGAAATTTATTTAGAAATATTTCTGTGGTGTAAAGTGTCTCGTCAAATTCATTATCGATGTGGTAAGCAGACATACATGGTACATTAAAGTCCTGGTTTGTTTTCTATCTCTCCTCTAGATTCTTTTAACGTAAAAGCCTCTCAGTTTTGCAATCCAAAAAGAATAATATTATACATGCTATATAATATACATAATTTTACATATATGATAATATATAATGTATATATAATTATATACATATACACGTGTGTGCATATATATGTATACATACATACATACATATATATATATATATATAAAGAGATAGCTATATCATGTTACTGCTAGAGTTTTTCAAGAATGGAAGCTTCCATTTCTTCTAAGAGGACAGTCTAATAATACTAGCTAGAACTGCTATTGATCATTTAAAGACAAGTGAGACATTTTAACATTAAGCAATATAAAATCACAGTTCTTATATTTATATTCAATTATGTCTCCAGTAAGGACGCTGCTCAAAATAAGTAATAGCTTAGAAATTGCCCACAAATTTGAGAAATCTAAAGAGTTTCTATAACTAAGATTCAAGTCTCTAGTTTCTTTTTTCCTCTTTCTAGGTAATTCAAACTGATAACAGGAAGGAAAACTCTATACCTTATTTCTCTTTATGTCTTTGCACTCAAGCCCTAACACAATATTTTGTGCTTAATAGGAATTCAATAAATATTTGTTTAAGGAATGAATTATCAGTAAAAGAATTCTAATTCTTTTTGGATTTCTGTTGTCAATAATTATACATAGTTAAATACAGTAAAATAAATAGAATCGGAGTTCCAATTCCCTCAAAAGTTTGATGGTCATCTGACATACCTCCTCATTTTTGAAGAACATTATTAGGGAATAAAGACACTTCTGTCAGAACCACAATGTTCCTGTATCCATATATATGTGGACATGTATATAATTTATGACAAATATATCTTTGAATCATTTGGAATGAAAACATACCACTAGGTTCCCAATCACCATGACCAACATGAAAACAATAAGGCACATGGTTTGGCCTGCCACCTCCATACAGTCCCACATGGTCTCTATCCATTCTCCACACAGCACCCGGAACACAATCAGGAAGGAATGGAAGAAGTCATGCATGTGCCAGCGTGGCAGTGTGCAATCACTGTTGATCTTGCAGACACATTCTTTGTAGCTCTTGCCAAAGAGCTGCATGCCGACCACAGCAAAAATGAAGACAATGATGGCTAGTACCAAGGTCAGGTTTCCCAGAGCCCCGACTGAGTTGCCAATGATCTTTATCAGCATATTCAGTGTTGGCCAAGATTTTGCCAATTTGAAAACCCGGAGCTGGAAACAAGGGGAAAGATGCTTTCAGTATTAATCATGATGAAGATTTGGAGGATTTTTATTTTGCCTGAAATGTTGTCGGTATATCTTTAAATGATGATGAAAGTCAATTTACACTAGGCCAATTCTGTTTGATACTTAAATAGAAAATTGAGTAATATTGGTGCCCCAAACTAAGAAATTGTATTATTATGGAAGTGTTTATGTTACATGAAATTACTGTAAAATAATGAAGGAATAATGAATACTTAGTGATAATAAATAGAACCAAAATTGTTGAAGCAAATAGAAAGCTAGCCTAAAGGCCAAGAACAATTTATGTCCCATCTCTGACATGTGTGACCCTTGCTAAGTAACTTAACTCTTCCATGCTCTAGGCAATTTTCTAATTATGGAAAAGGTACTAACTTTCATGATTAGAGGGTGTTCCCTCACATGAGTGTTATCTGTACCAATGAAAATCCAGATCCAGTCTTTATTCTAATCTTGTAGATTGACAAAAACCTTCTTAAGGGATAGTTAACTCAAACTCCTTATAGTATAGGTAAGAAAATGAAATTAATTTTTACAAAGTTGATTTTCAAATTATTTTTAAATTAAATAAGGAAAAAGTTTGATATTTTAAAAAATAAAATATCTTTTTCCTCAAATTTTAACCATTGTATATAGATTGTGCTAAATACTTATTGAAAAGGCTTATATTAAAAATGTCATAAAATTTAAATTTGAGGTAGTTAACTGCTCAGATTAGTGAATTCAATATATAATATTAATAATAATATAAATTTAATTATATTAGACATAAAACAATAACAAAAAGTTTCAAGCTTCAAAAGCTCATTTTCTGATCCTTTATTATTATTATATATAATATATTATTATATACATAATAATAATTATTATTTACAATAATAATCCTCTTAGTTTTTGGATCATAGGCATTCATATGGATGCATTTAATGGAAATTTCATCCTCACATATTAATATTTTTTGAAAATTCCTGATAATAAAACGTATGATTATATTCAAAATAAACTTGATAATAATAAAAGCAGAATATAAAGATAGTGATTCTCCAGCTACCAGTCTAAATGATCGGAGAACTGACAATCCTTCCACGTTGGCCAGTCCGAGCTCCATTAAACTAAGGCTGACAATAATGCCATCAAAGATATTCCATCCCTCTTGGAAATAATAATATGGATCCATGGCAATTATCTTGAGAACCATTTCGGCTGTGAAGATTCCAGTAAATACCTAATGTAAAATATAAATGGTTACTCTCATAACATTAAAAAATTCTAATAGAATTATTTATAATCCAAAGATTCAAAAAAGGGAACACTATGGTAGCTCTTAAAATTACTCTAAATTAGAAAGTAATTTGATGGTGGAACATGTCTGTGAAAGTTTAGGAAATTTTTCAATGTATTTTAAGACATTGAACATTTTCTTCAATTAGAAAACAATTTATATTTTAAATTACCAAATGCCAGCATTGTTTCTAATCTGTGACTGAATGATTTCTAAAATAACTGCAATGATGAAGTCCCTTCATCATTACCTTTTTTCATTGCCAAATTAAATTTTTTTTAAATTTTCACTTTTTTGAAAGGAATAGTCATATATCTTTTATTTGGAAAAAAAGCAATCACTTATAAATATTTACAATTCAAGTAAAATTATCATCAAATAACAGAATAATGGTATTCTTTATGACTTTTTAAAAATTTAAGGCACATAGTGTTCTAATTGTAATATTATAAACATCCCCTAAACAATAAGAACATGTTTTCACAACTGTTGTAAATTAGTGATCTTTGGATGCATGCATGCCTCTAGATTAAGGTTAATGAATTCATAGAGCAAGGAACCAAAGATTTAATTAAAACCTTTGGAATATATCTTTAGTATTCAAATATCCTTAATTAAGATTAATGGGTTATCTTAGCAAATAGCTAAAATATTAATTGAAACAAGAAAAGAAAACGATAAAAATATTCAAAGTTTGTGTTAGCTAAAAAAGAGAGGTTAAAATGACCAAGAAGATGGAAAGGGACCTATCAAATTATATTTCCAGGAAAATATTAAATAAATCACATTAACTTGGAGTAGTTGAAGACTGTATTTTAAAGAGGTACAGTCAAGCTTACCATCTGTTTAGTTGTCTATTGTGCTTTAAAGGAACATTGTAAAAGTGAATAAGCTCCAAAACATGTCGTCTCCTAAAGTACAACTTTAATACAAAGAAAATGATCAGCCTTTCTAAGTGTGTCAATGTTGATAAAACCCCAAATTTCCCAAACTACAGAAAGTGCTATATAGGTGAATTCAGTGACTGGCTCATGAAATGATATTACCTACTCACTGAAGCAGAGGAATATTTTACATTCCAAAAATTTATACATAAATATATATTTATATACATGCATAAACACACATACATATATATATATATATATATACACAGACATAATTTGTTAATGTATATAGTAGGAAAGCGACAGTCTTCATTTTCAATGGAATTCTTTACTTTGGAAGAAAAACTCAATCACAGAATCTCTTAAATATATGATTGCCTCTATACTTGTACAATATTGTTTACTTAAATTTCTTACATTATAATAATAATAGTATTTTCTATAGTGCTCATATGTACAAAGCTAAGTACTAATGTGGTAAGCATTTTATAAATTTCATCTCATTTGATCCTCACAACAATCCACAAATGTTCTATGTAAATAGTATTTGAACTACCTAAAAATGCTGTTCATGAAGAAGGCGATTTGCAAATCTTAATGCTGTTCAATTTGATGATCATCACCCATCCCATCAACTTGATAGGCTTGCAAAACCTTTGTTAGAAGAGGGTACCTCCTAGAGAACAAACCAAGTACACTAGCATTTTGCTGGGAAAGATATGCCCTAGACCTTGCTAAAAGGACACAAGGAACTCCCCTAATTGGTCCCCAGTCATTTATTTATTTAAAGATGCATGAAATTGTCAGTCAGGGGAAACTTGACTTTTGTCAGTTTCCTTTCCTCTCCCAATAATGAGTTGTAAAAAGGTTTGCTCTTCTAAAACCCCTTTGTCCCTTTTAGTCTAAGTGCCACAAGGGAAAAGAAAGGATTTTTCTTGTGTCCTTTCTTCCTTCCTTCCACACTGTAGCAATGGCAACTTTTTTTTTTTTTGTAAACATTCATTTTTAATTATCAAAAGTGTCTTCCAAAGGATAGCAGAAAATATGCATTTGCCCAGACAAACTTTAGATTGAGTTTTAGGACCTTCCAATTCCTGGCTGTCCTTTTCTAACTGTTTCTTTTTTCCTTTGAACAAGTCAGTTTCTAGTGATACTGAAAAATGGAAGTTTCCAAACTCAAAGATTAACTGATAGTTAATCCTGAGTTTCTGAGTTTGGGATTTGTATACCAGCAGTCCAGAGGTTAAAAGTTTTCATAACAGAATGATTTTTAGTAGATAAAAGAACCATTGATAAGAAAATCCTGACGATGAAGGACTAAAAAACCTACCGGAGATCTGGGCCATACCAACCCTCCATGGTAATAACTGTGAATAACTAAGCAACATTCTCACAAAGGATATTTACCTTCTAGGACATTGTAATAAATGTAATGGATTAAGTGACTATTATTTTTTTTCTTTTCACATTTTAAATGTACTTATTCAAGAATGCCTGTAAATCTATTATGTTCTATATTTTTTTGTGATGGAGGAAATAAAAAGCTCTCCAATATCAGATGACTATATTCTGTATAGAGTACTTTATAGAGTAGTAGAACCTGTTACCTACTTTGGAAGAAATACTAAATGGGAGCCATACTTAACTTTATTTTAAAGATTTCCTTGGACTTTTATGAAATTGGTGTATATGGGGCGAGAGTCCCTTATGGTGGAGTCCCTGGGCCACAAGGTACATACACTGGTTTATATATTTATATCCATAATTCCAATGTTTGATCCCCCAGAAATATTTGAAACCATTTCAAAACATGTACTTTAGAGAAATATCTTTCTACATTATTTAATCTATCAATTAATTAATCATTAAACACTTATTAAGCACTTATGTGCCAGACAATGTGCTAAGTGCTGAGAATACAAGAAACAAATGAGTGTCTGCCTTCAAAGACCTCATGTTCTTTAATGTAAATAATCTGAAAGTATTTATAATTTTATTTACATGTTGTTTAAAACCCTGATTGAATCTGCATGGGATAAAACATATGGAAACTTGTGTAACTAAATTCTTTTTATGGCAAAGAAACAAAAAATGTTGGCAGAAACATTAGCATTTCATTATAGGTAGAAGTCAACTTAAAGGTCTTGGAAGCTATGTGACAGTAGCCAGTATGAACTTCATTTTCATCTTACAGTAGAAAAGAAATTAGAACTCTAATGGAAACTTTTCATTAAATGTTACCTGCTTTTTGAAATGAAACTTTACTTCTGTAAAATGTGGTCCTGACAAAATGATGCTTTTTAAAATCCAAACAAGACTGCTTAGCAAGTAGCATCCACTTGGAAGGACCAGAATTATACTTATTCCATTTATATAGAGGTGTTAGAGAAGTTTAAGCATTAACATATGGAATATTTATAATGATTCCACATAATTTTTCATTGGCCTGAGAATTAAAGAATATGACTAGCTAGCTCTGTAACTTTGGGCAAGTCATTTAATTTCCTTGATTCCCCAATTCCTTAATTTATAAAAAGGAGTTGAATAAAATAATCTCTGAGTTTTCTTTCAGGTCTACAATTCTGTGGTTTATAAGAGAGATATCTTTGAAGCTTTAAGGGATACATTGAAGAATAGAATCCAGATAGCAACAGTATGGAAGCTGGTCTGAATCTAACAGAATACTGATAATAATCAAGGTTCCAAAAATCAATTTCCCATATATAAGTGAGGTGTCTCTATGCCATAATTCATGTGAAAAAGACTTTAGAGTTTTAGTTAACTATAAACTCAATATCAGTCAATATAATATGACTGAAAAAAGTTGATATGCTTTTGGACTACATTAGAAGTCTAAGGTTTGAATAAGAGAAGAAATGATCCTACTATATTATATTTTACTCAAACCATATTGGGAAAATTGTTTTCAGTTATAAGTACAACATTTTAGGAAGGGCATTGACAATCTTTTAAATATGGAGATTAACCTTATCTATTCAGGGACTCTGAACTTTAGAGACCAGCAAAATATAGGAGTAGAAAGACAAACTGGGACCAGATTGTGAGTAGTACTAAAAACCAGTCAGAAGAGTCTGAACTTATTAAAATAGGGAATAATTTTTGTTTTTTAACAGAGAAGTGAGAGGGTAGAAGTGAATAAGGTAAGAATATTGCTGTAACAGTAGTATGTAAAATTAAATGGATGGGAGAAATTTTAGAAAAAAAAAGAAAAAGAAAATGACAAAATAAGTGCCCAATTAGATATGAGGAATGAAATAAAGAGTCAAAGGTGAATTCTAGGCTTTTATCTTGGTGACTGGGTGAATGGTGGTACCTTTGGGGAAAATGGATTTATTAAGAAGGAGAGTTTGTTTGAGGGAGAGAATAATGAATTCGATTTTTGACCTGTTAGATTTGCTATTATGGTAAGCAATTGACTAGATTGAAACTAGAAATCCATGAGTATAGATAAGCTTAGAGATAAAGAAAATCATTTAATCAAGGGTAGAGCTTTAGAGGAGCTCTGTATTTTAAGATTGGAGGAAGAGAAAGCAGCAAAAGAAATCAAAGAGTAGAGGGTCATAAAAGAAGGAAGAGATTCAGCAAATTTGACTGTCATAGAATCCTAAGTTAATTAACTCTGTTATTATTCAGAGCAGCTGGTATCAAGTTTTGTGGTTTAAAATTCCACAACTTTTGTATATGTCTCTTTTACTACTTAGAACATCACCATCCTAGAGTAGACCCCCATAAGTTCATGCCTGTACTGTTGTTCTGCTTGGTTTTTCTATCTCTCCCCACTCTATTCCATCTTGTATTCAGCTAAACTCTAAGTGTTCCCTATTATTTCCAGTATTAAATATAGCATCCTTAGTTTGGTTTTTTTTTTTAAAGCTCATCAAAATCTGTCCCCTTCCAACCTTTTCAATCTTCTTAAACTTTATTCTCCTCTATTTACCCTACAATGTAGTAACATTGACTTTCTTGCTGTTCCTGGCAAATGACACATACTCCAATGTTCCATCTATAGCTTTCCTGACTTCTTTCAAGACTCAGGTCAAATCCTAACTTTTTCAGGAACCTTATTGCTAGTATATTCCTTCCAATGTGTGTGTGTGTGTGTGTGTGTGTGTGTGTGTGTGTCTGTATGTGTGTGTGTGTGTGTGTATTTGTATATGTGTGCATAAAGGTACATATGTATACACATATATATATAAGCAAGAAAGAAAACAGTTTATACACAGCCAATTTACTCCTCTAACATTATATAGTTAGTTAACAAATATGTATTAAATGCTAAGCATTAGAGAGACAAAGAAAGGACAAAAATGTGGTTCTTTCCCCCAGGGGGGTTAAAATTCTGATTGGAAAGACAGCTATTATGTAACAATAAATATAGACAGACATATTTGGGTATATGTGTATGTGTGTGTGTGTGTGTGTGTGTATATATATATATATATATCCACATCCACATATATTCTATCTATACATACATGAATATTTCAATGTCCATATACATATTTATATGTATACACACAAATGTATATATGTATATATATATACAGATATGTATGTATACATGCTCATATAGCTCTATCTTATATTTACATAGTTGTTGTCTTTCCAATTAGAATATGAATACCTTTAGGGCAGGAACCACATTTTTTTCCTTTGGGTATATCCCTAGTGCTTCATATAGTCATTGCCACATAGTAAGTATTTAATAAATAATTGTTGTCTGACTGACAGCAAATTATTAAAAGAATAAGTCACCAATGTAAATTATCTTCTTTCTTAGTCAGCCATCAAATTTATCTTGGGAGGATTACAGTGAAAACCTTGTGTTGCCTCTGAACAGAAATGAATCCCTGAATCCACCCCTGAAGGAACCTGGACAATTCCTTGTGACTTTCCCCACTTTTAATTATGGTACATCAGCATGCTTCCAGTCTCTAACTTCAAAATGTCAGATAAATCTGACTTTTTTTCTCTCTGGCATTCAATAAGTAGCTCATCCCTTGCACCGGATCCTTCCCTAGAGGAGTTTCCACTCACATTTCTACCACCTACTGTAGGCCCTCATCACAAAATTATTATCATAGCCTCCTTGACTTTGGTCTTTTCCCACCCCAAACCAGATTTTTTGAAGCTGTCAAACAAATTATTTTCTCTATTGTATAAGTCAAATCTGTGCTAAAAAAAAACACCACAAAACCAAACAAACTTTAGTGAAGCTGTATTGAGAATAGAATGAAATATAAACTCTTTAGCATTTTAAACTCTCCCTAATCTGGCTCCAAACTAACTTTCTGACTTAATTTCTATAAACTGTGATCTAAAACACCATACTTGCAGGGCTACTTAGTCCAATCCTGGAAGCTACCCATCAATCCCCATTCTTTTTGAATTGTTATGCCTCCAGCAAGAATTTACTCTAAGTTTTCACAAAATGCATATAATAGGTTAAAGACTGTTTTTATTCTATGCCTTAGAAAATACAAAGGATTTGTAAGGTCTCTTAAACAATGCACAAAACACATAACAGATTTCATTATGGTTCATAAACAGTAAATACAATTCTCCTTCCATTCATGACTTCTACTTTCCAAAGCAACATGTTCAGTCTTCCAGACTTATAAATTCATCCTGTGATTTGTTCTTCCCTTGTCAGGGAAACAGACTTGAAACAGATAGAAAGGCAACTCCCTTCCCAGTGAGCTTGCACTATTCAAATAACCCTTACAAATAAGCTGGGAATACACCTCATCTTTTACTCTCAGGCCCTCTTCCAGAAATCACATTCTTAGGGTTTTTAGGGAGGCAATTCTAAAACTGATATCACACAGGAGTTTCACTCTTTTTAAAAGAAAGGTGAAAATCAGAATTCCTGCCACTCAGACCAAGTGATTTCCTTCTCCTTAGCTACTCTGTGTTTGGGAGATTACACCAGTGCCTCTACTAGAAGGACTTGGAGGGACACAAAGTTTAGATTGCATGATGGACTTTTGTACAATCATTACATCTGGGAGTTTGTCAGGAAAGTTCTTCACTCTCTTAGAGGCATTACAGCTTCATTTAGGTCCAGTTCACTGTGCCTTTGCACAAATAATTCCCATTGTCTTGGTCCTTCCTTACTTCTTCACTCACTGAATCCCTATCTTCCTTCAGAATCTATCTCAAGTGCCCCTGGAGTCTGTCCAAATATTGTTATTAACATTGTTTCCCTATTGTAAGTACAGTATAGTTTTTATATAAGTATATGTTGCATTTTCCCAATAGAATTAAACTGAAGCAGAGTGCTGATTTCATTTATTAAGAGTGTCTAGTTTGGTATAGTAGGCACTTATTTAAATGTTGAATTGAATTATATTCTGACTAATATACATGAATTTTCCTAATGAAATATATTTGCATATCACTTTGTTTATTCAGATGGACTTACCAGGTTTCCTACAGACAGAACACTGTTGAATTGCTGAGTCATAGGATAGTGTTCCATGGCCATAAATAGAGTATTTAAGACAATGCAGATGGTGATGGCAAGATCAACAAATGGATCCATCACAATCAGATTAACAATGTGTTTCACTTTTAACCATGGATCCCAGCAGTCCCAGATGAGGAAAGTATTAGCAAATCTATACCAACATGGTGGACATTTCTGTCTGGATTCTTCAAGTTCTAGGAGGAAAGAGGAGGAATTAAAAAGGACATAGTTCCTCATTATTGCTAATAGGTCAAAATTATTTTTTTTTGCTAAGATTGAACCTGAAATTTAAAGAACAAATATTCATGACACTAAACTTAACTCACTTTAGAAAACAAATCCATTAGCTATTTTCATGGATGTTTATTGATAGGAGTTTCCTTTATATATTCTATCACTGGCTTTAATCCAATTTAAGAATGCTTCTACTAATATAATAATTTAATTCTGATTTAAGTGACTGAGCTTATTTGGGCTAAAAAGCTATATGTATTGCTTATTGAGGCAGAGCTTTTTGTCTAATTTATTAAGTCTATTTTTTCTAAAGTTACAGACACATTCCAATTTCACTTTATAATATCTTACTTTCAATATTTTCTAATACAGAGTTATTCATACAAGACAAATTCTCTTGTCTCTAAAGATTTATATACATTAAGAAAACATGTACATAAAAAGTTTGGTTTTAGATCTAGAAACAATTAGTTTCTACTTCATCCAACCTATTTCTGAGAATTGTTTTAAATTATAAGAAATTAGTGTTCTCAAAATCTATGAAAAATTGATTTAAAAAGAAAATTTTTCTAATTTATGTTTCTAAATGAAATGTAACAAAGACCAAAAGGTTATAAATTACTTTCAAATTTCACACCTGTATAACATGAATATTTTATTCAAAAACAGAAACCAAAATTGATGAATATGAGAAATAGTACCAAAAAAAAAATTAAAACCAGACTAGAATCAACAAGATCTTGATAAAGAAATTATTTCAGAACAGTTTTCTCTATTTAACCAAATCACTAATTAGTTAACCTGCCAGTTAAAATTAACACCAAATTAGAAGGATAATGAAGAGAAGATATTTCATGATTATGAGTTCTGACCTTACCTACTTGAGTTTTACTCTTTAAAAAAAATGAGAAATAGATAAAACTAAAGATATTGAGTTCAGTGAAAATCAACTTTATATAACAGTTTAACCATTTAGAACAATGACTCCTGGGGCAAAAAAAAAAAAAAAAAACTTAGCACCATTGGCAACAAATACGATTCCTTTACCTTAGCAAAGGGCAATGTTATTTTTTTTAATACAAAATTATGCTAAAACATTACGTAGGAGAATGATAAAACATTAGGATTAGTATTTCCTCACATCACTAAGAAATCCAGTAGAGGAAGAAAGGAACTATAAAAAGCTTCATAGGAGATCCAACTAAGATAGATCATTCCAAGAATACAAAAAATAAAAGCAAAATGGAACAGACTTGTTAGCATTTTGACAGAGATCTGTTTTTATTACCATTCATAGTGGAACTACCACAAATCAAGTCTAATATTATATTATTTAATATACTTTAAGAGGAAACATTTAACCTAAGAAAAATAAATAGATGAGTGTGGCTGGGCTTCACAAGATAAAAAAATCGTTATTAGGGTTGATTTCAATTTTCAAGGCACTTATATATTGATTTTCAAAATACTGTTTAGGGGCAAGTTTTGAAGAATAGAAATAATGGCATTACTATCAGAAAAAGTGACTCAGAAGGCTTTAATAAGTTTTCAATCCATATGTGTCTAATATCTCATCTGTATTGAAGGTATTTTTGATGAAAATATAAGAAAGGAATAGGCAGGTTTTCATAGATGATTTTCCACATCATAATGCTTTCATAATTGACTGAAGAATTAAGAATACAAGATCTCATATGTTCATGCTTTATTGATTATAAAATATTTTTAAATAGAGCAAAATGCAACTTTCAAGGCTTTCCTCCAATATGTTTTTGATGTGTTTTAAAATCACATAAGATTTCCTGATAACTTTTTTCAGTAATCCTTTGATTATAAATATTAATTGAGGTTTAAAACAGGGAGACATGCTCACCAAAGGAGTTCATCAGCATCACAGAAATTGTTCCAGGTTGAAGTCTATATTGAAAAGAGATGTTCGGTTTGTGGCTGATAATGTACACATTGCAGCAAGCCCTAGAATACTAGAGGGCTTACTAAATATGGCCAGTGGTTATGCTAAACAGATTTGCCTGGCAATCCACATGTCAAAATCAAGTAGATAATACCTCCTATTGGATCAATCATCAGTATTTTTAGCTTTCACATACACATACACACACTACAGATGAACAGTGAGCTAAGTCCAGAATTGGAATAAGAGGAGAGCATATGCGTTGGATTATATTTGGAAATTTATACAGTATTTTCAAACACCCCATGTGACTACCTGATCACAAATGCCCATCTATGCAATAATAGTATTTTCCCAGAGATACTAAATGATGACAATTCATAGAACACAGTGATATCCAAAGAATTAAAATTTCAATTGTTACAAAAGACTAATTTGTATCCTAAGAATAAATAGACTAAAGCATATTACCTATAGTGAGTTCAGTGCAAAGAATGCTGTAAAGGATATCATCAAAGAAATGTATAGCCAGAAAAAGAAGTAAACTGATTGAGTAATCAGAGAAAGGAATAATAAATGGATAATGAAGTATTGGATTAGCATCTACAAAACCTTTTTTAAAACCTAAAAAATGATATTCAAAATGTTGGGTATATCTTTTATGGACGATATATGGAAAAATATTGACAAGAATTACATGTGATAAGAAATCAATATGTACCAATGGAGGCAATGGTTATGCCACTTAAGTCATAGATCCATTGAAATATCTATGAGAGTGCAGAATATTCAAGTGTAACTTGAGTGTAACTATAAAAATAATGTACCTCAATGGCTATGCAAAAGTATGAATTACATTTTGTTATATTTATTCTTAGATCATAGGTTTAAGAAACTAGAGTCCTTAGAAATCTATAATAGGAAAGTATATTATTAAACCATATTACACACATACACACACACACAAATATACTCTCAAAAGGTCGATAATTAATAGTATTTTCTAGAGACTGTGGTATATTAGAATTAGTCAACATATAGCATGACACCAATCACACAACACTTACTTTCCTTGGGGGCATAGAGAAAATAAACTATGATGATGCAGTATGTATATAGTCTTTCTGACAAATTCATTTGGGGGGGAGGAGAAATGGTTCCATAGCTTATGCTTCCTTGACCTACTTGAAAGACATGAATAGATTTTTCTCTGGTCACATGAGAGTGACCAGTATGAATACTAATTTTTTAATGTGTCTGCTGCATGAAGGAAAGGAACCTTTCATCAATCACCATGACTAAGTGTGATAGAATTCCTGAAATGTCAAATTAATTTACCACTTTCCTTTCTATTACTGTAGAATATTGGTTTCTTGAGGTGGAGAAGAAAATCAAATTGATTTTTTTCTTGAAGTCCATATTACATGTTTTTAATCTACAACAGGATTACAAAGAGTTGTTTAAGCCAATGATTATGATTTGCTAAATTTTTGAATTCATAAGAAAACATGACAAGAAATTTATAATAATGCAGTAACTTGGTATGAGGTACAGTACTGTAGATCAGAGACAAAGCAAGACACAGAGAGGAAAAGTTTTAGAACTGCCTTTTTTTTTTAATCAAAAAGACAGTGCAGTATTCATTAGGAACTATATGAGGTCCCATCAGTCAGATTGCTATGATCTCATGTGTAATAAAATGAAATCTCAATATTCTAACTTTTCTACAAAATCAGATTAATTTCAGCAACTAATGAAGACCAGCATATTCCATAACAAACTCTGAGTTTTGCACAGCCCACTACATACCTTCCATGGTGTTAGTTAATATGCTGGCTATACTCATAGCTCTCTGTCTCCCAGAGGAATCTTCTAGCATCTCCATAGAAATTTGGTAAGAACTTAATCGCCTTTTTCTCACTTCAGTCTCTGTAGTGGTGCCCTGCAAATAAAAATACTGATGGCTCAAACCAGTATCTTAAATTGTATGCTAAAGCATAACAAAGCAACTAAGAGGACTTTTAGAAAGTCATGCTTCATGCAGATTTGTGTATAATGTAGTATAGATTATGAAATTTGTCGTTTGTTTGTAAATGAGCTTTCTTTATCTAAATTTGATAACTTTTACAAAGAATTTACCTGTTTGGTGAGTAATCAATATTAGAAATCCTAATAATATCACCATATCATTATTCATCTTCAAATTTTCAGGTGATAAAGATATCACTCTGATTTTCAATGATAACTTTTTTCTTTAAATGAACTAAAAGCCATTTATTTCCAGTCCTATATAAAATGTTTCTATTTTTAATTTGCTTGTTTATTTTGCTTATTTGAAGTAATAATGTTCAGTTTTATATGAACATTATTTTCCTCACAAAATAAAAATAAATATTTGAATTAAATATTCTTTAGATTGATTCATTTTCTTAAATGCTACATTACAACACTGACATTCATGGGTCAAATTTTTTTCTTCATGCACGAACACAAATGTGCACTGAAATGTGTGTGCTTTCCTATGCCATTGGTAATTACTTTGCATTTAAATTTCTACCCTGGAATCACATTAGAGGTCTCTAAGTCAAGACAAAAAAAAATAATGATTTTCATCTAGATTCTAGCCCTTTGAACATAGCACTGTTAGCAATGATTGATTTTCAGATTAAAGGTAGTGCTACCAAAAAAATTATCAAGTTAATATCTAAATTAATAACCAAAATTCAGAGTTGATATTTAATAGGATATTTATATATTGTTTTAATAATTATTTGAAATATTATAGAACATAGCAGTATATGACTATATACCTTTAGAATGAATGGATATATTGTAAAGATTCAGCATCAAAATTATTAATGCTAAGTATATGTACAAAATGCATTTCCTATTTAGCCTAATATTTTAGAAAATGAAAAGAACTCTTAAGGAATTCCTTAGATTCTTTGGTTCACCATTTGATTAGCCAGGCAGTGTTTTTGTGTTTCTTGTTGTATAGAAACACAAATTGATATAGAAAAGGAAGAGAGAGAGAGAGAGGAAAAAATACTACCCGAACTTGACCTATGTCAGATTTGCATATCATGTGAATAGTAGTGGGTTTATCTATTATCACCTCTGGTGGAAGATGTCCAGTAGGTGACGTAAGTGTTGAAGGTCCACCCACCAAGGAAACCACACCATTGCAATCCACAGTGCTGTGCATCTTCCCATTGGCTGGAAGCACTGGCACCACCATCCTGGATGACATACTGGCCTGACTAACGTTACTGTGGCGTCGTTCTCCATGTCTGTGCGGCACAAAGAGTGAATCTCTCCTGCTCTCATTGTCTTCAAATGTGCTATGCTCGTCATCAGCAAAATCATTTTCAGAGCCGACATCCTTTGCTCGACCTCTGAAGCTGAAAATGCTTGTTTTGCTATTACGCCTTGGGGAAAACAGGGAGCCACGGATGCTCAGCAGAGACTGAACACAGCAAAAAAGAAAAGGAAAGCAAAAATAAATTGAATGCATAAACCCTCAGTGTAGAGGGTGCCTTAGAAATAATTTCATCCATGCCCTTCATTTTGCATACAAGAAAACTGAGGCTTAATAAGGTTATGGCATGTTCACATTCACACTGATAATCACAGCAGCTAGGTTATTTTTGTTTTATAGCTATATTAAATTCTTAAGATTATTCAATTATGTTTCTTTTGGGTTGAGGGCAAAGTTAGTTGCAAAAAGTTCTTTTTGAATAGGAAGGCATTGTGACTGGAAATGAATACAATTTAGAAAATAATTCTTTCTGTTCCCTAACCTCCAAAAAACATGAATAATTTGTTTTGAATAAGAAATTATCAAAGGTTTCCCTCTCCCCTTCAAAGATCCTGGGAAAGAAGTATTCTCTCTTTTCTCCTTTTATGAATATAGAAGGAAATTAATTTTACTCTCATGTACCTGGGAAAACACAGAAAGCAAGTACAGATTAGTCATATCTGAGTGACCATCCATGAATTTAGAACAACATTAGTGCTTTTTTCCCCCATAGAGTTGCCTACAGCTTTTTTGATAGCTCCTAATGGTTAACTCCATTTAGTATTAACTCCATGACAAAAGTTAGGTGTTGGAATCAGAAAGATAAGTTCAAATTCTGTCTTAGATGCTTACTATGTGACCCTGGGCAAGTCACATAAAATCACTTCACCTAAATGAGAATAATAATAGTACCTACCTTATAGTTGTTGTGAGGATCAAGTGAAATAACATATGCAAAATTATTTCCAAACCATAAAATGCTATGTAAATTCTATCATCACTATCACCGCCATTTATTATTTTTTCATCATTTGATTAACCAGATAGTATTTCTTTATTGCTTATTCTGTAGAAATTTTGATTGGCAGAGCAGGAAAAAAAAAAGACTACCCAGGATTTACCTTTGTCAAATATATTTAAAATTTTAACACTGACAAGATAACGTAAAGCAGATAGATATGTAGCCAACAAAGGCTACAAAGATAGATTCTAGCAAAGAGAGGAAAAAAAAGGTCACCATGTTCTTCTGTTATCTTTTTAATGATAGTATAAGAAATTGTGATCCAAGGAGTGTCATCTACCACCTATGTTCACAAATAAATAACAGATATTAGTGTTGGAAATAGGGGTTGCAATCTAGCATCTAATCTGTTCTACTTTTTATGAACATCCTTTTAAAATCAACCATTTTATAGCTCATGAGAAACGCTCATTAGCGACACCAAATAATATGGTGTTTAGTGTAACATTTCAAAAATGATTCATGGAAAAATTACTCTATTTGCCACAATATTTCTCCCCAATTATCTGATGATTTATAATATGAATAATATATAAATATTATTCCATAGGTAGTAACAAATGTTTGCCCCTCTTATCCTTGTCCCTACTAGAACTCCCCACTGCTGTAAAGAATTTCCTCTCCTTTATTATGTCTTTCTTTCTTCCTCCTGTCCCCACCTTTAAGACCTCTCTGCCATTTCACCTCCTTTCCAACATGCATTTTTCATCTTTGCCTCAGTGCTCCTTATTCTCCCATCCTTATCCTTTTCTCTTCTCTTCAATATTTCCATAGCATTGGACCTTAAAATTAAGGGGAATGTAGGGAGAACAATTCTATTTCATTGCTGTTTTCCCATTCATTCCTCTTCTTTCATTGAACCAAGAACTGAATAACTATTACAATACACACTGAAAATCAGCAGTGTAAGTAATCATCTAGAAAGAGAAAGGAAAAAAAGACAAAGAAAGAAAGAGAAAAAAGAAAGAAAAAGAAAGAAGGAGAGAAAGAAAAAAGAAAGAGAAGGAGGAAGGGAGGGAAGAAGAAAGGTGATAGATGGTACTGCTGTACTCTCCCTTGGTCAGAACACTGTCTGGAATACTGTGTTCAGTTCTGAGACTGACGGAGGTGATCACGACGTGATAAAACTATCATGCAGCTTTTCCTTATTTAATTTCATTAGTAATTCTTTTTGTTGCTAAGAACTAGCATGTTGTTTTTAAATCTTAATCACTGAGACAAAGAATAAAATAAATGTGATTTATATAAAACTCTTAACTTGCAATTGATTTTAGTCATAAAAACAATAATTAGATAGAAAAAATATTTTAAAATTACACTGAGAAATATAGATCTTTATAATTCTCTGCCTTAGCTCAGCTCTTACATTGGCAGGAAAAATATTCATGAGACTGTTTAAATATCTAATAATAACTGCCATTATATAGTGTTTTAAGGTTTGCAAAGTGCTTTACACATATTTTCTACAACAACTTTGCTAAGCAAATACTACAAGCATTATCATTTTTATTTTACAAATGAGGAAATTGGGGCTCAGAGAGGTTAAAGTAATTTATCATATAACTAGTCAATGTCAGAGCCAGAATTGGAATCCATTTGTCTTTCCAATACTCTGTATTGCTTCATGACCCAGCTTTAGTACCAGAGATCATAGAACAGTATTATGTAGAAAGAAGACTTATCTTATAATCAGATGCCCTGAGTTAATGTACTCACTTGGATATTTATTAACAGTGTGTCTTTGGAAAAATCATTTCATGTTTGAATTATTAATTTACTTACTTGTAAAATAAAAGAGGTGACCAGATTTTTTCTAAGATTCCATATAGCCCAAGTATTTTGCATACTTATGACTAGTTATGAGTTAAAAGTGGTTTAAAAAACCTAGTGGTTTTTTCAAATGGGTAAAAATATGCTAGGAAATTAAACTCAAGGGAGCAAAACAGCATAGACCATTTAGTCTTACACCCTCATTGGATAGATGTGGAAATGAAGACTAAAGAAACTAAATACCATACAAGTAGCTTGTAGTAGGACCAATATCTTTATTAAAATTATGATTATTAAATAATAGAAATCATTTACTGTAAAAATGCTAGATTGTTTTGACATAGCAGAACATGTTAGAAAGAAAATCATTGCATGATTTCAAGATAATATAGAAATTTAAGAATTTTAAGAAGGGGGGAAAAGTAAACATAGGACAATGCTATGACCAATAATTTCTCAGGGATAATAAAACATAGAAATCCAATCTTTAAATAAAATTCCCATTATAGAAATAGAAATGAATGATAACAATTGATGGGAAAGTTTAAATAAAAATTTTAGTACTATTTCCTGACTAAATTACCGTTTTCAAATCATATGAACAACCAGTCCTTTCTTTTTATTCCATTCTCATCTCTCTACTACTCTTTTGGACATAGGTATTACTTTTGACTATTCAGGGTTTTTAATTCACTGATTTAAAACTTGCTGCAGGCATGTTCCTGCTAATGAATTCTGCTATATGAGGTACATTCACAGACTTTTTTGAGTCCCATTTCTTCTGAGGCATGTAAATAACTACAAGGGCAGACCATTGGAAATTGATACAATGTCTTTCAACAATAAATGTCAAAAGATAACTGATATGCCTGGATGAAAAGAGTTTCTACTCTTGGATTTCTCTATCTTAACTAAATCATAGGTGCACACTGGGGAAAAAAATCAAATAATTATCTACCTGCTTAATAATGGAGCAATTGTGGAAATAATTGTTTCCTTAAATATGAGTTGTATGTGCAAATAACATAGATATTCATATGTGTAAATATTCTATATATGGGCATATGTGAACATGTATATGGAAATATATAAAAGCTTTTTAACTCTAACCTCTATTTACTCATCTCTTTCAATTATTAATATGAGACTTTACAAATACTTTAATTCCACATACTGTCAAACCAATTTAATCTATAGAAATTCTGACCAAGAAAACTTAGTCTATAAATATGAAGGGGAAAAAAGACAACTTTAGTTCAATTGCTCTGAAATATTTGATTTTCTTTCACTCTATATTATAATTCTCCTTGCATTGAATAATTTTTTGCATTATGTTTGTGTAGAAAGAGCAGGATGGTGTGTTGTTGCTTTAATTTAGCCCTATAATTGGGACTTTTATGTTGCAGATGAATGTAATTCAAGATTCATAACAATGTGTTGTATAGTCCCACTGAAGCATTACAAAGAGTTCAAAGCTCAAATAGTACTTATTATTCTAGTTTCAGAAACATACATTTGCTCTGTTTTATTTTGCCAAAGAGTTCAAAGCTCAAATAGTACTTATTATTCTAGTTTCAGAAACATACATTTGCTCTGTTTTATTTTGCCTTTAAGACTATTCTTATATCCTACAGCACTGGTTGCATTGGTAGATAGCAATTAAATCAGAGGGAAAAATGAAAGCATCTTTCATTTTAATTTTCTCCTATAAGGCTTCCTAAACATAGGTACACTGCAGATGTGATAATGACATAATGGAAATCTACACTAGTATACCTTTCATTTATCCTGTCTAAAGATATAGGGTAGATTCATAGTAACATTTTTCTTCTAACTCTGTACCCAATTCAAAATTATAACTTTTGACAAATGTAGAATTTTTAAGGCAACTTGGGCATCTCGATTACAATTTCATTACTTTTTAAAACATGAAAATGGTAGAAAAATCCAAAGATACCAAATTGTCTTACCAAATAGATATTCCTAATTAACTGTTTCAGACCTATTAACTGAATTTCCTCAACATATGTAAATAATCATATCTGAACAAATGGGAAAAAATTAAATGGCTGTTTGTGAATTAGTGATTACTGTGAATTAGTGATTTAGTGAATTAGTGAATTAGAATTACTGATGAGTAAATAAATACATTAAAATGTAAGTCCATTCATTCTTTCACTTTTCCACACAGTGAAATCACAATTAAGTATTGCCAAAGCTTCCCATAGAGGGGAATTTATAAGAGTAAATACCTGGTGAGGAGAAGAGAATCTCTTTTCATAATTCAGTCTGCTTCCATCAACTGATATGTGGAAACTTCTTTGCACACTGTCTTCAGATTCAGATTTGGGAAACTTATCACTCTCTCCTTGAACTCCTCCAGGTTGCTCCTTCTGTTTTCTTTTCTTCCTTCTATTTCTTCTTTCTTTAGCACTTTTTGAGCTCAATTTTGATGCTTCTGAAGAACTTTCCAAGAGCTCCCCTAGCCCACCTATTCCACTGAAATCTCTTGATGCAGCTGATGCTGCTGCTACTGCCTATTGTGCCACAAAATCATACACTTTAGCATGCAGAACTTTAAAACATCACAAAATTAGCTTACAAATTATAACATATCAAAACATACTTCTAGTTTATGAGTTATAGTTGAAAAATATTTCTATATATTTAATTTTTTTACATATAAATTTATCTTATCCAATAGTGAACCTTGTTCTTCCATTTTGAGTTAGGTGAGATATAAATTAATAAGATTTGGGAGTCTCATGTGGGATGAATTTCTATGTTTCCTGGATCAGTCATTTAGTTTTTACTGATTAGCTCATGGAAAAAATGTTCCCTTATTACATCCATTGCCACTGATAGTATAAATTTCCTATGATATTTCGCAAGTGTTTCTGAGAATTTTGGTCGATTCATAATGACAGCCTAGACATTATGGGAGATTTCCACTGTCATAAGTACTGTTTATAACTGTCTCTTTGTATGTGTGGTGAATAGCCAAATGGTCACTTTAAGTATAGGAAAAGATACATTTTTCTCTTCAGAGGCATGCCTCCCTGTACTAACTACAGACTACAGTCCTTCCCAAAGAGAGGAAAACATATCCTCAGCTCTTTGTTTGGATTAAATTATGCCTTGAAGTTCATAATCTTAAATGAAATTCAAATTTAGATCATGTTTATTTATTGTATTTCAAATGTTTCCAATTAGTACTCAAGTTATTTACAAAATAAAGGATAAAATAGAACAAAATCTCATGATAAATTCCTATTGTTATGAGAATTCATAATATATCTCTCTTAAGTTTTCAGTTTTTAGCAGATTCTTTTAACTAAGACTACCTCATCCACTTCTGAAAGTTAGCCAAGTCTTAGGGGGGAAATGGCAACCATTCTATAATTTTATTTCAAGGATAAATATTTTCAACATTGAAATTCAAATGTGATTTATTTAACCATGACTACAGGAGAGAGTAGAAAAAATTGGTAAAGCATCCATCTCAGAAGAGCAAAAAAAGTACTATTAGATTATATCATATTACTAATGGAAACTCCTAGGACATAGCTTCTTTGTAGCCTGGCATTAGGACTATATTTTGAATGAATAAAAATGTTTTATCACTAAACTCATAAAAAAGAAAACAATCTTATTTCACCCCTCATGAAAGGCAGAGAATGTTTAAGAGACTAAAGTTAGATGCAGCAAGCAAGCAATTTGAGAAGTAGTTGTTGCTTACAGATATGGAAGCTAATTGAAATTTATAAAACATATTGGCCATAATTTTCTCAAACTTATATTTCTGCATTAGTGACTCAAATGTATTGCCTCCCTAACAGCACTAATACTGAGCTGCCTTCCAGTATAATATCCCCCCCCCCATTTCTCTGTCTTGCTCATAAATTCCATTGTTCTAGTGATTTGTCATTTACACTGAATCAAAAATTTTTAGCTCTTTATTTATCTGTTCATAGCTAACATTGCAACACTGTCAATGTGTTATCTTGCTTAGAATGTTATTGCTTTTATAACTGACTTGGTCAATTTTAAATCTTACAACATATAACAGCTATTTATATGATAAAAACATTATTTTATTTTCACAATTTCCTCTGTTAGAATTCTAACATCATTATATAACTCTTCTTCAATTACAGTAAAATCCAGCTATTAAAATTCCCCACATATATTTTTAAGATACGACATCTGATCTTTTTTTACATGAAGGATTACATTTATATCTTACAAAATATCTTTTTTCCATTTTTAAAAACTGTCCTCTTAAGAGATGTTTTTCCTCTAAGATCAATATAAGCTTCTGAACATGTGGAATAATGAGTTACATGATGCTAGGCAATCAAAGATTATGTATTGAATAGCTAAATATAATTGTCCAGTACATAACTATCTATTATCCTTTTGTGGTTTTGTATTTCCTTATCTATTTAAGTTGCATTTCATATATGAATCCACTGGGCTGATATAAAGTCTTTTTTCATGTCAAAAATGAAAGTCTATCCACTTTTTATTAATTAAGCATTAATATCCAATGGCATTCTTTTGGTAAATATGAAGATAAAAACTTTAATATTGTAAGCCAGATTACCATTTTACTGTTAACATTCTACTTAGCTAAATTCCATTTTACCTTAAGCTAGATGTAGCAAGTTCCTATTTCTAAAGATTGTATACATTTTAATGGTGCCACAATTTACCCTCAAAATGACTGCATTTCAGAAGCAAAATGTTAACTCATAAAGTTTGTCAGCATAGTAAATCTCATCATATTTTATTGCATATTTTGTAAGTGTCAAATACTCAATAATTTAAGACTATAGATCATGTGCAAAATGTTGATTTTTTTTTTTTTTTTGGCTGAGGCAATTGGTGTTAAGTGATTTGCCCAGGGTCACACAGCCAGGAAGTGTTAGAGGTCAGATTTGAACTTGGGTTCTTCCTGACTTCAGGATTGGTGTTCTATCCACTATACCAACTAGATGCCCCAAAATGTTGATATTTTCTTACACAGTATTAGGTGAATATATAAATACCATAAAGCAACCATAAAGAGTTTGAATAAAGCAACCTCTATCCTGTGTCAGAATCAATTTGTTTGAGTGTTTATTATTTATTCTCATTTAATGAGCTAAAGTAAAATTAAAAATAATTAAAATATCTTCAATAATCCCCACCCCTATCACTCCTAGAGGTTAAATGATTTGCCAAAGACACAGATTATAAAAAGGAGTGCCAAAGACACAGATTATTAAAAAGGAGATCCAATATTTGAATCTTGGTCTTCTAGATCCAAATGCAAGAAAATTAGCATTTTCCACTCCACTATGCTATTTCCAAGTAATATTTCTTATTACACAGTATATTTTTATCTAAAAATCTCAAAGAAGCAACAGAAAAGGAGAGCAGAATTTTCCATATTTATTGATGAAGATTTAAAGAAAAGGAAGATGAAGTGGTTCATTCAAAGACCTGATTCAATTTCTTCTATACAAGATCAGCATTATTAACGAAATAGAGAATTGTATATAGTCCTGAGCAGTATTTTGGAAACATAATAATTGAATTTCCTTAAAACATCTTTTTAGAAAAAAATTTGAGTTAGAATATTCATTCACTAGGAGGTGAGCAGTATAAATAATTTGTTTAAATACTGTTAAGCAGGAAATAAAAGAACAATTAGATTGTGAGCCTCTTTACATCAGAACGGTCTTTTGTCTTTCTTTGTATCACCATCACAACATGCGTAGTAGGTGGTTAATAAATGCTTATTGACTAAAAATAGTTCATTGATCTGTATTATATTTTCAGCATGTATCTTAACTTTTTTCCTAGCATCATACTCTCCTCACTATTTACCTCTTAATCCAGCCTACTTTATTTTCATTTTATTGAATTACCCTAAGGCTGGAAATTGGTTATACAGCTGTATGAGATGTAGTTCAAAATCTTTTCACAAACTGTATGTTTTACCATCTACTTCACTTAATCTAGGCCCTAGGTAAGTGTTTTAACATTTTTTATTTCATAGATCTCTTTGAACTGTGATGAAGACCCCTTCTGACATGAATGTTTATAAGTTGTTAAAGGAAATGATAACTTTCAGTTAAAAGTTAATAAAAAGAAAAGTATAATTTTCATTCAACTTTATAATCCATCCCATCCCTGTCCTTTTGAAATCTATCTATAGACTCAGGTGTGTCCTAGGGTTAACTTGCATGGACTTGTTAAGAACCAGAATAAATTTATCTACTAGGATACTTCTTGATGAGAAAGGGGTTGTCTATGGATCCCTGCCTAGAATCAGTGTGGTGCGGGAAATAATAGCATGATTATCTTTATGATACTGATTTCATAAAAGAACATTTAGCAACATATAGTAAACCTTATTTGAATTTACCTATTATTAGTACTTTCTATAAGTTTCTGTACATATGTAATTATTTTCATTGAAATTAATCCAATTTAATTCAAAAGCTATTTTAAGTTTTAAAGAAGATTCTGTTGCTATCTAATGAATTGGACATTAGTGAATATCATGTTCTAATTTTACCTCTCTAATATAGCATAAATATATACTTAGGAATATAAGAACTAGAATAATGCATTTCAAAAGTATAACTATACCTGAGCTTCTTCTTGTTGCTTCTTAAGTTGTTCCAGCATTTGCTGAAACTCGGCCTCCTTCTGCTCTGCTTCTTCCAAAGTGGCCTGATTCTGTTCCTCATAGGCCATGGCAACTACAGCAAGGATCAAGTTCACCAAATAGAATGATCCCAAGAAAATCACCAAAACAAAAAATATCATGTATGTTTTTCCTGCAGCACGTAGTGTCTAGAGGAAGAAAAAAAAGTGTAGATAACATGTCATGAAACAAGGTAGAAGACTGCTTTCACAAGTTAGGTCAGCAGCTAATTTATTCGTAAGACTTTTTTCTAGAACAGATGAAGCTATTGGGTTCAGTCTATTAAGAAATGTGATGGTGATAATTTGTAATTTTTTCTTTAACTGAAGTTCCACTTCCGTATAAAGAAGTGATGAACTTAAAAAGGCAGAATGAGACATATATTTTTGGACATAGATAACATAGAAATTAGTTTTGCATGATTTGTATGTTTGTTGTATGCATTTTGTTTTATTTATAATCTGGGAGAAGGAAAGAGGGAAAACAATTACAGGTTAATTAAAAAATAAAATTGGGGGAAAGTGGGTTCAAAAGATCAACTTACCAGTTTGAGTTAGGGAAAGTATAGTTGAATAGCAATTAATATTTAGAAAACAAAAAAAAAAAACAGTATTAATAGTCCCATGGTGCTCTGATCTGGCCAAACTATATCTGAAATATTATGTTCAGTTCTTGCCATGACATTTTAGGAAGAGTATTGATAAACTGCTCCTTGGAGAGATTCCAAAGGAGGACAGCCAGGAAGGTGAAGGGCAAAAATAGGAACAGCAGGTAGAACTTTGAAAGAGACAAATTTAGGTTTGATGTTGGAAAAAACTTGGTAATAGCCAGAGTTGCCCCAAAGTCAAATGAACTACTTGAGACAATAGGAGGTTTCTCCTTCTTGGAGGTCTTCCTACAGTGTCTTGTCAATGCATCATAAAGGAAATTTATGTTTCTGTAAGTAGAAATAGTTTGTCCCAGAGGGACTTTTCAACTAACTCTGAGATTCTGTGATTCTATATATAACATTACAACATTTTGACTAAAACTTGTTTGTAGCATGAAAGATACTTTATTCTAAAAATTCTCTATCAAAGTTCACTCTTAAAAAATTCTAAATATGCAGGAATTTTATGTCTAAAGATATTTACTGCCATTGGGATAGTATTATCTCACCTTCCTGTAATGAGTTTCTTTTGGAAACGATAGTACTTCCTCTCCCTTTTCTGAATACTGCACTTACTTACTATACCATTAATGTGAAATAGGGAAGCTGCACCACAGGGATTTATTAGCATGGAAACACTCTCCAGTGATAAATATTGACAACTCTGCAACTGATTTTTTTTTATTTTTAATAATTTTTTATTTTTCAAAATATATGCAAAGATAGTTTTCAACATTCATCCTGGCAAAACCTTGTGTTTCAAATTTTTCTCTCTCCCTCCAACTCCATACCCTAGACAGAAAATAAATCAATATAGGTTAAATATGTATAGTTCTTCTAAACATATTTCCCATACTGCAAAAGAAAAATCAGGTCAAAAAGAGGGGGAAATGAGAAAGAAAGGAAAAAAGCAAGCAAACAACAGTGACAAAAAGTGAAAATACTATGGTGTGATCCACATTCAGTCTGAATTGATTGTTTTAGGAATTGTATGAGGCAAGTAAGTGAGGGGTTAAGTGACTTGCCAGCAATAACATGGCCAGTATATGTCAGAAGCAAGACTATTCCAGACCTTACTGACACAGGCCAACTCTATCCATTGTGCTATGCCAATTTATATTTTTTAGTTATCTTATCATGTAATTATGATTTTTTCACCTAACTCTAATGTAAAGCAGCTGCTTGAGGTGAAGAAATTATGTCATTTTGTATGTGTCAGCATCTTCATAATATTTAGTATTTAATAGCATTTTAAAGTTTACAAAGAACTTTGCTCATTTAACAATTTTAATCTCATTGAATAATAAGATAATAAAGGTCTTAAAGGCCCTTCGTATTTCCTATGTTGTCTAGCAAAATCTCATGAATAGTAGTTGCTGAGTCTGTATTTGTTAATCAATAAATTGTTAATTGATAAAGAAATGAAACTTTATCCCAAAATTTACTCACCTTATCCCAAAATTTACAAATAATGTTACATTAAAATTTCAGTTACATACCATCTTTTATCTGATGATAAATTTTAAATAATTTATTATTCAACCCTCACCAGCTGGTAAAGATTTTCCCAGTAATCTTGTGTCATTAGTCGAAACAAAGATAAGAAGGCCCAACTGAAGGTGTCAAAGCTAGTGTAGCCATAATTGGGATTAATACCAGCTTTCACACATATATATCCTTCTGGACAGTGACTGCAAATGGTAAAAAGAAATAAAGATATAGTTAGTATCATAGCCTCAGTTGATTTGGGATTATGTAAGCATTCAATAATCTGAGTATCCTTTTGTAATGGATTTGTTCCCCTTTACTCTCATAAAGCATTTTCAATCGTTGTTACAGAGAAATTTCTTTCATGTGAATTTTCCTAAGCAAAATAGTTATTATAACACTTAGCTTCCGAACAAAGATGGAAGCATGGAGAAACTAATCTACATTTTTTTCCTTTTACAGTCTGCTGACTACTGTTGACCTATTGACCTCATCTCTCATACAAATATACCCTGATGCTACTTTTAAATAAATCAGAGTCCATGATAAATAATCACTCTTGCTGTCTTTGATTGGCCAACAATATGTCCGACCAAGCCCCATTTGGACATTAAAGTCTTCTCTTTCCAGAATACACGTGTGTGTGTGTGTGTGTGTGTACACACATATCTATATGTATATATATGTATGTGTATATGTGTATGTATATACATATATGTATGCATACATGTGTGTATATAAATCTGTTTATGCATATGCGCATGCACGGCGTGCGCGCGCGCGCATGTGTGTGTGTGTGTGTTTGTTTATAACCTAGGCAAAAGAGGGAACATTCGTGTCTCATTTCTTACCTGCCCTTAATCACTGATTGGGCATTGCCTCAGTCAAACTGAGACTTGTTAAAGACTTTAACTTAAAAAGACCAAGGCTTAAAAAGGTCTCTGATGGTCCTGATCTATATCTGGCCACTGAACTCAGAGGGCTCTGGAGGGAAAAGTGAGGCAGGTAACCTTGCCCAGCCCTCCCTCACTTATGTCCAATCCACTTGTGTGTTATGGCATCACCTTCCAAAAGGCAAGATCCTCTTGGAGGACTAAGGATTAGTAGTAACATTAGGTACCTAAAGATGTGATAAAGCACAGTGCTCTTAAAACATGCAAATCAATCCATGCCTTAAAGAACTTTATATTTTAATGGGGGGGGGGATAGATATACATATAAATATATACAATAAATGTATAGAAATATACAAATAAATATATACAAAAATTCCTATATACAGGATAAATGTTGTTGTTTGTTCTCCTGAGAAATAATTAAAAGATACAAAGCATGGGAATTAAGAGGGATTTTGGAAGGCTTCTTATAGAAGGTGGAATTTTAGTTGAGACTTAAAATAATTCAGGAAGATTCCAATTGGAGTAGAGAGGAGAGGGTTCCAGGTATGGGGGATAGCCAGAGAGAAGGCTTGGAGATGGAGTGTCTTGTTCTTGAAACAGCCAAGAAGCCAAAGTCATTGGATCAAAGAATAGGTGTTGGGGGAGTAAAGAGTAAGATTTGAAAGATAAGATCTGGCTAAGTGATGAAAGGCTTTGATAACAGCGAGCTTCTCTTATTTATCTCACCTCGATCACATGTAAATATATATGTCTTTTTTTTAATCTTACTATACTATATCCTGTACTCATTCAAGGCATTATTATCTGCTTTTTGAGTTATAAATCCAAAGATTTGTTAATACGTTATAAGGTTTTCACGAGAGAACAAATTCATTCCACTGTAAAATGCAATTTATTATAATCTTCTAGAAACACTGGATTAACCCAAAGGAATGACTTTCTGTAATTAATTTTAGAGTCTGACAAAAAAGTAAAGAAAATATTTTAAATCTCATTGGCAATCCTATTCTTTCTATATGTAGTTAAACTTCTTTTTTACTTTCTGCAATAAAATGTTTCTTAATGTTCCTTACCCTGCATCTGAACTATTTCCACAAAGTAAAGCATCATTTTGTCCATCCAAAAAATAAAAATGACCTGTTAATGAAAAGAATAAAATATTTTATAGATTAATGTGATTAATAAGTCAATTTTATACAATCCAATAATGATGACATGCATTTACACTTATTTCATAGTTCTAAAATACCCCTTATTTTTCCTTTAGAATAGTCACTGAATTTCACAACAGTTATTGGAATCAAAATTTCTTTTAAATTAACCCTCATTTCTTCATCTATTGACATTTGTAAAAATTTTTGCAATAAACAGGTTAATATATAGTAGCACTTCTTACTTTTATCTTCAATGTATTCCTTCCAGTTAAATGTGCTCATTGTTGTATTAACAGATGTCCCATTTATATCTATTGTATTATTATAGTAGGAAGTAATGTTTGTTTCAAAAGTAGAATTGCCTGGGGGCCATTGCAAACATTTATTCCTCAGGTTGCCCATGAACAGCTGCAGCCCAATGAGAGCAAATACACTCAAACAAAACACAGTCAGGATCATGACATCAGAAAGCTTCTTCACTGATTGGATTAGGGCCCCCACAATAGTTTTTAAACCTGCAAGGAGTTAGATAGAAAAACGTATTAATACTGCCACAAATCACAACTTTTTATTAATCTTGCATGAACATCCCTTTCTTTTCATTCCCCAAATGATTGTTTGGCTTTTGAGATAATAAAACCTAGCAAACAACCAGGGGTTTGGGAAATGAGTGAAGAACAAATTTCTTTCTATAAGCAGTGAGTTTTCTGGCTCCCCACTATAACTTTTTATTTAAAAATCAGGAAATTTTTTTTATTATGGGTTACTATGCCCATAGGACAATGTAAAGAAAATCTCCCTGTTCTTTCTTTTTATTTCAGCTCTATTTTAAAAAATTATGTTTAATTTCCTTTAAACATTGTCATATACTATTATTTACCTGCATTGGTTTAGAGGAAATAAAAATAAATTAACATTTTAAATATCCCATGTTATGTTGAAGCAATTTTTTAAAAATTATCCTTTCTACTTTTAAGATAACTTTTTAAAAATAGATTTCTATTTTCATTTCTAAACATTTATAATAATGAAGTTGTACAGCATTGAAGCTTTTTTCTAAATATTTTAGGAAAAAGCTTCATGCCATAAATGAAAACTGAGACTAATTTCTTAAAAATAGCTGTCTCATGCAATATTTTGTTAAACTCAGGGGCTGACTTTATAAATACAAATATAAAAAAAATGTAAAGATTCATTATAATTAAAACTCTTCCTTGCATTCACTGCATTTTGTTCATGTAAATTGTTTTAAAAGGCTTATTGCTTTATAAAGTTGTGCTTTCAACTTGGATATATTTAAAATCAGCCTCGGTCTTTAACCTGGCTTTCACCTGGAATAACCGAAATAGTTTTCAAAGCTCGGAGAACCCTGAATGTTCTCAACGCTGAGACATTGCCCAGATCCACAAACTCTGTCACATATCTGTATAAGGGAGTTCACACAAACACAATAACACGCAAGAAATAATTGGATATATAGGGGACCTAATCCCTTACACCAGTTAACTTCTTACCTGGGATTACAGAAATAGTTTTCAGAGCTCTCAATACTCTGAAAGTGCGAAGAGCTGAAACATTGCCTAGGTTTACAAATTCTGTTACATACCTGTAGAATTAAATCAGAGTTATTGAAGATTTTTGCATAGTTTTCATTAAGTAATTAATGCTGCATTTGGCTCACAGACCACTTTGATAAAAAGGAATCAATGAAATTGCTAGTCGAAATTACCTTTCTTTTCAATCTGCACTTTAAAAGGTTACTAATTCAGCTTAAATGGCAACAAAGTGAACTGAGCTAGTGTATAAAACTCATTTCTCTTACTTTATCTGGTGGCACTAGGAGACTGAAGTCAACAAATAACTTTAACATGTTTGAGTGAGAAGTAGTGTATCATACCTTCCCTACAATTTTAGAATTGTTACCTAATTTCAACTTCTATATCAGATTTTGTTTTGCAATATAGAATATGTTCCAACAATGCATGCAATAGATACATAGACACATCAACTAAATAGAAATCACTATGATGATAAAGGTATGATGAGTATGTTTTATACAGAAGTTAATTTCATACCTTTGTTTTATTTGAGCAATTCAAACACTTACGCCATCAAAATGACACTGAAATCCAGCCAATTCCATGGATCACGGAGGAAAGTAAAGCCTTCTAAACAGAAACCTCTTGCCAAAATTTTTATAAGTGATTCAAAGGTATAAATTCCTGTGAAAGTGTACCTAGAAGAAGCACCAAAGCAAAATTTAATACTGTATATTGGTTTTTCAATATAAAATTTAAAAAACAAAATTATGCTAATATTTTTCATTACAGAACAAAAATACAGGTCTGGTTTTGGCTCCATTCAGAGGAATTTAGTTACCGACACTATAAACATTGTATTATAAGCCAGTTTTCCTAAGCACTAGAAGACACTTAAATTAATCATTAGGTAAGCAAATTGTTGTGTTAATTTAATTTCCCAAAGAATTTTATAAGGGCTTGATAACATTAATTCTGTACATTTATTATTAGATAGATTTTTAAACTAGGAGACATAATTTTAAATCCTAAATTGAATACTTTTATTCTGTACCAGTCCAAATAGTCAACATGTTTCTCTTCAATCAACTGATGTGTGAACAGATTAATTGACCTTTTGACATGCCATCTTTCTCTTATGAAAGATCTTATGAACCTACAATTTAAACTCTGAGAGGGAGGAACAAATATAGCCCTGAATATAAGAACCTCCCCCCCAAAAAAAAACAATTACGGGGCTCTACTCTTTCCTTTGGATCCTTTATGTTACAGTCAGGAGATTAACAATTATTCTCCCCCAAATCCCTAAAGAGTTTTCATGCCTGAGCTGAAAGAAAGCCTAGGCAGTCACAGCAACCTATGACCTTTAATTACACAGTAGCTATGAAGTGTGAATAGTCATAAAAAAGTGAGAAATAAGCATAATTCTTGCCTAGGTGAGAGCAACCCATGGTGTACTCTTTGAGGAAAGGGTTACATGCCATAGCTGTTTTGCTGATTTCTTCAATCTGTTCCCAAGTTACCATAGACAATACTTCTTTTCCAAGAAAATTCTAGAAATGATTATTAAAGATGATTTGGAAGCATTTAGAAAAGAATGTGAAAATCCATAGATATCAACAAGGGGTCACTAAGAACATATCATGACAAAGTGACGATTTCCTTTTTTAAATATACTTATTAAACTAGGAGATCACAGAAATGCCATACACATGCATATCCTGATTTCAATGGAATCATCTGACAAAGTCTCTAATGATATTCTTGTGGATAAAATAATGAAATGTGGGCCAGGTGATAGTGGTGCTGACCTTTGCAGAGAGTGAACACCCTTATTCAATGAAAAGTTGACTGATAGGTTGACATCCACTTAAAGGAATGTCTCTTAGTGAAGTACCCCAGGGTTCTCTCTGATCATTAGCCCTATCTTGTACAGTATTTTTGGATTAAGACATAAAAGACAAGTTTTTCACAGCTATAGGTAATATAAACCTTGGATGGGAAATTCCTGACAAAACACCTGGTAGAAGACTTTGCATGGTAGGAATTCGACAAATATTTAGTAAATGAATAAAATCTTTATGGATGACAATTCTCAAAACTACCTTAATAGGTTAAAACAATAGACAAAAATCAATAACAAATATCAAATCTGACTCTGACTGAAATATTTTGTTGCATCAGTACAGAATGGAAGATCATGAAGTTCATTGAAAAAAAAGATCTACAAGTTTTACTTGATCACAGGTTCATACGAACATATAGTACTAAAAAGCTAATTAAATTAAATTAAAGCTTGCATTAATAGAATTCACTCTTGATGGTTCCATTTGGGGTTTTATTTACAAAGATCCTAGAGTGGTTTGCTATTTCTTTCTCTAGACCATTTTACAGATGAGGAAATTGAGGCAAATAGGTTAAGTGAGTTACCGAGGGAGGCACATATAGAATGTGTCTGAGACCAAATTGAAACTCAGGATGATGAGTCTTCTTAACTCCATGCAAGGCAGTCTATCCACTATGCCAACTAGTTGCCCTAATATATTATGGTGTTTCAGTAATAGAGAATAGTAACTTCACTTTATTCTGTAATACTCACACTACATTAGGAATACTATCTTCCATTTTGGAGCTCATATTTCAGGAGGAACAATTACAACCTAGATTGTAAGGGAGTTTGCAATCCATGTCACATAGTGATTGCTGGTAGAAGAACTAAAGGAGTTTAGTAAATAGCACATTGCACCTAGAATCAAGAATACTTGAGTTCAAATGTAGTTTCACATATTTACCTGGTCTATAACCCTGGGCAAGTGACTTAACCAAACCACTCAGCCTCAATTTCTTTATCTGTGCAATAATAATATCAACTACTTTCCTGAGTTGTTGTTAAGGATAAAATGGGATACTATTTGTAAAACTTTGCAAATCTTAAAGTGCTATATAAATGCTAGCTATGATGATGATGATGTTAAGACTTGAAGAGAGAAGACTAAGAATAACTGTGATCTCTTTTTTCTAATATTTTAAATGTTTTCATGTGGAAGCGATAGTAGGATTGTTTCTAAGGGCAGAACCAAGATTAATCAGCATTAACATATTTTTTAAATGGATTTAGCAGAATATATATATATATATATATATATATATATATATATGTATGTACACACACACACACACACACACACACACATAGAGAAGCTTTCTAATAATTAAAGCTGTTCAACAGAACCATGAGTTACCTAATAAAGTCTGTGAGTTCACTGTCACTGGATTAATTCAAGTAGAGGTTAGATGGTAAAGTGTCAGATTATAGATAGGAGAACTACAAAATTCATTGTTGCATTATATTAAAGACTGAGTTAGATGAACTCCTTGGTTCTATCCAATTCTCAAAATTCTATGATTCATTCTTCTTAAATACTATATTATTTACAATTATATAGTTACAAAAGTCAATGAAAAGCATCTCTTATATAGTGAAGATGTTATCTTTAATATATATATACATATATCTCCTAATCCCTCCAAAAATTCTGCATAAGAGAATTTAGTAAAGGTGATTAATTTTTAGATATCTTCAAAACTGGATAGTCCCCATAGAAAGTGATTCTCATTGAATTTAATTAAAAGGGTTTTTTTTTAAGACATTTTAATTTAATATATAGTTTAAAAGATTGGTTCTCTAATACTAATTTTTCTTATGACCACTTATACAGAGAAGAAAAGAAATTCCCTAAGAATTTCTTGATTTTTTTTATGTCTTTGCATGTTTAGAGGGGGAAAATTCACTTTCTATGATCATTAAAAGAGTCAGGACATTAATTATGACTCTACAGCTGCTTCTTAATTAAGTGAAAGAAAGATGATGTTTTGGAACTTACAAATATAGTAAAACACTTGTTTTTCACAGTGTACATAATATATTGCCTAAAATTGTGCTGGGTTTTTGATTACTGCTTTTAGAAATGTTAGGAACAATTAAGGAAAATGCTAATTTCCCATAGCACAAATATTAGTCTAAAAAATGACTTCAATTTCTCCTTTCTCCTCACTTTTAGCTTTTCAAGATTTTTTTTTGTTTTGGTTTGTTTGTTTTATATCTCAAATCTTTTCAAATACTCTCCTTCAATTTCATTATCCTTTAAACTCAATGTATGTAAGCAATACTTTAAGTACAGTCATTGATATCAATTAATTATAATTAAGTGCTTGTGATCGTCTGAAATTGCACTTTCTGAAGACTTCTTTGTCATTTTGAGAAAGGCTAATGATGGAATCTAACTATTTGAAGTCAGTTGTTTGCCTTTGTTATTTTCTATACGATTAGAAAAACTTGCTTAACTTTTTTGTGATTCATTTTCTTTGCCTATAAAGTGGCTTGATATTTTCCCACTGTTGCTTCATATTAACATCTAATTTTCCTTTATGTACTGTTTATATTTTCTTTTGCTTTTCTTCTCATGAGGATATTTGAGAAAGCCAGTTAGTGAATCAACAAATATTTAAACGCTATTTGGCAAGCACTGTGTTAACCTCTGAGAGTATAGAGAAAAACAAAAACAATCTCTTCCTTTACAAAGACCACTTTCTAATGGAAGAGACAATATGTAAATAAGATATGAAAAGACTAGATCAAAGGTTATTTGAATCAACGTAGTAACTGCTGGGACTTGGGGATGGGATAAGCCTCTTTTAGAAGATACTTATGAGCTGAATTTTCTAGGAAGCCAAGGAAACTTAGAGCTAGAGATGAAAAGTCAATCCATTCATTGATTGTCTAGATGATAACCAGTGCAAAAGCACAAAGTAGAGAGAAAAGGACATAGAGTGTCATGTTAGAAATACACACAAGTATGATAAATTTCCTGTTTTTAAGTATAATACGCTTTAAACGAAACAAATAGTAGAAAACAACTAAACTTCACTTCCCCAGTGTTTCCATGTCCTCAAACCACAGTGGTTTGATTTCCTAAAAACCGAAATTTTTTTCAGGGGTATGATGAACTCTTAGGAACATATAATCCCCTATTGATAGTTTGATTTGCTATTTTAAAATATATACCACCTTTGCTTACATTTCTACTTAATATGTAGAGAAATTATGGTAGTTAAGATAGTATTCTCAAACATATTTCCTGTCTACGTTTCTTTATCTTACAAGAATTCAGAAAAAAATGTGGGAAGAAATTGAGAAATCTTTCCAACTGTTTAAACTGTTCTATTTTTTCCCTGCAAATAGGAGTGATATACATGAATATATTTCTTCTACTCAATAGACTGTCATTTTCATAAAGAATATTTCTAACAGCTGTAATTTTATGCAATTCAAGAGAAAGGATCTAGATAGGCTAAGATTTATCTTTTATTTTGTAAATTGTAATTCCTTTCTGACTTTGCTGAGTGAGTCATTATTTCTATGATCTGCTATTAAAGATGTTTATAGCTGCCATGACATTCTAGAAGGAAGTGGTCTTAGTCTTTAAAACCTTCCCTGAATCCTTCCCTCCCTCCCCCCAAACCTTTTCAATTTCTAGTGTTTTCTCTGACCTCAATTTATTTTAGGTTCTGATTGGTGTGACTAAGAATTCCCTCCTTGAAGTGGTAGCATTATTTAAATTTGCACTACATATTTCATTTGGGCTGGAATAAATTACCATATTTTACATAATTATAACTTTGAATATTGCAAATTTAAATAAATGCTACAACTGCAGGGGATTTATTATTTTACCCTTATTGTATTACCTTTACTTGTAATGTAAGTTAGATATAGACTTGTCCCCATCAGAATGCATATAAATTGAGGAAAGAATCAGTTTTGCTTTTGCATCCATTGTTGGTACAGTACTTTATACATAACAAATGTTTAACAATTGTTCACTGAATGGAATTGAATAAACTGAGACTAAACCTTTAAGCTATGCTTACCACATCACTAGTCTTTTGCCCTAGTGGTAAAGATCAATACTGTATTAAGATTCCTGCATCATTCCTACATGATTGAATCTATAAATGAAGATGCCAAGTTTTTCCTGTTACTTGGTAAATAAATGATTAAGAACATCTCTAGGATAGTCCCTGAGGTATATTGTGAGTTTCTTGCAAACAAACCCAATAGCAAAAACTACCTGAAATGACTTGATACATACATAGCAAGTGCTTAAAACTGCTTATTCAAGTAATAGAATTAAATACTTGGGTAGACAGCAAAACATTCAGACTTCTTTCTCCTGGTGCAGTCCCTAACTATATAACCTAAAGCACATCACTTAGACTTCCTGTGCTATATTTTCTCAAGAACTGAAATGTTTTTATATCAGTGATATGTTTGGAAAGCAACATCCCTTGTTTTCCTCTAATCTATTTTTAAAAAGAAATGAATTATTTTATAATTCACTTTCATGATTATTTCAGATGTCATTTATCTTCTTTACTAATTAAACTTCAGCTAGAAGATGCCATTAACCCTTGACTTTGACATTATTTCTTTCCCCAAACCTTTTATTAAGAAGTTGGAGTGATCTGTAAGCAACCACTTACTCTTTCTGCAAGTAAACCTGAAGGATTTCAATGACTTTGATTCAACATCAAATTAAGTTATACACTATAAAATAATTGAATCATAGATTTAGACTTAGAAGGGACCTAGAAGCTCATCTAATTCAACTTCCTCATTTTACAGACAATAAAAGTTAGGAAAGTTAAATGAATTGTCCAAGGTCACACAGAAAGTAAATAGCAAAGGTAAAATTTGAATTCCATCAGATTATCTATAATTTAAATTCATCTACAATCTAGTTCTAGTTTATTTTTTAGCATTATCTTGTACATTCTTATTCACATAGTCTACACTATTAACCAAATTTGATTTTTACTTTTCACCATGACAGTCAACATAGTATTTCTAATGCAGTCTTCTATATCTGGAGGGATTTTTCTCCTATACTGTCTTTTATTTCCATTTCTTTAGATCCTTCTCTTTTAATGCCTGACTTGGGCCCCATCTCCTTCATGAATACATTACTGATTTCCCTAATTGAAGTTATTTTATTGCTCTTTGTTTTAATGTTGCCTTTGCACTCTCCTTTATCATATAGTTTGAAGACAAGATTTCTCGTTTATTTAATTTTCCCTATTACTATGACTGAAAGTTGTATCATTTTTTGAGAAACTAAATTTCTTTCAAAATAGGAAAAATAATCATAACTCATACTTTTTCTATTTTTATGATTTTCTATTGTATTTTTTAAAAACATGAGTCACTTCTAAACAACTTCCCATGCCTATTTTATGGATTATATGACAATGGATGAGAAAGTGCTTTAAATTTTTCAATAGAAAGAAAGCATATGCAGGATACACAATCTTTTCCCCATTATAACCTAAATGGAAGGAGTAGGGCATTGACCCAGTTAAAGTGGGGAATCATTAAAAAGAATTGTTTATTCTGTCCATTGCCATCCAGACTAATCAACAGAAGTTATAATTAGAAGCCCTGTAATTCCTGATGTTTAAGACACCACAAAAGAATGAGCTATTGGGCACTTTTGAGTATTGGTGAATTGACAACACAATTTCTTAAACTGATCTTGACTTTTACATTTAAATAAACTTGCCTTACCTTAGTGGAAAAAAGGTTAAGTATCTTATAATGTCAAATTCTTAGCCTATCAAAAGAGTCAGACATCATTTTAAAAGCCTAGTACTACTTCAGGAATACTTACCACCATTATCTCAATTTCTTCCTCTTAGTGGCTCTAGGGGTGGTTTCTTCCATGTCACATCAAGTCATTAATTCTATATCATGGCCCTCCACATTCTATATTCTAGCCTACATACTACTGCGTATGTCTCTCTACTTTATAGATATATTCTGTATAAAGCTTTATCATCTCTTGAAATGGACACATTCTCTTTCTGACACTACTCTCAGAATAGGTATTGGGCTTAACTGCTAAATGAATTTAAAGAAATACATTTGTTATGAATGGGAAATCCTAGTTTAGGATTGTTTTGTTGCAGATTAAAATAGCTTGCCTTTGATTGTCTGTTAAGACCAACCAATAAGATTTCTGACTTGACAACATATACATATACACAAATCAACAGTTCAAATAACTTTAGATTCTCCATCTAATGGCATGAAGATCTGTGAACAAATACCAAGAATACTTTTCTTTAAAATAGGTAGGTAACAAGAAGATTGCTTGCTATCTGAGGGAGGGGGGAGAAGAAATAAGGAGGAATAGAATTTGGAACTCAAAATTAAAAAAAAAACTACAAATGTTAAAAATTGTTTTTATGTGTAATTGGGGGAAAATAAAATAATATATTTTTTAAAAATAGCTAGGTAAGCACAGTAGATAAAGCACTGGACTTGGAATCAAGAAAACCTGAGTTCAAGTTCAGTCTTAGACACTTAGTGTGTGACCTTGACTGATTAAATTTTTTAACCCCCTGTATATCTCAATTTCCTTATCTGGAAAATGGAGATAATAACCCTTTGTCTCCCAGGGATGCTGTGGGGAGAAAAATATGTAATATTTAAAAAACCACTTTGCAAACCTTAAAACATTTTATAAATTTGAGCTATAATGATCTAGTTAACGGCTAATAAAACTCAGGAAAAACATCTTGGAAAAAAAAGACATTGCATTACTTGGAAAGGCTTTTTTTTTTAAGTTGCTTTTACTCTCCTTTAAAAACCATAATGATGGTATAGGAATCTTCATTAGGAAAAATACTTTTCATCATTAAGATGCATAAAGCTTTAGGTCTTGCTTTATTTAAATTGATAAAAATATATTCTTGGGCTAAAGTGCATACTCATTTCATTTTCATTAGTTTTTTTTTTTGTTTGTTTATTTGTTTGTTTGTTGGTTTTTTAGAATACCAAATGTTGATATGGCACCAAAATTCAGTGAATCCTTCTGGGGAAAAACACCCACCTCAAATAAATGAATATTTCCCTACTTTCTTATATACTTGACCCCCTATTCTCTTACATATCAAAGAAACAGCAGATAAGGAATTATGAGGATGGATATACAACCTAGGTTCAGAAAATAAGGCCAAAGTCAAAGAAATATATCTAAGAATAATTTCCACTTACTCTACATTCTTTGTCCAGTCCGGAGGGTTACTCATAGTCATAAATACACAATTGGTCAGAATAGTGCACATAATGAGCATGCTGAATAAAGTAGATTATAGTTAAAGAATAAATATGAATAGCTGTAGTAAAATAAGGACAATGATAACTGTGTGGATACTGACAAATGGCCTATGTATAGGATTAAAAAAATTTTAACTGCTCAAATAATTATATGCATTTTCTATTTTAATGTTAATCTTAAAAAACAATAATGCCCAGAACAAATTCTTGGAAGGTAATTTCATTTTGTTCCATAAATTATAGAGATTATGAATTATCTATACCCCTTTTAAAATTCATTGGGAATTTTTCATTCAAGTGAACTGTGCCAGATGACTCTGTCAGAAGACCCTTTTAGTATGTATAAAATACTGTTTAAATATGTAACTTGAGTGGTAGGCATAATTTAATTTTCTATTTCCATACAAAGACTAATGATTGCAATATAGAAAGTTGAGAGTGTTTAGATAATAAATACATTGATTTATTCTGTATAACTAAGAATTAAATAAGGGATGTCATAAATTTTCTGTATGCAAATAGTCACTTTCTAGTTTAAAAAAAATTATGTATCAGAAGCCAGAATCAATCACGTATTACTTTTTATAGTATCTTATATATGCAAAGGATTATTGTGTCATTTTTAGTCCCCTGTGCCCCACCTCAATCTCCATTTGTGGAAGAATAGAAAAGTAGTCATTTGTTCTGGACAGGAAAATGTATCTGATTGTGTATCTGATTGTATCTGAATTGTGTATCTGATAACACAAAAAATTGAATTCTGTATAACTAAGAATTAAATAAGGGATGTCATAAATTTTCTGTATGCAAATAGTCACTTTCTAGTTTAAAAAAAATTGTGTATCAGAAGCCAGAATCAATCACGTATTACTTTTTATAGTATCTTATATATGCAAAGGATTATTGTGTCATTTTTAGTCCCCTGTGCCCCACCTCAATCTCCATTTGTGGAAGAATAGAAAAGTAGTCATTTGTTCTGGACAGAAAAATGTAATTTTGTACAAATTAGTTAAGTTAGACTTCGATTATTGACACTTGATAGCAACTTATATGTTTGCATAAATTGTTCTTACTTTAGGACACTACACTAGCCAAAGCATTTCTTATTCTCTTATTGCATCTTATTTTAGAAGAAGTTCTCTGGAAAAGATGTGTAGCACTCCTCAAAACACCCAAGTATGGTGCCAAATCCATGGTGAAAACTGTTGAATTTTGAATGTTTTGATGATAGTCACAATAACACTATAATCTACATTCATGACATCTCTTGAATCCATCAGTTCCCATATAAATGATATATAGAGCTACATATGCATCCATAATTCTATCCTGAACTATAGTCCCACATCAATAACTGGATGTACCATAGGCATTTCAACTGAAATATGTCTAAGATAGAATTTATTTTATTCCCTGCCTCCCAAACCATCTTGGTTTTTCTTTCATGACATCTTTCTTACATATCCACATTTTTCCAGTTCTGGAACTGCTAGCCTTGTTCATGCTCCTATCACCTCTTTTCTGGACCATTTCAAAATTGGCTTTCTGATTGAGCTCTCTATACCTCAAATCTCTCCTTACTCCAGTGCATCTTCCACTTAGCTGCCAAAGTTGATTTTTCTAAAACATATGTCTATAATTCAATGAGCTCCAGTTCGTCCCCATTTCCCCTAAGAGGAAATATAAAATTCTCTCTTTGATTCTTCATAACTTGGCCCTTTTACCTTTCCAGGACACTTCTATTTTATTCCCCTCTGCTCAGTGATGTTGCTACGTTGATCCATTTGTTGTTTCTCTTTTATAATATCCCATCTCTCATTTCCTTGCCCTGGCTCTTCCCTATGTCTCGAGTGTTCTGGTTCCTTTCCTCCATCTTTTAGTTTCTCTTATTTCCTTCAGCTCATTTTCACCTTCTTCAGGAGATTCTCCTACTTGCCATCTCTGAGTTTACCTTCCCTCTACTCTGTGTATATCTAGTAAGTCCTCATTCTTTTCATGTTGTCTCCCCCATTAGAATTCATAACAAAGGCAGTAGTTGTTTCTGCCTTTCTTTGAATCCATAGTGTTTATCCCAGTGCCTGGCACATGCCAAGTATTTAATAAATACTTGTTGATTAATGGACTGATTGTTTTGTTAGTAATACTTCATTAAAGATTTTATTGCAGGTAATAAAAAGGTATAAACAAACTAGTATTGTTCTTATATGATTTATTTCACTCATATAACCTAGTATCAACTAACTCTTGTTTTTGAACCTGTAGCTTTAGAGATGTCCTGATGTAAAAGAGAAACAACAAGCAGGTTGGTGTAGCAATATCACTGAATAAATTGAGGATAGTAAATACATTCTAATTATTTAAAAAACTATTTATTAATTATTTACATGCTAGGTACTGGGATTGATGCTGGAAATATAAATAAAAAAGATCTTGCCTTTAAGGAGCTTGCATTCAATAAGGGGGGACAATATATAAACATACGAGTGTAAATTTGGCTTCAGACCTATGCATAAGACTCTCCTTACTGGTGGCAAGAATGATGATTTGATGCTGTATACTTGTGTAAGAGGCAAAGTTGTTGTAAAAGATTAAGAGAGGAGAAAATTCTCCTTCCTTCCTACTTTTAGAGGGATCACAGGTAGTTTCATTCTCTACAAAGAAAGAAACTCATAAACAGAGAAGGAAAAACTATATCTCCAACATGTCCCTGACATTCAGATTGCTTCTTTAGAGACTTCTGAGAATTTTTCTATATGATCAGGGCTTTTCTTTCTTGACTGATCTGAGACAGTTTGCTTCCAAAGAAAGAATTTATTTGTATCATACATTCTAATCTGTATAACTTCTCTGCTTTCTGTTTGCTGTCTGCTTAAATAAATGGTTTTACTCTTTAGTCAATCTTTGTGATAGTCCTTATATATACAGCATTTAATGCTAACGGGTCAGGCTTTTAGATAAAAGCTTATTGTATCCCTTTTTCTCCACGGAATAGTGACTAGGAAAGCAGCTTGAATCTGCAAACAATATTTAAAAGAGGTAGATAAGATTTGGTTCTAGTCCTTGGGAGAGCCGAGTATTCAGCCTTATAATCCCTTTTACTACTCCTTTCCTGACAGGGAGAAAAGTTTCCCTTGGAAAGAGCGCAGAAAAATTACAAGGATATCTATAAAGCCTCTCCATGAACCACATTTAGATAAACTCATTGGGCTATCACATAAACTATATGGGATATATACTGCCTAAATATGCATATATATACCTAGGGATAGAGATATATACATGTACATGTGCATATACATACATATGTGTATACATGTACATATGTGCATCTCTCTTTTACCATCTCCTTTTCTCTGTGTCTCTCTCTCCTTGCTGCGCAAAGGTACAGAGTCAAAACTTGAAGGTTAAGTAGAGGAATTCTAAGGAGGCCAATTTGGTTGATCCAAAGCGTAAGTTAAGGGAAGCAATATATAATAGGCATGGAAAGTTAGGGTGGATTTAGTTTGTGAAGGACTTTAAATGTTAGTTTGTATTTGACCCTACAGATAACAAGGGGCCACTGGCTTTTATTGAACATTAGGCTCACATGGTTATATAGTGCTTAAAAAACAAAATAATTTTAGCAGTTGTGTAGAAGATGAATTGGAGAGGGAATAGCCATAAAGTAGGGAGACCAAGTAGGACGTAATTGTGGGTGATCATACATAATTGGAATTATAATCAAATTGACAGAGAGAATGGGAAAGATGCTAGACATGTGGAGGTAGATAAGACTTGGAAACTTACTGGATTGGTGGAATGAGGGAAAAGGAAGAATAACACTATTTATTTGGGTATATGAAAAGGTAGTTCAATAATAATCTCAGCAGTCAACATTTCTATGCATCAACAGAAGAACAAAGAATTGAAGTACAAATTAAACCAACAAACTGCTATTGATTTCAAGGGCACTCTCTACATATATAATGTAGAAATGCATTTTTCTTTTTAAAAAAACAGATTTTTAGAAATAGAAAACAACCATTCTGAAAGGATATGAATGTACCAAAATCTTAATAGCAATTTTTCTAACAGGGTTGAGAGGAGTTAAAATATACAAGGCAGATGTGGCACTGAATCGAAAGATTGCCTTTCCTTTATTCAATACTATAAAAGTCTGAAAAAGAAAAAAAAAGAAAATGTAAGAATTATAATAATAAACAACTGAAGATAGGCATGCATAAGAAAAATGTATATAGCCAATGTACAATTTTATAGAAGTATGAAGCTTTATTTACAAAAAAATAAGGTTTAACAATCTAATAGATTAGATCTTAGATTATCCATATCAATACCTCTCCTTCAGTCTCAACTCATGACCACTTTTTCTATCATATACTTACTTCTCTGATGGCTTCTTTTGCTGTTATTCTTTTTAGAAGTTCCTCATTTGTTATGTAATATTCTGCTCATACTCTCTAGTTTCTCTGTTAAATGTCCTTTTGTGTTTAAAGACCATACTTTTTGGCAAAGTGCCTAATAAATTGTTTTGTATAAATTCCACTTCATATGTTTGAACAATTATGTAACAAGGGTGATATTAGTGAATATTCTTCAGTAGTGAAGAGATTATCCAACAGGCATTTATCAACTTTATTAAGGTAGCAGAGGACTCTAAAAAATACTATAATTGAGAATCTGTTAAATGATTTCCCAAAATTCATAATATTAGCAATTTAGTATTTTTTTGAGTATTTTTTTAATTTTAATTTTTATTATTTTATTTATTTATTTATTTAATAGCCTTTTATTTACAGATTATATGCATGGGTAACTTTACAGCATTAACAATTGCCAAACCTCTTGTTCCAATTTTTCACCTCTTACCCCCCACCCCCTCCCCCAGATGGCAAGATGACCAGTAGATGTTAAATATATTAAAATATAAATTAGATACACAATAAGTATACATGACCAAACCGTTATTAGCAATTTAGTATTAATAGTTAAACATCTAAATCAGTTTTTCCAGGTTTTAAGTAGAACATTTGAATATAAAATTCACTGTTAATCAAATTGAGTTTAGAGTGAGAATATAAATCGCTATAAAGAAATAATTTAATCTACTAATTTGCCACATTAAGAAAGGATTTAAATAGTGATCCCTAATACAATTCCTATCTACTTCCTCTTCCCCCCCAAAAAGGAAATAGAATGCAACTCCCTCCTCTCCCTTTTATGGTTACTATTCTTTTTATTTTTTAGTTTAAAAAAAAATTTCAATATCTACTGAACCACCCAAGGAATCAAATTTGATGTGCCAATGACACTTTGTGGAATTTTATAAGCTATTTCTGTTGATCATATCTTATGAATCCAAGGCTTTAAATTAACAAATCAAACAGCTCTTGAGTCTATGAAAGGGAAAAATTTGTTACATGTTTAAAAAGAATTCCAGACTATTTCTGGATAAATTTTTGGGCTTTATCCTAAATCATAACTAGGCATTTTCAGACGACAAGAAAAGGAAAAGGTAGAGAATCACTTTTCAACTGCTAATGAAAGCTAGAGGACATCTCTTACTACTGGAAGAAAGTGGAGAAAGTGAGGGATTGATGTGGTAAATAAGAGTGCTAATCTAAAATCTAGGTTGTTTTTCTTCTGATACATGCTGGCTTTATGAGCTTCTCAGTGCTCTCAACAAGCTTTTCTGCACTGTCTCTTAGGAGCAAATTATGAAGATAAATTCAAATTATGAAGAAATAAAATGAAAATGTTTGAAAAACTATACTACAAGCAGCTGTTGCCTTTCTCTCTCCTCCCCCCGCCAAAAAAAAATTAAGCTAAATTGAAAGTTCCTAGGTAGAATAGCAATTTAATGTTTAGGGGAAAGTCAGGTATAACTGCTGTCTGTTTTCTGATAAACTGGGGGAGGGGGACAGTGGAATTAAGTAAAAGGAGTGATATCCCGAGTTCTTTTTAAATATTGGCTTTAGATCGATTTTTTTTTTTCACACTCAGCACTCTAATCAGATGATTAAAGTACACTGAAGTACTGATGAGTTGTATCAGTGATTGGAGTGCTCTGGACTTAAGTGGTTTGAAATCATGTGAACCAATTTAAAATGGTTTTAGAACAGATAGAACCAGTTCAAACCAGCTTCTTAGCTATGCACTCCAGCATTCCAGGATGTCAGCTCTCCAATCATAGGTTTGAAGCATAAGGAATGTGCTGATGAGGTGTCAACATCAACACTGGTATATATTATAATGTATATTTACTCACTTACTTATTTGTATGTTTAGTGAATTCCTCTCTTATATGTGTTGTAAACAGAATGGGTACCATTATTTTGCAGGTACTTAATGGTTAGACCTCTAATAGTAAACTGTAATTATTCTTTTATCTTCATTTTATGACTAGATTTGTTTTATATGTGTGAAAACACATGTGAAATATAAATTTCATTTGAATAATGTCAGAACATTTCAAAGTGAAAAATAACAAATTCATATGGTCATTTTTTTCTTGCAAAATGTCAAACTGTTACTTTAACCTTTTTTCTTCTTTTAATTGACTATTTTAATAAATTATGTGATTGCTTCAGCATTATATAGAGAAATAATTATTACATAACAAAGTTTAGATTCCTTAAAAATTCATTTTCTAATTTATTTCTCCTTCATATTTTCCTTTAAAGTGATATTAGAGACTGTCTAGTCATATGTTGCAGACCTTAATATATATTCTAGGTTGAAAAAAATACCTTTGAGAAAATGTTATTAAATTTTCATTTAGGGTGGCATAAATTGTATCTATAATGTTAAGTAGTTTTCTGCTGCAAAGCAGTTTTCTAATGCAAAGAAATCATTTAAAAAAATTCAAACTCTAAAATGAGAAGCATATATTTCTGGACAAATACCTAATACATATAGAAATATTTAGAGCTAGAAATATCTCTTTTTGCTCGTGAGATACTTAAATATTTTGAAGTTAACTTAGTAAGTACACTAATAAATGCATTTTACTATTTCCACTGATATGAACCTTAATTTAACACATTTAAATTGCTATGAATGCATATAGACAGAGCAGTATATTTTGGAGAAACTTTATTCTTGCCTATAGCTCTTGCTGAAACAAAGTCTGATTGTTATTTTATATAAATTATTTTTATTATACTTTGCTTCCAGAATCTTCTCATGAAAATTCCCTACAAGCTAAGTCTTTATCAAAAGAAAAATGCTTATGGTGCATTTGCAGAGCTGACTAATGCAGGCACATAATAAGTAGTCAATGCAAGTGAATGCTATAGGCAATATGCACTGCAAGGGTTAGTAAGGATTAGTAAGGATAACTTTCCCAAAGACTCACTTTTTTATTGATATAGTATGGGTCAAGGTCCTCCAAGGGCTCTGACACCATTCCAGGTGGAATGTCTCCATAAATAAATGGGAGAGATTTTCCTGCTTCCAAGTCACTATTTGGCTTTGGTTTGTTCTCATCATCGTCCTCTTTAAGTTCTCTTTTGGCCTTCTTAGCTTTCTCTTCTGCAGAGCGTTTTTCAATAGCAGCGAGAGATTCTCTAGTAAAATAGCGGAAGCTGTCAGGTCCTGGGGGTACCAGCAGTGCCTGTGCCATCTTTTCATCCTGCAAATTTAATTTCGTTTAGCCTCTCGCATAAGAATCTCCTATGGGGATAAAAACAGGGAAAATAGATACCAGTTAGGAGAAAAATAATGAAAAAGGGAGGGGGAAAATTCAACCAAGATAGTATTTAATGCTTCATCTGGTTTTGCCAGTAAATAAAAAAATAGTCACTATAAACATTAAGTAGATCATTTAGTGCTGTGCCACAATTTTAACTTGTAAACATTATTACTGTTCAATCTGATTCTCCATAAATCAACTTCACAAGACATCTGTTCTTGGCTTTTGAGCCAAGAAATACAGAAATATGGTTATTTACTTCTGGTAAAGGATATGTGCTCATAAGCCTTACAAATAGAGCCAATTCTTGATTTTTGACGACACCTCTATCTCTCCCCTTCTCCCCTATTTTTCATCTTCTGTTCACATTAGGTCATATGTATAGCATAGAGTTCAGAATCAGAATTGGTTTCCAATCCCAGCTCTGCTACTTATTCCCTATGTTTCTATTGGCAAATCTCTTCTACAGCTTCAATTTCTGCATCTGCAAAATAAGAAGACTGGATGCCTTGAGTTCTGAAATCACTTCAAGCTCCAAGTCCTATTATCTATTTCATAACCATAAAGTACTATTTAAATATGAACTATTATTATCACTACTATAATTATTATTCCCCCCATTGATCAATAATTCCCCACAAGAAGAAATTATACGGGTGGCTTTACTCACTGAATTGATTAAGCTGATGTTGAAATCAATATTTCTCTGAGAGGTCAAGGGTCATCAAGCTAGTTTCTTTTAAAGTTTATATTTATATTAAATCATTGTCTTTAGTTTATGGCCTAAGCATATGTTTAATAATATCATCTTTGCTAAAAACTAGATATAACCACATCAAAAATACTATTTTATATTACATTAATTCTAATAAGGAATTTTTGTTTTATGACTGAAAAAGAAGCTTTTATCTTAGCAAAATGATTGATGAAGTAGAAGAATTAGATGATCACTGGCCTATACCTTTTAAAAACAAATCAGAAATTTAGCAATTCTTTACTACATCTCTGCAATGTTCCTTGGACACATTCATTCATAGAATGAATTTTTTTTCAGTCAGCTTTAACATTCAAACCAAACTGATGCACAACAGACCCAAATTGGCAATTGGGTTATATATACATGACTTTCATATATTCAATTATGGGGCATTTTTTAGTATCAGAAGCTAAAATGAAAGTTTGGTATGATTTGCACATTTCAAGTATCCACGTATTTAATTGGAGGAACTAAAACCAGGTCATGATTAACTAGTTATATGACCTTGGCCAAGACCTGGAACAAATTTGAAACTTTGTTTTATTATATTTAAACATATGTATTATAATAGCTGTTCTTCTTGGCTCATAGGTTTTTGTAAGGATCTAATAAGAAAATGCATGCAAAAGTACTCTGGCAAGAGTACAGAACCATGATCTCCTAGAATATTCATTCATAATAATTCTTCACAATAAATATCATTCTTCACTGAACCAGGATCTCCTAGAATATTAATAAAATAAGAATCCAATTTAGAAAGCTCTCAATGATTAATAAAGAGTAGACTCATGCTTTATGTGCCACCCAAGCAATTTTATTAGAATGGAAATGTACCTTTACCCTCCTAGCCACATCTAAGTATTTAGGTCGTTGATGTTTCTTTTTATAAGTAGTCATGTGTGTCACTGCAACGTAGCTAGTTTTGCAGGGTTAGAGAATTTGATGGAAAATTTGTATATATATATATGTATATATATATATATATATATATATTTCTTTGAAGGCTCTTTCAATAGATTGACTCGGAAGTTTATAATTTTCAATTTAAAGAAATCCTTTGCATTGCAAAATTCACTTGGTAAATTCAACTCCTTACTCAATGTCATAATTCAAAGGAAAACAATAACAATATTAGCTTACTTTTAAGCACTTTCCAACTATTATCTCATTTGATCCTCACAATGATCCTATGAGTTAGTTGCTATTATTATCCTCATTTTATAGATGGGGAAACTTAGGCAAATAGAGAGTAAGTGACTTTTCCATGGTGACAAAGTAAGGAAGGTCACATTTAAACTCAGGCCCTCCTGATTTCAGGTTTAGCCTTCTGTCCACTGTACTATCTAATATAAAAAAGATAATCACAAACACATATTTTTGATGTATCACATGTGGTTAGTGTGTTTTGGGCACTGGGATGACCTAAATAACAGTTTGGCTCATCTATACTTTGAACTTCTCCTTGATGGATTACCCTTTCATACATTATTAACCCATACTGGACACACAATAACATTCAGCAGTCGCTCAGCCCAGTGGATTAAAACTTTGAACATCCAAAATCAGCAGGCAAAAGTGAATGGCCATATTCTCCAAAAGAAGAGGCAGAAGTGTTGTCAAAACACCTAAATATTGCTAAGAAATAGAAACTAAATGGGATCTACACAATGTGCAAGTCTGAGAAAATTCTTTTAAAATTAGTAAACACTAGTGAATAGGTGTTTGTTTAGATTTTTGTGTCTTCCTGATGTTCATTTTGAAGTAATCATAAAGCATTTTTGTTTTTAAATTCCAGTCTGCTTTTAGAGGTAGCAAATTCTATGACTTCAAAGCTTCAGTGCAGTAAATTTTACTCATGTCAGGTTCATTTATGTAGTATTAATAAATATGAGGATAGTTAAGTGGCAGAGTGGATAGAGAACAGGGCCTGGAATGAAGTCATCTTCCTAAGCTCAAATCTGGTGTCAGGTATTAGATATGTGACCCTGAGCAAGGTACTGTTTGCTTCAGTTTTCTCTTCTCTAAAATGAATTGGAGAAAGAAATGGCAAACCACTCCAGTATTTTTGCCAAAAATCTACAAATTGGGAAAGGGGGATATAAAGAGTTGGACTACTAAAACTACTAAAAAATCGAAATTTGAGAACTATGACTGGATATTTTGGGAAATCTCAATTTTCATTAACTTTTCTCCTTAGAGAAACATTAAGACTTGTAAAAGTTGTTTTGCTTGATGTCATGATATAGTAACTATACATACATATATATATGTACATACATATATATATTCCATTTAAAAGTGAACAAATATTCACTCTAACTTACTAAATGGAACAACTTTGATAAATTTCCTTTGTCTAATTTCAATTTCAAGGTATTGAGCACTTTTCTTAGCACTGGGTTAGATAAAAATATGAAATAAGACATGGTTCTTGCCTTAAAAGAGATCTTAATTGCTTAATCTAATTATACATTTCTTAGTAACCTCAATTTTCCAACAAAAGATGATGAAAATATATTCTTATCAGAGGAACAAATGGGGCATATATATATATATAATATACATATGTAATATAATTTTAAATAATCCCATTATAGAATATTTTGTGAACACTATTATATAACATTTATTAACTACACAACCAGTTTCATGGATGTAAATGAAATTTTTATTAAGATATTTAATATTTAAAAAACATTTAAAGCACCATTATATATTCCATCTTAGAGTTTACCAAGTATACTACTATTATTGGATAAACAGTATTATTCCCAGCTTTTAAAAATGTGATTTGTAACTTAAAAGAGGTCTCCTAACTGAATGTTGGGGGGGTGTCATGAAATTATAATTTATCATCAGTAAATGTTTGCCTGTTTCAATCACCTATATAACTGGGGTCCCTTGGAATCACAAGTTGAAAAAGTTTAAGAAACCCTGCTTTAGATAATCACTGTGCCTTCATGAGGTTGATTTTGTTAGCAAAAATTTGTGGTTCAATTGTTTCAGTCTTGCCCGACTCTTCAAGACCTTATTTGGGATTTCTGGGAAGAGATATTGGGGCGGTTTACCATTTCTTTCTCCAGCTTATTTTGCTGATAAGGGAACTGAGACAAACACGTGATTTGCTCAGGGTAATACACATCTAGTAAGTGTCTAAGATCAAATTTGAACTCAGATCTTCCTGAGTACAAGCCTGGAACTCTATCTAGTGCACCAGCTAGCTGCCCAGCAGAAGTTCAGTTTGAGTTTAATATTCTTGTTTAACATTTTATTTCAATTAAGTACCTTACATTCATTGGATATGAAGATTTCATCTGAGTATTTCAGGGTCTTTGATGTATCACTACAGACTGAAAACGAGACAGGTTTTGATGGAAGATACTCAGTACATTCTATTTTTGCCTGCCTTTCCTGGCTATAGTTGACATTTTGTACTGTACTGAGACTCTGATTTGTCATTAAAAAAGCATCTGTGCTGTATGCTGATAACCACTGATAGATGGATTTTATGTCTCCTTTCATTTTGCCATTCTTAGATGGCACTGTGATATCATATTGTAAGTCAAATAACACAACATTTTGCATCATTTTAATAAATATGGATGATTATGCTAATGTAAATTAATGTATTTGGTTAATGAATGTTAGACCAATTTTGAATCTGACAAAATGCAATCCTGGATATTTTGCTCATTGCTGAAGTGCAGGGTAGGAAACCCCTCCTCCCACTGACCACAGTACTTGAAAGAGCTCTTCCCAACATACAGAAATGCACAAATCTAGTGGATTCAATATGTCTATTATGTGTTAGAGTCAATATTCTCTTTCCATGTGGGTATTTTTATTATTATTTTTACAGACAAAATCGATTAGTTCTGGTCTGTTCCCATGGAAACAAAGCTATGTCAGGGGACTATAAATCTGCCATTTCGAAGAATGGAAGCTTGGCCAGGACTATGCATAAATAAGAGGGTAAACCTGGAAGAGGAACTCAAATTTAGTGTGTGATTAAGACACTAGATCTGGAATCTGAGGGCCTGGCTTCCAGTTCTATCCTTACTGCTTAATATCTGCTTGACTTTAGGCAAAATAATTAACTTCCTGAGTCTTTAATTTCCTCATTTATCAAATGAAAGATGGACAAAATGATCTCTGAATTCTATGTTCCTAAACATTTTCCCATGGTCATATATATTATATCCCAAGACAAATAGTGAGCCAAGGGCTAGTTCTAAATTGACTGTCTAAATGTAATTTTCCCATAGGACTTTATTCCCATATCCCATAGGACTGATTTATTTTAATATTTTAATTTTTATCATAATCATAAGCATACTTGCCTTTTCTCTTCTACTACATTTTAAATTCCTTGAGGAAAGGAATATATTTACTTTCTCAGGATCACTCTTCCCTGAGTGAGAGTGATCTCTCCACACTTTGTGCCTAACACAGAAACATGGTAAGTACCCAGTAAATGTTATGGAACAGAAACTGCCTAGAAAATACTGGGTTTATTATTGGAAGCCATACGAATTAAGAGCTGAGAGATATATCAGATATATTAGTTACATCTGAAATCATGTAATACATTTCAGGTGATGTAAATTGTTCAAAGTAACATGACTAGTGAGTGGCAAACCCATATGGGCCAGATGGCCCAAATCCCAGTCTAGCCTTTATTCTATTATTCTATATACTTGAGAGGAAGTTTGTTGTTGTTGTTTTTTAAATATCTAAATGGTTTTGAAATTACCATATATTTTATTAATGTATCAGTTAACAAAACTCTCTGAATCCTTTGTGTATAGAGACAAGGCTAAGAATTATTAAGATTTTAAAAGTAAGCATTTTTTTTTACATTTTTGTCAATGTAACTTTAACACTCTTTATGCATACTAAATTTTCCCATTGTAGGGAAGTTTCCCTAGATTGTAAGTTAAGGTGTTTCCTGAACTTTGTATTTCCATCTACACCTAGCAGAGTCTTCTGCACATACTAAGCATGAATTAAACACATGCAAATTTGAACTGAAAATACGACGATAGTGAATTCTAACTTTCATGGAGTTTACATCTTCATGAGATTTTTAAAACCTTAAAAAATGCAAAAATGAATAAAGCTAAACATATGTACAAATGATGCCTATACATTATTATCCATGTGACAGAGGATTATTAAAGGCAAATTTAAATTCTAGACTAAAATCCAGCATAAAATTATTTTCTTTGTGAACCTAATTAACTCACATTTATTCAAGAAAAGGCTAGTTGGATTATTCATGCTCCCTGCTTTTTTCCCATTTTTTTCTCCTGTTATTTGCCTTTTGGCTACTTCATATTTTATCATCACCTACCAGCAAGGAAGGGAGAGAGAAAGAATTCAAACTTCAAAGTTCTACTACAGGTCTAGGTAAATGGTATGGTGAGAAAAAAAGCTTCAGATTTTGATTAAATGCCAAAGAGTAGTAATGTTAGTTCATTCTGATCTCTGTCATAAAGAACATTGAAAACTGATTAAAACACGTCTCTCTAGGTTCTAATCTTATTTTGAGACAACCTTAATGGCACATTTTGAAGAGCCTTTTGACTCCATCTAAACATGTAAAAAGGACTAAGCCTTGGCTGTAGTTTATATTTTCTCTGCTATTATGAGTAGAAAAAAAAAAGGAAAATAATTTGGCAAACCTCGTCTTTCTCCATCCCCTGGAGCCTCTAAAGTACATCATCCAGAAGAGGGGAGAGCTTTGAGGTCTTTCCAAACAAGATCTGACAGGCCCTAAACTTAGTCAGGCCATGTCATAACCAACAACTCACTGAAGATTTAGAAATCTTTCTCTCTCTGCTGCCAGATGAACTGTGAACCAATTTGCCAAAAACAAACTTGTTTTGTTTAATTAGTACATACAATCAACATCTTTAAAAAAAATTATATAGGTGTCTCTCTTCCTGACATGAACATTCATTCCTCAACTCAAGGCTCTCCCTGCTTGTGTTTAAAAGTATAAGAGGTATAAGCAGACTACAGAAGAGAAAGAAGAACATTTACACATTTTTTAAAAAATCAGAATATAACTGAGTTTATAGATTAGTGAATCAATATTTGATCCAGTTTTCATAATTGTAAACTGTCTGACAATAGAGTGCCCTAGATTTATATAGTACCTTTTTTTCTGAAAAGTTGATTTTTTTTCTTTTTGATTAGCTCATATATTTTCACAACATGTCTAGAAGAAATGCTGTATTTTTTCCACTAGTATATTGTCCTGCAGTACTTGTAAGATACCTTGATTAACATGAATATGGTTTCTGATGTTTCCTGACCAATGATTTATGCCAGAAAAGAACATACAATAATGTTCATCTGAACACACAACCATGTTCATCAAAATTCTTTCCCTTTTCTGTTTTCCTTTCCTCCTCTTTTCCATTTTTTTCCTTCCTCATCTTCAAAATGTTCCATGTCCAAAGAAAAGCTACAAATACGTGGGTCAGAGTAGGAAACATATCCATCCTAATTCTCTTTCTCCAGCTCTTAATTTTTTTTTTAATTGAATGACCAGAATAATTCCAGCTTGCCTATCTAACAATTTCTAAAAGCAAAGCTATAGTAATTTGGCGAGAACATTGAACTCTGGCTCTTTGTAACCTAAGTTTACCAACCTTGTATACTCTGTCAAGGCAACCTTAAGTAATAATTGTGATTTATGCACCTTTATTGTTGATCAGTCATTTTCCAGTTGTATCTGACTCTTTGTTACCCCATTTGAGGTTTGCTTAGCAAAAATACTGGAATGGTTTGCCATTTCCTTCTCCAGCTTATTTCACAGATAAAGATAAGAAAGCAGGAGTAAGTGACTTGCCCAGGGTTACAAAGCTAGTAAGGTCTTAGGTCAGTTTTAAACTCAGGAAGATGAATCTTCCCTTCTTCAGGCCCAGTATTCTATTCACTGCTGCCCCTAGAACTGACATGCATGATGAATAATTTCACAGTAGGCATTTTATTGTTTATGCCTGAAAGACTTGAGAATAGTTCACAGACTATCCGGTGTGGCTATCATTGGCTTTATGACATAAAATTATTAAATCCTTTGGTGTTTTGTGCACCCAAAGTCTGAGCAATTCACAGATTGACTTTTCACAGAAAACTTCTTGGATTAGATACATGTAGAGAAACAATATTTACTATGGCTTTATGAGAGATAAAACACTCTCTCCCATTGCCTGCAGCATTCTCTCAAACAAGTAGATAGAGTCCAGGGAAAATGGGCTGTATTTTGGAGCATTTGGGGCAAAGAGGCAACTAATAGCTCCTGTAAATTCTTTTTCTGGAGTACTTAAAATGTTTCCCTCAAATATGGTATAGCTTTTCTTTTGGGTTCCTTGTAGAAGCTTGGGTCTTTCTTTTTTCTTCCTGTCTAATTCTTGATTCAGACACTATAGCCTGGTATTGATGTCCTAGGAACAATACTAGGACACTGATAAAAAAAAGTTTAAACCCTTCAGTCTTTCAAGGTTCATGATCTCCTCTGGCCAAAATGCCAGGAAGCAGAGGAAGAGAGAGGCAAAGGTTGGGAATCTGCTCTTCCTAGGGAAGTCTTCTTCTTAAGGACTTGGCTGGGTTTTTTTTCCTATGCTTGCAGTTGCTGAAATTCCCAGTTCCACCTAGCTTATTGGTATTTATTCAGGTTGTAGCCAAATCCCTTAATTAACCTACATACATATACCTACATATATTTCATTTCATCCAATGCGTGATTGTTTTCACTCAACAGTCAAGAGTCTCACATCTTTAAACTGGTTGGGATGAGTCTTTTTCATCAATAAATCTTTGCTTTTACACCAATAAACTTCTACCCTCCCCCTTGACATCACTTATTGATACTCCTCTTTTGGTTGTGCCCCTCTGGAGCCTTCATTGTATTTTTTAACAAAATTCCCTTCAACTCAGATCTCTTCCTGTCAGTTTTCTTTGAGTTCCTTGCAATAACAGAAGCTTAACTTTTGCTGGATAACACCAAATCCTGGGCCATCTTCTCTAGTACTGAGTGTACCTACCTTCAACCATCTTGAATCAGGCAGGAATAGCAAGCATATTGCTTGCTTATCACTTCCACTTTGAAACTTCTTGCTTGCTACTATAATTAAACAATTTACTTTCCTTCAACATTCACCCCATCCAAACATATTACCCTGTGTAGATCTTAGTGGAAATTATTTACTAGCCACCAGGTCATTCTCCATTCTTTCAAGGAATTTGATTACACTCTTGATTTGGCTTATGCTTTTCTTCTTTATTGCAATCCATGCCCTTATATTTGTGGATTTCAATATACATATTAATGTCCCATTAAAAACCTTTATCTTCTAGTTCATTAACTTCCTCAAATTCCATAGATGGTCTATACCTACACTTCTTCTCAGTGTCCAATAAAAATGATTACAACCTTCCTCTCATTATCACCACAACTGTCTCACTTTAATTATATCCATAATTCTTAAATTCCTCTATTTCACCATAACCATATATCTCTTCTTTTATCTGTCCCTCTGCCTTCCACCTTCTAAACATTGTCCTCATCACAATCTCCAGGCACTCCATCCCTCCCTGTTTTTCCACTGTTTATCACTCAAGTTCTGTCTTCAATTTTATTTGGAATCATAAATTTAGTTAATCTCTTCAATTCTTCATTATCCTCAACCCTCAAGTTCCTTGCTACTTCATCCCTTTCTAAATTCCAATCCTGATGCTGTTCCCACCATCCATCTTAACTTCTACTGGAGTGATGATGAACACTGCTATAGTAAGTCATACAACTTTTCATATTCACTACACTATAGATTTGTCCTGCCTAATATCAAAAGGGCTCTTCTTAACCCATACATATTGTGTTACTCTTTTTTGATTCTCTATTCCCTATTGTAGTGATAATTTAAAATATTTTCTCTTCTTAGATCACTCACATCAACCCCTCTCTTCTCCCTTGCAACAGAGAACTTTGCTTCATACTTAAATGATAAAATCGAAACTCTTCTTTATATGCTTCCATTTCTCCTCAACACTATGCCTCACTATCATTAACCATTCTATCCCTTGCTTTAGCCTCTGAGGAAGATGGCCTTTTTTCCTTGAGCAAGCTAACTTTTCTACTTAAACACTTGGTCCTTAAGGCCCTCTTTTCTCCTAGAGTTTGTCTATCCCTTGCCCGTCTCATTTAGTTATCCGTTCTCCCTGTTCAGGCTTTAGTCTTTCTTTATCCAGCAGTTTCTTCTTTTCTTTCAAAAAAGTTGTCTAGAGCAACCCATTATTTTAAAAAAAATCCTTCATTTGACTATATAAACCCATTAAGTTATTATCTCTTTACTCCTTCACAGTCAAACTCCTAAGGGAAAAAAACCAAGATTCATGTATTACAGGTAGAGAGAGAGTAGTTTTAAAAAACACACACAGAGAGAAAATGACCTACACTTTCTCATCTGGCATTTATTTCTTTTCCCCCTACTCACTTTTTATGTGTTCACAATCTAATCCCTGAGCCCCAATTGAAATTGCTTTCATAAGTGCAACAATGATTATTTAGTTGCAAAATCCAATGACTTTTTCTCAGTCCTCATCTGTCTTGACATTGTTGGCCAATGTTGACCCTCCTAGAAATTCTATTTTTCCTGTATGTTTTTTTTAAATCACTCTCTTCCTTCTTAGTCTCTTTGCTTGTAACCCGAACTTCTGTTTGTAACTGCATCATAGGGTTCTACTCTGGACCTTCCCTCTTTTCTATTCCAATATCTTAGAGGTCTTTTTGCTGTATTCCTTAAGATGTTTCCTTTAGGATATGAACAGACAATTTTCAGATAAATTAAAACCATTTCTAGTCATATGAAAAGGTGTTCTAAATCACTATTGATCAGAGAAATACAAATTAAGACAACTCTAAGATACCACTACAACCTGTCAGACTGGCTAAGATGACAGGAAAAGATAATGACAGATGCTGGAAGGGATGTGGGAAAACTGGGACACTAATTGATTGTTAATGGAATTGTGAATGGATCCAGCCATTCTGGAGAGCAATTTGGAACTATGCTCAAAAATTTATCAAACTGTGCATACCCTTTGATCCAGCAGTATTTCTACTGGGCTTATATCCCAAAGAGATCTTAAAGGAGGGAAAGGGATCTACATGTGCAAAAATGTTTGTGGCAGCTCTTTTTTGTAGTGGCAAAAAATTGGAAACTGAGTGGATGCCCATCAGTTGGAGAATGGCTGAATAAATTATGTTATATGAATGTTAGGGAATATTATTATTCCATAGAAATGATCAGGAGGATGATTTCAGAGAGGTTTGGAGAGACTTACATGAACTGATGCTAAGTGAAATGATCAGAACCAGGAGATCGTTGTACATGGCAACAGCAATATTATATGACAATTAATTTTGATGGACGTGCCTCTTTCCAGCAATGAAATGATTGAGTCCAGTTTCTATGATCTTGTGATGAAGAAAGCCATCTATACCCAGAGAGAACTGTGGGAACTGAGTGTGCATCACAACATAACTCTCACTTTTTTTGTTGTTTACTTGCATTTTACTTTTTAACTCATTTTCTTTCCTTTTTGATCTGATTTTTCATATGCAGTAAGATAATTGTATAAATATGTTTACATGTATTGGATTTAACATATATTTTAACATGTATATCATATATTGGTCATCTAGGGGAAAAGGTGGGAAGAAAGAGGGGAAAATTTGGAACAGGCTATGCAAGAGTCAATGTTGAAAAATTATCCATCCATATGTTTTGAAAAAAAAACTTTAATAAAAAACAACATTTTTTTTAGGTATGATGTATATTTTTTTCTGGGCTCTTTGAATCTGCCTTTTCTCATTAGATATAGTCTGTCCTTGGCCCCCAGTGCTGATCATTAACCATTTGGGGGACACTTGAGTTGTTGATGAAAATCCTTAGGTCCTTCAAAGTTCTGGAGGTTCCCCTGTGGCCAAGGGAGGAAAAGAACAAAACAAAGGGGTAAGGCAAAAGTTCTCCTCCAAGAGTTTCCTTCTCGTGACTTTGTTCTCTCTCCTCTCCATTGTTAGACAGACATTCAGATTCCCAGGTTTCAAACTGATCCACCTTTTCTTTAAGACTCACAGGCTATGTATTAAGGACCATGCCTAAGTGAAGGGGCAGATCAATTCTCCAAGAGCCTCCACAGCTGTGAATCACATCTGAAGGAGTTGCAAAGCAGCCTTTACTGACACAGGTGTTGCTTATGGACTGGAAATGAAATAAATTAGAGGCAGAGGTAAGAGGAGGGAGGTCAGATAACACAACTGCCTCTCAGTAGGAAGGTCAGAGAATGTAACTGCCTTTCAGTGTCCTTGTATCATCATCATCCTCTCACATGAAGAGATCCATTCTACAGGTCTGAGTTTGACCTCCAGCAGCCACTGACAGGTGGCTGTCATATCACAACAGCTATGACTAATTTTTTTAACCAATTTATCCAGGAGCTTTCCAAAGACATCTAGATTGATTAAGGACTTTATCACACATAGTCTAAAGTTTGTCATTTTTTGCACAGAAAAAGTTACATCTAATCAATTGGAAGAATATCAAGTGCTCATAGGTAGACCAAGCCAATATAATAAAAATGGCAGTTCTACTTAAATTAATCTACTTATCCAGTGCCAAATCAGTCAAACTGCCAAGAAATTACTTTAGAGAGCTTGAAAAAATAATACAAAATTCATCTGGAAGGACAAAAGGTCAAGAATTTCAAGGGAATTAATGAAAAAAATTCAAAGGAAGGTGACCTAGCTGTACCAGATATAAAACTATACTATAAACCAGTGGTCATTCAAACCATTTTGCAGTCTAAGAAATAGATTAGCAGATTAATGGAAGAGGTCACAAGACACAATAGTCAATGACTATAGTAATCTATTGTTTGATAAATCCAAAGACTCCAGCTTCTGGAATAAGAACTCAGTATTTGATAAAAATTTCTGGGAAAACTGAAAATAGTATGGAAGAAAGTAGGCATTGACTAATACCCAACACTTTGTACCAAAAAAATAGAAATGGGTTCATGATTTAGACATAAAGAATGATACTGTGAGCAAATTAAGACAAGGGATAGTCTGCCTATCAGATCTGTGATGAAGGAAGGAATTTATGGCCAAAGAAGAACTAGAGAACATTATAAGATGAAAAATAGATAATTGCAATTTTATTAAATTAAAAAGGGTTTATACAAACAAAATCAGTGCTACCAAGATTAGAAGAAAAGCAGAAAGTTCAAGGGGGGGAGGAAATTACATTCAGTGTTTCTGATAAAGGCCTCATTTCTAAAATAAATAGAAAATTGACTCAGATTTATAAGGATTCAAGTCATTCCCCAATTGACAAATGTTTATAACCAGACAATTTTCAGATGAAGAAATTAAAGCCATTTCTAGTCATGTGAAAAATTGCTCTAAATTACTATTTACTAGAGAAGTGCAAATTAAGATACCCCTCAGATTGGCTGAGATGACAAGAAAAGATAACAATAAATGTTGAAAGGGATGTAGGAAAACTGGGGCACCAATACATTGTTAGTGGACTTGTGAACTGATCCAACCATTCTGGAGAGAAATTTGAAATTATGCCCAAAGGGCTATCAAACTGTACATATCCTTTCATCCAGCAGTGTCTCTACTGGGTCCATATCCCAAAGAGATAATAAAAAAGTTTGCACGTGTAAAATGTTTGTAGCAGCCCTTTTTGTAGTGGTGAGGGATTGGAATTTAAGTGGATGCCCATCAGTTGGAGGATGGCTGAATAAGTTATGATATGAATATAGTGGAATATTATTGTTCTATAAGAAAAGATGAGTAGGCTGACTTCAGAAAGCCTGGAAAGACTTATATGATGCTAAGTGGAGTAAGTAGATCCAAAAAAAATATTATACACAGCAAAAAGAAGATTATGTAATGATCAACTGTGATGGACTTGATTCTTTTCGACAGTGAGGTGATTCAAGGCAATTCCAATAGACTTGTGATAGAAAAGACCCATCCACAAACATCCTTCTTTTTCTATATAATCTATATCTAGTTAGCTTACTATATACCTATATATATATATAATAAATATATATACATATATTTAAATAATTACCATCTCTATACCTACAATTCTCACATCTATCCTGTCCCAACTGCTTGCTGACCTCTGATCTTGGATCTGTAACTACTTTTCAGTTATCTCAAACTGTATGTCCAGTAGACATCTTCAACTAAACATGTCTGAAAGAGAATTTATTATCTTCCTCCCTAAACTTCAAGGCAACATCATCTTCCTAATCCCTCAAGCTCACAATTTAGGAGTAATTCTGGATTCATTATTTCTCACACTAGATACAGAATTTGTTGATTTGACTTTTGGTTTTCACCTCTTGAATATATGCCCCCTTCTCTCCTCTAACACTGCCACTTCTCTACTGCAGACTGTCATCACCTAATAAATGGAAAATTGCAATAGCCTGTTGGTGAGTCTTTCCCCATTTCAATCCATCCTCCATTTGGCCATCGAAGTGATTTTCCTAAATTGAAGTTCCTGCCATGTTAGCCCCTATGCAATAAACTCCAGTGGCTACCCAGGACAAAAGGCTCTGTTTGACAGTCATAGCCTTTCATAACCTACTTCCTTTTTACTTTTCTAGTCTTTTTATACTTTGCTCCCTAACTCTTACACTCTTACGTTAGTAATACTGGTCTCTTCATTGCTCTGAATCAAAATACCATATAGTAGCTCTAGGCATTTTCTCTGTCTTCCAAGACTGGAACAAGTCTTACTCCTTTTTTTCCAGCTATTTACCTCCTTGGCTTTTCTAAAGTTCTAGATAAACTCCTACTTTCTACAGGAAGCCTTCCCCAACTCCCCTTAATTCCAGTGCCTTCCCTCCATTAATTATTGCCCATATATAGCTTGCTTTGTGTATATTGGTTTGCATGTTGTCTCTCCCATTAGATTGTAAGGTTCTTGAGGACAGCAACTGTTTCTTTTTTGTGTTTCCAGCATATATATATATGTATTGTGGCTGGAGCTGTAACGACAGCACTAGCTCCCAGGACACCCCAGAATCAGCCGGAGTCAGGATAAGCAAAAGTTTTTAGTCTTTATTCTTGGTCTTAGACACAGGATTGAACAGGATGGAAGCAGAATCTCCGCAACTACCTTCTTCCTTCTACCATCAAGCATGTGACCCTGGCTAGCTTTACTCCACCCCCTGGTCCCTCCTACAATCCTCTATGCACCAATAATTGAGCCAGTACAGATCGTGGAAAGGGCCATTTTCCAAGATATACCCATAGAGTATTGTCCAATCAGTAGTTTAGCCTCAAGCGCTCAGCAGTCCCAACCTCAGTGCATCAACCCAATACATTCAGCCCTCTACACGGAGCCAACTGTCAGTGGCTGCTGGAGGTTTAACTCAGACCTGTAGAATGGATCTCTTCATATGAGAGGATAATGATGATACAAGAAGACTCAGAGGCAGTTGCATTTTCTGACCTCCCCACTGAGAGACAGTTTTATTGCCTGACCTCTCTCCTCTTCCCTCTTGCCTCCGATTTATTTCATTCCCAATCTACAAGGAGCATCTGTGAAAGCTGCTTTGCAACTCCTTCAAGTATTTGATTCACAGCTGGAGACCCTTGGAGAATTGACCTGCCTCTTCACCTAGACATGGTCCTTAATAATTCCCCATTTTTTGTTTTATGGGAGTATGATTATTCCCCCTCCCCCCCACAGCATGGTCAGTAAGTTTATGCATTAGCTATTACCTGAGTCCACATGCTAAAATATCTGAGTTCATATGCTAGGGAGTGCAAACAGCACTACAGCAGGTGTTGAATCCTGTGAGATATTATGGAGGAAAACTTTCAAATGGAGAAGAGGGTTATAATCAGAACAAGCATTTTTTTTTTTTTTAAAGTTATCAATGCATATAACCTGTAAATAAAAGGCTATTAAATAAAAAAAAAAAAAACCAAGCATTTTTAATAAATATCTCATCAGTCTCCTGGCTTGGCCCTTTGATGTGTTGGCCCATTTAATTACCCCAACTAAAAAAAGTCTTACCAGGTCTCTTCTAGCTTTCCTTCCCTGCAGGTTACTAAAGGAACTCTGGGAGGATCCTATTCATGAACAGCTCTTGGGTGCTGCTGCTTTTGTTTCTTGTATTTCTTATGCCCCATGTTTGGGCACCATATATGTATATGTATATGTATATAGGTGCTTAATAAATGTTAATTGATTGATTTAGATGATGGTGTAAATAATAGTGTACTGGCATGTTTTTCATGACTACATGTTTTTATTTAAAAAATTTCTTTCCCCCCCCTTTTTTTTTCAGTGGATGTGAGAGGCACAAAGACTAGATTTCTGTTCAGTTTTTAAATAGATAGGTGGAGTACTATAGATATGAAATGTAGCATGTATTTTCAAATGAAGTCACTGTATTATTAATTTTACTCTACTGCTTTAATTTCTTATAAGAGAACTATCAAGAAGTAGAAGTAAAGGGAGAGGATTCCAAGCTCTACAGATTCCCCCCATGTCCCCCATAAACAAGACAAAACCATGCCTTAGGGAAAACATAGAGCAGTTAAAAACAAAACAAATAGGAGTTAGGGCAGAACAGAGGTCCTCCTGGAATAAACAGAGAAGATCCCAAGAAAAATATGGGGATTAGAGGTTTTGGAGCTTGTAAAATGTAAATACCTCTTCACTAGTTCCACTGAAATAAAAAGGGGCTAACCCTGGGATTGTTTAGATTGGGGAACAGCTCCAGCCCTTGCCACTGGAACTTTCACTTTCCAGATAGTATCAGATAAGTGCTGTGTGAGAACAGAAAGACTGAGATAATCTCTGCTGATAAGCAAAGCCAGGCCCATTTGTGCTATAGACAGGGGCCAGGGAGAGAGGGAGTCAGCATACATCTGGTGAGTGAAGAAGCAACGGGGCAGAGTAGTTGATGAATGTGAGTATTTACAGAAGGGTAGACTTCTTATTTTCAGATTCTAGGCCAGAAGGAAGAACTGAAGTAGGATCTGAGGCCAGAGGCAACACTATCCCTTCCAACATAGGACTAGAGGTGATTATACTAACAAGTTCTTATTTAAAAAGGTGGGGGGGGGCATTCAACAAATTGTCAGACTTTCAGGATTTTGTTGCCAAAAACAACAACAAAAACAACAACAAAAAAAAACTCTGAATTTTTATCCCACAGAGATCATTAAAAAGAGGAAAAGACCCATATGTGCAAAAATGTTTGTAGCAGCCCTTTTTGTAGTGACAAGGAACTGGAAACTGAGTGGATGCCCATCAGTTGGGAATGGCGGAATAAGTTATGGCATATGAATGTTATGGGATATTATTGTTCTATAAGAAAGGATCAGCAGGATGATTTCAGAAAGACCTGGAAAGACTTATATGAACTGATGCTAAATGAAGTTAGTAGAACCAGGAGAACATTGTACACAGCAACAACATTATGTGTTGATCAAATCTGATGGACTTGATTTTTTTTCAGCCATGAGGTAATACAGGATAATTCCAATAGACTTGTGGTGGAGAGAGCCATCTGCATCCAGAAAGAGGGCTGTAAAGACTAAATGTGTATCACAACATGTAGTATTTTCACCTTTTTTGTTGTTTGCTTCTTTTTTTTTTTCTTTCTCACTTTTTCCTTTTTGATCTGATTTTTCTTGTGCAGCATGATAAATGTGGAAATATGTATACAAGATTTGCACAAGCTAACTATATATTGGATTATTATGTCTAGGGTAGGGATTGGGGGAAAGGCAAAGAGAAAAATTAGGAACACAAGATTTTGCAAGGGTGAATGCTGATAGCTTTGCATGTATTTTGAAAATAAAAAAGTATTTTAAAAAAAATCCTGAACTTTAATGGAAATTTTCACATAAGAGTTAAGAGAAATATAAGGTAAATAGCAAAGACTAATTTCAAGGGACTGAATAAGGACATACTGTTTATGTTTTATACATGGAAATAAATGTCTGAGATAGTCATTAGTACCTGGGTAGTTCAAAAAAAATGATTGTAGTGGAGTAGAATATAAGTGATTCTAAAAAACAAAACTATGTAGGAAAAGGTTAAAAACAATAATTAGGTTATACAAAGGAGATGCAAGGGCAAGAACTGACATAAAGGAATTAGATGGGGGAATAGAGCTGGTAGTTCTAAAATCCTACTCACATAAGGAACCACAATAAGAGGGGGAAAGAATAGGATAAGGCAGGTATAGAAAGATTTATAAATTAACAGGAATGGGATAAAATGTTTAAACTAAAGGAAATGGGAAAAAGAGGGAGGGAAAGATGGGAGAAATAGATAGGGATGGGTTCCTTAGGGGAGGAGGTGGCTAAGTAATAGCTAGGCAAGCCAGAAAGTAAATGTAGAAGAGCAGGCAAGAATAAGAAACAAGAGATCCACACAAATACAATAATAATAATCAGAAATAGACTTTATTAGGAAAAAAGAGTAGAGATAGTAATAACTGATCTCAAAGTTAAAATTGAAATAGATTCACTCAAAATAGAAAAATAAGGAAGCTACATTATATGTCAGTCATATTAATAATATTTTACACTATTCAAAATAGCTAGATAGTATAAGGTTAGAATATTGTTATGGCACAGGAAATGAGTGGATGAATTTAGAAAAATATGGAACGATGTGGACTTAAGAAGAATGATGTTATCTAACTTCAGAGAAATAGAGGATAAATAAGTGTAGTACAACCTTACCTAAGATGTATATGAATATATATGTGTATATATGGGTATGATAAGAGAAATCTATGTATATGTATGTGTATATGCACATGTAGATATGTAGATATGTGTATGTGTATGTATATGTGTGTATACACACACCCACATAAAGATATTTGTGCTTAACTGTACCTGGTTGGGAGTAGGGGGGTGGGAGGGAGGAAAGAGGGGAAAAAAGAACAAATTGAAAAATGCATAGAAAAGAACAAAAGAAAATCTAAAAGGAAACAAAGATGGATAGTTCTGGATACAATGTGTACTACTATTCTATATCCTTTTTTGGACATGGAAATTTATTGTTACTTATTATGTTACTCTCATGTTCAGCTGACAATTTTTTTCCTGTCTTTTTTTCCTATTTTGTATTTGTTCCAAATAAATAAATACATTAAAAAAAGAAGTGGAAGTAATCTATAAATATAATATAAAAAGAAAATATATGAATAAATTTTATTTCAAAAGAAAGGGAATGACATAAGTAAGAGACAGTACAAAGAAAAAAGACAGGATTTTTTGACTGATAGACTTTAAGGAATGACAGAAATAGATCTATAATAATATCTTTCAATATTTGTTGACCATTAATTATAGCTACTGACAGAAATAGGGAGGGTAGAAGGGACAACCATTCATAATGATCATGGGATTTAGATCTGGAATCAATCTTGGAAATCATCTTTTCCAATTGCCTCATTGAAGACAGGAAACAAAGGCCAGGATAAGCCTAAATTACAAACCCACAGTCATTCAGATCGTAAGTAGCAGAGTTGATATAGTGTTTCTGCTAGATGCTTGCCTTTCTGATTATAAAATCTATTCTGAACACATTAAATTGGAAGTAGTATTAAAGTTTCTGAGGGGAGTTGCCATGTAGGTTGCAGAAATAAAATATTGAAATTTTAATAAGAAATTAAATCCAGAGAAATTTAAGTAGTGATCATAACAATAGCAAGCTATCAAGTATCCATTAAGTAAGGTAAAGAGTACATAGATACATATGTATGTGTACGTATATATATATATATATATATATATGCACATATAGGACAAGACTAAATCTACATGGAAACTAAGAGAGAACAAGAGTTTCAAGAAGAATGGGGTAGGTTTCATTGACAAATATTGCTGGGCTCAAGGATCAAAAAGACTAAAAAGTTCAATAAATGCAACAAAAACCATTATTAGTAACCTGGAGAGCAGTTTCAGTAGATTGATGGAGATATGAAGGGATAATGATAGCAAAGTCTTAAGAAAGGGCTCTGTGCGGCTGAATTTAAGGTTGTTGGTATAGAATTTTCTTTCAATAAATTTGCCAAAGAAATGAAATAAGATAATTTGAAATATCAGTGCCATCTTAGCTCACACTTTTTCCCTTTCTTACTCTCTATACTTCTGTGACATCAGAATGCTCATATTTTAATGCATGCATTTGTTTCATACATCATGTTCTTTTCCCTTCTCTATGGAATTTCTGACTCTGCAAACTTTGATTAAAATGAATCTCTACTTATTAAAATCAAAGATATCAAAAAAAGAAAAGAAAAATGCAACACAAGATAAAATATTCCTTAATGGGATTTACAGCAGTTTGTACCTCTCCTATGCCCTCAACTTAATGTATTTTTGTATTCTAGCTTTTTATGTATCTACCACAAAAACTCTATTTCAATATCTTCTTGTAGGGTAGAAAAGACCTTGGGTCTTTTAAATCCATGCTAAAAATGCAAAATCTACCAAGGTGCAAAGACTCCAAAGTTGGAAAGCTTTCAGGTACAGTTCTAATAGTAGACAATATTTATTATCTCAGGACAACACAAATAAAATGTGAGATTCATCAACAGAAAATTAACCATTCTTTGGTGGTGGCTTCTTATGAAATCAGTATAAGGATATGCTTTACTCTTAAAATGCTTAAAGGGAGAGAGAGAGATGTAAGTTTCTTGTGAGTAAAGTTTAAATTACATATCACACAGAGATTTTGGGATCAGAAAAACATTCTCATTGGTGAGTGACCCTTTTGGGAGAGAAGAGATGCCAAAACAGAAATGAACCCTGGAAAGAAGGGAAATAAAGTGACAACAGCTTATATGGCTGGAGTTTCCATAAGCCATATTTATCCAACAACTTTTGGTGTAGATAATGAATAATTTATTTTTCCTTTCTGAGGAACACATAGCAACTAGATAGAATAGCAATAGCTTTCTGAATAACTGCTAGTCATAATCTCTACCCCTCCAGCTCTGAGATAAATTGTGTCTCCTCTAAAAGACGTAGATTCCTATGTCACATAGCAGCCACAGCTTTCAGACCCTGCAAACTGATATCTGTAGTGATGAACAGATTATCCTAATGATTATAGCTTCTCTAGAGTAATTTCATGGCTAGAAAAAGCAGAACTCAAAACATTCTGTTGCATAAAGAAGCAAGGCAACTTTCACAGGTATTAGAAGGGCTTGCTGCTACTAGGTGGCTCAGTGGATAGATCACTAGGCCTTGAGACAGGAAGATGAGTTCATATCTGGCCTCAGACACTAGATATATAATCTTGGACAAGTCACTTAATTTCTGGTTGCTTTATTTCCCTATAATAACAGTACTTACTTCCCAGAGTGGTTGTGAGGATAAAATGAAATAACATCTGTAATATACCTGCTTAATACATGCTTGTTTTCCCCCAATATATTTTCTTGATGATATTATGCTTTTATTACTGAAATTGTTCTGTTTTCACTATCTTAAAAGAGATTCAGATGATTTGTGAACAATATTTTGTGAGTGGTGCCTTAAAAAAAGATCCAAGAGTATCTTTAATTCAAGGCTCAAATAGAATTCTTAAGAAGTAATAGGAGAAATAGGTCCCTGCAGGAAGAACTGAACTCAGTTATATGATTTCCATCACAAAGGAAAAATATGAAATAATAAATAAATCTAAAGCTTCTGCTTTCAGAGTAATGAGAAATTAGAAAGTTACAGCAAGGGTATAGCTGGCACCAAACAAAAGCACCCAAAAACAAGACATGGACTAAATCTTGGTGGACAAGAAACAATTAATTACTAATGTAGAAGTGATTTCTGAACAATCAAGAGCAGGCAAATCATTAACCAGTGACATTAGTCAAAAATCAATAGAAAATTAGCAAAAGGATAAATATGAAAATAAAATTCCAAACTAACATTCAAAAAAGTCATTGCCTCCAAAATATAGGAAATCTATTAAAAGCAAATACATTGACAGTGAAAATGATTATCTTAAAGAAGTTTGACCAATAGAAAGCCATCATGACAATGAAAACCCAAGTACTACATTCCCAGTCCTTAAGTAGATTAGATTCATCCCCAAAATATTTATAAATGAAAGTGGATGGTGAATAATGATTGGGAAATGAAATTTTGTTATCCAAAATATTTCTAGTGATCCATTCTCAGGATTAGTGACGATTAAAAAAAACCTTAATATAGTATCCAATGTGATAACTGAAAAAGTGGAAATGACACAAAAAAGAAAAATCAGGAATACCAGAAGAATCCATGCTGGAAGTAACACAAATTTGAAGAGATTGAGGGATCAATGTTCAAAATATCTCAAAGAAAGAAAGATAAGCAATTTTAAGAATTATGACTATCAAACCATAAACATTTATTAAGCACCTACTATTACTTTCCACACACTGAAGAGACAAAATTACTACCCTCAAGTATAAAGTCCAGACTAACTGTCTAGAGGACCTCGGGATTAGCCTGAGTCCTTGGTCTTAATGGAGGAGTGAAGGAGGCAAGAGGGCCATGTGTCTGGTCAAAGATGGAGTCTGGAATCTGTTGTTTTCTCTTGTGACTGTAGCTGAGAGCTGTAGCCAAGACCTCTGTATCCCTCTCTCAGCCCTTAAATACTTCAGTACGATTTATGTCACTACACCATACTGAGCATGCACCAGCTGTAAAGCATTACATCATTACATCACATTAAATATCACACTAAATATGTACTTAGCTAGAGAATCATTATCTTATCAATCATACTGAGTCTTAAGTATCCCTTTTCAGAGTTACAGCCCTCTACAACTCCCACTTTCTTTTATTTTAGGACACAAGTGATCATGCCCTGCCTGATTTCTCAGGAAGGGAGGTGAAAACACCAAAAAGGGTGTGATCACACCCTCCCTGACTTCTCAGTAGTATTTAAGTATACCTTTTCAGAGTTCTGGCCCTCTACACTAAAGGAGCTTACAGTCTAATGAGGGAGACAATTTGTAAACAAACATTTACAAAGCAGACTAGAAAATAATTAACAGAGAGAAGATACTAGAATTAAGAGGGGTTAGGAAAGACTGCCTATAAAAGATGGAATCTGAGTTGAGACTTAAAGGTAACCGAGGAAATCAGTAGGTAGAATTAAGGTTGAAAATCTCAGGACAGTATTATTACTAAAAAGATAGCCAATAGACAAATAGTAACTACTATAGGTGGCCCTTTAGATAGAACAGAGCTTCTTAAACTTTTCCACTTCTGATTCCTTTTCACCTAAGAAGTTTTTATATGATCCTGAGTATATAACTATATAAAAAGGTACATAAATCAAACACTTACTGATAATAAATTGAAATTTCACAACCCCTGCATTCAGTTACAAGGCCCAATACAGGATCAAAAAAAAAAAAAAAAAAAAAAAGCATTTGAGAAACTGGAGGATAGAACACTGGGTCTGGAGTCAGAAAGGCTTGAGTTCATATCTGACCTCAGACATTGGACTGAGTGACCCTGGAAAAGTCATTAAACTACTGCCTGTCTCTCCCAGGATTATAATGATGATAAAATGAAATAACATTTGTACAGTGCTAGGTACAATGCCTAGCACATAGCAAGAACTTAATAAATTCTTGTTCCCTACTGACTCATATGCCAACTTCTTATTTCTATAGACTCTAAACATAATCTGTATACATATCAAGAATATCCTTGATGAAAATATGAGAAAGGAATAGGTTATCTTTGTTTGTTTTTACATGGTTTTCTCTAGTAGACCACATGTTCACAGACATGACAATGACTGGTAGGGGGAGAAAATAAAATATCCCACAATGACTATTGTTTGTTGAGACTAAAAATGTATTTAATTCAGTAAAACAGTGCATAGCTATACTTTCTTTCCTTGACACGTTACCCAAGTATAGGTTAAGATAATAAATATCACTTGACAGGTTCTGTAAATGCTCTTTTCTCAGTTTGGTTTTCTTGGAGTCTCTGGGAGCAGCTTTTGTTTCAGGTCAGTAATCACCACAAGGACAGCAGCCAGGTGTTAAAGTCCAAAAGTCTTATTGTCTCCTTGCCTGATGCTGGGCAGTTTTCTGGAGAGCCTTTCAGTCTGGCCTTGGTCTAAGTGGGGGGAGTGCAGGAGGCCAGGCCAGCCACCAGAAGACTGAAGATCGAATTGAATTTCTTGGTTCTGAGAGTTTAAGCTCCTGCCTCCAGTCTTTTGTCTTCTCTGCCTCTCTGAATCTCTCAATCAACCTAGCTGAGGCTCCTAGCTTATATGCTCTATACTGAGTATATCACTAGGAGATCATTATTTGTTATAGGATTAAAATCAATCATACTGAACCATGCTAAACTAGATAACCATTGTCTCATCAATTCTACTTAGTACCTTATAAGCATCCTTGTTTCAAGTTCAGAGTTCTGGCCCATAATATGTCCCATTTTCTTTTGTTTTAGAACATAGGGTAGTCATTCTCCCTGACTTCTCAAGGAGGTGAGAACTCCAGAAAAGGAGATGATCACGCCCTCCCTGTCATCTCAGGAAGGGAGATGAAAACACCAAAGTAAATAGGGAACCAAATCAGATTAGCAGGCTTCTGAAGGGTCTCACTTGAAACAGGTATACGTAATAAATCCATCAACATGGGAGATATTACACATAATTATGCAAATTACTTAAACACATAGTAACACAGGCTAGTAGTGATGTGACAAATAACATGAATCAACATGAGGAATTACACATGTCCATAAGTCCTAGAAATAATCCAGAAGGAATCTATTGTCCATTACTTCATGTGTGTAGGGAATCCAATGATTCCTGTAAGTTTTGAAATCCTGCAATAGTCTCATCAACAATTTTTCATCTCAGGGAATCCAATGATTCTTCCAGATTCTGAAATCCTGCATCAATCTTAAGAATTTTTTTATCTCAGGTAATCTGGCCCATAACAAGATTCCATTAGAGAAATTCTTCCAACAATTTTCTAATAATTGAGATCTAATAATCATTATCAAACAAAAAGAGGGACAATATGCTCACTAAAAGTATTTGTCATTATTGTGGAGAATGTACTATGTAGAGGTCAAATGCAAGAGATTCGATTTTAGACAGTGAAGTCCCCCAAGTGCTCCTGTCTGTGGGAAATATTATATCACATATTAATTATATCAAACCCCACAATACAATGGGACTCTTTCACAACCACCCAAAAGAGACTGGACTGGTCACTCATACAGGAAAAATCAAAAGAATATAGAATTCCCAGATTATGAAAAGCATTTCAAAGGGCAAATATACTGAATTGGTCTGTTAATAATACATATTTCTTGGACAGTCACTGAAGAGGGAAAATTATCTAGGTCCCAGTGGAAAAGGAAGAAGAGAGTAGTCCGGGTTACATTTGACAAATTGCACAATGCTTTTAATAACACCAAACTGCTCCCTGACTCAACAACCCTTCCTTTTAACCCTAGCATTCTCCCAAGAATATTTTATGGATGTTATTTATGCAACATCACAATCTCTGAAGAAGCAATGTTTTAAGTGGCTCAAAGCAAAATTAAGAGGTACAGGGTGAGAGCTATAATGAATAGTTTCTACATATTACACATAATTTTTTAAGTTTAGAACATATATATTGGGAAAGGGGGACAGATTGATTGAATAGTAAATCTGAGAAAAAACAAATTGGGAGTTAGAATGTTTCATTAATATCTATGAAATGTTACAAGATCTGAATGAAAACTTCCAGTGTATTGGATAAATGCTTTGCAGAATGACATTGTCAAAGATCAAAAAGGATGAGAAGGCATTGATAGATCATTGTTTGTACCAACACTCGAGGAAATTACCAACCACTTGAGGGAATTACCAATTACCAATGAAGGGAATGCAATATAGTTGGAATGGTGGAGAGAGAGACACACACATACAAAGACACAGACAAAGGCAGAGACAGGGAGAAGGAGAAAATAGGTAGTACTCTGGATAGAATGGAGTCACAAAGACCTAAATTCAAATTCATCTTCAGATATTAAGTATCTATGTAACCCTAAGCAACTCATTTAAATACTTTCTCAGCTTCCTCACTTTTAAAATGTGGATAATAATAGTATCTACCTCCCAGAGTCGCTATGAGGATCAAATAAAATAATATTTTTAAAGTGCTTTCCAAACCTTAAAGCAGTATGTAAATGTTTAGCTATTATATTGTTGTTATGTAAATGCACCTATCTTATCTATACACCTAGAAAATAAGCTCCCTAAAATTACAGTGTTAACCTTATTTATCTTTATATACCCCCAGCTATTTACCAAGTACCTGGCACATAGTAAATACTTAATAAATATGAACTGAGCAGAATCAACTAAAGGTGATTTCAAAATGAGAGATTCCTTTGTGATTGAAGTTCAAGAAGGAAGCAATCAAGGACATTGGGATACCATAGTTTTTGGGAAAGAATAAAATCAGAGTTATAGTTATGATACTCTTGGGGTATCATAGACAAGATAATCTTTAATTAAAGATAGTGAACCATCTGCCTTGAATAGTTAAGCTGTAGTTATTCCTTCCAGCTCTAAATCCATAATGAAATAAATTCTGATATCAGCAATTTTCAAATTTGAGACAATCTCTAAATATGGGGGTAAATATGAATAATGCTTTTTCTTCAGAGACTAGAGAAGAATAGAAGGGAATGGGTTGTAGGAGCCAAAACAAGTTAAATTCAAGAGTGTGGTTTAAGTAAGGTACTTCATTGGACGGCTTCTATTTCCTTAAAGTAAAAAAGGAAAATTACCTTGTTGTGTGAGATTGATGCTTAGAAGAATTGGTTGGGAAGAAGAACAGGTAATAATGGAAAGAAATGGAATTGGGGCTCTCAAGCTTGGAGATAACTTTGGTGTTATAGAGGATGGATAAAGATATCCAAGCAGCATAAAGCACCCAGATAAAATCTGACAATGTGACCTTGTAGTAGATCAGAGAAAGAAGCAGATATATGAGATTGTGTTTGATCCTTTCTGTGACCCTTAATACATCAGTGATTATTGTTCACACAGGTGTGCCTGGAAAGGTTGATGTGAGATCAAAAATTCTCTACAATGCATACACATTTTGAGGCATAAAAATCTTGGATATATCACACTAACACAGACAAGAGATGATAAGAAAAGGCAATAAGGTGATAGGCCTGAGTGAATTGTTTATACCTGTGATTTCATTGATGTAAAAAGGTCGTCAGGAAGGAATTTCTCCCTGCAAATATAAGTTCACAAGTTTTCTGGAACTTGTAGACTTATTACTTTAGGGCACTGAGAGTTTAAGTGATTAACCTAGTCACACAGCAAATACATCTCAGAACTGAAACTTGTACCTGGGTCTTACTAACTATAAAGCTAGCTCTCTATTTACTATACTAAACTGTAATTCAAATTTATATGGTCACATACTATAGCATATTTGCAAGCCAATAATTAATATGTCTACACATTAGACACATATTTTGTAAAAATATAACATGTATACTGATTAATGATATAACATATATATGTATATATGTGATCCCTAATATTCTTTTTATTGGTGATATAGCACAAAAATACTACTGTCTAATTCAAAAAAAGACAGCTATATTTCAATCTGATATTTGCTAATTAAGGGTCTGGATATAATTACTTAAAATATTTCTATCAGAAATTGTGTTTCTTAGCTATCCTCTTGTTTTGCCTTTGAATATTGGGGTCTTAAGGAAAGAAACTATTGATCAAAATAGTACCTAACATGTATTCTATATATATGTGTATGTGTCTAGGAAAGAGCATTGCTACAGAGCTAACAGAGCTCTGTTAGCTACTTAATATGTATACTTAGCTGAGTTTTTAGACAACATTCACCTAAAAATGAAAACTAATATACTGTTTCTTGAGGGAAGCAGGATTGTGTTTCATAAATATATATATGTACATACTATATATATATATATATACATATATATATATGAGCTTTTGATTTATAGTCAATGGGAAAACATACATCCTCTTCAGTAACCAGCTTTGGGGCACTATTTTACTATAGTTTCAGCATTGTTAGCTGAATTTAAGAGTCCTCTTAAGCATTTCTCACAAAATACACTTAAACACTGATTCTTGTTAGTTCCCTCAGATAGACATGGCCTGTTTACTAACTGTAATCAAATGACAGTTTCTAATTTTATAATCATAGTGTTAAATGTTTATCATTCTTTCAATTTGAGATTTTTAAAGAATTTTGTTATTTATCATAATAAAATCACCTTGAAAATTTCAAAGCTAATATAATTTACAAAGATGAATTCTGGTGTCAATTTCATTTTCTTAAGGAAGCAAAGGTTTAGCTTTTATTTATTAAGAAATGACTTTAAGGTCATTTTTTGAACTGTCTCCAAGCAATGATATGACCCTACCAGTTCTTAATAGACCACATCACTAAGATATAGGCTGATCTGTGTGGATCTAGAGATCCTCTTTAAGTGAATGTTGCACATTGCCACAAACTTTCCAAACTAAAGCATTCTTATCCTCTGAACATATATCCCCTAGTAACGTTCTTCTAGAAGGCTTAGAAGGAATTAGATCTGCCTGAGGTTATCTGTCACTGTTCAGACTGGATGACTTCTGATGACCTCTAACTTTTTCATCTCTGGGTCTTTAATACTACTATAAAGACAAAGCAGAGTAAACTTTCATTAAACATTAGATATAGGAGATAGGAGATAACTTAACTAGGCTACTAAAGTCTTTTTCCACTAGAGTCCCACTTTGATGCATGAGGATGCAGTGGAAGTCCTCCATTCCTTTTTGCATATCTTTTATTAGGTACAAGAGTCCCAGGTTAAACCATTGTCCCAAGTGTACAAAAAGTTATTGTATGTATATATAAATATAACAGCCAGTCAGCTTAGAACAAGAGGAAATGCCCTATATTATAGTAAAAGGTTTAAAAGAGGCATAAATAAGAACTCTCTGACAGCCAAGGTAATTAAATAATTATACTACCAAGGTAAACTGTGGTTTGTTCCCTGAGAATCTTTAATTAAAGATAGTGAACCATCTGCCTTGAATAGTTAAGCTGTAGTTATTCCTTCCAGCTCTAAATCCATAATGAAATAAATTCTGATATCAGCAATTTTCAAATTTGAGACAATCTCTACCAACAACAATAGAATATTTTTGATGATTTACTTAAATAAAAACTTAATCTATCTGAATTTCAGTCACACTTCCTCAAACAAAACAAGACAAAAAACACCAAAAAATAGAATATATGTTTAAGATAATATGGGAAAATACCTCTCTCAGGACTAAGTCAAGGACCTAAGGGGGTCTGTGTTTTTCCAGCAACAGCTAAGAACATCATTAACCCCAAAATAGAGCAAGGAGCTGTATTCACTGTCCTGATTTAGGTGTTAGTGATGCCATCAACTGCAGCAGGGAAAACACTGAAGCTTAAGATCTCAGCAAATAAAGGAAGAAATGCCTTTCAACTCCCTTTTATTCTGGAACTAAAGAAAGAGTGAGCAGACTACCACGGGTAAGTGAAAAATATAAGTAATTTAGACTTTTTCTCTAGACAAGAATTTCAAACCCACTCCTCCTTCTTCCCCCCCACCTCTGAACCTCTGAAATGATCATTTTGGTTAGGGTGATTGATAGTCACTTTCTCTGTTCTATATTGCTGAGTAAAGCCAGCAGAAAACTGGTCCCAAAAAAGACAGTAGTAGAGAGAAAAAACTAAAAAAAAAAAATGTCGATTCAGAATTCAGAAAATCTCTCTCTCTCTCTCTCTCTCTCTCTCTCTCTCTCTCTCTCTCTCTCTCACACACACACACACACACACACACACACACACACACACACACACTTTAGCTCTTGACTACATTAAGGCTTGAAGAATGTCAATTTGTTTTTCTGCACAGAAATTCTGACAAGAACTAGGAAAGTAAGTTGAAGTGGCTTGACTTTACATGAAGATTGCCTATAGCTAGCTTTCATGAAGGGTAAAGTACATTGAAAAATCATGTATTGCTCTTAAGATCAAACTGGCTATTGATAAAATGATCTGTATCATTATGGAATACTAGATGGGGATTTTCCAGGATTTGGTTGGCTGAATCCTTAGCACAAAAGAACAGGGGAAAAGAGTGTGATTAAGATAAGGATGGTAGGATCTATCACTGTCCCTTTAATCCTTTTATGTTAATTTTGACTGATCTACCTTTTAAATAAGATGGCTTGTCATTTCAGGTCCTTGTTATGGCACTTCCAAACATCTCACTAGGAAAGCATTATTCTAAATTTATCAAACTCTATAGATCACTTAAACAATAAATTGATGTCCACTTGCTCAAAAAAATCAAAATTATTCTGCCAAAGTAGATTTTCAGGACAACAACAACAAAAAGATATGATAAAAATAAATAATTCATTTTTCCATCATATTTGATGGAGAGGTCAATCAAGAGGTGTTTTTACTTATACAATATCTCATCTAGCTTGGGAGACCTCAGATCTTATAGCATGGATAGCCAACAAACATCTGGTCTTAACATTGTATTAAGTTGCTCTCCTCCTATTCCTTAGTGGTACATCCAATGACATAGTCTGTGAGTCTCAGCAGGATTGCCTTTAAAACTGTACTGAATAGTTAACTTCCTTGGTCCTCAGATTCCTTATGTATAAAATAAAGGTTTTGGACTGGATGACTTCTGATGACCTTTTCATCTCTGGGTCTTTAATACTACTATAAAGACAAAGCAGAGTAAACTTTCATTAAACATTAGATATAGGAGATAGGAGATAAATTAACTAGGCTACTAAAGTCTTTTTCCACTAGAGTCCTACTCTGATGCATAAGGAAGCAGTGGAAGTAATCTAAAGTTCTCAAAGGCTTTTGCTAATAGAGCACAAGTTCTGGTATGGTCCTTTAGATTCTTGTCACTTATGGCTGATCTTCAGGACATTCAGAAGTGCGGATTGCCAGAAAGTTGGCCAACAAGAATGAATTTTTTCTAGCCATAACTATTTAAGAAAAACATCTCTTTATGCATAAAGAAGTTATGGAGGTATTATGATTAGATTTTAAAAGGGATTTAAGAAACCATTTATTCTTACCATCTTGATTTAAAATTAAGAAAATTGAGGACAATAGAAGGCAAGTAATGTGCTCAAGATTACAGAGATTGTGCCATAGCACAACATAGCAGACAAAAGTCCTCTGATTCCAAATAAAATATTATACCATGCTTCTGTGAAATAATGGATGCTTGAAATGTGAAAGTTAAAACATTTATAAAAATACCCAGAGACATAAGACTTTCAAAAATAAATTTATAATAGAAAGCAAATAGACCATTATGAACAATCTAATACTGAGACTACTTATATATTTGGATTTTTCCATATGATGGTGATCCTAATAATCAAGAGTAATGCTAGTTGTACTAAAGGAAATATCCAAAAGAAAGGTCCTCTTCCAATGTTAGGATGCATTGAGTCATAATATAATCTGCAAAGGAAAATGTGCAGCAGTATTTTATTGAAGACCAGCACTGTTCACTGTACCACCAACTTGCCTCTTTCTTAGCATTAAACTGTCAGCTTTAGCATTAAACAATCAAGAAAATCTTAGTTCAAATGTTGCCACAGACTTGCTGGGTAACCCTTCTCAAGCCACTTATCCTCTGTTTCCTCCATCATAAAATGGAGATAATAATAATATCTACCTATCCCAGGGTGGTTGTGAGGATTAAATTAGATAATATTTGCAAAAGTACTTAGCACAGTGCCTGGCACATTGTAGACTTAATAAATGCTTGTTCCCTTACATCTTTCCTAATATAATGAGAGTGCTTCCTACCTTTGCCTAGAAATACATGATTCACCTTGCAATGAAATGACTCTTAAGAAATGTAATGAATTATTAATTCTTCTTAGCTATTGTATTAAGCCATTTGTTCTTCAGAAATGCCACTAATAGGAAAATTTTAAATGAATCTTAGCTTTTTAAAAAGTCTTTGATTTACAAAAATATATTAAATCTCTAACTTCCTAGAGCTGCTACAATATAGTTTAAAAAAACAAAACTGAATCTATTAATTTGATTTCTAAAGCTTAAATAAATATTTTATTTCCTACCCCTTGAGTTGTAGGGCTAACCAGATCATAGTTTACCTGTGACATTCAGGCAAACCTCTCACATGATCATTTGAAACTTCAGATCCCAAGAGAGCAATTTATGAGAGTAGGCAAGTATAGGAGCCTCTGGTGTATCTTACAAATTAAAGTCAATGATTGTTGCTAAGAATGGAAAATTATGATGTCTTTTTTTGTTAGATATGAATTGAGGTCAAGGATCAAGTCTGTAATATTAAAAATGAAAGAAAGGAATAGTCTGAAAAAATTGCTTGGGTATGGATTATTAAAAGAAAATTATAATGAGGAACTATGTTAGTCAATAAAGAGAGAAAACAGCACAGTTGCTATCGATATTTTCTTCATTATATTTGTGTTACTTTAATACATTTCCATGCCTTTAGTAAATTTTATTCCTTATCTTCTTGAAAATTTTTCTGTGTTCTAATGTGTGGATGTTGGTATTTTATTTTATTTTTTTCCTTCTTTGGTCTCTCCTTTTTTCTTTAGTTGTAGTTAGAAATTTTTACATCTGGGCCAAGTACCTCACATAGAACTCAAGGCGAGTAGCACAAAGCAATCCTTTTTGGAAAAAAAGGTTGGAACATTACTACACAACTATAAAGTGTCAGGGACCCTGGAAAAATGAAGCCAGAGTCTGCTTCAGGAGCCAAGGAAGATTAGGTCAAACTAGAGGAAGAGTTCAACTGACCTGCAACATTCCTGTTTTAATTAATTATTCTTACTATCTCGATATGAAGGTATCTTATTTATAGGCTGCTAAAATATCTGCAAGTACAATAATCAACCCTTAAATTTGAGGTCCTGTAGCAATGCTTTATTATTTCTATTTTAGTTCTAAAACTGTATGATTGAAGGCATGATAGTGACCTTCACAGAAATAAGGAAGTTCAGAAGAAAGGGTCAGATTACAGAAAACATAATGAGGTCACTTGGAGACATGATGAGTTTAAAACAGCTGAGGGTCTCTCACACTGAAATATCTAAGGCAATTTCTGATGAGAGGATAGATATTGTCATTGAGTATATACAAGAATAAATGAAAGGAAACTTTAGAAAAGGCAACAATGATTTTTAAACCACCTAGATACACCCATGACAATGTTGCATGCTAAGAGGAAAATATTTTCCTAGATTTTAAAAATTAAGGGCAGCTTTCATAATGCCAGGAAATGTGATGTAAAATACTAACAAGTGAATAACAGTTTTGATTTATGAGAGAGAAATCAGCAACATTCAAAAATAGGGAAAAAAATGTGAAATCATAAAACTTTCATAGAATCCATAGATATGAAGGGATCATTTGACCCAATACACTCATTTTAAATGACATAATGGCCAAAGAGAAACAATGCACATATCAAAAGAAAATACAGATGAATGTGAAACAATACATATGATACACAAACATTCACAAATGAAACATAAAAAATAATTCTTTAATACCTTGAAATATACTGTTATGAATTTCTAAATAGAAGAAAAAATATTAATGGATAGAAACCAAAAGGATATGGAATAATTTGGAATATTAAACCATGGATTCAAACTCCATCTCTCCTACTTAAATGCTTGTATGATCTTAGGTAACTCATTTCATTTATCTTCTATAAAAATAAGGACACTGGATTAGATTATCTCTAAAGCTCCCCTAATCAAGCAGGTTCCACCCTTTGAGTATTAGCCTAAAGAGACCCAAACTCACAAAATGAATCAGAACAGAATGGGTCAGGAGATATCTCCTTTAAGTCCAGGAAGTGTCATAAGATTGTTAGGATTCTTACAAGGTGTTAAGTCACTGGAATTGATAGGCACTCTGGGAGATTCCCAAGTCAGGATTCAGTCAGGAGATTCACAAATCCAGGAGATTCACAAGTTCAGTGGAGGAGATTCACAAGTCACAGCTCTCACAATCTCACTCTCGGAGGAGGAGTCGACCTTTGAGTTCACACCTTTAAGAGATCACATATAAGAAGCTCCCACAAGCCAAGAGACTTTTAGGACATTGAGAAGCCAGGATTCAGTTGGGCAGAATAAAGGATTCAGAGAGAGCTGGAGGCTGAAGCTGGCAGAGGCAAAAGGACTAGCAACGGGAGCTCTTGGAACCAAGGAGAGAGATAGGCCTGTAAGAAAACTAATCGGGCAATTTTGAAAGAGACAATAAAGGATCTGAACTTTTAACAGCTGGCTGCATTTGAGGTGATTATTACTTTAAATTGAAACTACGGCTGCCTCCAGAAGCCCTGCAAGAAGTCTGCTCCCAGGGCACATTATATTTTAGAGAACAGAACATGACAATAGGTCATATTCATCTGGTCAGTTTCGGACTCACCATGAAGCAATAACTCGTAAAATGTGATATTACTTTAGTGAGAAATAAGTATTGAAAATTAAGGGATGGGTTTAGTGAACAGAAACCTAAAGAGGAAAAAGACAATATGTATATCACTGGATATCGTAAAAAGAATAAAGAATATGAATATTGGAAGATTAAAATTCTTAACATTTGACAGAAATCCTTCACAGATCAATTTGTCTGGAATTTAGAGAGCTGCTTAGGAACTGAAAACTTAAGTGGCTAGCCTTTAATCACATAGTATGTATTAGAGAATGGGTCTTAACTCAAATCTTTATGATGCCAAAACTATGCTTCTGTTAATGATATTAGGCTGCCTAAATATTAAGAAATGAGCATTTCTACTATAGATATATTTTATTTTGTCTCATATTTTTAGAGTATAAATTTGTAACTATGGTACATTGCATCATGGTACCTATGAAAGAGGTAAGAAAAAAAACAATTTTGTTTCCTAGAGAAGAAGGATTTTTTTTTTGTTTACTATTAACTGTTCATCTTTCTGTATCAATATGTTTTGAAACTGGCAGATGGATCAGTTATTTAAACTTCAACACATTACTACTTCAAGGATCTGTGATTTCATGAATATGGGTATTTCCATCACTGAAACATATCACAACTCTTCTACAATTTGATAAACAGTTTTTGTGTGCTTCTGGAGTCCAAAATTCACCAATCCATGTCTAATATATTGATGATAAGCCTCTTTGTAATTATTTATATTGGGTCTTTAAACTATAGAAATAGATGGTCCATTTTCTTAAATGGTCCATATCTTAAATCTTTACATGTTGGCAAAACCAGTAAGAGTTGTTTTTCACTGGCATAATCTTCATGTACCTAGAGTTATATACTTGTTTTGGTTTGTTTGTTTTGTTTTTGAGACAAGGCCTCCCCATGTCACGCAGGCTGGAAAAATAGTAGCCACATACATGTCGGATCCAAATACTGATTGGCATGGAAGATTTAATATGCTTCAATTTTCAAGCCTGGGCTAGTTCCACTCCTCCTTAAGCAACCCAGTGGCCTTCCATTCCTAAGGCTCACCATACTGGTTCCAAAAATATAGACATCCAATTAGCTTTGACCCCACTGCAGCTTCATCTTCCCGGGCTGTAAGGATTACAGCTGTATTCTACCATATCTGGCTCTCCATCCCATTTTGAGGCATTTAAATAGGATTTTTAATTAGATAACACTTCAGTGTGTGAGAGAGAACAGCAAAATGATGAGTTTATCAGAGAATGAGAAACAATACAAAGCAAAGGTTCTTACCCTCTTTTGTGTCATAGACTGCTTTGGTAGTCTGTTGAAACCTATGGATCCCTTTTCACAAAACTCTTTTTAAATGCACAAAATAAAATGCACAGGTCTACAAAGGAAATCAATTATTTTGAAATGCAGTTATCAAAATATTTTTCAAAATAGTTTTTTAACTCCAATGTAAGAACCTGAGGTGTCAAAGAGCATTAAGATGTAGATGTGGATCTTTAATCAAGGGGAAATATTGTGAAACCGCAACAGAGTGAAAAACTTTTTGGCATATCTTTTTCTAAGTTTCAAAATATGAAAAACTTTCTTTAAAGACCTGACAGCTAAATCTCTGTGCTGTAAATATACATGGACTTTCAAGTTGGTTGTGATAAAAGGTAAAAATCTAAGAGACTCTTTACTGAGCACAAATGTGAGTTGTAAGGGCCTAAGACAAAATAGCACATTGGCTTAGCAAGAGTGGATTATGGGTGGGTGTGTGCACCTGAGGGGAGGGTGTGCTTAATACAACTAGTTGAAATCAACTATTAAACCTATTCCAAACATTAAGTGAAATGAAATGTTCTATTTTCCTATGAGTTAAGAGCAAAATGGATTTTCATTTATGAATTGAGGATAGGGACACTTTTCCACTTTTCCTTTGTATTTTTAAGTGGGAAGCCCAGTACCATCAACCTAGTAAATATTCAATAAATACTTGTTAAATGGAACAGCATGGTTGATCAGTAGAGGGAAAACATTAGAACTGTAATCATTATGGTGAAAACATAAAATGTTGCTTGAAATTAATATGTATTTACATACATGACCGTGTATATTCACAAGAAAATTTCCTTCTGTATATATTTAACTTTGAAAAGATTGATTTCAGTTAAATTAAATCCTAAAATCCATTATTACAGGCCTAGAAGGCTTCTAAAAGTTAGGGAATACACTAATTGTTCCATAGAAATGACTATCTTATTTGTTAAGCCCTCCAAGGTAATATAGGTTTCCCTCAAATTTTCCAGTCTTCCAATTTCCCAGTTACCTAAGATTTGTCAAGAATTCATGAAAATAAAGCAAGCAGCTGATTGACACTAGTCTAAGGATTGCTGAAAAGGAAAGTGTTAGAAAGCCAGACTTACCCAAAGGTCATTAAATTTTAATTCTCAAAGCAGTTAAATGCCAGCAGCTGATAAGATAGCCATCCCATTAGTAACTGAACTCTGACCTCAAGAAGAAAATGGTATAGGATCAGAGATTAGAGCTGAAAAAAGACCTTGAAATCATCTAGTCTCTGATTTTCCAGATAAAGACAAGAGGGCCAAGAAATTAAATAATTTGCCATAAATTGAAAATGAGCCCAGAATCAAATCTAGGTTCTGTGGGTCTAAGTCTGGCCTTCCCCCCCCCCCCCCAAATATATCATACTGCCTCAAAAATGCTATTTCATTTTGCAAATAATTTCCTTCCCTGTTCTTTTTCTTTTTGGTTATTAGCTCTCCTTCTGATGATCCTGATTGTGGAGGGTTTAAAAGGAAAGAGGGTATCTAATTTTAAAATTGGCTTTTCAGTTTTGTGAATCATAAGGAATAGCTGGGTATCTAAGTCTGATCCCAATGAAAAATATGATTATTGTGTATATTTTAAAGATTTTCAAGTATATCTTTTTGATGGAAAAAGGAGCAACCTAGAGGTGCTCCACCCAGCTAGTTGATTTACATTGTTTGTGAGGATAGAATAGCAAGTTCCTAGCCAATATCTCAGATGCAAGGGACCTTGTTACCCCTATCTATGTTCAGGAAATCACTAGAGTTTCTGTCTTTATCCATAGATAACAGAATCTGGCTTAGAATCACAAGTTATGATGTCAAATGCAAACTCTGCTACTTGCTAGCCATGGCATCTTGGGCAAGTCATTTAGTTCTTCTGAACTTCAGGTCCCTTATATGTGAAATGAGAATAGTTATATCTGTACTATTTAGGCAGTTTGTTGGTACAGTAGAGGTACTATTGGGCCTGAAATCATGAAGATGAGTTCAAATCTGGCCGCAGATACTATTAGCTGTGTGATCCTGAACAAGTCCCTTAAACTTTATTTTCTACAGTTCCTCAGCTATGACATGGGGACATAATAGTATTTACCTCCCAGGCTGGTTGTATGAACACCAAATGAGGTAATAATTGTAAAGCCCTTAGCATGATGTCTGGCACATAAGATACTTATTCCTTATTCCCTACTTCTTTGGGTTTTTGTGAACACCAAATGAAACAACCTTATGTGATCATACTTCTTAATTATAACACAATGTAAATGTAAATCGTTTTTCGTACTTCAGCCAGAGTTCTATCTCAAATTGGGAGACAATTTTAGTGTTTATGGGTTGGGAAATACCCACTCCTTTACTTGGAGACTGTACCTGAAGTCCCTGAGATGAATATAGCAATGAATAATAGATAGAAAGAACCTTGGACTTGGAATCAAAACCTCAAGTTTCAAGTTGTTTCAAGAATTCAATAATGTATAGAAACTTCTTGATATCCTAAAGGTATTACATTAATGTAAACAACTAGAATGTGGGTGTGCCTTTTTTCCTCCCAACAAAATTCTCCTATGAAAAATCAAATTTCATAGGATCATAGGCTTTTGAAGGGGAAAAGAACCTTAAGAATCATCTAGAGCAACTCTCACATTTTAGAGATTTAAAAACTGAGTTAAACAGACGTTTAACTGGCTTGCCTCAAGTCATATAGAAAGTCATGGAATTCTCACTAGACCCCTGGCCTGTAGGTTCCTAGGCTCTTTCCATAAAACTGCAAATTAGGAAGTGAGTCATCACTTCACAAAAAAGATTAACTGTAGAACTCTTTTAAATAGAACAGCCCAATCATTCATTTAAAGTGTAATTTGATTGGTATCTATATGATTTACAGACAACTTTTCAAGAATTGTAAAGTACGCCAGTGGCACCTGCAGACCAAATACTAGCTGTTAACAAATATACCAGCTTGGGGAAAATTGTTGATGTTTAATGTCCAAACACAAGCATCCATTCATGAATGTAAACTAACTTGGCCAACATAAGAACTAGTATTTGCAAAGGACAAAGTTACTCATAGTCAATCACTTGTGGAGAAATATGCTTTTCACATAGTATATATAGGCCAATTAATACTACATTCTCAAATATACATGAAACCCTCTTTCAAAAAACCAGTTTTCTTCACATACTAAAGATTATTTAAGATGTTCAGTTTTCATCTAAAACAGTCATTTTCGGAAAACTAATTTTTTTAATGTATGGCTATTTAAAGACTATACTCAAAAACACTAACTTTTAGATATCAACATTTTTTTTTTTCCAATAACACTAAAAAAGAAAAAAAAAACAACAACCTTGCAATTAGGCAGACCCCAGAAGTCCTTTCTTTTACAACATTCTTTCTGCCAAACTGTACTGAAAGCCTATGCCAAAAATCACTTAAAGTGATACCCTAATTAAGGCAAATGTGTTTAAATGTTTCTATTCAAAATTTTACCCACACTTTCTTGTTTATATCCTTGTCCTTACAAGCTACATTACACCACCTGTTGTACAAACAATGGACAGTTTTGTAATTCTTAAACCTCTTCTTTCATTTTTATTAAGGTCCTTTAAAAATAATCTCTTTATATAAAATAAATATTGTTTCTAACAACATATTAAACAATTTCAGGTTTCTAATATTGATGTATGTTAAAGAAACTATTGATACCTATAGAGAAATGACATTGTTTTCTGGCTCAAGTAATGGCCTTTAGTGATCATTATAATTAATATTGATGAATATTATTTAATAATCTAGCATAAAAAACATGAAGAAATATACAACTGACTAGCTATATTTCAGTAAATAGATATTAAAAATGTTTTTGAGCAGCACCAAAATGGTATTTTGATTTTAGACTATATAATAATTATCATATTCTCAAAAAATCAGACCTCTCTTTGATCATCAGTTAACTTGTCTCATATTTTTTATAATCATATTATTTAATAAAAATTGAAGGTGAGTTTTTAAGTAGACAAATGTATCAGTATAATCTTGCTAATCAGATCAGTCTGTATAAGCATGGCCTATATTAGGCTGTAAAAGAGAAGCTAAGCCACGACAATGATATTTCCAGTCCCGTTAGTAAAAATAAAATATATCATTTTTAGGTTGCAGTTTAAAATTTTTTTAATTTAATAATAAATTTAATATAAACATGAGCTTTATCAGGAAACCTCAGAATTTCCAGAGAAATAGTCATTGAATGACATAGACCTCCAGCCCCTAAGTGCCTGAAAAAACAGACCACTAATACCACCTAGTCTCTATGATAATTCACAATTTATAGGCAGAGGCTAGCTTTCCTTTAGAAGATATAAAACAATAGAGCATTTCACTGAATACAACGACTCTACATTTAAATCAACATGAACTCGACAAAAACAAGCATGGAGATGATATTTAAATAATAAAATGACCATTCTGTTAGAGCCTATGATGCATATGATTAAATGTTATTCAGCTTACCTGATAAAAAGAGAATTACAAATCTCAGCACAAAGCCCCGCATCCAAAAAGATTAGAGGATGATACGCCTTCAAAGGCAGCTGTTGAGATGTTTAGCCACAGAGGTTTGCAAATTAATTACAATTTTCTGCATTCTCTGTGGACAAGAAAACAAAGAGACCTTTCCAGAATCCTCTGTGCTTCTGCCTCCGCTTCCTGTTCTGAGTCTCACTCTATGGTACCCAACATATATCAGAAAACGGCTTCGGGAAAAAAAAAAAAAAAAAAAAAAAAAGAAAGAAAGAAAGAATAGAAAGAGGCGAGCAGCTACCTAACAAGTAGCTCCATCTATTGGTCACAATCAGAATAAAAGGAACCGGGAACCATCTCTGTTCATTTTTTTTATCCCAACCTGAGAAGTGAGTTTACACTCACTTCATCCTCATCAGTAGTAGTTATGCATTGTGTAATGCAAAAATATTGGGCTTAGAGACAGAACACCTGGATTTGAATCTTAGCTTTGGGGGTTGTATCATTGTGGTTTCTAATTGCTCCTTGTGGAAAATTTAGCCTGACTTGTGACCACTTGGGGTCTCAGTTTCTTTATGTGTAACATGATGAAGATTGGGCTAGGATCAGTGGTGTCAGACTGGGACAGAAATGATCTCTGTGGGTCACATCCTGACTATGGAAACAAGTTAACATGATTTACTTTGTATTTTATTTACATTGTATTTTAATTTCCTTTATTAAACATTTCCCAATTACAATTTAATCCTGATTGGTCTGAACACAATCTATATATTTGACCACTGTGATGACTCTTAAGGTCCTTTCAACAGTTCTATCTCTAATATAAGCAATATTATGTCACTGAGTTATAGAGGGAAGAATTTCCCAAGATATACTAATTCTGTTGTAATCTGTTACTCATCACAAATATTATTCTAGATTTCAAAAACAATTTCATTCAAAAATTATCATTCAAATTCATGTGACACTTTGATATTTATAAATTGATATAGGATTCTGCCCACGTCAGGGAGATAGATAGGTAGTACAAGTATTTTACAATTTAATCAGAGCTACACAGCTAATAATAAAAGAAATGACATAGGATACTAATTCTTATGTCAAGTCTAAGACCAAGATTCTTCTTGCTATACTATACTACCACCCCCTAAATACCAGTAATAAAATAAATAACTTCATTTTAAAATCTGAGTTTCCAAGTATCCTTATGCAATCAGATTTTTTAAAAATTCATACTTGTTACTTTTTAATTTTGTTTTCAAAACTTACTTCAAAAAATCTAATTAATTTGAATTAAATGAGAACATGGGAAAGACACTCTGAATTTGCAGAGTTGAAACCACAAAAAATTTAAAAGCAAGTTTGTTCAAGGCAATTAAGAAACACAATACATAGTATACTAGAGTTGAAGTCAGGGAGACCCAAGTTATTAAATATAAGGTATTAAATATAACTCTGGAAACTCTTTGAAGTTATTGAGAGTAACTCAAGAGGAAAATCTCATGCATCTGATACATGCACATTTTGAACATATTTTTTCACTCACAATCTCTTGAAATCTTTTGTGAGTGCCATGTCTAAAAGAAGTAGAATTTGAATATGGAAAAATCATCTACAATAAGGTAACATCTCATTAACTTATATTGCACACATGTGAAACTTGTGATCATTTGACCTGAGCCTGATTTGAAGCGCATCTTTGCTTAACAAATCTCTTCTAAATTGCAGGGGATATATTAAAATACTTAAGAAAATAAACAAGTTATGATTACTTTAATTGTATGAAATGTATTGTAGTACATTGTTAGTAATTAATGGAATATAATACCTATTTAGTTTGAGTTTGATTGGTTTCCTATCTAATAATAATTTTTAATCATTGTCTCTTTGTTTTATGACCCCTAATCCTACCTGAGCTTCCCCTCTCAGAAACCTCCAGTCTTTCCACCTTTCTGTATTTTACTAGACCTTTACCCTTATGTTGATTATACTTTCCTTTCCTTTTTATCTCACATTCTTCTGACATAATCCCTCACTGTTTTTTCTTCTATTCTAATATTCTCTGTTAAAGGAGTAGTTTATGCTACAAATGCACCCTTGTCTCCTCTATGCTTAAAAAAGCTTCATTCAATCACCTAGCCCTACTAGCAATCATTGTACATTGTCACTTCCCTTCTAAACTAAACTTCTTGAAAAAAAAATCATTTCTACTTACTGCCATTAATTCCTCTCTCTTACTCTATTCTAAACTTTATTCAAGGGGCAGCTATGTAGTACAGTGGATAGTACACCAGTCCTGAACTTGGGACGACCTGATTTCCAAACCTGTCTCAGGTACTTAACACTTCCTAACTGTGTGACTCTGGGCATGTCACTTAACCCCATAACCTCTATTCAAATCAGTTCTACTACATCCTCTTTTGTCCTTTAAACATATCAACTCAATTTATCTCATTACTCCCTCAAAATGGCCACCCTTTCTAACTTGAGTTTTTGTTAATGGAAACATTATTCTTCTAGCCTCCCACATTTGTTGTGTTGTTATCTCTGTCTCTCTATCTCTGTTTCAGTTTCTGTCTCTGTCTCTGTCTTTCTTTCTTACACACACACACACACACACACACACTCATTGTCAAATCTTGTTTCTATTTCCACAATGTATCTGGTATACATCCTCTTCTCTCTATTTATATAGCCACTAACATAATTTCGACCCTCATCATCTTTTGCATAGATAAATATATAGATATAAAAGAATTACTAAACTTTATATATGTCATTAATTTGAACCTCATAATAATGATGGAAAGTACATGGTATTACTATGCCCGTTTTATAGATAAGGAGATTTAGACTGAGGGAACTTAAATAATTTTGGGGGATCGTATAGTTAAGTAAGTCTTTGAGGCAAGATTTGAATTCGGGTCTCCCTGACTTCGTCTAGTATTCTACATATTGTGCTTCTTAGTTGACTTGAACAAACTTGCTTTTAAATTTCTTGTGAGTTCAACTCGGCAATTCAGAATGTCTTTCCCATCTTCTCATTTAATTCAAATTAATTTTTTCTCTAAAGGGAGAAAAATTGGATAGAAAAGCTATAATGATGTTTATTAGGAAAAAAAGCTAGAAGCGTACATGATAGATTTTCTTTTGTCTACAAACTACCTCAACATCTAGACCCTATATTATTTCTCCTCACACAACTCTTATGTTCATATCCTCAGATCCCAATTATTTATACTAATTTTGTTCACCAATAAGAATCAGTATATCTAGATTCTACTTTTTACTATGTCAATCATCCCCAAGAGCTTCTGATAGTATCTTACAGTCAAGAGACACAACAGGTGACAACAACTGAAGAAAAAAATTATTTAAATAAAAAGAATTATACTTACACTCAAAGTGTAAGTATTATTTTTCTTACACCCAATGAATGGTCTTGTCTTTAAGTTTATGGATCTTGAAAACAAATAACTAATAGTATGTTCATTAATGAGCATAGTTAAGGATTTTCAAAAGTCTCTAAGGGCCATTTTGCCTTTTCTGTATTGCAAGGGGAAAATGGATCTCAAGGTCCTCTGAGATGCAAGAACAAATAGCACATATCCATAAACATTCAAAAGGAAGGCTTTGCTAGACAGAAGATTTGTCTACAGTAGGTATTTTTTGTTTATTCTTTATTTAATCAGGTTCTTAGAGATCTCTTGTAACATTCTAAAAGTACTTTTGTTGTACTTACCAGAATGTGATAATTTGAGTTATTTTCGTAGATTTATTCCATCTTTATATTTTGTAGTGCTTACGTGTCTATAGCTACATTTACCCATGGACTTATAGACTTCATTGGCAAATTCTTCTGTTTCAGATCATCTATTAATCCTATGTGACACTTCTATTTAAAGCCACTTCTGTAGTCTTGGTCCCGTTCATTTAATGTCCAGATTTTTACAATCTTTTCTCTAGGCTTTCTACTTCTAAAATGTCCATATTCAAATGAATTCCCAATCCCAGGTTCAGATCTGGCATTCTTATTAATAGCTCACGTTTATATAGCATTTAGAGTTTACAAAGTGTTTTCCTCACAATGACCCTGTGATAGTCATCACTTAAGAAATGAAGAAATTATAGTTCATGACAGTTAAATGCCTCACCTGAGATCACAGCATCAATAAGTGACAGACTGAGGACTGGAATCCAGATATTCTAAGGGTTTTATTTTATATCCTATTTCCTCTAGGGCTTTTGATAATGCTCTTATTATGCCTTACACATTAAAAAAAACCCTACATCTGCATCAGAAGTGACCAATGTGTAGACCATGGGCCACATATGGTGTGCCTGAAATTGCTTAATGTGCTATTGGAGTTTGTTGGATTAGAATTAGCAGTCCTGGCTTCAGAATCTGGTCCTAGCCCACTTACATGTCGTAAGGTAAGTGACTTTACCTCTCCATGTCTTGATTTATTCTATCTATTAAAATGGAAAAGGTTTAATAAAACTTGTCTTAAATATGGAAATATGTTTAAGAGAATTGTACATATTTTACCTATATCATACTATTTCCTGTTTTGGGAAGGGGGGTAAGAGAGGAAGGGAGAAAAATTTGGAACACAAAATCTTATAAAAAAGAATGTTGAAAACCATCTTTACATGTATTTAGAAAAATAAAATACTATTAAAAATTTTAAAACATAATAATATTTGTTCTAACCAACCTTATGGAGATGTTGTGAGGAAAATGCTAAGAGGGTTATAGATATGTGATCATTATTTAGCAATTTTGTAAAGTAGTGCATGTGTAGAAATAGATTAATAGGCTCCACCACCTGCCTTCTATTATTATGTTAATACTAGCTAATATTGTTGTACTGGTATCTAGCAGGCTTGGATCAATTGCCAATTGTAATTAAAGTTCAATGTAATTGATCATACAATTATATTTATGTGATCTAGAAACATTTGTTTCTGATCACATGATTTACTAATGAAAAATTTGGATAGTGATAACTTAGTGCAATGGATTTCTATCTCATCATAATCTGGCTTACAGTCACTCTACCCACTAGCCTGAACATATTCTCAACTTCTCCAGGTTGCATTTGTTCAATATACTCCTTAACTGTTTAATTTGTAGGTATAAAACTTTTTTTTCCCCAAGTCATATCTTAGACCTAATTTAGCAATGCCTCCCCCCCCGCACCAGCCTGAGTCTCCAAATTCCTATCTCCTTCAGAAATCTCCAATTAATTTGAAAAGTGACAGGGATTTCCCCCACTCTTTCACTCCTACACTTAAATCTTTATTTATCATTCCTACTGAAAGAAAAAGATCACCTTTTGCATTTGTAAATTTTGATTTTGGTCCAGATCCATGATTACATTAGCATCAGAATTTCCCAATGGGGAAAGTCCATTGATGGTGATTACAAACTTATTTGTAATTTTAGAATTAAGGAATTATCTAGTACACTGAGAGGTTAAATTATTTGACTATGTTCACACAATTATTATATATCAGAAATGGAATGTGAATCCAGATTTTCAACAGTCAGGACACTTTTGACTTAATGTCATACTTTTTGTATGGTTCACTTGCCTTATTTTAAGAATCCATAATTTTGCCAGCATAATTTCTCTTTCCAAATTTCCAAGTATCTCTAGTTTAGAAGAAAGCACCGAGTGGCAGTGGACAAACTAAACAAACCAAACACGAAACACCTCAAACTGGTGGCCAAATCTCTAATGGTTCACTATAAATGCCTTTGTAATGATTACTGAACTGAAATGAAGGCTGCTCCCAGAGAACCCCAAGAAAACCCCAACAAGAGAATATTACATTTTAGAGAGTATATTTCACCAAGACAAAAACAAAAACAAAAAACAAAAAATCCAAATGTAGTCACAGAGAGTTGGACACTACTGAAATGATTCAAGAATCATAGACTTTGCATATACTTTGTATTTATTTACCTGAATATGTTTTTAAGCTTTTTATAATTTCCTTGTTGTCTTTATATCCTTATTGACTATGTAATATAATGTCTTAAAAATAGAAGCTACTTAATAAATGATTTTTGAATTGAAGAATCATTTTCTTATTAAAAATGAGAATGTCACATAGATTTTTGTAACATGTTTAGAACATAATGTAATGAAAAGAGCATCAACTGTAGAGCCACAGGATATAAGTTCAAATCACACATCTGATATATTACCTGCATGACCTTATACAAGTAACTTAAACTCTATGAGTCTCAGTTTCTTCATTTGTACAATAAAGAGTTTGGACTAGATAGTCTAAGTCCTTTCTAGTTCCAAATATGAGCCTGTCACTCCAAATCTACTGTCTTAAGAATGGGATATCATTGGAAGATTTGTACATATACACACATATGTTACATGTGATTTATATAGAATGTAATCTGGATAGTGTCTAAAGAAAAAAATTAGTTCTAATATTATGGGGTCAATATTTTGCATTTATTTTACATCTTAGATAATGTTTCCAGAGGACACGTCAGTTGTTTGATTTATTTCTTCATAGGAATTTGCTCAGGGTTTACTCCTGGTTATGATTACAAATACATTTATTTTTCTGTCTTCCCACCAGAAGATCAGGAAATTCAGATGCTATTATTTTCAGTTTATAAGTAGAGAAGGTATCACCAAGAAGTCAAATAAGTTGCAAAAGGATACACATTGAATCAGTGGTAAAGAAGACATTAGAAATCCAAATTCCTAACTGCCAAATTAACATCCCTTTAGCAGACAGATTGTTGTATACATAGTATTTCAAAATTAGACTTCATGACAACCTTTAATCAGTAATCATTAATCAATTAAGTAATATATGCCAGAGACCATGCTGTATGCTAGATATCAAAGCACAAAGAAACTCTTCCTCTTAAGGAGTTTCAACCTAGTATTCTCACAAAGTACTTTGCAAATCACAATTCAATAAATATTAGCTTTTCTTCTTCCTCCTCCTTCTTTTCGTCCTCCTACCACCATCACCATCATCAACCCCACTACTACTACTATTAGTATCATTATCAATCAATCAATAAATCAATTAGTAAGCTTTTATAAAATTATGATATACTAAGGCCTGGAGATAGGAAAAAAAGCAAAAACAGTTTCTTTCATTATATTCTTATACCACATTATGTTTGCATACATAACACATAAATAACTTGATGTATAAAATACACGTAAAGTAGAATTGTGAAGGTTCAAGTAGTTGGGGAGGGGTTGGAAAGGTCTCATTCAGAAAATGGAGTTTGAGCTGCTCTTGAAAGAAATCAGAGAAAAAAAGAGGGACAGTGTTACAAGCATAGGAGAGAACCAATGCCAAGGCATGGAAAGAGAAGATAGAATATATATGAGAAGGATGGCAAACATGGTGGTTATTATGAATTTATAGATTACTTGGAGGGGAATAAAATGAGAGATTATTGGAACAGTAAAAAGGTAGTGTATTATTAAAGGCTTACAATGTCAAAAGATTTTAATTTTGATCCTGTGATGGGGGCCATTTAAATTCTTGAAATTGGAGTAAGGATAACATGGTCAAACATATGATTTAGGAAAATCACTGTGATAATTTATTATAACGTTCTGGTTAGCTTTCTGGAGGCTTGGGACCACCCTTCGTTCAGCAGACTAATCACCAGAGAATAGCCAGGGATAAAGTCCAAAAGTCTTTATTGTCTCCTTCATAATCTGTCTCCTTGCCTGGGGCTCAACTAGCTTTTTGGAGGCCCTCTGGAATGGGTTTTAGTTTCAGTGGAGAAATGCAGGAGAGCCACTATGATGGTCTCTATCTTGAAGTCTCTCTGAGTCCAAGAGCTTGAGCTCCAGCTCCTCTGTCTTCTCCGAGTCTGTCTCTGGCTGAGTCTGTCCCAGTTTATATGCTCTATTACAATTACATTATTACAGCATACTGAGCAAACCAATCATTATATCACTAGGGAACCATTATTTGTTATAAGATTAAATAAGTCATACTGAACTAGAGAACTCACAAGCTAAACTAGATAACCATTGTCTTATCAATTCCACTGAGTTAACATCTTGTTTAAATCAATCATACCGAGTCTTAAGTATATTTCTCCAAAGTTCCTGCCCTTTACAACTTACAGCACGTATATTAAAGAGGAGAGAGACTTGAGGCAAAGATGTAGTATTTTAAGCAAGAAGTGATGGGAGCCTGAATTAAGCTAGTGGCTACGTAAATAAAAATTAAGGGAAGAATGTAAGAGACATTTTGAAAGAAGACATTGCAAAACTTAGTAATAAACTGCATATGTGGGGCATGTGAAAGTGAGGAATATCAAGAAAACTTGGGCATTGATGGACAATAGAAAAGTTTTGAAATGAAGAGGGTTTAAAAGTAAAAGAAAATTACTTATATTTGGTCCAAATTGACTTTAAAATGCTTTTGGGACATCCAGTTTAAAATATCCAATAGGCAGATGGAGATTGACTCTTTGAAACAGAAAAGGTTTAGATAATATAGATCTGGCAATCATCAGTATAGCTGTTAAGTTTACCAAGAAAAACAGTAGAGAAAAAAAAGAGGACACAGGACAAAGTTTTTGGGGACATTCATAATTCATAGGCCATGACAAGGATGAACATGCTACAAAAGAAACTGAGGAGTTGTCAAACAAATAGAAGGAAAATCAAGAGAGAGCAATGTTACAAAAACCCAGAGGAAAAAGTCTCTAAGCAGAAAAAATAATCATTATTGTTACTGTCAAATCCTGCAGAGATGTTAAGAAAGACAAGAATTGACAATTAAGAGATCACTGGTAACTTTGGCCAAAACTACTTCAGTCAGATGATGACATTGAAAGTTAAATTGAAAAGTTTTTGAAAGACTCTGAAAAGTGGGGAAGTGAAAACTATAAGAATAGTCAACAAGTATCACAATTAACTACAAGCAACAATTAAGCACTTACTACATGCACTAAGTGTGCAAATAGAGGCAAAAAAATCTCTGCACTCAAGGAGCTCATGCTTTAAAGAAGCAGACAATATATAAACAAAGTATATTCCAGGTAGCTGGGGAGCAATCAGAGATAAAATACTAACATTAAGGGATACCAGAAAAGGCTTCATGAAGAAAAGGGGATTTTTAGCAAATTTGATGACTTTTAAAGGAGATTAGCAGAGAAGGGAAGAAAGATATATGATGATAGCCTGGAGAGATGGCAGAATAAAGAGAGTGTTTTTAGTGATAGAGGAGACATGGAGTGTTTGTAGACAACAGAGAAGAAGGTAATAAAAAGGAAGAGATTAAGATTAAGAGAGAATGAGAATAATTAAATTTTAAATTGTATATGTATATGTCATTACTATTTAGTATTTTAAAGTTTTGTTATAAAATTTTATTATAATGCAATAAAAATTTAAAATATGCAGCCTGTGAGCCACAACTGAATGCCTCCTGACTCAGATTAAAATGTAATTAGAAAATATTTGACAAAATAAATAAAAATGCAGTAGCACATAGATAATTGTTAATGAGTAATTTTCTCAGTCAATATGTTACTTACAAGGATCCGTACTGAATGGTTTAATGGTCCCATTTCTACTTAAATTTTACATCACTCTTATACAATAATAGCAATATACTGTTCTTTAAAAAAATCTGTGTGTAAATAAAAATATATAGAGATAAATATACATGTGCTTATTATACATACACATATATGCAGGATGTCCCAAAAAACCTTAGTGCAGTTTTATGCTTTTAAAATATGCATATATATTAACAGCTTAAAACTGAAGTAAGATTTTTGGGACACTAAATTTCCAGTATTTACACATGTTTATGATTCAGTTCTCCTGCCTGTTAAACTGTTATCCCATATGTACAACTTGGCATCATGAAAGAATATTTGTTTTGAAGTCAGAAGACCTGAAAACAAATGTTAACTCTACTGTAGTTTATTTGAGTGATCTTGGGTAAGTAATTGAATCTTTTTCAACCTTCGTTTCCTCACCTATAAAATGAAGTGGCTGGTTTGGATAAATTTGGAGATCCCTTCTAGTTCACAATCCATGTTATTATATGTAATCACTCTTATTCAGAAAATGCATAACAAAGAAACTACTATCATTTTATATCAGTTATAAAAGAATTCTTGAATTAAACTAGACAGAAATGGAAATAATCATCTGTGTCAACTCTTTTATTATACACTTGAAGAAACTGTGTTACCAAGATGTCTAGGCATGTAGCAAATACAGTTTATTGTATATAGAAGGTGCTTTATAAATATCTATTAAATATTTCCTAGTGTCATAGCCAGTGTGCTTTTACTAAATTGGGCTGTTTCCTTACAATAGTCTATCGTAATTATTAAATGACTTTTTACCAACAATAACCACTTGACTAAGTCTTGGATGTGATATTGGACATATAGTCAGGAAGACCTGTGTTTGAAGTCCATGTTAGATACTTACTATTTATTTAAGCCTGGGAGAGCCACATAACCTTTCTTAGAATCAGTTTCTTAATCTATAAAATAGAATCAGTGATATCTACTTATCTCATAAGATAATTATTGTGAGGATCAAATGGGATAATATATATGAAAATATTTTTTCAAGTCTACATAATGGTCAGTTATTATTGTTATAATAACAATTGTCACCGTTTCATTATATTATATTCACCTTTGAGAGTGGAAATATTTGTCCACTTTAGCAACATAATTGACTAAACCTTCTTAGACGCTTGCTAAATTCAGTATTTACCTTTGGATTTTACTAAGAAGAGAGACAGGTGGCAAAACAGATAAAGGCAGTTACTGACACATCCACCTCTCTGATTCTCTCAGACCATAGGTGAATAAACTGTTTATACATGTGTACACAAGCCTCTCTACTCTAGGGCTTTGTGACTAAGCAACAGGCTTTTTTTTTTTCCTACACAAACTTTATTAGTGTGGCATTGTCAGACCGTCAAATCAACAGTGCAAGAAGGTCAAGTGAGTTGTTATTTTCCCAAAATGCAAAGCTTCTATTGCTATTGGTAAACAAACACCTCAGCAACTCTCCAAAAAATCTTCTAATTTTATTTTGTAGAATGTAGAATATGTAAGTAGCTAATAATACCTACATATTAATTAATATTAATAATACCTAAATATTAAAACCTAAAATAAGGTGACCAGTTACATAAATAATTAGATAAATGTAGAAAAACAAACATGAATTTCAAAAAAGCAGTTTCTTCATCACTACTTCTTTCAGAGGCATATACACATATATGTTTCTAATATTTTACATTTCCAAATGTAATTTAATCAATCTAAAATAAATACCCTTTATTTACAGAGAATGATCAGATGGGGGTTTATATCACTTAAAATTTGGAAGGCATTTACCTATTCAGAAAGCAAAAAAGAGGTCATGTTCTATAATTCCAAAAATACTGAGTTATAAGGCTATGACTGCATATATAACTAACTCTTGACTGAATTGCCCTGCTACTTCTATATAATTGATTTTTTTTCAAATAGATTTAATTCAATTCATTAAGTACCCGCTATAGGTTAGCTTTGAGGACAAAAGATCCAAAAATGAGACAGTCTGTGATTTCTAGGTGCTTAATTCTTGGGAGGGAAGATGACAACAAATGTACATAAAGTTAAGATGAATAAAATGCAAGTTACTTTCAGAGGGAAGTGTTAACAACTATAATAATTATAAAAGATCTCAGAGAAGATATTTGAGCTAATTCTTGAAGAGAGCTTGAAACTCAGGGAAATAGAGGTGAAAAAAGAGAGCATTCCAGGCTTGGATAGCCCATGAAAAAATATGGAGACAGGAAATAGATTGTTTTTTAAGGGAAATAGCATGGGTGGACCTTAGGGTGTACAAGGGAGATTGATTATTGGAAAGAATTTAATGGCTATGATTTCAATCAAAATAAGAAAATAGTTTATGATTACAGAGCATGAGCATTAACAAATATATAACATCAGACTAACCAGAATGGAAATTATGTGAAATCAAGTTTAATAAATTGCTTGAGTTTTTTTTTTTGTCACAAAAAAAGATTAGAATATGCATAAGAGCTGTGATGTATACTTACCTAATGAAGATTCAGTTTTACTGAACTTCAAAGCTGTTTATTTAAGTTTCTTTCTTTGCTATCTAAGCATGCTTCCTAAGTTCATAACAAAGGAATTTTTTAAAATTGAATTATAATTTGAATTTTTAATTGAATTATAAAGTACTCAGACAATAAATATCTTACCATAAAAGTAAATGATGACCCTAAGAAAAGATTTGTTTGCTTGTTATGTTTCCAGTCAACCTCTCAACTCTTGCTTTCATCATTTCTGTTCTTCAGGCCTATAATCCTAGGTGGAAATTTGTTTGAAATATGAGAACTTTCTAAAGCAATTGAGTCTTCTGTGGGAATAATTATATCAACAGGATCCTGCCTCACCTGGAAAAATAAGACTTGTGTGTGTTAGCCTTTTTTTCATTCACATTAGGAAGACTGGAAAAAGCCAAGGAAAAAAGGTTGGTATCTCTCTCTTGATATCTTTATATCTATCCCACTTGTAAATCCCCTACCCTTTCTCAGTATGAAATTGTAAAATCTATTACTTTTCTGTTCTTCTATTCCATTTGAATACTAAATGCTGTTTACCCTCTGATTTCTCTCTTTTATCATTATCATTGTTGCAACCCAAACAAAAGTTCTGTCCTTTAATCTTCATTGTGTTTCCTTCATAGCCAGATTGAACTTCCTAAAGCATGACTCTGATATGAAGTCTCCCTCTGAATGTATATGTGGGTGTACATATACACACACACACACACAGAGAGAGAGAGAGAGAGAGAGAGAGAAAGAGAGAAAGAGAACATATTCTCACAAATTATCATGATTTCTGATTACCTACAAAATAAATTTCTAGTTTTCTAGGCCCTCCATTAATTTTTATCAACCTATTTTTTAAAATCTTCTCTATTATTCCCCTTTCACACCCTTCTGTATCTGGTCTAATCAAACTTTTCCACATTCCTTTAAGATGTCGAGACTTTCCTGGTACTTTCTCTTAGAATCTTCTTTCTCCTCTACCAGTGATTAATTCATGGTCAATCTCAAAAGTACAGTTCATATGACATTTTCCCTATGAAACCTGCTCTGTCTATTCTTATCCAGGAGATGGGAATCCCTCATTGCCTTAAACACCTTATGCTTCTATTGTGGACATGCTTTATCTTTCCTGGTGAATTGCAAGCTCCATGAAGGTCAGTCTTATTCTTATTTCTATCACTCAGGATGTTAGCCTTGTGCCTTGTGCCTAATAGCACCCCATTAATATTTGATGCATGAATGAAAGATGAAGGGACTAATCTAAGGAATCATTAAAAAATCATGGGAAATCCATTAAATTTCCTAGGCTAGAATCACTATGATAGAAACACTGGAAATTATTATTTTCTCGATGATGGACAAGGTAATATATTTCGCAAGTTTGCAAATCAACCTTTCTAACTAGAGATATGATTCAGCAAATGAGAAAATGGAATAATTTTGGGAGCATTCAGATAATTAAAGTTTTCATTACCATTAAAATGAAAAGAAAATAATACAAAGTAGGGTATACTGTTTATGGCAACAAATATCTTGACATTCCCCCAAAACGAAAAGAGAGCAACTGTCTTACTAAATTATATATAGCATGTGGCAAATATGAAAGTAGTCTCTTCAATGGTTTAGAAATTTTCAAGGGTGCACTTGAGTGTCTTAAAGTTGTAAAGTCCTTACTGAATTTTCAGGGATCTTGAAGAGTAGAGTTACAAAATAAGAAAACATAAGATTAATTGGGAAGAGATAAAGATACTGAGATTACTTAAATGTAAGGGAACATCAAGAAGTGACTTCAAATATTTTTTAAATGGAGTGTTACAGAAGAGGTTTATGCATTTTTTAAAAATAGGATTATGCTACTTCCTATCTATAATACTCTTTTCTAAAATTTAATCTTCTCTGGGAGCAGGTTTCTTGGGGGGGCTTTTAGAGGCAGCCTTAGTTTTAGTTCAATATAATCACCCCAAATGCAGGCAGGAGTTAAAGTCCAATTCCTTTATTTTCTTCTTCAAAGTCTTGTCTCTTTTCCTGGGGCCTTGTTAGCTTTAATAGAAGCCTATCTCTTTCCTTGGTTCCCAGAGCTTAAGCTGTCTTCTCTGGCGTGTGAATCTCCTTGACTGAATCCTGGCTGAGGTTCAGAGGTTCCAGTGGGCTTCTCTTCTGGTGAGCTTGTCCTTTAGTGGGCTTGTCCTTCCTGGCCTTGAGACCTCCCACACTTATATATCCCACACTGAGTATACACCAATCATTATATCACTAGGAAACCATTATTTGTTGTAGGATTAAATCAGTTCGAAACAAGATTTAACCATTGTCTCCTCAATTCCACTTAGTACCTTGTTTCAAGTTCTGGCCCATAGCATCTCCTTGTAGGATCAGATCAATCATACTGAACCATGATAAATTAGATAATTATTGTCTCTATCAATTCCAGTGACTTAAAACCTTGTAAGACTCCTAACACCTATCTGTGACCCAACAAAAAGAGTGACAATATAGCAAAAAAGTTGCAAGCCTGCTGTGCATGCATATTATTCTCATTCCTAAGAAGACTGAGATAGATGCATCTCAAGCTTGGGGCTGCTGAGATACACCTTAAATGGTGTCTGTACTAAGTGCCAATCAAAGTAGACCTAAGAGTAGCCTAGGTCTGATAGTGAGGTCTAGTCTTAAAGAAAAATGAAGTTGTTGATGGCAGATTTATTAGAATTAAATTATTTTTATAGTGCCTAGCAAACATGGACCTTTGACAATCATTTTCTTTTATTTGTGCATCATTGTTTTTGGGCATCCTATTCCTCTTTGGTTTTCTTCTAAGTTTCCAACCGAATTTTTCTAATTCATTCCTTCTAATCTTTCTTGCATAAAAATATTTTAAAGAAAAGAAAGGAGAAAATGTTAAAGAGTTTCCTGGACATTATGAATTTGAATAGATTCATATTTTAAGAGTGAAGGCTTAAAACTGAAAATGCCTCTAACTTGAAAAAATGCTTCTCAAATATGTTACTTTAAATCAGATGATATATAATGGAAATCGTTTTAATGGGACAATACTTTCACTGCCTTTTATGTGGAAACTATCACCCCAGTAGCAAAGATTTCTTGAGAATCCCCTTTTCAAAAATGTCTTTGAAATAACTTCTGTTTAACTTAGATGGTATGACTGGATGAACGAAGCATAATAAGTGAAAGTTGTTTATCTTATTCTTTTTCAAAGAAATGGAAATATCTCAGAAAAATCTTGTAACATTTCTTTGGAAATTGAAATTGTATCTTGAGGTATTGCAGAGCACCACCTCCTGTCTTCAGTTCAGAAAAATCAATATCACACAAAGGTCCATTGTTGTGAAACATTCTTTTAATGTGTTTCAATGACAACCATGAAACCATGGAGGAAATATATACACCACATATATATTTACAAATATATATTTATGATACATGTAATGTTAAATATATAAATATAGCTTATATAAATTTACACATACAAAAAAGACTTTTATAGCATAGGCATTTATGTGTTAATAATTATTATATTATATATATATATAGGTTTATGGATAGGTATAGATTTATAGTCACAAGAGAATATTTTCCTCCTAACTTTTTTTAACTGAAGACAACTCATTCAAACTTCAAATTTACATTTTATCATTGCTTTTAGATTATTTTTTTCTTTTCTTTGGTTCATGCCTCATATTTCTTTGGAGAAAAGAATTGTTGATAGGAATATTCTCATTTCCAGTGCAGACCAGAACCTCCTCTGTAATATAAAGCCTTAGAAAGTCTTCTGGAAGTATTAAGAGCTAAAAAGATTTGCCTTGAGCATACAGACCAGTATTTGTCAGAGGCAGAACTGGAATCCAGAGTTTATATGACTCCTGGCCTTGTTCTAGATATCTATCTGGGCTGCCTCTCTTAGAAAACTTTGCAAAATTACCCGGGGAATGTCAAATAAGGTAATCCAGTTTGATGTAGTGTAGTGAGAAGAACTTTGGATGTGGAGCTAGGAGAACAGATTTTAATTCTAGCTCCAGCCAACTTGAGGTTCCTTAGTTAGAAAGTAATGGGGATCAACTTCAAGATCTCCAAGGGCCTTTCCATTCTTTGTTCTAATGATCCTCATGAGAGCTTTCAAATGACTCTTTTTTGTTCAGAATCATTCAGTTTAAATAAAAGTTATCAGTATTAACTAAGTTTAAAACATTCTAGCCACTTCATACAAAGAAAAATAAGACAAAATTCCTTTTTGAGAATTTTGCCTTGTGCCTAAAGGGAAAATAAAGCAGGCACAAACATATCTATAATGTGAATAAGAATGTGATAAGTTCATCTAAGAAGTAGCAACAAAATGCTTTGACACATCTGAAAAAGTAAGGGAAAAGTTGGAAGATTATTGAGGATAGTTTCATGGAGGAGGCGGATTAAATAAGAATTTCAATAGGTAGGAATGAGGGTATCAGGTAATTGTGTATGTTGTGTACAAAAATGTATCAAGCATAACCAAAGGCAAGCAAATTTGGAATAAATACAAGGAATAGTGAATAGTTTAACTTCTCTATAACATGCAGTGGTTAGTGACATAAGAAAGACTAGAAAGAATCAGATGATCAAGTGCCTTTAATATTAGGAGAAACAATCTGGGCTGTATTATATAGGCAGTAGAGATTTATTGAAGACTCTTCAATGATGTAATCTGAATAATAAATAAAATCAAATATATAGATAAAGAAGTGGATTGTAGCAACAATCTAGAGTATGGATTGGCATAGGAACATAATATTAAAAAAACCTATTAATTGAAGATAATGCAATAAACCAATAGAATAAACCAATTAAAAAACAAATGCTTTCTCAGGGAGTTATGAAGCCTTCTTTTATGGATGGTTTCCCCATCTTTCCTACTTTTATAAATTATAATTTTGGGGAAAATACTAAGATTTATATCCTAGCTTTATGTCTCTGTCTCTTGAATTTTTTTCAAACAAATTCAGATTTGCAATTTCATTAATATTCAATGATTTTTAAAATTTACTTTTCTTTCTTATTTTTCAAAGAATATATACCATTATTTCTTTCATTGTTCTGTGTCTTAAAAAAATTCTTTTAGGGGACTCATTGTGTCCTAGCGGACCTAAAGATAGCAGTTAAAAATTCAAGTTCAAGAGCTTCAGTAATAAGTATCCCAACACCCACAAAGACAAAGTAATTACAAAGTCATCAATTTTGTTTACAAAGTGTACGGGACCAAATGACAGAAAGACAAGCAGAACCAGAGATTCCCCCATTTTATCCCTTCCACAATCATTCCACCTCAGTGAATTCTCATCACTGATGTGATATAACTATATAGAAGCCCCACAGATTTACTTGATATGACCAAAATATTTATTTTACTGGAAATTTATATTCCCATAGCCTTACTTGCAATACAACTTTGGCACTGCATTATTCCTCTGTCTTAAGAAATGTCTTTTTGAATTGTGTGCTGTTCTTAATATGTATAGTCTTGTGTAGTAGAAGGACACATGGACTTGGAGTTGGAAAGCCTGCTTTGTATACAAGCCTAGATATTTAATGGCTACATCATTGTGGATAAACTGTTTAATCTCTCTGACATTCAGCTTTCTACCTTTTTAAATAAAAAACAATATCTATATGTCCCACCTCTTATGAGGACTGAATGGACATAAGGCAATATGTAAGCCTTACCATACTATAAAAATGTCAATTATTATAATTACTTTCATTATTCAGACATATCATAATTAACCTGATGCTGACAATAATAGAGGTCGCTCTTCATTTTCTTAAAAAAAATAAATTAAATGATCACATCATTCTTCATTACTTTTCAAAATTATGCTAGATGTTCCAGTATCTGTGATGTTTTCATAGCATGACATCATACTTCCAAAAGCTGAAAAGAATTTAGGAAGAGACACTCAATTTGGTGCGGTATTTAATTTTATAAAATGTAGTGGAGATAAAGGGTACCTAAGAAATCAGTGAGACTAACCCACTTAATTTTTATAAGAGAAATTTGAAATCCAAAGTACAAACTCAAGATCATATTATTATTTTTTTAAAACTAGAACTAGATTCCAGGCATCCCAATTACTATCTCAGGTCTCTTCCCATTATACCAAACAATATCTCATTTTTAAAACAATTTAAATTTAAATAAATCATATAATTCAATAGGAACTGCAACATGGCATTAATTTTCTAATAATAGGAAAAATTTCATTAAATTCTTCTGGGCAAAAAGTGAAACAGTAAAAAAAAAAAAAAAAAAAAACAAATTACAAACTCCAATGTAGTTAGCTATTCCATGATTTGTCTTTCTAGCTTTTAATGAAGCAGTTCATCAATGAGTCCTTTTATCTTTTTTTCTTATACTTGCTGCTGTCTTTTGTTCCTTTGGAAGAACAGAGTTCTTCCAACTTCTAATAGTAGTCAAGTAACTTCACTGTATAAAATATATTTACTGTACATTATAAGGTAGGATGAGACTCATTCCCAAGATGTCACTACTTCTCTAATAAACATCAGTTCCTTTTTAATAATACTGCTTAGTATTGACTTTAAAAATATTTGTTATTAAATATTCATTCTGGTATATATGAAATATTATATTAAATGTTTTTAAAAGTCAAAAATTTTGTTAATCTCCAAAGAAACAATTTAATTTTGTTTAAAAAATGTCCTGATATTAAGGGCTTGGTGGCAGGTATGAAGCATTTACAAAAGATATTTTTCCTAGACTTCCTAGCTATAGATCTAGTTGGACACCAGGAAATAATTAGGTAGTTTCTTTAAGTCAACCCCTTCCCTCACAGACAACACTAACATCACTTTTATTTCTGCATAAACTCTCCCTTCCCTTTCATTGAACCTCCTTTGTAAAAAAGAGGAGCGGTTTAGCAAAAACAGATAGAAAACTGATAGAGCTGCAATATAACACTGTCTCAGTAAATCCTCCAATTCCCTTTGAAGAGATAGGAAGTATGTTTCATTATCTGTTCTTCAGGACTAAAACTGGTCATTACAATTACTCACTGTTCAGTTTCCTTTGTCCTCATTTCCTACTGCAGAGTAATATTCCATTACTTTCATATACCAGTTTGTGGTTTCTCCCACAGCTGATGGGAACTCATTTGGTTTTTGGTTCTTTGCGATGTACATACGGTACTAAATCTTTCTTCATCATTGAACAGGAATCAGTAAATATGTTGCTGTCATAGAATTAGAGAAGAGGTTGTGGTAAGTTGAAAGAGGGCCATATGCTGTTGTAATCATTTTTATCAGCGAACTATAATGCATTTGTTATAGCAATAGCCGTAGACATTGAGGGGCACTTCACATGCACATTGGTCCAAACTGAATTTTTGTCAATATAAATAAGGATTGTTTCTCAGGGTTTGTTACCTTTTTCAATTATATCATCTTTAATTTCTATAGACCAGTCAAACTCATCTTCTATTTGGGAGGGTTGGAAAGCTGGAAATACTTGTGTCTTTTCATTTTTATTATACATAATCTTTGTGAATATTGTTCTCTTTGCTTGGATTATTTCATTGGTGTATATTAGCTCATACAAATCTTCTCATGTTGATCCAAATACCTCTTTGCAATTTCCTACTGCAGAATAATATTCCATTTCTTTCATATACAAGTTTGTTGGCTTCTTCAACAACTGATAGAAACCCATTTTGTTTTCAGTACTCTGCTACCATGGTACTGCTATAAATATTTTGGCATGTATGGCACATATTTAGTGATACACTGTGTCTATTTTTCCTCATCCCTTCTAGAAAGAAATGATAAAATCTTTGACCCAGCAATTTCACTAAATATGTTCTTGTTATTTGTGAACCAGTTCAACAATTTTAGAAAACAATTTGGAACTATGCCCAAAAAGCTATAAAATCATTACTATTCTTTGACCCAGCAATGGCACCACTGGGTATGTATCCTAAAGAGATCAAAGAAAAGTGAAAAATATATGTATGTACAAAAGTGTTTATAGGACTCTTCTTTTGGTAGCAAAGAACTGGAAATTGAGGGAATGCTTATCAATTGGAGCGTGACTTATGAAGTCATGGTTTTTGATTGTGATGGAATACTATTATGTTATAAGAAGTGCTGAGAAGGGTGATTTTAGAAAAACCTGGAGCAACTTACGTGAATTGATACAAAGTTAAATGAACAGAACCAAAAGAATATTGTACATAATAATATCAATATTATAACAATTATCAACTGTGAAAGGCTTAACTATTATGATCAATACAGTGATCCAAGACAATTCCAAAGGACTCATGCTGAAAATACACATATAGAGGAAGAACTGGAGTCTGAATGCTGAGTGAACATTGAAGCATAATTTTTCACTTTATTATTTCCTTTCTCTTTTTTTGGAGGGAACAACATGACTAACATGGAAATATGATAGGTGATAGGGAGGGAGGAAATTTGGAATTTAATTTTTTTAAATGAATGATTTATCATTCATAGAAATATGAGAAATAGTAAAAGAAATAAAGAAAGGAAGTTCTAAAGCTAGTTCTATAGAACTGTGGCTCGATATGTAATCTGATGGTCCAGGTAGAGTATTGAATTACTCTATATGCAATACTCCATCCTATAGGATATGAAGGTATGGATAACAAGTGAAATCTATTCTAGAAAATTAAGATAACCATCTATCTGTTTCAGAAGTTATGGACATCACTGGATACTGAGGTGACATGACATGTCTTTCAGAGCTCCTTGGTATCATTTATAATAATGAAGTTTAAATGAATCACTTTCAGGCCTTAATGCACCTTCCTAAGTGCCTGATTCCCAGGCAGTGTCTTAGACATTAGGAGAGAGCAAAGTGGTGAAACCAAATAAAGATGAGACATCTATTTAAAGAAACAGATTTGTAATTGAATACAAGTACTGTAACTGCTAGAAATGAAGCAGCTTTCTGAAAGCAAGTCTATATCTGATAATGCTCTCTCTGGGCCTTTATAAATAAACTGGACCTTTTTATATAGATCCATTCCATTTATTATAGCAAATTATGTGGTTGAATTTATTAGATTATTAATAATCATCAATTGGAAAGAGAAGGTGTTTGTTTAGCCAACTTCAATTTGTGATTTATTTATTATTTTTAAAGTGGCTACAGGAAAGATTACTCAAGTTCTTCATGTCTGCCAGGATGTAAGCATTTTTAGAAGTAATGATAGTATAATCACACTCACAGAGTAAGTGCAATTCATTTTGAGGGTTAGGGTAGGGACATAGAGAAATTTCTTTGAACTTAAAGGTCCTTCTAACTCATAATATTTTCTCATTCTTTCCATCATGTCATGTCCCAGTCAGCCAATTAACACCTATTTTCATAAACCTGGGTCTACCATATTTATTTTGCCTGGAGATGGAAAGTAGAGGGGCAGAACAAGAATGGAACTTTATTCAGTGTTCTTATTAAACTAAAGTCATGAAATATATAAGTAAGAACCTAAAAGAAATAATAACTTTAAAAATAAAATTGAAGGAATCAGTAAAGAGTAGAAAATAAAAATGATGTAAACATTGTTCTTTATTTTTATTGAAGAAATATGAGTACATACTTTGAAAAAATTGAGTTCTTAATCTTTTGCTACTTTGGGTTTTTTCTTTATTGTTGTAAAAAGTTTAAGATTTTTTTTTTAATGTTGGGAGTAAAACCCTGAAAGACCATGTAGTGTAATGGGTAGAGAATGATATAGATTCAAATTCTACCTCAAATGCCTTCCTTTAGAATTTCTCCCTGATTAATTTTGTTACCATGAACCTATGAGCCTCAGATAACTCTATAAGATTTATCTATTAAATCTATCCTATTATTATAGGAGATAGAAAATAAAAACTCCTCAATATATTGAGCAATTTTTAAAGCCTAGGAACTGTCTACTCATATAAAAAATAAAAGGAGAAGGCAGAAGTTGGAAACCTGTTCCTATTTCCATGACAGAGTTATGTGAGAAAAAATCCAGGGTGTAAGAAGGGGTGTTGACAGGAATTAACAATAAGCTTTCCAGAAGGCCTTGAACTCTCATGTAGAAGAAGGTGGTATCATAGGACTGAAACATGTCTCTGGAGGCATAACACCCTATACCACAGAGACTAATTTAGGAAGACTTTGACAACTCTCCTAGCAGATGTTGAAACAAATATCTATTTAATCAAACATTGGCTTGAAAGTATGGTTGGAAACCTTTTTTGGAGAAAACTCATTTATACCTTATAAAAATAACTGTCTCAAAGATATTTAAGTACCATAACTCTAAATACATAGAATATCTGGCATCAAAGAATCAAGAAGTATGATTACACATAAAAATCTTTGGCTTCAGACTACAGTTCAAATAATAATCAACAAAATGGAGGTTCACTCTATTTTCTTTTTGTCCTTGTATTCCCAGAACCTAAGATAGTACCTAACCTATGATAACTACTAAATAAGTAAATGTTTTTTGAATACAATAGTATTCAATATATATAATATATAATATTACAATATTATATTATAATAGAAATATAATAATGTAAAATGTATAATGATAATATAACAACAACTCAGGTTTATATACTTAGAGTGAAAATATAGGCTTAGTGATGAACTGTATATTTGTTGTCTGAACAGACATCTAATTACATTCAGAGAGGACTATAGCCTCAGGTGATTTTTTTGACACTGGTTCTTGAAGGTTTACTAAATTACAAAGGAGTTGCAATCTGTGGTGGAGGAAAGAATATTCATATTACAAAAATCTTGAAGTTTTAAAGTATCATATTGAAATAATCAGGAGCTCATCTTCCTGAGTTCAAATGTGGCCTGAGACACTAGTTGTGTGACCCTGGGCAAGTTACTTAACTCTATTTATATCAATTTCCTCATCTATAAAATAAGCTGAAGAAGGAAATGGTGAACTATTCCACTATCTTTGTCAAGAAAACCACAAGTAGGATCATAAAGAATTGGATACTGAAGAGACTGAACAGCAACAGAACTCAATTTAATAAATATTAAATGACAATGAGAAAAATGAAACAATATTTATCTCTTAAAAAGGAGTCAAGTGGTCAAAAACCAAAAAATAATCCAAAAGAGTGATAAATCATGTAGAATTATTAATTTAGGAACTGCAATGATCATTTCTCTCACTTAATTCTCATTCTTAACTCTTGACCATTTTCCAGTCTTAACTTCTTTCCTTTTCAGCAAATTCTAATTTAATGTAATTTCTTCCAACTATATCATCATAACAGTGAATTACATTGTTCCCTAGATCCACTGCTCTATCTAAAAGAGGTGATACAAATTTCTGATAATTAACTTACATCTATGCATCTGCTATGATTTGAAATAATAATGTTTGGGGCAGCTAGATGGTGCAGTGGATAGAGTGCAGCCCCTGAAGTCAAGAGGACCTGAGTTCAAATTTGACCTCAGATATGCTTAACCCTCATGGGGGAGAAAACTATCTTTACATGCATTTGGAGAAAAATAAAATATATTTAAAAAGAAATAATAATGATTGTAATAAATACAAACTTAATAATTCTTTCTACAACATATACCTGTACCCAGTAAATAAATTAAAAGTAATTTGTGAGGCAATGGAAGAAAAAAAAAGGCTTTTCATAGATCATACTTGAACTGAACCTTGAAGGAAGCTATTGAAAAGCAGGGGTAAAAAGGATAGACATTTCAATCATAGGGAGTAACATAGGTGAAAAAGCTGGGATGGAGTGCTGAATTTGGGAATAAGACTACAGCTCATTCCGATTAGAATGTTTTGTTGTTGAGTCCTTTAAGTCATTTTTGACTCTTTGTAACTCCGTTTGGACTAGGATATAGCACAATATAAAAGGGAGTAAAAAGTATGAAATAAGCCTGGAAAGGTAAGTTGGAGCCAGGCAGTAAAAAGCTTTCACTTCTTGTCTATTGAGTTTGTTTCTTGTATAAGTGGCAAAAGGAACCACCAAAGACTTTTGCTTTAGTACCTGTGACTTAAGAAAATTATTTTTATAGGTATCTGGATGACAGATTAAAAAGGGGCGGGTCTGATAGTAGAAAGAACAATTAGGGAGCTATTTTATTAGCCTGACAAAGAGGTGACCAGAACTTAAATTTAACATGAAGTAAAATGCTAACAGTGCAAGAGATTTTGCAGAATCAACAAAATTTAGACACTGATTAGCCTGTGAAATGAAATAATGAAGACTAAAAGGAAAATGCAATGATGCCCCTGGCATAGCTTTCAAGGGTTTGGTTGTAAAAGGTTAGAATAGGCTGTTTTATAGTCTAGAGCAACATCATTCAACTCAATAAATATTGTTATGCATTTCACTATATTCTATGCATTATACCAGATGCTATAGGGAATAGAGTAAAAGTATAAGCTATCTTTATGGATAATATATTAGACTAGACAACAAGATGGGTGCATCAAATTATACGAGGTTGATTTTGGTTTTGGGAAGCATGATGACCAGAAGGGTGGAAGTGCCCTTAAAAGAAATAGGGAAATAGGATATCATATCCATACTTATAGATGCTCTTTGAAATGTCTTTTTCTCTTTTGTACCTCTGAATCCTCCCAAGATATCTTGGGCTTTACTGGCTAGATTTCTTTCTTAAGGACCAGGACTTAAATCAAAACAAATAGGTCCTAGGCCAAGCCCCATTTGGTCATTGTTTGGGTCCTGATTGACTCAGATTGAATGTAAATAGCAGTCATTTCTGCTTTGACCAGAAGACTTGAGGATCTTCCCCTACCAGATTTATTTGTTTATTTAGATTTTTTTCTTTTCTTTTTTTTATTTTTTTTAGACTAAGTGAAAGAGGAGCTTCTTTGTCTCACTTGCTACCTAATCTTAATCACTTAGTCTGTTGAAGACCTTAGCTTAAAAAGGCCAAGGTCTTTCATTTCATCAAAGACTTTCCAGTTGTCGTGATCTATATCTTACCACTGGACCCAGAAGGTTCTGGAGGGAAATGTAAGGCAAGTGACCTTGCACAGCCCTTCCTCACTTAAATTCAATTTACTTGGATGTCATAGCATCATCTCCCTGATGTCATGGTCCTCTTTGAGAAATGAAAGGCAAACAAAAATCTCCTCAGGGCTAGTATTTGGTGTGTACTTGATATTAACCCAATTCTTGTACCAAAATAGCTATCTATGGGTGATATAAAGAAAATCCCAATAATAATTTTTGAAATTTACCTCCTTTTTTTTAAAAGCCTCTTATTTACTTATTTGAAAAGGGAAAATTCTCAATATACAGTAAAAAAAATTAGGTCTTAGAAAAGGAACAATTCAGGCCAGTTCCAGTAGACTTGTAATGGAGAGAGTCATCTGTTCCAGAAAGAGGAGTATGGGGACTGAATGTGAATCACAACATTGTATTTTCAACTTTTTTGCTGTTGTTGGCTTGCTTTTTTTGGTTTCTCTTTTTTTCCCTTTTTGATCTGATTTTTCTTGTGCAGCATGATAAATGTTGTAATGCCAGAGAAACTCAGGCAGGAGAGAGATTAGAGAGTTTTCAATATTTTATTAATTGGAGAGTATAAGTGACTGGACAGGACTCTCATCTCAAATTATCCAGTCAGACAGAGATAAAGATATACTGCGACCAAGGAATCCATGTTGGTCCCAGGGCTGGAGGAGACTGTCATCTCAAAGAATACAGTGTCTAGCATACAGCCTCCAGCCATGAATAGGAGAAACCCAACTTCTTAAATACCTTTTAGAAACAAAGAAGGGGTAAGAAGTTCGGGAAAACTTGTGTCAGAATGGGGGGAGACCATAAATCCTAAGAACTCAGAAACAGGATGTCTGACAGGAATAAGATATAAATTCTTGAGGACAGGGAAGAGTCAGGAGGTCTGCTCTCTTGTTTATCTTGCTAACAATTTATAACCTTAGGGCAAATGGTTCCCAGTCTTAATGGACCAGAAGGGGGTTATGACTAAGGGAGATAGTTAGGGAGACTGAAATAAGAGAAACTCAACAGTCCAAAAGAGACTGTGGCATAAAAATGTGGGTATATTCCACATGTAGAAGAATTGCACGAATTTAAAATATATTGGATTATTTGCTGTCTAGGAGAGGGGGGGAAGGAAGGGAGAAAAATTTGCAACATAAAGTTTTGCAAAGGTGAATGTTGAAAACTATCTTTGCATGTATTTTGAAAATAAAAAGCTATATTAAAAAACAGTCATCATTAAAGGGCAAGATAACTAGGTTCATCTGGGGCTTTCTGTTTTAATGCTGTTTGATCTTCATTCCAAGTGGACAGTCATTGAAAGGGAAAAATAATAAAAATAATTTCAAATGACCCTCAAATCTGGACTAGAGCTTGAAATGAAAACAAAAAGTGCATAATCCACAGAGGGAAGTGAGAATCAGATATAAGAGGGGAGATTATTTATTCTTGACTTGGATAAACAAGTAGTGAAAAGATTAAAAGGAAGAGGCTTACTAGACATCTTTTTCTCGATTTATCTTCTTTTTGAAGCATCATTTACTGGTATTTATTATTATTATTATTGAAAATTATTTTTCCAATTGCATGTAAAAACAATTTTAATATTCATTAAAATTTTTTTTGAGTTCCAAATTCTGTCCCACCCTTATCCCCTTTCTCTCTTCCTGAGATGGCAAACAATTTGACATAGGTTACATATGTATAAAATCATGTAAAACATATTACTATACAACCAAATAAAACATGAAAAAAATAAAGTGAAAAATGTTTTGAGCTCTATTCAAATTCTATCAATTCTTTCTCTGGAAATGAATAGCATTTTTCATCATGCTCTCAGATTTATCTTTCAGTTAGGCCCCCAAATCCTTTCCTGGTGTGGTGCTCATAATTCTAGCATCTTAAAGCTTGTGCCCCATCTAGGGAGCATTTCTTTTATTTCTGTTAGATCATAAGCTCTTTGGGGACAGGGACTATCTTTCTTTTTCTTATTTTTATTACTAATACTTAGAATAGTACCTGGAATATAGCAGGTGCATAATAAGTGTTTACTGAATTGAATTTCATTATTTCTTTGGGAAAATGGAATGATGACATAGGCAGTGGCTTACTGAGGTTTTGACTATAGGAAATCAGAATAGAGAGAACTCTGTAACCTGTTATCAGCCTCATTCCAGTTCATTTGGAATGGAGATCACTATATACTGTAATAGGAGGTATGGGAAATAGAGTAGAAATGTAAAACATGTTCTCTGCTCCCAAAGAGCATACAGCTTAGTCAGACAAGACATATAGGTGAATCAAATAATTAACTACACAGAGCCTCATCTTGCTACTTAAATGTAGGAATGAATGATGAAAACAATAAGAATTAAAGGAATTCAGAGAACAGAGCATAATTTGAGATGTAGTAGTAGATGAAGACTTCATGGAGAGTGTGGTACAGAATTTGGATTTAAGTAGGATTTATTCATGGAAAGGAAAAAGGAAAGTACCAGTCCCAAGCAGCAGGAAACCATAATATAACTACCATTTACAGGCAAAAGATCTTGTCCCACAGTGGTATAATGATGAGGAAACTAGACTTGGAATCAGAAAACATAGATTTAGGGCCATGACTAGATGTGTAATTTGACTTGCCTGTCCCTCAGCTTCCTCATATAAATTGGGGATAATTATTTGTAAATTACCAATTTTACAAGGTTGCTGAATGAAAAGTGATATGTAAATATGAGTTATTAATTTAATTAAAAATAAAGTTTGTATTATGCATCAAATTATGATGGTCACCAAGGGTCAACAGGTTAAAAAAACAACAAATAAGTAAAAATCATGTAGAATTTTTAAATTTAGGAACTGCAATAATCCTTTCTCTCACTTAATTCTCTTTCTTAACTCTTCACCAGTTACCATTCTTAACTTCTTTCCTTTTCAGCAAATCCTCATTTACTATAATTTCTGCCAAATGTACCATTATAACAATGAATTACACTGTTATTTAGATCCACTGTTCTAACCAAAGGAGATGATACAGATTTCTGATACTTAACTTGCATCTATGCACCTGCTATGATTTGAAATAATAGTGATTGTAACAATTACAAATTTAATAATCCTTTCCACAGTGTGCTTCTTAAATTCAATGACTTCTAAGTTGTGAGCAATCTCCTTTCAGGGAGATATTTTTGCTCCATTTAACAAAATAGTGGATCATAAGATACCAGAATTAAACAGGGCTTTAGTTATCATAAAGTCCAATGTCTTTTTTTTTTTTTTTAACAGATGATGAAACTGAGATCCAGAGAGATTCAGTAAGCTGCCCAAAGCTCCATGGGACCCAGGTCCCATTGACTTTTAGCCTAGGGCTTTCCCCCCTCCTTTTTTTCCCCATTTCACTCACTGATCTATCCTATGTAGTGTTCTCTTAGTTATGCTTTGAGATGTAACTAAACATTTCTAGCAGAAACCAGTTCTGCCTACATGCTTGAATAAGCTAAATTGTTCCTCTAGCCATTTGAAATTTAAGACATTTTTACCAGTAAGTAAATCATAACACAAGAATGGCAATAACCAATTTTTTTTCCATCCAACTAGTCCGTACTTTAATCTGATTAATTAAATCATGAATGAAGACTATTTTCTTGTAGGTGGTGTGGAAGTAAAGCATTCAATTAATTCTTGGCCCTGGGAGACATACTATAGTTTTTGGCTCTCATTCTGTTTTTGCCTCATTGCTCTCTTCTTAAAAGCCCTGCTTTATCATTTTTTCCTTTTTTCTTTTTATGTTGACTATGAGCTGAAACTGGGCCAGAACATAGCCAGTGTGGAAAGTGGTTTTTTATTATTCATTGGTGACTATGAAAAACAAGATCTTGAAATTGTAATTAATGCTGAAGGCTACTATCAGAAATGTGCTTAAGCATGTCTACTTGAATATGGACTTATATGACACAGGATTGGCATATATACCACTAAATTTTTTGATACCCAGAGTGTATACCCTTTCTAGGTTCCTTTTTTCTTATTTTCCTATGTAACCCTTCAGCATCTTATCTCTATAATAGTTTATAGATCTAAGTGAAATATTTAGTCCTTATAATTTCAAGTTTTCAATGAAACTGTGATCTCATCCATGGTGTGCTTTATTCATCTGAGCAAATTGCATGCTTCAAATGGCAAAACCATGGCTTTTCATGTTCTATAATTTTTGTCAATGACTTTTGTAGTCCACTACAGAGAATCTACCCAAAGTATTAGAGTCCTTTCTCTGTGTTATTTAATGTATTGTGGCTGTCAGTGGAGTACTATCCATCTGTCATCCTTTGCTTCCTACGCCCACCCCCCTCACAGTTATATACTTATTGATTGTGGCAGTTAACTTATAACTACCATATACCTCTCTGATGTCCTTTTGATTGGGATGCTTCTGAAATTGTGAAATTCCATATAGTATCACTGAAAGAATATTTGTGCTTAAAAATAGACTTTGGAAGGATGGAGAAGGGAGAGGAAAAGTTTGGAGTTCAAAATCTTACAAATACTAATTTTGAAATCTATTTACATATAATTGGAAAAAAATACTATTAAATGAAAAAGAGAGATAAGCTTTTATAACAGATAACTATTAGCCCTTTGAGAGCTTTGAATATTTTTTCAAATGCAGTCTAACCTGTTTTTTCTCTTCTTCCTGTTCAATTGTAGGTCAAGTTCATTGTTCATCTATAGTGCCTGTCTGAGTTCTATGTACTGAAGGATTAACTCAATACTTGCCCAGTAAACCATATTGTCATGATATATATACAATATGCAATCTCCATCCAATTGCTTTTTTCTAAGTGGACAGTGACCTTTTTCAATGATTATGGGTCTCATTAATGGAGATATAATATTGTAGATCTTGATGTAATCGTTACAACATTATTTGCAAAGAAGAACATTTGGAGAATCTCATCATTTACAGTAAATCATTCTTCCATTTAAACCTGGATGAGAGTGGTAAATATCATTTCTCACTTTCAACTTTCAGGGTAAAAATTGAGAGACAGGCTAGTACAAAGACAGATTGCATTGGAGTGGGGAGGCAGCAGAGTACAGTGAAAAGCATACTGACATTGAATCCAAGCTCTGAAACTTACTACCTAAATGAATTTGGACAAGTCATTTAACCCTCTAGCCCTGTCTTTTAAATTTAAAGTGAGAGGTTTGGACCAGAAGACCTCTTTTCATAATAAATCTGTTATTCCATGATCCTAGTCAAGAAAGACCTAAGTACATTTTTCTCCCTCTTCTGCTTACTGACTACATGGTTGCAAAGATTGGGAAGTCATTTAACCTATGTGATCCTTAGTTTCCTCATCTGTAAAAATGGGCATTATCAGAATAATCTATGGTAACTCTGTCCCAGAATTACTGTGTGGAACAAATGGAAATAATATATGTAAAGTACTTTGTAAACGTTTTAGCATTACAAGAAAGGTCAACGATCATTATCATTGTCTGTCAGACTTAAAAGAAATAAGGCTGTTCTCTAGGTCTGATTGTTTAAAAATGAATATAATAAAATCCCATTAGATACATAAATTGGTGAAGAAACTGAGCAAAGCTTTTAGACAAATAACAAGGGAAAGGAAATACTTTGTGGCCAATCATCAAAGCTGCATTGGTTTTAGGATATCCTTGGGAATTTCAGGCTAGAATAAAAACAGCCTAGAAAGTGTGGTACCATTAGGAATAGGCCACACCCATGACTATGAAACATTATGGTGTTGAAAAGACAAGATAAATAAAAATGGAGAACATAATCATCTACTCATTATAAAAAAAGCATTGTAAAATATCATGTAAATTTTAAAATGCCAATTGAATTGGACAATTAAATTGAAAATATTTCACAACCCAAGGCCCTTATCATTCTTAATTTATAGGAAATATGGGGCAGTTTTTGGCAAATGGTCACATGAAATCTAACACTATAAAAGCTAAACATAAATCAGAGAATTAAACTATTCATGGCAATTTACAATTTCTAACATGTGGCTATTGACCTAGCTGTATGAATGTCCTCAGTCTGCTAGGAGACACTTTAACTAGAAGATGATCTTTAGTAGGAGGCATTCAAATTTTTTTTTAAAGTCATTCTCTGGTAGAGTTCACATGACTAACACCTAGGAGTGTAAAGTAGGTAGAGGAGAGCTATAGCAGCTATTCCTGGGAAGGAAGCTTTACTCTGATCCTTTTACTTCTGCCCACAGTGTTAATAACACTTCACACAGCACCCACACTATCATTTTCATTCCAGCTGGGCCTCCTCCTGATAATCATTTGGCTCTTAAGTTCCTCAGAGAAAGAGTGAAGGAAGGAGGAGCTAATTTTGCTAAACAAAACTAGTCATATAGATGGAGAGATGGATGCAAAAATGCATATGCAGATATGTCCCATGAAGAGGTTCTAATGAATTCATACTACATATTTCTGTTGGATTGCAATCAATTACCATATTTTACATAACTGTAATATTGAAAGACATGAATTCAAATATATGGGGCCACTTCACACAATTTACTATTGACATTAATTAGTTCCTAGCTAAGGACAATAATTTGAAATACTAGAAGATATAGAAAAAGAAAATCCAAAGCTATTCTGTCAGTTAATATTATCAAGTTTCACCTACTGGTGTGAAATATGAGTTAGAAGTAGCCTGGGCGAATAATAGATTCTTAATAGTACCTAGTCTTTATACATTTAGTTGCTGTTCACCAAGAGGCCCAAAATTAAATTTTTCTATTCCACTATAATAATTACGATACACTATACTTAAGAAATTTACAAATAATGGAATTATCCTTCAGTACAGTGACCAGTCACTTTAGGGCTTGTTCTAACCGACACCCTTTTTACAATCTGTTCTTAGTCAAATGTCAATTTCTTTTGTACTTTCTCCCTGTCAATTTCCTTGGCAGGTCTTGCTTGAAGCAATCTTATTGATTCTTATTAATAAGATTTTTCCAGGTTGTGAGCCTCAAGTTTATTTCCATACTGCAAAAAAAAAACCTTAGTTTTTTCTAAATTGTACTGATGTATCCAGAGCTTCCAGTGCATTTATCCCAACAGCAAAAACTCCCACATTTATATTTTAAGCCTTCTGCACTGTTACTCTGTTCTAAAGTTGCAAGGATTGATGGCTTCTAACTCACAACTATTAAAAATACTAGTTGTAGCCTGAGGACATAATTTTATGAGTTGTTAAAGATTTCCTTCTAATTTTTTAAAGCCAATTTTATTTAAGAAATATCTTCTTCTTGTTCTATCATCTACCCTACCCCAATCATACCTTGGAACTCTGGAGCACTAGACTGTTTTAGGGGTGTTAATTTCTTTTCATTCACAAGAAATATTTCACCAGTAGGAGATGTTGGATGGTACTGTGTCCTTAGCACCAAATTAGGGGAAGAATGTGTGTACTTAGAATTTGGGAGGTTGGAATAGCCATTTTCTTATTTTTCTGGAGCATAAAGGACATATAAACTAAGTCACTGACATTTTATCCTCGATAACCCTGAACTGATTCTGGAATATCTCTACTTGAAGGGCAAATAAAAGGAATGTGAATAACAGTCCTGCAAAACTTATGGCACTTGAAATATGACTTCCTTACTATTTTTAACATTTACCTTATCAATGATCAGTGTTCACATCATTTCATTCTTCCCATTTATACCAAATTTTCCAGTCTCATCCTTAAACAGCCTACAATAATCATGTATATTGATAGTGGCCAAAATGATCATATCTATGATCAAATAAGACATTAATAGTTTCTTAATGTCACATAATACACTGAAGTTCTGATGATGGTAATGATAAGTGCCAACATGCATCTTCATAAGATCAAGCAATATTGCTGGATGTAGGGGTTTTTTTGGAGTCATGAATTCAACAATCATGGGTCTGTTATACCTGTCATAAAAACTATTTTTAAATATTCAGTTCAATTCTTCCTAGCTGCATCTATTTTGGTGGTCTCTGAAATTCTTCAACATATAGGTCAGGCTCTAAGGAAGGAACTAATTTTAACTTCATGAAGATGAGTACATGACCTTTTAATAACATGAAACAGTGTGGTTTCTTTAGTTATAACTGGCACTAATAAGCTGTGTGATCTTTGGACAGTCACCTAACTTCTCTGGGATTTAATTTTTGCATTGATGAAATAAGTTTGTCAGGGGATGGAAGATAGACTAAATAATCTCTAATGTCATAGCATCATAGAAATGAAGCTTCATTTAATGTGTTAAGACAGAACTATAATTCCTGCTACTAGAGAGTTTGAGGCTGGTGGATCTTTTGAGCTGAGGAAACTTTAATGAACAATGTTGATCGGATGTCTACATTAAGTTCATCATTAATAAGGTGACCTCCTGATAATAGGGAGCCACTAGGTTGCCTAAGGAGAGATAAAAACAGGCCAGTTCAGAAAATGAAGCAGGTCAAAGCATAGTAGCTGGATGACAACTGGAAAATTAAAACATTTCTGAACTCCAGACAAATCTGTATAACTGTAAATTATAGAACTGTGAATATGGATTGATAGAGGAAATATCCACACTGAGAATTCTCACTACCAATTAAATTATATGATCTCTCCCATTGAGAGCAAGGTAACTCGGCTCAACTGTGAGAGTCCTAGATTTCATCCAAGGAGCTAGGTTTTCATACAGGGGTTACATTCCTCCCCTGGGCTTTCAGTTACATACAAAAATCAATTGGAGTAAATCTAATGCATGTATAAAAACACAAGCACTTTAAAACAACAAAGGTAATTCTTCTGATGTCTCAGATAACTAACCTTTGGTACCATTAAAATGAAATACAGGTACATTTATAGTATAAGCAGTAGACCTAGAAATTTAGAGATCACCTGGGAAGATACTACAGTGACAACATGCCTAAAACTATGTATGTATAGGACATGCCACATACCTATTTCAGAAGTACATGCATATTCTTAGTAAGATAGCAATCAATCAAAAGCAGTAATAAGCTACAAACAGAGCAAAGCTAGCTAGTTGCAACAATAATACTATCAACAAACCTACATATAAAATAAAACTATAGAGTATACATAAAACAATTAACAAGCATTGCTATAGGGTGCATATAAGATGAAACATTCAAATATATTCAAATAAATATAACAGATTTTTTTAAGTATACTTAAAGATGCAGTAATTCACATATATAGTAAAAATATGCAATTATACATAAGGCATATTTCACTTGAGCAATATCTAATAGTCACCTAGATACATATATAATTGTCTTCATGCTTCACCTGCAGTCTCTGTAATAGTTTTGAGGAGGAAAGGAGTTGTCTCTGGTTACAATTCATGTACATTATAAAATACAGTTTTCTTCAGCATTTTGAATGTCCATAAATGGGTTAGAAAGTTTTTGCACATTTGATGGACAGTCTCTTTTTCTGAGTTTTTTTTTTCCCTAGGTGAGTGTTTATATGCTCCCTCTGCCTACTTATTTGAAAGTCCAACTAAATGTTTATTTTTATCAAGATGCCAGTATAGACTGTCATAAAAACAGAAAATATCATGAATTTGTCATGACTTTTTTAAGTGAATCCATGTGCCAATGATTCTCTTTCTTTTATAATTGCTCAAACATCCGTTTAATAACTATTAGAGAACTTTGCCTGGAATTAATATTGAATTTATCAGCTATATTCTATCTTCTGGCATTTCTCCAAAGTTCTATTTTCCAAATATTACTTTTAATATTTTTGTAATCATATCTATATATATTTTAGAAAACTATAAGAAAATGATCAGTATTGGGAAAGAACTAGAGAGCACGGCATAAAAAATAAGTTTCAAGGAATTCTGAATATTTTTCCTGAAGAAGAAAAGTTTTGGAAGAGTTGGAAAGGCATCTGAATGTTTTTGAAAATCTGATAAGTAAGAAATAAATTAGACTTATTCTTATGGGAAATTTTTCACAAAATTCGAGCCAAGAATGGACTGAACTGCCTTTGAAGGTGGTGGATTCCTCTTTGCTGGAGATTTTCAAAATGGTGGATGGCTTGTCAAAAGTGTCGTAGAGAGTCAAGAATAGCTATAAGTACTGACTGATCTGTGAGGTACCTTCTACCTCTTATTTTGTGATTTCAGATTGGTGTAGAGATAATCATATAATGCACATAGATGTGCTTTTGCTATCTTCTTATTCACATTTAGTTTTTATTTCCTCAACCATTCTCATTCTACCATTACATTTTGAACCTCATTCTCTAGCTAAGAAAAGACAGGAGTGAAGCAGGAGTTGAATAGAGCCATAGAACTTAAAGTTTAAAAGAAAACTTAGAGACCAACTAGTCTACCCTTTTCATTATATAATTGGTTAATCTTAGGCCCAGGGGATATTAATATGTTTCCCAAGGTCACAAAGAGCCAGTATTCAAACCCATATTCTCTTTATATTTTGTAATGTTACTTTTTTTCCCCTTTCTTTCCTAACATTCTTCTAGCTATTCTAAAAAGTGGCTGTATTCTATCTTTACCCCCTGAATATTGTTTCAAAACTGTCTGCCTTTTACATCTTTTAAAAATATGAGTTAGTCACAGAGCTATATACCTACATTTTTTTTTCTTTATTAGTTTCCTTTTCATGGAGACCATTTTTGATTGTATTAACTTTTTAAAGTAGTTTTTTGTTATGCTTTAGGTGTGTGTGTGTGTTTTTTTTTTTTTAACCAAAGTCATGGCCATGACCTTTTATCTTTGTTTTTTTCCTGAACTTTTTGGAAATTTGATTTTACAAAATCAAGGGTTCATGAACAAATATATTCCTTTCTTCAGATATTATGAACTCTAAGATGATTTGATCATTACTTTCAGGGTTCTCATCATGTCTGCCTCACTAACCAGTTTTATCCTTGTTCTTGAGAATTAAATATCATGTATGAGTTCTCCTTGTTGCTACTTCTTCTTTTTGATATGTAAAGACATTAGGAATACAAGTTTCCAGGTGTTTCATTTTTAGCACACTGAAATTTCTGGCAGCTGTCCATGTAACTGAAGTTTTCCATTACTACTCTCTTATTTAAATTCCAATTTTATACTCCATATCATTGCTCTCTCTTTTCTCTTTGGCTGGTTTGTAATATACTGCCATAATAATATCATTTGTTTTTTGTGGTGTTCTTCTTTTTCTAAAATATGATGGTTCTATGGGAGCAAGTTTCTTGGGGAGGTTTCTTGAGGCAGCCTTAGTTTCTGTTCAGAGTAATAATCACCTCAATGCATCCAGGAGTTAAAATCCAATCTTTTATTGTCTCTTCCAAAATAGCCCAGTTAGCTTTCTTTGGTTCTGAGAGCTCTCGTTGCTAGTCTGTTGTCTCTGCCAGCTTCTGCCTCTAGCTCAATTCTGACTTCTAGCAATCTTCCGAACTGACTGAAGCTCTTTTTATGCTCTTTTAGAGGTGTAAACTCAAAGGTTGAATCCTCCTCTGAGAGTGGGATTATGGGAGGTGTAACTTTGTGAATCTTTTGGACTTCTGAACACTTGTGAATCTCCCAAACTTGTGAACTAATGTGTGAGCTAATGTGTGAACTCTCAAAAGTGTGAACATAATCATTGTTTCTATTAATTCTATTGACTTAACACCTTGTTTCAAGTTTTGGCTCATAACAGTTTTTTTCTTCTTTTATTCTCAAATACTCTCCTACATTTTCATTCTGTTGTATCAAGAATTTTATCATATCTAGAGATGTTTAAAGCATACAGTTCTACTTCACCCATTCTTCTATGAGAAATGTTTCTTTCCACCACATTTCTGTCTATCTTTCAATAGAAATGACTAAATCAGCAGAAGGTAGTGACCTCCACCAGGGATTTTCAACTGACCTTTACAGCTTTGAAAGGAAAAAAAAACTGAGTTTCTGGGAAACATTTTGAATTTGGACAACATATCATTTCACACCTTCCCTAAGCTTTAGCAAATTGACTTCAGCCTGATCCCTGACTGACAATAAACTAACTCATGTTGTTTTAGTCCCTGTGAAAGTTGCCATCCTGGGTAACAGACCAACCAGATCTTTGGTTTATGTGTCCTTTTTTTTTTTTTTCTTTCTCCAGCTTTGTCACCTTTCCCCCCCACTGTACAAAATACTTTACTTCTGTGTCTGCCCTCCCCACCAATTATATTGATAATATTGGTATATCTCAACAGAGATGGCATATGATAATTTATAACCATGAATATCTCCCGACTGAATAATATCTTGCTATGTGATTGTATTACTTATGATAACACTTTTATTTACTTTTTAAATTTTAAATAAAAAAATTCCGATTACATGCAAAAGCAATTTTTAACTTTTTAAAAAAAGTTTTGTTTCATATTGTTTCCCTTCTTCCCTTTCTTCCTTTCTCCTTAAGAAGGCAAGCAATTTGATATAATTTATATATGTTCAATTATGTAAAACATATTTTGACACTAGTCATGTTGTAAATGAAAAATGATACCTCCATGACTATATGAAACTTTCATAAAATTCAGTTTCAGAAGGCAATATAAAACAGTAGAAGGAGAACTGATTTTTAAGTCAAATAAGATCTGGGTTCCAGTCCTGCCTCTGACATGTACTAGAATGTGATCATGAGTCATTCATTCAAGTACAGGCAATGTTACATGGCTATAATTTATAGATAAGTTACTTATCTCCATTGATGAAGAGAATTTACATTCTGGCAATTTTCTATATCAATGATACCACAGTTTCTGACAAAAATAGTACACAGTTGCAACTTTTAACCCTAGCTTTTTTTTCCCCCCTCATCCTTACATTTCAGTTTAATTTATGTACAAAACAAAAATTAGTGAGCAACTTACATACTTTTACCTTTTGTAGTCAATATTTTTTTCTAAGGTGACAAGATGAATGATAAATAATCAGTCCCTTGAGAACAAATAATCAGAGATTCAACTAATGAATTTAATCATAAGACTAGAAGTGAATGGCTTAAAGTTAACATTGTCATTTCAAAGATAAGGAAATTGAGATATTTTGAGAGATTAGGAAATTTGCCTCAATCACACAGAACATTAAGAGGCAGAGCTAGAATACAGGACATCTGGCTCCAAGTCCAATCTACTTTCTACTATATTACATATAAATCCTAGTAGTATATTAGTTTGGACATTAATGTATACCAGTGTATCGGGTTTAACTGCCTTCAGCAAACACATAGAGGACTTTGCATGCAATATTCTATAATCTGTCTGTACAGATTATAAAATTTTATGACACTTGTATGAGCTATTTTCTATAACAATAAGCTTAATTATGGGGTTGGGAGCAAGTAGCTAAATCAAGAGAAAGTCGATCATCAAGTTGGACTTAAAAAGAATCACTTTCAAAGTACTAATTAATTATTTAAAACTGGCAAACATATTTCAGAATGAGCTCATAGGATTTAGAGTTGCAAGGAACCATAACAATCTACTATTTGATCCTCTTCATTTCATGGATAATGAAGTCTAGAGTGGTCAAGTGATCTTCCCCAACTCACATAGATTCAGAACTGGGTTTTTAAAGACAGGACTCCTAGTCCACTGTACCACAACAATTTAATAAATGTTGCATTCATGGGACTTCCATATTTTTGCATATCACCTTAGTAGCATCTTTTCAATGATTTTATTAAATTTATTTTATTTGAAATAACAGATTTTTTAAAAAGTAAAACAGAAAAGGAATACAAAATAAAAGGGAACATTGTCATGTGCCCAACAGAACATCAGGAAGTTTTCAAAATATATAACAACAAATTACCAGATCAAGAAAGTATGTATATTAGTCGAAAAATTGTATTCATGAATGTCCACTTTTTCTTTACTTCCTTGTAAATTGTTCTTTTGTTCCCTGCTATACAGCTTATCTAAATTATTCTTTTTACCCCTTTCATCCCCACCTCCCAAGCAAGCTATAATTAAGAAAAGATATATTTTTGTGTTTATATGTAGATAGATAAATGTAAACACACACATACACAAATATACATCTTTCCTATCCTTCCTGACTCTTTGCTTCAATACTGCTCCATAACTTGTCTTGTTATTACTTAACCTCCCCCCCACCCAAAGATCCCTTTCTTGTCTTCTTCCCTCATCTGCCCATCCATCCTCCTTATTTCTTAATAGATTTTGGAGGGTGCTGGTCCCTTTATAGTATATACATAATGTTGCTGTTAAACCCATTCCTGATGTGCGTACATTTTCAGAACTACAAGCCCCCATGCCTCTGTGTCTGTTTTTCTTCTGCACCTCATTTGTATAACATAATTACTATTTTTACCTTAACTCTGCCAATCTTTCTTTTGAGCTACCCTATTGTTGATATGAATCTTAAACATATGGCATACATTTCCCACGTAAAAAAATCCATAAATAATTTGCCCATGTTTAAGCAAATTATACATTTTGAATTCCTTGAAACTGATCTTTGATACTGACTCTTATATGTTAAATATTCTATTAAATTTGGGTTTGGTTGATACAAAGTCCTAAAAACACACAAGTTTGTTGAATGTCCATTTTTTTCTCATTCAAAATTATAAATAATTTTGCTGAAAATGATATTTTTGGCTGCAGGCCTAGTTCTTTTGATTTTTGGTAGATATGATTCCAGGATCTGTGGTCTTTTATTGTAGCTGCTTAAGTTCTGTACAATTCTAATTGTAGCTCCAGAATATTTAAATTGTTTTGCAAAATTTTCTCTTTGATCTGGGGATTTTGAAATTTGGCAATAATATTCCTGTGTGTTTTCCACAATGGATCTTGTTGAGATGGTGATTGGTGGATTTCTTTCTATTTTTATTTTTCCCTCATGTTTTTATCACTCCAGCACAATTTTCCTGGATTGTTTCCTGCATTATTGTATCAAGATTTTCTTTTTGGTCACAACTTTCTGGCAGTCCAATTATTCCTATATTTTCTCTTCTTGATCTGTTCTCCAAGTCTGTTATTTTTCTTGTTTCACATTCTGTTCTATTTTCTCATTCTTTGTAATAGTTTGTTATTCCTTGTTCTTTCTTAACTTCACTAGCTTCCCCTTGCCTGATTATAATTTTCCAAAAATTATTTTCATCTTTGAGACTCTGTATCTCCTTTTCTAGTTGGTTAATTTAGCTTTCCCTCAATATCTCTTATTTGATTTTTAAATTCTTTTTTGAGTTCTTCTATAAATTCTTTCTGGGCAGAGAGCCATTTCACATTACTCTTTGAAGTAGACGGTTTTTTTATTTTAGTGTCTTCCTCTGAAGATGAAACCTAGTCTTCCCTGTTCCTATTGTGGGGTTCTTTTTCTTTGCTGGTTCACTTTTTTTAATGAGGTATTAGTGTGAGTACTCCTAATCATGGGGTGATTCCCTTCACCTCTCCACTCTGACCAGAAAGCCCAAACCAAGAACTCCACTCTCCTGCAAGTGCCCACAGCCAGCAACATCCTTGCCCCAGTGCCTCTACACTCATCTGGTGCTGGTTCTTTCTTCCCAGGGATGTGTCTTCGCAGCACAGCTGGGTCTGGTATTCTCAATCAACCCAGGATCACTCAGTATTCTTGGACTCAAACCCGAATTCCACAAACAGTCCAGGAGGTAAAAGTTTCTGTGTTTCCTGCTGATTTCCAGTCACACCTAGCTTGCCCAAGGAGTCCTCACTTGGTGTTTCTAAAGAATTAGCCCAGAACTTTTTGCACTTCACTTGGGTTAATCCCAGTCTGGGATCTTTCTTTATATCTTGTTGAGTTGTACCAGGAGGACCCTTGTTCTGCCCCAAGTCTTCTTGATTTTTTACCTGTCTATGTTCTCCCTGAGATGAAGATTTGTTATATTTGTAGGGGAAATCTGGAGAACTTGAAATTTACCAACATACTCGGCCATCTTCCCAGAGTCATACCCAATTGTTTTGAAAAGTGTATCAGCAGTTTTAAATATGGATTCGACTCTTTGTCTTCCTTCATTTGAGTTTTAGAGTGTAAGTGGTGAGATGGAAATTTGGTAGGAAAGTGACAATATGATAATGAAAAATAGGAAATAGAATCATGGACTCCATTTGGCCACTAAATAAAGATAAAAAAGTTTAGTTTGTGCCTTTAAAATCCAAATAGCTTTGAAAATCAAACTAAGGAATAAAAAAGGAAAGCTTAAATGATTAAAATATGTGTCAGAAACATAGAGCATTAACTTTTAGAAAGAAGAAAATGGAAATGATGTATTATTATTCTGCTTTTAAGAGCTACATTTGTCAAGGACTCAGGCTAATTTTTCCAAAACTCTTGTGCATATGAGTTATATGCTCTTATTTACTTATATAGTATATTTCATTTTTTAAAATTTTTTATTTAATAGCCTTTTATTTACAGGATATATGCATGGGTAACTTTACAGCATTAACAATTGCCAAACCTCTTGTTCCAATTTTCACCTCTTACCCCCCCACCCCCTCCCCTAGATGGCAGGATGACCAGTAGATGTTAAATATATTAAAATATAAATTAGATACACAATAAGTATACATGACCAAAACGTTATTTTGCTGTACAAAAAGAATCAGACTCTGAAATATTGTACAATTAGCTTGTGAAGGAAATAAAAAATGCAGGTGTGCATAAATATAGGGATTGGGAATTCAATGTAATGGTTTTTAGTCATCTCCCAGAGTTCTTTTTCTGGGCATAGCTGGTTCAGTTCATTACTGCTCCATTGGAAATGATTTGGTTGATCTCGTTGCTGAGGATGGCCTGGTCCATCAAAACTGGTCATCATATAGTATTGTTGTTGAAGTATATAATGATCTCCTGGTCCTGCTCATTTCACTCAGCATCAGTTCGTGTAAGTCTCTCCAGGCCTTTCTGAAATCATCCTGTTGGTCATTTCTTACAGAACAGTAATATTCCATAATTATATAGTATATTTCAAAGAAAATATGAATTTGAAGAGAGAACAAAATAAAATCCCTTTATGGAATTAGTAGCCGTATTTTAGAATGTCCAGGGTGTCATGTGAATTAGAAAAAGGAAAACAACATAAAAGCATTGAATTATTGAAAATTATACTAACCAAATTAGAATTTTGAGGACCAAAGATCTAAAAATCAGGAACAATCTGGTGCTAAATTCTTCTCCATCATCAGCAGAATCAACATTACATATTTTTATAGCATCTACTGTGTGTTTGGCCTATGCTTGATATGAAACCTAGGTAAACATGAATTGATGCAGAGTGAAGTGAGAAGAACCAAGAAAACATCGTACATAGTTACAGTCATATTGTAAAGGCTGAATAACTGAAAGTCTTAATCACTCTGATCTAAACAATGATTCACAACTCCAAAAACTTATGATGAAAAATGCTGTCCAAAGATAAAACTGATGAAGTCTGAGTATAGATTAAAGCATATTTTCCACTGTCTTTTTTGTCTTTTCCACTGGCTTAGCTAGAAATTTTTTTCATACAGTTTAGCTAGAAATATGTTTTGCATGACTTCACATTTATAATGTGTATCATATTGCTTGCCTTCTTAATGGTGGGGGAAGAGCTGGAGGGAAAGAATTTAGAACTCAATAAAAAAGAATATTAAAAACAAATATCATAAAAAATCAGACCCAATTACAATACAGCACTGTTAAAAAGGGTCAAGAAAATTTATTTTTGTGAAAATATTTTGAAAAGCATGCTGTATAATATGAATATGGGCTATTACTATGATAATTTTTAAATGGCAGTTATACTAGTCCTGGACTAGGAGAAAGAAGATATGAACTCTTATACATACTGCCATAATATGTTCTTTGACCATAAGTAAGTCACTGCATTTTCCTAGGTTTAGGTTTATTTATTAATAAATGTAGAATTTGGACTGGTTGATTACTTATAAAATGTAGAATTTGGATTGGTTGAATTTTAAAATGTATGTGTTGTGATTTTCTTGGTGGCAAAGAGAAAACATACTTAGGGATAAAATATAATGACTTTGGAGGAATTCTAAATATTTAATTTAGCTAGGAAACACAACTGCAAAGAATTCATTCTGAATGTTACAAAGAGAGGCATAGAAGTTTATGAGATTTTTTTTTAAAGAGGCTGGTGTTCAGCACCATGGATAGAGTTTATTTTCTAAAATCTTTTTTTTTTTACTTGTCTCAGAAAGAATGTTACTATGAGATCATCTAGTTCATTTGCCCTGAGTTCTCCTTGATGATCCTCAATTTCTAGTCAATATTGTGATTTTAAATAACATCAGTGCCTTGTTTATAATAAGAACTTAGCAAGTTTTTTTTTTCCTTCATATAGACTGAAAATAAATTTGCCTTTTTTCCACCTAAAAAAAATCATAAAAGTTTCACAGTCTTTCTTGGTATTATGATTATATTCTTGACAGCTCCAAAGGGATTCAAATTGTGGCAGTGATCTCTCATAGAAAATATACAATATGATACTATTCTTAAGTAGTATTTAATTTTAAATATGTAATAGCATTAAATAATAAATTTGTTTCCATTTGGATAGATTATATCAGTAATTCTAGATCTATAATGAATTAATTATTCTTTTTTGTCTTGGATTTTAACAGATATTTCTCAATGGTTCTATTAGCTGTCTAACATAGATTCTGAAATAAGTAATCCTGTCCATTGTCCTCTCTCCCCTTGCCTCCCAACCTCTCTGGTAATAAAAAAGAATCAATTTGATTTAGTGTATAAATATTGTAGATTAGGAATCAAGATACCTTAATTGCAGATATACTTGAGTCACAACAAGTTATGTCATCTTAAACAAGTTATTTTGCCTTTGGAGGCCTTAGATACTTCACTGTAAAAAAAAGGGATTGGATTATCAATCAATCCAAAACCATTTTTGAGTACCTGCTATGTGCCAGGCACTGTGCTAAGAATTGGACTACTTGATCTTAAGGTTCCTTCTAACTGTAATATTGTAAAATTATCTAGTATCTATGAAAATTCTGAATAATTCAGACCTAAGAAATTGGTATGTTCTTTTGTAAATTAAAAGTATCTCATGGGTGAGTCTCTATCCATTTTTTCATATCATATATAAAATTTGCAAGTGAATACATTAAAGTTTTAGTGACATTATAAACATTTTTCATATATTTTTAAACATTATGTACACGTCTCCTCACCTTGAATCTTACCCTGGTCTTTCATTGTCACATGGAAGTGGCCTTTCATTGTGTCCTATAAGTAACAATCATTCTGACAATTGCATGCAACTTCTGACAAGTCACAAATCAGGAAGGCTATGAATGCAGATTGGCAGAGAACTGAAATCCTATTCTTCAAAGACTGGTAAGTTGGTCACTAAGTAATGCACTTTTCAGTCACAGTTAACTAAAAAAGAGTATTTACTAAGGTGGAGAGAGATTCCAATCTCCATTGGTGGATGCAATCCCCATCTCTATGAGATATGAGGTTCTAAAACTATCAAACTATCTCCATCAATCGGCACCTAGAATGTGCCAGGAACTGTGCTAAGTAATAGAGAAACAGTTCCAGCAAACTGTTAGGGAGAGTCAACATGAGGATATAAAATTATATACAAAATAAGCACAAGATAATTGGAGTTTGGGGAGGATTCTATTAAGTAACTAGACTTTATTAGGACATGACTTGGACTGGGCTTTGACAGAATTTAGAGATCGGAAGAGGTGGAAGGAAGAAAAAGTGATTTCCAGGCATGGGGAATAGCCGGTGCAAAACCAAAGAAATAGAAAGAGGAATATGATAGATAAGTAGGAAAAGAGCGGGGATGGGAAGGGGCAGAAATGTGAGGTGTAAGGAGACTGGTTTGTTTGCACTACAGCATGTAGGAAAGAGACTAATATATTAAAAAGCTGGAAAAGCATAATGTGCATATGTGCTTACTCCTCAAAGCAAATAATTATTGATTTGTGTGTGTGTTTTTAAAGACAAATATATATACATATATTTTTTATAATCCCCTACTCAAATTCCCTTTTAAAAACTAGGTAATTCTAGAAAGAATATCTGTCAGATGCTAATTAGGGACTTCTCCCCAATGGCCAGCAGATGGCGATAGCACGTAAGGTGCGGACTTGATTTTTTTTTTTTTTTTTTTTTTAACACGCTGATTCCTAATAGCCGGCGGCTCCCATAGAGTGTCAGAACAGGAAGCTGAGGCAGAAGCAGGGAGTATGCTGCAGAGGCCCCTTTGTTATTTTCCCCCTCCAGTGAGCCCGGAATGAATGTGTAAGCTTTTAGCATCTCCTCCGTTCAGAAATCTCAATAGCTGCACTGGAAAGGCGATAATCTTCCTTCCACCCACCTATGGATCCTGGCCTTTCTTGTGCGGAGACTTGCGATTCTCTTTCAGGTAAGCCAGCATCATTAAAAAAAAAATCTTAGTCTGTCTCTAATACCTATTTATATGCATCTTCCTTCTTCATAAGATGGCATTCCTGCATTTTTTTCTTGAGGCAGGAACATTATTGTAGCTGGTCGGCATCACTTTATTAAAAAAAAAAAAGAAAAAAGATATTTATATATATTATTTCATCCTCTCACGGCTGAAATTGGCTCTGAAATTGACATCCTGGCTTTTAATCTTTCACTTGCCTTACAGTTTTAAGAGGCCATCTGTGGCCGTATTTGTTTGCCTTCTGGAAGTAATGCATTAAAAAAAAAAATTGGTAAATTAATTGAGGCAATCTTTCTTACAAATGGAATATCGTCCCTGGAGGTTGTAGAGCAGGAGGGAGGCTGGTGAACATGGCAGTGGGGCTGCTGAAGGCGAGTGATGCACGGACGTGCAGTTTCTCTCCACCATCTTCAAGGCACATAGGGGGACCACACGGGTCAGAGGGCTTAAAAAGAATTTCTAGGCATAAAATTTAAGTGTTGACAGATTGGCTTTGTGTTTTGTATTGTTTGTTTCTTGAAAAATGAGTCATTTTCACCCTGGAAATGGATGAATTCTGTAAGGAATTAAAAAAAAAAAAAAAACTGGGGGATGATACAGCAGAAGCTGTCTCCTAGGGTGGTGGTGAGGATTAAACGAATAGAATTTATTCATGAAACCATCAGGTATCATGGAAGTGCTCCGTCCTTTCTGTGGTTCTAAGTGGCTTGTGGGGTTAGGGCTCGGTCCATTTAAGACGTTGAGATTGAACAAGGTGCATCACATTTTGACATTCTTTTTTGGTCACGTGATATTAGCTATGCTAAAGAGCAGAATGACTCAGTAGGTGGCGATTGCATACAACGCCCTGACTTCTCTTCATCTTTTTTTTTTTTTTTTTTTTTTGCTTTGGAAAATATGTTTTCTAGCTACCAAAAAAGATGAGGAAAAAACAATATAGAAATGCTGTTATTTCAAAGCCACGACCAAGGATTGCAGTATATAAAAGGTAGATGTGAAAAATATTTTATATTTTTTAATTAGGTTTCTAAAGATGCCTCACTGCCTTGTAAAGGCAAAAGCAGATGGGGGAGGGGTGATAGAAGAGAATTAGAACATTTCTCATTAAGGTATCCCCTCTCTACTTAATGTGTCAGTGATTACCAGATCTTTGAGGGAATAAATGACTTTTATAATGTAATACTAGGCCCACTCATAAAAAGATTATTTTTAACATTAAAAATATTTTATGCAGGTGTGACAGTGCATAGCATCATAGAATTTTGAAAGTGCAGAGAGACATTTGAAATCATTTAGTTTCACATCTTCATTTTACAAATGAGAAATCTATACCTAAAGAGAAAAGTGACCTGTCCCTGTCTACTTTAGTGGCAGGGCCAAATATGAAATCTTGCTTACTTTTCATTCAGTTACATTCAACAAACATTTATTAAGTGCAAGATAGAAACTTATTTTACCTCTCACATGTGCCTGCTTGTATGGAGATATGTGCCTAGAGGTTAATGTTAATTTTGTTTTATTTAGCATGTGTTCCTTCATATATATATATGTATATAGTGAATTCCTATTGAACTCTTTGTCAGTGGCTCTAAGAATACAGGTTTGCGTCTTGGCCATGCCACTTACCAATTGTGTCATTTTGGACAAATCAAGTAAATTCTGTGAGTGTTACTTCATTTTTAAATTGGGCATATTTACATTAAGTATTTCATAGGCTTTGAAAGGATAAAATGAGATATTGGGTATATAAGGCGGATGATGTCTATGTAGATTAGATATATCTTCACACTGGTTATCTAAATGCAACTTGTGGGAAGGAATGAATGTGTATCTGGGATCTTGCTCATCCCTCTTTAAAGGAAACTTTGTTTTCTTGCCTAGAAGGGGAACAGGAAGAGAAGGCCATGAGGCTGTTATATTCTAAGAGAAAAGGTTGCCAGATCAGAATTAGACCTATCTGCTTCCCTAAATTTTATCTCCTAAATGAATGATTTTTCCTTAAATTCAATCTACTTAAGCTTCTGTCTCTGAAGGTTTAACCCCTTTGCTATTGAATGCTATTTATATAAAAGACTATGACAAAATGAATAGTGAGCAGTCGTTTAGCCAAGAAAAAAGATGGCAAATAGAAATAAAAGAACTTATACATGTTAAAATGTATACAAATACATGTATATGAAAATACAAAAAGATCCCCACTGGGATCAAGATATCTTAGTTCAGTCAAAAGAGAAGTGATCAATAACAATTTCCAAGGAGAAATTCTCCAAAGTCTTTAGAGAGGAAAGTTGGAAATCAGAACTATTTTAGGAGCTGGCTTTCACTTACATGTCTGTCTTCCAAAATCTGTTTTTTCTTTCTCCCAATCTCTCCCTAAAGAGAGTACTATATGTACTCTCTCAAAGCAAGAAGGAAGAAAAAATGGTTCCTCTCTCAAGCTCTCATGCCAACTCTTCCTCTTAGGCAGGGAGACAGCATTGAGTCATCTCATTCTTTCTACCAATGAGGAGAATCATATGTGAATTTTCCAGTATTGAACCTCAGATACTATATGAAGTATTTCATAGCCACAAAGCATCAAAAAATGAAAATTGTCATTATTTATAGTATCAATAAAATGGATGTTAATATGGTGATTATAATCACTGCAATCATGTTGCCATGATTGTATATATGATTGTTTCTGGACCTGTGATTTAATAATTAATGGGAACTCCTGGTGAGGAGGCGAGGCAAATCAGCATCTTCACTGCAATTTAGAGTCTCATAGAGTTGCTTCTGATGTGGAGGAGAGTCAGTTGGCTTAGGTTTCAGGAACCCCTTTCCAGAACTAAATATGATCTTAAAAGAAAGCTTAGGTGACATATCCATGATCACATAGCTTGTAAGTGCTATAGACAATATCTAGCCGAGGTCTTTCTCGATTCCCAAGTATTACACCATAAAACTATTATGAAATCACTAAGGTTTCCAAGAACACAGAAATCATTAACTATGAAGATAATCACACTAACTATGGGATACATGACTCCCTGGGTCTTCATTTGCCCTTATTAGAAGAAGTTAATGCATCCTTCTGAGACTCTAATTTATGTGTGAAACCTGGATGGACAGATCCTTGATCACAAGCTCATAATTCATAACAGACAATAAGAACAATGAGAATAAGCATCTCTATATCTCTTTTCAACTGACCATTCTAATAAAAACACCTCATGCTCTAGAATTACCCTTTTTATTGCTTCTGAGGCATATCTTCCTGTTTTGTTTTTAATGGTATGCCTGCTCTTGTGTTTAAAGGGATTAAGATTCATTTCTTAGCAGAGAAAGCAAAAAGTAGAAAACCTAGCAGATAGAAGCCTAGTCATAGAGAACCCCAAAAGATCTGTATTCAAAATCTTAGCTTTTTATATCATGAACTTTTAGTGACTCAAGAAACTCTGTGACTATAAATTAGAGATGAGTCGCCATTCTGCAGTGGGAAAGGGTGTTTCCACACTGAGAGTTTCTGATACTGATAAAAATATAGGTCTAAATCAAAATTAAACAAATTGACAAAATCAAAACAAAATTTAATCATTTATAAGATAAAATATCTCTTCTAGTCATACCAATTTGTTCCTTAGAAAAAACAAATAGATTATATAATGCCATCTTCCAAGAAACCTAAATGAATTTCTATCATATACAGCTAGTAAATATACTTGAACCCAGATTATAGCTTGTCATATTACTTTTGAATTTATAAAATTATGTTTTCATGTGATATTTTCATATATATTCTTACAAGCATTAATTTCCTATTTAAAGTGGTCTTAGAAAAAAGATATCATTTGAAATCTACAATGAATTAAATCAGCATATTTCTGTTGCATATAATACTTAGTTTCTTGATTGTTTAAGCAGTGATTGGCCCAAGTGTGATTTAATTATTCAAGACTTTTGCTTCTTTCCCATATCCTCATTAGCACTTTTACCATTGGTTATGTAGAAAAAAGAAAGAAAAGAAAATCCCCTCAAAAGTTTTCTCTCTTTTTTTGCAATAATTTTTGTGATTTTTCCCAAGAATCATTCTCCACTGTCTTTTACAATTAACTTTTCTAGACTGTCAAAAGCTCTTCATTTACCCTATGAATGAATTCATTCATTGGTATCTTTACCAATTCTAGGTATATTTAATTGAATTAAATTCAATTTCCTTAACTTAGGAATTATTTTACTCAGTTTTGGAATACTACCCTGGAGCTAAGTTGCACTTAAGTATGTAAGTATGTAAAAATTCACATAAACTCACTATATTTCACCAAACTCATAACACTTCACTTGCTATCCAGTTTTCTATAAGGACACTCAGATCCATTCAACATAGACATTTTGCCAAAATTATCTTTCCCCTTTTTTTATTTTTCTCTATTCATTTTCTTATTCTCAGAATAATATCAAGTGATTACTACCATTATTTTTAGAAATGGAGGGCTTTATTTTTTACTTAATAAATTTCTACTTATGTTTCCTTTTTACATGCATTATAAATTTCTATTTATAAATTCTCTGACTGCATAGTCACATAGTCTTAATTTGTATTTCTCTGATTAATAGTGATTTAGAGCAACTTTTCACATGACTAGAAATGGTTTTAATTTCTTCATCTGAAAATTCTGTTCATATCCTTTGACCATTTATCAATTGGAGAATGCCTTAAATTCTTATAAATTTGAGTCAATTCTCTATTTATTTTAGAAATGAGGTCTTTATCAGAACCTTTTAATGTAAAAATATTTTCTCAGTTTGTTGCTTCCCTTTTTCTTCATTTATTGAGAAAAGCATATGGTTTTAAAAGACTCTTTTTAAAAACATGATTAATTATTTTGATCATTTTCCTAAAGATGGATTTTCTGTACATCCCTAGTAGAAATGCAACTTGGTCACAATGAATCATTCTATAGATATGTTCAATGTATTTTATTTAAAATTTATTAATTGACATATATTGATTATATTGGTATACAGTTCTTTTGTTCTTAATCCTTTCCATGTCTGGGTTTCACAACAATATTTTTCTCCTAAAATGAATGTGACAGAGTGCTCTTTTTCAATTACTAAGAATAATAATTTCTTATTAAAATTATTTTTAATAATTTTTTTTTTTTTTTTTTTTTTTTGCTGAGGCAATTAGGGTTAAATGGCTTGCCTAGAGTCACACATCTGGGAAGTGTTAAGAGTCTGAGGCCTTATTTGAATTCAGATCCTCCTGACTATAGGGCTAGTGCTCTATCCTCTGTATCATCTAGCTGACCCTAGTGCTAAATGTTTTTTTTAAAAGTTTGATGAAATTCTCCTGTTAATCCACCAGGATCAGAAATATTCCCAACGCTACCCATTTCCTTTTTAGCTAATTGTCTTTCCCCAAATGAGTTTGGATTATCCATCACTTTTATTTGGTTTTCTGTTAATTTGACATTTTATATTTTTGAATATAAAGATATTTTAAGTAATCCGTTTTATTAGTATATACCTGTATTTAATAGGTTCTGATCATTTTTTTTAATGTCTTAAGGATTTTTTGTGGTTTCACTTGGTTCATTTGCTATTTTGTTGATTTGATTTTCTACTCTTTTCTTTTTGGTCAAGCTGAGTAAAGTTTTATCACATTTTTAAAAGAACCATTTTTTAGTTTTATTGATAATTTTAAAGTCTTTTACACTGACTGCGTATTCCTCTACTTTTGTGCATATTTCAGGTTTATTTGTTGGCTTTCTAATTCTCTTAAATATATATATATTCCATTCCATTCAACACTGTTCTATTGTGTTAATTTGTGTTTTAGGGATATAATTTGTCCCCGAAGAATTTCTTTTAGTTTTATCAAAGAAATTTTGTCATATTGTTTTATCATTAGAATTTTCTTTTGCAAAATTACTGTTTCTATGATTTATTCTTTTACCCATTTATTACATAGGATTTCATTGCTAATTTTATATTTGGATCTGTGTCATTAAATAGACATGTTACTATTCCATGTATTTGCAATATATCTGTGCCCTTAAAATGATCTCTTTTTTTGGGTAAAATTTCACTGGTTCTGAGAATACACATATTCTTTAGCAGTTCTACTTAGAAGACATAAGATTTGAATTCTACTTTCTCTAAAAATTGTTTATTCTATAATTTTCCATTTGTTCATCTTTCCATTTATCCAGCATTGAGAGGCATATTAAATGCTACTATGTGGCTAATGTAATCCTATTGTTTATGATTTCTTATCATTCAAATAATTTTCTCTTTATGAACGTAGATGCTAAAATATGTGGATCACATATATTGTTATTGATTTGTTATTTATGGTTCCTTTCAGCACATTATTGCTTACTCCTTTATTTTTTTATTTAAGATTTATTTTATTTGAAAAACAGAAAAGAAATACAAAATAAAATAAAGTAAAACAAAAGAGAACACTGTGATGTGCCCAGCAGAACACCAGGGAGAATTCAAAATATATAATAACAAATTACCAGATCAAGAAAGTATATATATATATATATATATATATATGTATACATTAGTAGAAGAAATTATATTGATGAATGTCCATTGTTTTTCTTTACATTCTTGTAAATTATTCTTTGAATAAGATGCTGTGCATCTTATTTATTTTATTCTTTTTCCTCCTTTCATTCCCCCCCCACTACTCCCAAGCAAGCTACACTTAAAAAAAGATATATTTATGTATACATATATAGATATATACATACATAGACACACTCATACCCACATACACCCCACATACACACATGTCTTTCCTATCTCTACTGTCTCTTTATTAAATTCTGTTCCATAATTTGCCTTGCTTAAGGTTAAGTTCCATAACTTAACCTCCTCTCACCCAAGGATACTTCCCTTGTCTTACTCCCTCACCCTTTGCTTCCCCATCCACTCAGTGCTCTATTCATGGCACCACTTAGCCATACTCCCCTCTAGATTTTTAGATGGTGTTGATCCCTTCATAGTATATATATGGTGTTACCTGTTGAACCCATTCCCAATGTAAGTAGATTTTCAGAACTAAGCCCTCTACTCCCCCAATGTCTGTGTCTATCCTTCCTTTGCATATCATTTGTCTAACCTGATTACTGTTTTCACTTTAACTCTGTCAATTTTTCTTTTGAACTACCATGTTGTTGATGTGACTCTTAAACATACAGTATACATTTTTATATGTTAAAAAAAACCATAAACAATTTGTTCATGTTTAAACAATTTGTCCATATTAAGTTCCTTGAAATTTACTCTTATAAGTTAAATTTTCTATTAAGTTTGGGTTTGGTTGATAGAAAGTCTCGAAAATCTCCAAGTTCATTGAATGTCCTTTTTTTTTGTCAAACAAAATTATAGACAATTCTATATAATGTTTTATATATATAATGTTTTTGCCCATAAGCCTAGTTCTTGTGATTGTTGGTAGATATGATTCCAGGACCTGTGGTCTTTTATTGTAGCTGCTGATAAGTCTTATACAATTCTAATTGTAGCTCCAGTATATTTGAATTGTTTTTCTTGTTTCTTGCATAAAGTTCTCTTTCATATGAGGCAATAATATTCCTATGTGTTTTCCACAAAGAATCCTCTTTGAGATGGTAATTGCTGGATTTTTTTTTTATTTCTACTTTCACCTCATGTTCTATCACTCCATGTCAATTTTCTTGGATCGTTTCCTGCATTATTGTGTCAAGGTTCCCTTTTTGGTCACAACTTTCTGGCAGTCCAATTATTCTTATGTTTTCTCTTGTTCTGTTCTCCAGATCTATTATTTTCTTATAAGATGTTTCACATTCTGTTTTATTTTCTCATTCTTTATAATCTGTTTTGTTATTTCTTAGTCTTTCACAGCTTCACTGTCTTACTTTTGCCCAATTCTCATTTTCAAAGAATTATTTCCATCTTTGAGGCCCCATATTTCCTTTTCTATTAGGTTAACTTTTTTAAAATAAGCTTCTTGTTTTTCTTAGATTTTATTTATTTGTTAGTTTTTTCTCAATATCTCTCATTTGATTTTTAAATTATTTTTTGAGTTCTTTTCTTTTTTGAGTTCTATAAATTCTCTCTGGGAAGGGAGCCATTTTCACGTTACCCTTTGGGGTAGAAGGTTTTTTTTTTTTTTTTTACTAAAATGTTCTCCTCTGAAGATGAATTTGCCTTCCCTGTTCCCATAATATGTTGCAAGGGTGGGATTCTTTCTTCTTTGCCAATTTTTTTTTTTAAATAAGAAAGAGATGTGTGAGTGTAAGGCGTGTAGTGTAAAGTAGGGGGATGGTTCCTCAAGTTTCCCTTCAACTCTCCACTCTGACCAAGAACCCAAAACCAAGAGTTCCACCTTTCTGCAAGTGCCCACAGCCAGTAGTATCCCTGCCTCACTGCCTTGCACTCACTGGGTACTGGTTCCTTCTCATCCAGGGTTACTTCTCAGCAACACAGCTGGGGCTGGTGCTCTTAATCAGTCAACGTTCACTCAGTCTTCACTAACTCAAACCCCAACTCAACAAACAGTCTGGGAGGTCAAAGTCTCTGTGGTTCCTGCTGAGGCTCCAGCCACTCCCAGCTAGCCCAGAGGGATCCCCCCTTATTGTTTCTGTGGAGCTAACCTGGAAGTATTTGCACTTCAGACAGATTAATCCCCAGCCCAGTGTCTTTTTTCAGATCTTCTTGGGTTATATCTGGAAGACCCCAGTTCTACTCCAAGTCTTTTTGATTTTTGATAAGTCTATGTTCTCTCTGAGATGGAAATTTGTTCTATATGTGGGGGAAATCTGAAGCGCTTGAAGTTTACCAATCTACTCTGCTATCTTCCCAGAATCCTGGGCCTTTATATTTTTTAAGGTTAATTTTTTTGTTTTGTTTTGATAGTATAATTGTTAGCTCCTGCTTTTCTGGATTCAACTGATGAATAGTAAATTTTGTTCTATTCCCTCATTTTTGTATTGTGTATATTTTTGGTTTTAGTTGTATTTTTTTAGGCAATAGATTGGGGGGTTTGTTTCTTATATGACTGGTCATTTTTCACATTTTGTTGGATTGTTTAATCTATATAACACTTAAAGACATATATGTAGATGTGTACAATAAATAAATGTATAAGCATATACATATAGATATATGTATTTCCTCCATTTGTCTTTAATAATTTTTCTGGATTATGATCTTTTTCCTTTTCTATAAAGACAGTACTTTGTCTTCCGTTCTCTAAAAATCTGATGAAATTCTCCTGTGAATTGATCAGGATAAGAAGTTTCTACCATCATCCATTTCCTTTCTAGTTAATTTTCCCCCTGAGTACAGAATATCCAAGATCTTTATTTAGCCTTCTGTTAATTTGGCTATTTTATATGTTTGAAATATAATTATATATTATGTTTATATAATGTATTCATATTTCATATATTTGCTTCTGAGTGTTTAGGAAAACTAGCACCTGATTTGAGGGCTTGCAGAGCTCTTTTTAGAGCTGTTTACCTAGCCCTGATCTCTACCTGATTCACCCAACTCTTGCCTAAAGCTCCAAGAAACTGTGGCTTAGTCAATGGCTATAACCAGGTAAATCATCTTTAGAGATGGGCTAAATCAGATAAGTGAGAGGCTTTAAATAGTTGGTGTTTCCTTCATACTTATTATTCCTTATTTAGTCTCTTAACTCTTCATGGAAATTAAATTTTTATGGTACTCATTTTGATTTCCCTTTTTAAATAGTGTCTATATTATTGCTGTGTAGATCTTGCCTCCCACCCCCAGCCTGTTGCACCTGACTCTTAAAAATATCAATTTTACTTGAACATGAAAGAGAGGATATTTCCCTATGGTAGAAAGTCTCCTATGTCCCTGATTGTGTAATTTTCAATAAATTATTACTCTGCTTATCTGCCTTGAAATTTTCTCCCTACGTGTATTCTTTCTTACCCTTCTGGAAGTCAATTCCCCCAGGAACTATAATTCTCTTTGGCCTAAGACAAGGACAAGGTAGTCTTTTCATGGAAGTATATCACTCTCTTAGCGGTAGTAATCTCTAAGCACCAAATCCTAACAAAGTATACTTATCATAAGATTTATGTCGTCAGTATAATCTCTTCCCCCATGGGGATCTCTTTAGTGAGACTCCCTCCCATCACTAAATTGAGATGTTCTGTTTTCTTTCTTCCTGTTTCATTTCCATTATTTGCTACCTCCTCCTTTGTCCTATAGGGCTTCTTCCTCCTGAGAGACTATGAGAGTTATTTTCCCATTACATTTTTTCATTGACTTGATTAAAATATTTCATACATACCCCTTTATCTTCTTTCTTCCCTATCCCTTTTTATGGGCCTTTCTATTCTGTAGTTTCATCTATCAAAATACATTGATTCACTTAAAAACTAGCATATTTATTGTTCCACCATCATCAGTTCTTCAACATAAATTCCACTTGCACCCTTGTCTTTGGGTGCTTTTAGAAAGAATCCTCTTAATGATCCTTCTGATTTTATTCTGTTTTTGTTTAACTTTTTCATATTATAGAGTTTCCCATCCTCTTTTTTTTTGGATTAACATATTTTGCTACTTGTCTCTTCCTTGGTTACTTTATTTGTTTATTTTTGCTCTCTGGCATGCTCTCAAAGCAAATAATCTGTTCATTTAATTCTGATTTTCTTCTTCCTTTTTTAGTGATGATTAGACTCTGTTTTTCAGGGTCTGTCACCTTTAGTTTCATCTTGAGCTACTTTGCATAATTTCTTCCTTTTTTTGGTGGGTATAGGATAGTCATATCATTTGGCTTTCCTTGAATGTCTTTCTCTTGGAATATGTTGCTAGCTATTGGAAATGCAAAATTTAGCCACCATGTATCTTAGAGTTTGTGACATGGGACCTTTTTTTTTTCTTCATGGAAATGATCTGTGGATTCTTTTAATCAGATTTTGATTTTGGTGTTCAGAAGTTCTGGATAGTTTTCTTGTATTTTTTTTTTGTTTTTTTTTTTTTTTTTCGTCTTTAATTTTTTCATTATGGTATTTAGGTTTTTTAACTTGTGTTCTTCTGGAAGACCTTTAATCCTTAATCTGCCTATGCATCCTATCTTCAAAATCAGTATATTTGTCTTCATAAGGATAATATATCAGGGTGTGACTAGTTTATATTCTTAGACTCTTATGTGAAAAAGGAAGATTTTAAAGTACCATATTTCATCTTTAATAAGATTTTAAAGTTGGATAATGAAATCTAGAACCAAGAGTTTATGATTAAAATCTACATCATTAAAAGTAAAAATGGTTCTTATATTTCTGTAGTTTTCATTCATTAATATTGCCCTCTTTATCTAATTGTCAATTCTGCCTTATACTGTGGAAATACAGAATTAGGATGATGGCAGTTCAATAGGGCACAAGTAAGCAGTATTAGATATTTCAGGGATATTTGTATTAAATCCCTGAGTCAAAACTTTTATTTTTACAATTATAAATTTACTAATAAAATAATTAAGAAAACATTTTTCCAATTCCTCCATTTTAAACTCTATGATTGTTGGTTTTTTTTTCAATTTGTTCATCATAAAATCGAAAAAAATAGTTTCTAAATCAAGGATCACCATAATTATTTTCTCAAGTTTCATAAAACATCAAGATTTGTTTTAATCATCATTTAACTTTTACTTTTCATCTTTGCCTGGTTAAAAAAAAAGGAACACAAAAGTGTTGTCCTTTCCATTCCTTGTCCATTCCAAGGAATAAAGACCAATGTGAAATGTGATTTTTTTCCCTTTGGACTTAGGCTAATTTTTGCAATAAGTTTTCATTTTTTTTTCATTTTTTCATAAGCTTGAATAAAAAGATTTTACTCTATCCTTCTTTTGCTCCCGGCCAGGAATGGCTTTGTGGTGGTAAAACAGTAGTTATATGAGCACAATAGGCAACTGCCAATTAATATGATTAGGTGTGGAGAATACACAAAACTACTATATAAGTACTTTATATCCATAAGTTCTGGATGCCCAGGTAATACTAGTTCTGGCTCTCACCTAGATTCCTCCACTCTACATTCCTCCATTTTCTAAAGGATACTAAGGCTTTAATTACCTTATTACAGAGATTACTTCATGTTTAGCCTAAAAGCAATGCAATATTCTTCAGGCCCAGATGCTCTCTTTGCTAATTTATGAAGTTTGCCTGACAATCCTGCCTAATGCAATCCTGATAATTCAGAACACCCAATAAGAAAAATTCCTTACTTTCAGTTCATGTTTTGGCTCACTGCCCTTATTTAACTTGGGTATATTTCCAGTAAACTCGAGGGTTTTTTGTTTGTTTTTTGAGATAAAATTAGGCTACTGGAAGCTCTGAAGTAAAAGAAGCAAGCCAACTATATTACAGTTACCTCACAAACATGGAGAGGGCAAGTTTGCAAACTAATATACCTTTTATAATCTTCTTTCAAGCAATAAAGGCAACCTGAGTCTGAATCCCCTGTTGTGAGATTCCTGCAGAGAGCCAACAGCCCACCTTCTCTGGCATAACTTAGCTTCCCCTTAGTTTCTCCTTTGAACTGCCCCAGAGTCACCAATACTGCTCAGCCCATCCTAAGCCCTAGGAAAGACTAGAAATACTTTCTTCCTCATTGCCATTGCTGATGCTGATGCTCTCACTTAGTCTCTGCTCCTTTTTCTCTCTGTTCCCATGAAGACTATGTACATGTCTTTTTAAAAAAATTAACTGGTATGAGAAAACCATTATTATGATAATCCAGAATTAACAAGAATTTATTGTGTGCTTACTATTTGCATGGCACCAATCTATCTCAGGGCTAAAAGGGGATAGTTATCCCTCTGAACTACAAATCCAAGGACATCAGTCAGTTTTCAAAATCTTGTTACATCTGAAAAACATATCATTTCTTTGTGCTGAAGAGCTTCTTTAAAAAGAAAACCTCTGCCTAAGAGAGATAACATGTCAATCGATTGCCAGGAATTAACACTTTGAAATATGTTCACTTGTCTTATTTATTAAGACACAGTAAGAGACACAAAACAGTTAAGTTTTAATGAAATTGTGTGATAGGGAATATTCAGAGTATTGCATGACACTGAATGTTTGTTCATCATTTCCAGATCTGGTTGCATTTTTCTCACATAGAGGCTGCTAGATGGTCTAGTGGATAGAATACTGAACTTGGAGTCAGGAAGACTTGAGCTAAAATGTGATTAAGAACTTTCCTATGTATGTGATGCTGAACAAGTCAATTAAACTCTCTGTGCCTCAGTTTTCTCATCTCATCTCACTTTTCTCATCTATTATGAGAATAATAATAGTACCTATGTCCCAGGGTTGTTGTGAGAATTACAGGAGATTATAATAATATAAGTGAGCACATAGTAGGTGCTATATAAATGTTCTCCCCTTCCAGTTCACTTCTCATACCCCTTGACACATTGGCTATGAATAGGGAGTTGAAATACTCTGTTCAGGAACATTTCCAGACTTCCCCTCTGCCATCAGCTCTCACTCAGCAATTTCTCCTCCTTTGAGGTTTGCACTATGCAAATTTATTAACCACTTTAACTCCTGGTGACTGTTACCTGTTGGCCTCCAGGACAGTAGATTATAGATTACAGGAAAGCAGTTTTTATTTCTTTTAGTTCTTCATAAACTGATATTTTCTTGCATCATTCTCCATCCTTTCTCAAGAAATTAAGAGACTTCTTGCCCTTATTTTAAGGGACTTCAAAATACATTCTGATTCCCTGGAACATCCTAACCTAAATTCCTCAATCTGTTTAACTTGTATTTCTTTTTCTGTGCCATCTCAGGTATAGGCAAGAATGATCATGCCTTTGATCTCACCATTACCCACAACTATCTACTTTCATGATCAAGAACTGTAAAATTCCTTTACCATATCCTATACTATTCTGTGCTTCTCTCTGCCTAAACTTATTCTTCATCCTCACTGTAGCTGCTAAACCCTCCACCATTCAGTACTTTCCAGGCCATCATTCCTACTCTGATTTCACTTTTTTCCCTTCCCAAAATTATCTATTGTTGTTGTTGTTAACCAGTTCAGTCTGTGCTGTCTTCTACTCTTGCATCTCTTGCTTCCATCTCCTCCTGTTTTGCCAAACCTTAATTTTGATTACTCCACCAACTGCCTCCTGAACATAATTGAAGAAAGTCATGCAATTTTAATTGTTGGGACTACTCTATATTCATTTTTACAATATCAACTTCACATACCACACAATTTCTCTTGTATCTATACCCTCTCTCTCTTCACATACCTAATTTGGTTCTTTATCCCTTCTTAGCTGGACTATTATTGTAGTCAGTTTATTTGTACCTTCTACCGCATGCATGTCTATATGGCATACTACTCCAATCCATCCCCCATACAGCTAGCAAAGTGATTTTCCTAATACACAAAGTCTGATTATGTCATTCTTATACTCAAAAAATTTCTGTGGCTCCATATTACTTCTAGGATCAAATATAAATCCCACTATCTACCTGGTTATCAGCTTCAGAGTTGTTAGGATCAAATTTACTTACTGTTAATCATTATGTTTATATTCATTTTGAGTATATTATTAAACAAGAGTTTTCCTAATTTTTTGCTTATCTTCTTATTAGTTAACATTTCCCCATTAATTCCCTTCTTTTACTTCCTTCCTCTTGCATTTGTACCTGGAATAAACATATTTCTGAGACCCAGCTATTAAGTATGACCATTTTTTACATGTAAACTATAGTTGTCATTGTCTTTACATGTAATACTTTCACTACTTTTGTTTTCTGCCCAGAATAGAACCAATTCTATTCATAGAAAGGGGTTCCATTCAGAGGTCTAATTAATGAACCTATCTGATCAAAACTTATGATTAAATTTATTCAAAAATGCTTAATAAGTACCTACTATGTTCATGGCAATATATACTAAGTGCTAAAGACACAATGGTTTAAAAAAAGGACAATGTCTACACTTAGAAAGATTAAAGAATTTTAAAAAATATTCTGAAAAGCATGTATTAAGAAACATATTATACACTATAACATATATCCCTTGTTTAATCTTCTATATCTTGTCATTTTTTTAAAACTTGAGATGAATATTCTTTAAGTGAATTATGGGTTTGTTTTGCTCTATTGTTTGAATCCTACCTTTGTTTCCTTTATATCAAAGCTTCTTAAACTGTAGGTGCAACACCATATGGCATCAAGTAATTGAATATAGAGGTCCCTAAATTATGATTTAATATCAATAAATGTTTGATTTGTACATATATCTTTTGTATACCTACGTACTTGGGGCTGTATAAAAATTTATCAGGCAAAAAGGAATCTCAAGTGGAAAAAGTTTAAGAAGTCCTGCTCTACATCATGGTTGAACCTTCCCCTTTAATACCCTTTAATAGAGAAAAATAATTAAGCAAAAACAGTTGATACATGATCAAGCATAACAATGTCAATAACTTTTGGTTCCTGTAGCTTCCCAAATCTCTGCTAAAAATGTTTCATTATCAGTAGTTTAGGATTATTAGTGCTTTTTCAGCTACTCAGAGTTTGGCCTTCTTTTAGTAATCTTTTCCTTTATGTACAGACACATTTATGTATGAACAAACTGAGGCTCAGAGACTTGAAAAAAACTTGCAACAGAATCAGGCAGCTAGTAAGTAGCAAAACTTGAACTTCAATTTATATTCTCTCAAAAACATAACCTGTACAGTTCCTGCTATACCAATTGTCTCAGTTTTGTATATATAATATAAATACTTTAGAATAGTTGAACATGGCAATTAACCTTACCTAATCATAAGAGTTTTTTCTTCCTTTCTCTTTTTTGAAAATCAGCTAAATCCTCCCATTGTTTGAGACTTTGGCCATTTAGAAAAGGACCAGCTATAGGCTGGAGGCTAAGTATTAGAATCAAATCTACTGCCGATTTCCCAAGAGCAATTAAGAGGATACTCTGCATGGATACCCAAGTTGCTTCTCAGAAAAAAAAAAAAGTCCCTTATCTCAACCCTAATTGTATTGCTTTCATTTTTTAACATAATACATATTGCTTTACAACAGAATGTATTTCTTTATCCTATTGTATCTTTATAGTATAATAAATTCTTTTTCCCTGTGCCCCACGTTGAAAGCATAAAATTGACTTGTACTTTATTCAGATAATTTTCAACTTTGGATATACAATTTTCCATGACACATGCACAATCCTAAGGATATAATAATCCATTTGAATAGAGTAGCAAACAATTTTACCATGTTGTGTCCCATTTAATATTTGCTGTTACTTTAAGAAGTGCTTTTTGGAATGAACCATTTTACACACATCCTCTTTTTTTTATTTAGGTGATTCAGTCTCCCAAAATGCCCACCGCAATTCCACCTGCTTTGAGTTTAATTGTTCACTCAGTATTTAGGCTTGTGAAAGTGTTAATATATGAAGGGCATGAATCAGACTTGTAGAAGAGAAAGGTTTTATAATGCTAACTGAATTCCTTTAAAAATTTTTTGGAATACTGACACATACAGAGCTCAAAGGACTTTAAATACTCTAGGTACTTTGCAGAGATCATATCATAATTAAATTAACTCTGGGATTTCAGAAACTGCTAGGAATACTGTTTATCAGTATTTCTAAAGCAATTTGAAAGCTTTTGTTTTTAAGTATAAGAAAAATGGTCTTTCTGCCAGAAAGGATAATTAACAGATATGAAGTTAATTTGGAAAAGTTAATTCATCATTCTATAACTTATTTCTGCATCTATAATAATTTTCCTAAAAATAAATACGAATTTTTCCTTACCTTGATTTGAATGGGGGCAGCTAGGTGACACTTCTAGCTGTGTGACCATGGATAAGTCACTTAACCCTGTTTGCCTCAGTTTCTTTATCTACAAAATGAGCTGGAAAAGAAATAGTATACCACTCCAGTATCTCTGCCAAGAAAATACCAAATGGAGTCACAAAAAGTCAGACATAACTGAAAAACAACTGAACAATGATTTCCTCTATTTTAACTGTCTATTCTTTCAAAAAGTTTATCAACTCTCATCACCATAAGTTTAATGATCATTTCAAATAACTCCCATGTATACAGGTGTATATCTATCTATCTATTTCCAGCCATAGATATATATGTATATACATATGTGTATATACATATATATATATAGAAGAACTCACATAGGATAAGTGTTCATTGATGCTGAGTGAAATGAGCAGGACCAGGAGATCATTATATACTTCAACAACAATACTAGATGATGACCAGTTCTGGTGGATCAGGCCATCCTCAGCAACGAGATCAACCAAATCATTTCTAATGGAGCAGTAATGAACTGAACTAGCTATGCCCAGAAAAACAACTCTGGGAGATGACTAAAAACCATTACATTAAATTCCCAATCCCTATATTTATGCACACATGCATTTTTGATTTCCTTCACAAGCTAATTGTACAATAATTCAGAGTCTGATTCTTTTTGTACAGCAAAATAATGTTTTGGTCATGTATACTTATTGTGTATCTAAGTTATATTTTAATATATTTAACATCTACTGGTCATCCTGCCATCTAGGGGAGGGGGTGGGGGGGTAAGAGGTGAAAAATTGGAACAAGAGGTTTGGCAATTGTTAATGCTGTAAAGTTACCCATGTATATATCCTGTAAATAAAAGGCTATTAAATTAAAAAAAAAAAAAAGGATAAGTGTTCATAAATCTTCCCAGTCACCCACACTCACAACCTGTGTAATTCTCTCTTACCCCTCCCATATCCCGTCTATTACCATGAGCTGTACACCTCTTGGATAGACTGCCTTCTTTCTTCTGACACCATCACCACCCTGGTATTATTCCCATCACCTGAAATACATCAGTAGCCTGATGGTTAGTCTCTTTTCTTCTCACTCCAATTCATCTTCCACCCAGCTTTCAAATGGGTCTTCTAAAAATGTGTATTTGAACATATCACCATTGTATTCAAAAGTTTCCCGTGGCTCTTATTATCTTCATTATAAAATATGGAATCTTCTATTTGGCCTTCAAAGTTCTTTATAACCTAGCCCCTTCCTATCTTTCCAGTCCTCTTATACCTTAACCCTTCTACTGCAATCCAGTGATACAATTCTCTTGCTTTTCCTTGCATTTGCCATTACATTTCCCAACCCCTGGAATTTTGCATTGGCCATTCTCTATGCTTGGAATATTTTCTCTTTTTTGTGCCTCATGAATTCCTGGCTTCCTTTAAGTTTCAGCTCAGCTCCCATCTTTGGTTAAAAAAAAACCCTGTCCCAGTCCTCCTTAATCTTCCACAGTACAAAATTGACAAGACTTTTGCTGGGAAAAAAAAAGTGTGCATCTAGTTGATATATTGAGATAGCTAGGGGGCACACAGGGGTAGTCTGGAGTCAGGAAAACTTGAGTTCAAATTCAGCTTCAGACATTTACTAGTTGTGAGAGCTTGGGTAATTCACTTTACCTCTGCCTGCCTCAATTTCCACAATTGTAAAATAAGGATAATAGCATCTACCTCCCATTTAAGGATTAAATAATAAAATATTTGTGAAGCATTTAACATAGTGCTTGGCATTTACTAAGCACTTAATAAAACTACATTTTCTTCCTTCTTTTCTTTCTTTCTCCCTTCATTCCTTCCTTCTTGTCCTATGCTCAAGAGTGTAGGTACAATGTACTGTCATCAATGAGTTTCAGTCTGTAAAAAATGAGAGAACCTAACAAAGTTCTATGGAAAGTTTGAGGAAATGTTTATTTTTACCTTAAGTATGAGTCTGGGGAAGCTTTCTGAGGGTAAAAAGTCTCTGAGTTAGATCTTGAAGGAAAGAATATGGACAGGGATGGGATAGAGTAAAGAACTCTTACAAGAATGAGAGATGGCTTGAGCAAAATCATGGAGATCAAAGAGGACAAGATAAAAATTTGGAACTGAGAGTAGTAGCAAATTCATTTGCGGGGGGGGGGACTGTAGAGTACATGAAGTAGAATAAATGGAGGACCTTGAATACCAGATTTATTTAATAGGCAGTAGGGAAACAGTAGAACATTCTGAGGAATCTTATCAAAGAAGTTCCTTATGAAATTTATGAAAATTATTCCAGTAGTGAAGGATGAATCAGAAAGAAGATAAATGAGAAACATGAAGATCAGTTAAGAGACTTTTGAAAAGAAAAGGGGCAGCCATTCAAGAAATTAATTAGCCTGAAAAGGCCATTAAATTTCACAAGTGGGTGTATTTGTTTGTGTCGTCATGTAGATCAGATACATGAAGTTTCAGTTGTGATTAGTTCCTGAACACATATTCATTCTCAGTTAGGGTAGTCATATTCAATCTGTTTTCTTCCCATTCAATTCAAATACTCAGTGAAAATGAATAAATGTAGTGAGTAAGTCCATTTCATTTCTTTACTTATAATTTTAGATATAAAAATAAAATAACTAATTTAAAATTTCCATATGATTCCAATTAAATTCTGGATCTCAGTTTTCATCATCTATAAAATGAGAAAGGCTACATTTACAGGGTCTCATTTTACGGATGAGGAAGTAGTTTTATCAGCTGTAAAATAGATAGCCTCTGAGGCTCCCTTCTAGCTCTAGACTGTGGATGCTGTGATTCTGTGAATTAGACTTGCTTATGTGTCTCTGAAATTAATGACATGTTCTTCCTATTGGTCATATGGTTCAGAGATCCTTAATATGATTCCAGAGGCTTCGTGAGCCTGTAACTTTGTCTTTCAGCATATATATATATATATATATATATATATATATATATATATAAACTGTATGCCCCTTCAAAGGTTCAAATAACTTTAAAGAACAAATAAAGTCTCCAAACTCACTACTCCTGGGAGTAGGTACAATTCTGTATTTTGCATACTACAGCCAAGTGATGCTTGCTATATGGTATGAATCTTGGGCACTTCCATAACTTTGGTAATAGATGATTAGAGCATGAGGGTATTTAATACTGGGATGTCTTTTATACCAACTAACTCGTGCTTTCCCATAGAAGTTAATTTTTAGGTGGTGCATGAGAACATGAGAGAAATTCTTTTTTTTTTTTTACTGCCCAAATATGTAGTAATAAACAAACAACTCAAGATAGCTAAATTTTGTGGGAGATAAGTAAAGACTGGGGTTAGTGTATATGTGGGAGGGGTGGCAGAAGAGGATTAAGTATAACTTTGTTCATGAGGAAAGTGGACCTTATTTTTGTCTTTAACTAATGAATGACATTGTGAGATTTTGTGTAAAAGTTGGTGCTTAAGACGAGTCTAGAAGAAATAGTGATTTCTAAGAGGCAGAATTGAGAAAGGAATATACTCTAGTCACTGGGATGGAAAGTTCAAAAGGGGAGATGGAAGATATACTTGCATGTGAGAAGAATAGCAAAAAAGACAATTTGGCCAATCCAGAGAGTGCAAGAAGGGGCATAAAAAGGCACAAGTGTTGCATCCCAGAATCTCAAAAAAAAAAAAAAAAAGAAAGAAAGAAAGAAAAGAAAAAGTAAAAAGTGAAATGACCTCTTTGTTCTTTTGTACAAAAGTGATGATAATAGAAAAAAAATAAATTGAGAGGGAACAAGTATATTTTGTTATTGATTAAATAGGAACTAACCTCCTAAATTAATGTCCTTGACTTTCACCAACTTAAGATAGACTTGGTACTGATTTTTCATTTATAAGTGAAACTGATTGCCTTTTTAAATGGCAAATTAATAGGTTAAGGGATATTAAATGAATTTTAATTTCAGAATGTTTCCTCCTAATAACTCTGTGAACAAGGTGAAAGAATGTGGTTTGTAGGAGAACATTTAGGCAAAGTTCTGATTGAACAGCCATGCCCAAAGAATGTTGACAAATTCATATCAACCTAAAAGTTGGTCTGTTGTGATTTGTGGAAGAGCTCAATCTTCTACTATATTCTGTTAAAATTTTTACCAGAGATACAGAAAAAGACAAAGAAGACATGCAAATTAAGTCTCAGTTAACACGAATCTGGACAAAATATCTATGACTGAACAAAATATGAATCATGTTTGAAAAAGTTCTCATTAAATTGAAATTATAAACTTAGAACAAAAGATGAAAATTAATAAGGATACATATAAAATCCTTGACTTGTCAGCGTAAATCCTATCCATTTCAGGAGACTTTCCTGATCCTTTTTCCTCCATTAGTGTCTTCCCAAGTAAGATCAACTTCTGTCTCCTCTGTATGTATCTTGAATGTACCACTTTATGTATATATTCTCTCTCCTTTTCAAATATAACTTTCTTGAGAACAGGTAGTATTTTTGCTCTTCCTTTTTAAAAATAATTTAGCACAGTTCCTGTAATAAAATAAGGGATTAATAAAAATTTATTATTTGATTGATCTATAGTCCTAAATTTAGGCTTTAACAAAAAGTCAAGTGTACAATGACAGGTTGGAGAACATATGGGTTAATTGCAATATATTGTATGAAGCACGTATCTAGTTCTGTTTGCTGCTTTTTATTAGGGACCTTTATAAATTAAAGTTTTCCAAAGTAAAATATTAAGGGTGCTAAGGATTCTGAAAACTTTATTGTATAAATAGAGACTAAAGAAATTGAGGGTTTGGCCTAGAGAAGAAGCAATGAAAGATGGTCAGATAGCTGTTTTCAAATATATGAAAAACTGACACTGAAAGTAGAGCTCAATTTATTGCATTCTATTCTATAACAATAGCCCTCAAACTTTTTTGATACCTATACCCAATCAATTAAGAAAAAACCAAACACAGTTTCAATAATGTGAATATACATTTATTTATTAGTTACAGGTACCAGTGTTCTATAGACAGCCAGATGATACAGTGGATAGGTTGGCCCTGGAATCAGGAGACCCTAAGAGCAAATCTAGCCTCAATCATTTATTAGCTGTCAAACTCTTAGTAAGTCACTTAACCCTGTCTGCCTTGATTTCCTCATCTATAAAATGAGCTAGAGAAAGAAATGGCAAACCGCGTCAGTATCTTTGCCAACAAAACCCCAAATGGAGTCACACACATTGGGACACAACTAAAAGGACTCAACAACAACAACTAGTACTTTAATATCTGCATCAAGTGTTATGTACAATGTGCAAAATACAGCATACACAAAATAGAAGTTTAAAAAATAAGCTAAAGATGGTATAAATGCAATTTAAATTTTTTAAGTTTATGTACTCATTTTATGATTCAAAATCTTTGTATGTCTTCTAAGGCATAGGTAGACTTAGATATAATTTCTTATTAGTAATTAATTACTTATAAATTTGATGAAGGTAGCCATCCTATCAGAGGAGTTCTTTTTTTTTCTTTTTTAAGAACTTTTTTTTTTCTAATTAAAAGATATACAATACAACCATCAATGACAGGCCACAACATCCAGTAAACATAACTGTTTCACAGAAGAGATAATATTTTGGGGTATTCACTTTCCACAATGCAAAAATCCATGTATTGTCTCTGATTTCAGTCCTGCCCAAAGCTTTCACTATAGATCTCTCCCTGTTTATTTACTCAGTTCTGCTTAATTTCCTATTCGTTTGGATATTTAGTTGTGCCTTTTGTTGGAGTGTGAGGAACAAAAAGATATCTAGTTTGATTGGACTATAAAGTACTTTAGGTATAATAATACTAAAAAGGTAAACTGGGACTAAATAGGAAAGATTAATTTAGATTAACATTTATTTATTAAAGGGTTTAACATTCAGAATTATTTCTCTCTCTTCCTACATAACCCCTCCCAGACTCATCATTTCAGTCTGTTGTTTAGAGTCCCCATAGAATGCATACACATTTCAGGATTACCAACAAGCAATAATACTCTTTTCCATTAACCTTACACAGTTCACATAACTCACAGTACTAAAAGAGGGACAAGGTTTGAATGTCTTGTGCCTCCAGCCCTCATCATCCCACACCAATGTCACAGTTTTACTCTTCAGCATCACAGTGACATGACTAATATTTTTTCAAGAACAGGTTTTTTTTTCTCCTCCAAATTGGAGTATGTCCTCTGGAAGAGAGTATAAAATCCCTTCCCAGGGATGAGGTAGAGAAATGACAGTGAAGCTGTAATAAAAATTACTGGATATTTTCAAGTACAACTGCATATATATATATATATATATATATATATATGTATGTATGTATTTCACATTGTTCAATAAACACAAAAACTGAAACAAAACATAGTAAAGTCAAGACTAAAACAGCTAATCCATTCTAAATGGCAGTGGATGCAAAGCAGGAATTGTTTACTATGGTTGGTGAAAACAAGATGAAATTTTAAGGTGTTCATGTGAAGTCTTGAATTACTATCATCAATAGTCTTTGTAGGTTCAGAAAAAAAGATGTGTTAGCCAGATGTGTTAGCTAGCTTCTTGATGAACTTGGATCTCAAATGTATAGATTTAAAGTTAAATAATTTTAGTTGGAAGTTAAAAGTGTTATATCTTCTCTATTTCTCAACATTCATTTTGATGAGTTCTATATAATAAGCTGGACTTTTAAAAAGCCTGATAATTTTTTAAAATTGTAATAATACCAGAAGAGTTATAGCCAGGGTATGCTGGAGTCAGTTCTTAACCAGCTTGAAAGAGCTGATTGTTAAATTTTTAGCATGAGCATTTTACACCTTTGAAATCAGCAAACATTTCAAATTAGAGCTTGATCTCTATTGATTTTGAAATTGTAGATATTTAAGAAAGTAATACTTAAGAAAGTAGATATTTAAGAAAGAAAAATGCTAATAATGTAGATTTAAACCTAAAACTGTCATGCATATATTTCTCCCCCCCCCCGAAAGATTATTAAACACTTACCAGCACACTTTTGGTTATAGGTAATGATTTGAAGTTATCATGTAATGCCGGAGAAACTGAGGCAGGAGAGAGATTAGAGAGTTTTCAATAGTTTATTAATTGGAGAGTATAATTGACTGGACAGGACTCTCATCTCAAATTATCCAGTCAGACAGAGATAAAGATATACTGGGACCAAGGAATCCATGTTGGTCCCAGGGCTGTCATCTCAAGGAATGAAGCAGCCCCGAATAAGAGCGGCCTCTTCCTTTAAATAACCCTAGAGACAAAGACCTTCCCCCCCAAAAAAGCGGGAAGGCTTCTGTCAGGTTGGGGGGGAGCCCATAACTCCTAAAAGCCCAGAGACAGGATGTCTGAATACCTAGAGATAAAGATGTCAGTGAGGTATCTTGGAATATTTTAGAGGGGTATTGTAAATTCTTGAGGACAGGGGAGGGTCAGGAGTTCTGCTCTCTTGTTTATCTTGCTAGCAATATATAACCTTAGAGTAAATGGTCCCCAGTCTTAATGGACTAGAGTGGGTTTTTACTACTAAGGGGATTTAACAGAACAGCTAAGGAAACTGAGACAAAGGAAACTAGTTCAGGGGAAACCAAGTCAGAACAGTTAAAGAGAACTGTGGCATAACAATCAGTGATTAAGTTTTTATCTCACAGTAGGGTTCTGGGATCAGTTGAACCTGGCTCAATTTCTGTAATGATCAGTTTCTCTTTCTTGGCAGAGTTACTGGATTGTTTTTCCATTTCCAATTTCAGTACCTTTTACAGATTAGAAAACTAGGCAAAGTGCCTAGGGTCATACAGCTAGTAAGTGCCATCTAGCTGCCTTCCTAGTGTTTTATTTTCTTTCTTTTTTTTCCAGTGGGGGAGAGGTTAAAAATTCAATTTTCATTAACTGAAAAAAAATAAATTAAATTCTAAAGTGGAAAGACAATTTTTTTTAAAACAAACTGAGGGTAGGGGTAGGGTGGAGAGGTAGGATGCATATAAGATTTAGAAATCATTAGTAGAGAGGATAAATCTTAGACTTTTGTCATGATGTGTAATAACTCCAACTCTTCTAACTTTGCCATTATTATTTTACACAAACCCTATACCTTAGTCAGATTTATTGGCTCAATAAATTTTGATCATGACTTTTATCATGAGTCACCAGAAAAGGTGCTGAGAAAGGTTCATGCTTCACTCTTCAGCTCTTTTTTTTTGTATCCCCAGCACTTAGCACAAATCCTTAATAAATATGAGCTGACAGAATGAAATATACCCAGCTCCTATCAGTTTAACCAAATATAACATAACAAATCCTACCTCCTTGATTAGAACTTCATTGAATATCAGAGTTTTGTTGCTTATCTATAAGCCACATAGAAATACATAAGCTGCATAGAAATATTTGCACAAAGTTTTCATGTGTGTTTTCTTCCCCATTACCTTCTCTTTCTCTCCCCTTCTCCTTATCCCCTTCCCCTCCCCCTCTTTCTTTCTCCTCTTTGTCTCCCTCTCTCTCTTCTCTTTCCTCCCTCCCCCTTTCTCTCTCTCCCTCTCCCTTTCTCTCTCTTTTTTCCTCCTTTTCCCATCCCCCTTCCCTCTCTCTCTCTTTCACTCTCTCTCTCCCCCCTCCTCTCTTTCTCCCTCCTTTCTCTTTCCTTCCCTCCCCTTCTTTTTCTCTCTTTCTTTCCCTCTCCTCCTCCCTGCCTTTTTCTCCCTCATTTCTCCCCCCTTCCCTCTCTCCTCTATCAGTGTGTATTTATATATAAAATATTACATTGACTACCACAACCATCATTGTCTTAAGGCTATGTAGATTACATTTCACTTCTTCCCCAGATTTTTCATCACCCTTTAGGGGATTAGTTTTATCTAGGCACTCTACAAATGACTCCAGCCCCATGATGGTATTTCCTCAAGCGTAAAGGAAACCCCCTGAAATCCAATTCCATTTATTCATCGTCAGATGAGCTTTTAAAAATAAATATTTCCTTCCAAAGGTATAAAACATACAAATTTCCTCTCCTAATGCTATGCAACACTTTAGACTCTGGAGAAGGAAAAGTAATTAGGTTCACAGCTCAGCTTAGTTCTTATAGAGCAGACTGGCTCATTACACAATTCCTCCTCCAAGGTCATTGGGGCTCAAACTTCACAGTTTGAGATCACTTTTAGCAGGACAGAATAGCAACAACCTTCTAAATCTATTTCTCAGAGTGTAAAAGAAGAAAAACAGAAACAAAGTCTTTTTCCATTCATAGGTTCATCGTACCCAAGTTGTGGATCAACTGTGATCATTAAGAACACATGAACCAATTGGGTCTCACACTGTTTTGCGTTCCTTTTTAGAGAAAATTAATCTCTGCCTCAAAAGAAAAGGAGTAGCTGGACCCAATTCATGGTGGAGAAACTATTAGATATTAGTCCTATTATATAGCTATTAAGGGACCAAATAATTAAGAAAAATTCCTCATTTTAAAACTAGGGTGATTTGGAAAATAATGAAATTTTATATTGCACAATAAATGTTGGAACCCAATAATATCAATTAATGTAGAGTTCAAACTTCTACTTATCCTTCTTCTAATAGGTTTGCAATGATTACTTCAAGTCAGTGAAAAATACCTTTAGAATTTCACAAGGAGCTATGCCTTGTGTTATGTATTTTATGTTGATTTAAGGCTCTATTTTAAATATTCTATTATAGGATCAAGGTTTCATCCAAACCTCTATCACTGACACTGACTTCTTGACCTTTGGAACCCTTATTATTTGTGATTTCATCATTATATTTCAGGGTACTCAACAGTATTTTGTGTTCAGCACCCGAAATGTCTTCTTCTTTATGACCTTTTACAGGATAAACCCTTCACTTGCAGGATTAGTGAACCCTGCCAGCTCACTGTTATTTACATTTCTGACATCCTAGAAAAAAATTGAGAAGTTAGGAAAAGGGGTATAATATTGGAAGAAGTTAAATCAAGTCAAGCATTTGTTAAACAAAATGATTTGTGAGGCACTACTCAAAGTACTATGGATACATATACAAGCAAAAAGAGACAAATCCTTGCTCTCAAGGATCTTGTATTTTAATGGAGGAAGACAACAAAAAGCAGGAGGTGTGGAAAGGATGGCACCATGTGTTCATGTTTATGAAGTGCAGAGAAGGAATGATTGACAATCTGTGTCCTTCCTCAAAAATGGAGGTGTCAGGAAGGAAAAAAGTGACATGGAGTTTTGGACATGTAGGATTTAAGATCCTTATGGGACATTAAGAGGCAGCTAGGTAGCTCAGTGACTATAACACTGGTCCTAGAATCAAGAAACTGAGTTCAAATATGGCTTCAAATCTTTAGGAGCTACATGACACTTAGCAAGTCACTTAACTTGTTTCCCTCGGAAATGGCCAACCATTCTAGTATCTATGCCAAAAAAAAAATCCTAGGAAAGTATGGTCCATGTGGTTGTGAAAAATCAGACAGCACTCATCAACAACACGATATGGGACAGTTAAATATCCAACAGACAGTGAGAATTTTGGATTGAAATTTAGGAGAAAGGCAAGTGGGTTATGTAGGCTTTGGAGTCTTCTGCCTAGTAATACTAATTGAGACCATGACTGCTGCTGAGATCCCCAAAAGGTGAAATTTGTCTCCAGAAGAGGTTTTTCCTCAAAAAGTGCTCCCTTTAGTCATTTAGAGAAGCAGCATGTTATTATGGAAAGATTTGGATTTGGACTCAGGAGAAACCTAGGTTTGAGTACTGACTCTGAACAATCATATTGATTTCTCTGAACTCAGTATAGTCTTGCTATAGTAAGCCTTTGTCTCACAGAATGGTTGAGTAAAGCTCTTGGTAAACTTAAACAAATTATATAAATGTGTGTCTTTATAGTACTTAGATGTCATCCTTCCCATTGATTCACAAGTATGACATATTTCTTTTTCTCTCTGTTGCTCTCTCTGTCTCTTGGCCCATCCTGTCTTGTTTCACCATGCATCTCTGACAGAGTGTCCTGCTCTTGTCTATTGTCTCCATACTTGATTACCTTAGCAGAGTGTCACTGCAATGACACCATGCAATTCCCTTATTCTTGGTAGAATTGCTGTGTTCCAGGATCTTGTCATTTGTAAGTCCCACTTGAAATTTTTTCCCTGCAAAGCACAACCCAGGGGGACAATGAAAAAACCTCAGAGGAAGCCAGATGGCAGGCCTGGTTGATGCTGGTAGTGTCAGTTCCTATTTTCTCTTCAGACACCTTCCCACTCTCTCTGCTTCCTTCCTTCTGCTGATGTGTTGCCTTCTCATATCATTACTGTAGCTCTTAAATTGTTATCTTTTCAAATGTATATATCTCATTTACTCAACTAGATGTAAGCTCTTTGAGATGAGGAGCTACTTCTTATGCTTTGTATCATCCACAAAACTTTTGTTATAAATGTAGCAAGAAACTAAGTTAGAACAAAGTACGATATGACCTGGACAAGCTTTGAAATTGAGCCTCTGTGTATTAATTTTCTACCACAGCCTTTGAGACTTTGCTTTACCATGAGATTTTATTTACTTCTGGATTTAAGGACTTCTGAGGGCTCTATCATCTAATCAATATAAGTATTCCTTCCTTCAGTGCAAATCACAACCTTCATATATTATGCAATTCTTTTCCCTATTCTTCTACAAATCCTCCATGTGCTGAGAGTTTTCTTCTGGTTCTCTAGATATTTTGCAGATACCAGCAAAGCACATGGATTGCCTATCATTCTTTGCACATGCCATATGATGGTACCACTTTCTATAGTCATATAGTTCTTTGTTAGCATCATTTACACTACTTCTCTTGTTGTTGCCTTCATTTTTAATTATTCAGCAATGTGATCTTTCATGACTCACAGTCACATCTCATCACAAGAAGATCATGTTTTAAAAAAAGAAGGGTTTTAAGGGGTAGCCAGTTGGCAGAGTGGATAGTGTACTTGCCCTAGAGTCAGGAAGACCTGAATTCAAATTTGGCCTTAGACACTTAACACTTATTAACTGTGTGATCCTGGGCAAGTCACTTAACCTCAATTGCCTCTCAAAAAAAAAAAGGCAAAAAAAAATTGACAAAACCCAGAAAGATGGGTCTTTGTTTCATCAAGAAAAATTTAAGGTCATTAAATAACAATATCCCCTCCCCTTTAAAAAAAATGTTGCCTCCTCACTTTTTATAAAACCATCTATTGCAGATATTCTTCTTAGTTCAATTTTTAAAAATTATCACAATTTTTACAGCAACAAATAAATCTTAAAATTTTAAAATACATAAAAAATGAGTAATTGTTGTTTTGTACTGTTAAGAGATCATATATTTAGAGGTGGAAGGGATCTTTGAGGTTATCTAGTCCTTATTTTATAGGTAAGAAAATTGAGATCAAGAGAAGTTAAGTGGGTTGCTTAAGATCACAAAGGCACTAAAGGACAGAGCAAGAATTTGAAGCTAGGTTGTCTGACTGTTAGATTGGAAGCATCCATTTTTGCCTTTTTTATGTATGTTCAGTAATTAGCACAACACTTAGTGCATAGTAGAAGCTTAATAAGTCCTTGGGGACAGCATTTATTAAGCTTCTACTATGTGCTAAATGCTAGGAATACAAATATTAAATAGCAAGAAAAGCAATTCTTGACCCTCAGGAACTTCCGATATAAAATAGGAAGATGGCACATAAAAGATAAGCATAAAAGGAAGCTGGAAAGTGGAGGTAGGGTGGAGAGAGAAGTTCCCCATTGAAGAGCAATGCTTCCTAGAAGTAAAGAGAAAAATACTATGGTTGCACACAGCAGTTCCCCGAATTTTTGCACCTCTATGCTGAATGGAATGGATAATTTCAGAGAAAATTGGGAAGACTTTGGTGAACTGATGCAGATCTCAGTGAGCAGAAAGAGCACAATTATAAAATATAGAAAGTATTTATCTGTCCTTATTGTATTGATCAGAATGAAGATAAAAGATTGTACATCTTTCTGACAGAGATGTGAGGACTTTAAAATGAAGAGACATATTTTCAGACATAGCTAATGTGAGAATTTGTTTTGCCATTCTATGAAACTATGAGTCTTTCTTTCTTTCTTTGTTTCTTTCTTTGTTTCTTTCTTTCTTTCTTTCTTCCTTCCTTCCTTCCTTCCTTCCTTCCTTCCTTCCTTCCTTCCTTTCTTTTTCTTTCTTTCTTTCTTTCCTTCCTTCCTTCTTTTTTTTCTTTCTTTCCTTCCTTCCTTCCTTTTTTCTTTTTTTAACTAGAAGAAAATTAGTGAAAGGAAAAGATAATTTTTAAAATTATTTTAAACACAGTAGCTGGGATATTTGGTTTATCTGACATTATTCTAGTCTATGTATTTGCTTATTGTGTCCCTAAACTATTCCACTAATCAACTTTTATTAGCTGAAATCAAATAGTTTTGATTACTGCTTTGTAATATAGTTTGATAACTGCTACAGCTATGACCTCTTCATTTCACTTTTTTTCCCATGATCTCCCTTCAAAGTATTGGGCTTTGGTTCCTAATGAATTTTTAAAAATTTTTTTCTATCTCTAGAAAGTAATGATTAGTAATATCAGAGATTAACTAAAAATGTTAATATTTCTTCAATAATTTAGATCTGTATTCCCTCAAAGAGTTTTTGTATTATGTTCATAGAGTTCCTATGTGTCTTGGTAAATAAATGCCTAAATGTTTTATATATTATTTCATTATTTTGAATGAAAATTTTATTTCTCTTCCTGCTGGGTTTTATGGATAATATGCAGAAATGTTGATGCTTTATGTGGGTTTCATATCCTGCCACTTTGGTGAAGTTATTGTTTTATTTTAGTTGAATCTTTAGGGTTTAGGAGTAATATAAATTATCTCCAGGATCAAATGCAAAATGCTCTATTTGACATTCAAATCCTTTTATACTTGCCCCATCTGATCTTTCTAGTCTTCTTATACTTTATTCCCCAATATATACTCTTTGATCCAGAAACAATTAGCCTCTTGGCTTTTCCTCAAACATACATATACTCCATCTCTTGCCTTCAAGCATTTTCTTTGGGTGTTTCCTGTTCTTGGAATGCTCTCCATCCTCTGCTCCAACTATTGATCTTTAAAAAATCACCACAAAAATCAAATCTTTCTCAGGATGCCTTTCCCAACCTCTCTTAATTCTAATGCCTTCTCTCTGTTATTTCCTATATGTCCTATATAGATTACTTTCTATATATTTGTTTGTTTACTGTTTGCCCCATTAGAATGTAAACTCTATGAATGCAAGAATTATCTTTTTCATGTTTTTATACCCCCAGCTTTTCACACAGTGCCTGGCACAGAGTGGGCACTTAATAAAGGTTTATTGATTGATTTATTAATTGATATATTCCCAAGATTTAGTGTATAACCTGGTATATAAGTGCTTAGCAAATTTTTATTGATTAATTGCCAATTCATTAGAATTATGGTCTTACACATGTAGTTTGCTGTTCATCATGTGCATATCATGTGCAACTCTAACCTACATCCTTCATACATTTGCTTTAGGTGATCCACCCAATTGGTTAGATAGGAGGTTTACATGGTGGTTTTGAGACATAACATGAATTTCTGTGTAGAAAGACATCTATCAGCTATCCTGTTATCCTTGTGATATATAGATAGATAGATAGATATAATACACACAAATAAATATTTCTCTCTATATATATGTGCATGTGCACATATTTAAGGTATATTCTAAATTAAAATATTGTGTTTTATTTTGCATTTTGGATATATTTGAGAAAAAGTTGAATGTAAGTTTAATCATTTAGACTATACTAGTTAAAAACAGACAATAAAATTATGGTAAAGTATTTTGTACAGCGGGGATATTTTTGCAAATTATGTAATCATCTATTGGTTTCTCTATTTAAAAAATAACTTAGAAGTTTTTTACAAATAGATTGTATTACATTTAAATTCCTCTGGATTCTGAGACAGAAAAGCTTCATTTTACTGATGGAGAAACTGGGTTTTTGAAAGGTGAAGTGTCAAATATTTAGAGAGTCTGATATGTGCTTTAGGAGGGGATTAGTTTAAATATTCTTCAGAATTTCTAAGGAGGTTTATTTTGATGGTAGATACTTCATTTCTAGATATTTCAGCATTCTTAAGAAGATCTGTCTATAGTATATCTCCTACATCCCTATCTTCCTATTAAAAACAAATTGTTACAAAAAAAGCAGAGAGAATAACAAGTGGACAGAGTGTTACATTTCTTTTTTTTAAGAGTTGTTTTCTGATATTTATTGGATCTGAGGTCCAATTGTCATTTGAACTGGATTTTCAGTTCTTGTTATATGAGTAAATGCTTTTTCTCAAGGCTGACACACAGTCACATGTTTACAGGAGAACCAGAGCTCTCACTGGCTTTTCCAGCTACTTTTTGGTTATTTCTAGCATTTTAAATGTTTCAAGCCAGGGAGAAACTGCTACATTAATAGACAGAATGTAAAACTGCATTGCACAATAATGATAATGGCCATTAATAACATATTAGATAAATTAACTCTTAAAGAACAAATATGAATTAGACTCCAGCAAATGTAAGATTCCTACGTAAGATTTTCATGAATTTAAATGAGTTTATAAATGTTTTGATTCCTCTGGCAGATGCTCTTTCCCCTTTTTATTTGCATTTTTATGTTTCCTGGCTGTCTAGGGTACTGAGTGTGTGCAGTATCATTTGTTAATATGTAATGCCAAATTTATTATCTGGCCTTTATATTTCTGTTCAAGTGTTGAAAAGTAAAGCAGCATTGATCACAATTCTGTGCCCTCTAGTGGTAGATATAATAACATCATTTTGTAGTTCCCTCACGCAGGAAATGCCTGTTTTTCCTTCAATAACCAGAATCCTTTTACAGGAAGTTAGGTGTGGTCCTTCCAAGGAGTTACACCACTACCACCCCCCTAATTTTTTTTTTTTTTTTAATAAAGCATGATGGAATTTTAGCTGCAGTCTTTTTGGTGTGAGCCTACCAATGCCAAAATCATTGGATGAAAGATTCTTCAGGGGGTAATAATACTTTTTAATATTATTTCTCTACTTGTTTTCTATGATTCTGCTCTTGACAACAGTCAAATCCATAGAGATTCTGCAGTGGGACCAGTTCATTCTCATAATTAACCCTTTTGTGGCTGCTAGATTTCATTTTTTTTTAAATCATGCCTTATTAGAGCATCCAAGAATATGATGTTAGGATATTTTCAGATGCCCATCAGGAGTGCAGGGATCATTTTCATGCATATATGTAATGTCTATAATTGATATGAAATATAGGTATATGTATGTGTATATACTTCTATATATTTGTACACATATGTACCTACATACTTACAGGTAGGCATGTACCTGTCTGAGGAGATAAAGGTGGAAGATTAATGAGTCTATGGAAGCATCAGTTCATTAGAAGATTCTCTGATAACATGTACTCATTGCAGCTGCGCTGCTTCCAGAGAAGTCCGGTGGGTATACTTCAGAGGAAATACTGAGGAAACAGCCCTATGATCTATTTTTACAGTTTATCTGGCTCATTCTGTAGGGGTGAAATTATGATTATTTCACATTGCGATCAAATAATAGATCTCATATTGTGATGTAGTGTTTAAAAGGTATTTGAAGGAAAGTGTCAGGTCTTAAAGGTTGCATTCAAGAGTTCAGATTTACGTTGTCCTTCAGTTCTAAATACAGTAAATTCTTGATAATGCTCATTCAGTGAAGCATTTTGGTGATAGATTTGCCATGTTTTGATGAGAGCTGCACTTATGTACCAGGAGGATATGATCAAAACCTCTGTGTAGCTGAATCTATGACGTGACAGTCTCCTCTATGGGATGATGGGTGGGTTTTTCTTGCTTTTTCTTTTAGCTTCAATTTTTTTAAACCAAATTAAAATTCTTAAATGGAAGCTACTTAGATGGTATTTTTAACTTATTGCAAAATGGGTACTTTTTAAGAAAATGAAATATTTCTGACAGTTTCCTAAACTGCTGTAGAATGATTAATTTCCAAAGCAATAATGTTAGCCAGCAGCAGGTTGCTAAATCAGGAGGTCCAGCTACAGATCCCTGATGTTAATGACTTCCTGTTCAATTTGGCAAGAGCCATGACCCTGCCTGTGGAGCTTCCTGAGCAGCTCTATAAAAAAAGATAGGGCTTCCCCTGCATCTCCAATAACTTGTTCACAAGCAACACAGGCAGGTAATGAAGCAAGCTTTTACCTGTATTTCCTCTTTAACAGGTGTATTGATTCATTAGAAAGTCTTTGGAGGTAGTGGTGGATAAAGAGAAAGATCTCCCCATCTTTGGAAATCCTTTGTGCTTCCTTTTTTATGATATTCAATATGACACGCTCTCTTCTCCCTCTCTCCCTCCCACTCTGTTTTCCAATTGTTTCAGACAGTCTGCTAAAAGATGGCTGCCAAAAATATTCACACAAGTAGAACAGCAAGGAGAAACCATCAAACATTCATTTCAGAGCTCTAGATTATACATTTTTTCTTTTAGTAGCAGTTACTTGAAACTTAGATTACTTCATCTACACCTTCCACATAATATAATATATTGAAGAAAGACCTACTTATCTAGGGAGGAAAAATAAAATAAATTGCTATTCCCTGAATGCCAAATATTGCTTTTGTTTTTTTATGTTTATATATAGATATTGACAGAGCTATATATCTTGGCTTGCATATTTTGTCCCTGCTCCTCATGTAAAAGTTTTAAGTAACATCTCATTATTGTGTTTGTCATTTATCTTAATACTCATTGCCTTTTTGTCCTCTCATGTTTCCATAGCACTTTCTTATGCAAGAAGCTAAACGGTAATTAAAAGGTGCAGGATGAAAAGATGGCACAATCAGTGCTGGTACCACCAGGACCTGACAGCTTTCGCTACTTCACCAGGGAATCCCTTGCTGCTATTGAGCAACGCATTGCAGAAGAAAAAGCTACAAAATCCAAACAAGGACGAAAGGATGAGGATGATGAAAATGGCCCCAAAGCAAATAGTGATTTGGAAGCAGGAAAATCCCTCCCATTTATTTATGGAGACATTCCACCCGGAATGGTGTCAGAGCCCTTGGAGGACCTGGATCCATACTATATCAATAAAAAAGTGAGTCATTAATATAATTTCCTTTACTATTAAACTCATATTAAAGTAAGAAGACCTAAGTTGAGTCTCATGAAGCCAGAACCATATAATGACATATATTAAACATCACTAAGATGCCAGGTGAATTCAATCATGAACTAAATCAAATATGTTTGGAGTATTTGGGATGGATTAAGTTGAACCTAGAACCCTTGGAACTAATCTATATCCAAGCCTATGCTGGAACCAGCTCATACCAGTTTAAGAGAGCCAAATATTGAATTTTCAGTGTGAGCATTTATATCTTAGAAATTGGCAAATGGTGTGACATGATTTATTGTTTGGTTGATTACCTAAACTAAAAAAAGTAATGAAGAAAACATTAATGATGTACTTTAAATTTAAAGTGTGCTGTGTGTACATTTAAATTTTTTTTTTCAGAGAGTCAGTTGATAAACATTTATCAGTATACCATTACCTCAAAATGAATAGGCACCATTGGAGAAGCAAGTTTCTAGGCAAATAATTATTTACCACCTTGAATCCTACATTGAGTGGGACAAATGCATCACCAAGTATTTAGGAAATTTAGAGTCAATAAGAAGAAATATTTGCTCAATGAAATAAACACTAACTATATTCAACTTCTTATGAAATTAAGGGAATTCCATGATGCTACCATTTGCAAATATCAAAATATCTTACTACAAATAGTATCTGTATCACATATGCCTTAATATTCAGCAAATTTGATTATCTAAGTTATTTCTTTTTATTTTATATAATATATAAAATATATTATTTAGAAATTATCAAAAAAGAAAAATATATAACAAAGAATTTGAAAAATGAGGGGAAAATTCTAGAATAGAAGATAAAGGTAAGAAGGAATATACTTGGGAAATGCTAAAGATCATAGTAAAGAAATTTTTGTTTTATTAAAGATATGATTAAAACTACATCTCACCTGAATGATAAAGTAAATTGACAATTTATCTTGTAAATATTATAAAACTTAGATTTTCTTTATCCCGAGTTACTTTTTTGAATTTAACAATTTTAAGTCATTATATTAAATTTTTTAACTGTACCTATCTAGTAAAGGAGAAGCTTATATAGTTACCTAGGAAACAAGTAACAGATATACATGTTAGATTAATTATGCTGTAAGAGTTAATACATTATTGCATTTTATTGAGATTGAATGGAATAATATCAAAATGAGCACATTTCCAGATAACTTGCTTTTTTTCCCCTTTTGAATGCTTAGTCTGGTTAATTTAATATACTAATTAGTGCTAAGGAAAAAGTAATGCAAACTATATTTTAATCCTATTACTGTATGTTCTCAACTCTATTTTACATGTTTCTTTTTTTTTTTTCCAGACTTTTATAGTATTGAATAAAGGGAAGGCAATCTTCCGATTCAGTGCCACATCTGCCCTGTACATTTTAACTCCTTTCAACCCTATTAGAAAAATAGCTATTAAGATTTTGGTACATTCATATCCTTTTTTAAGTTGTTGTTCCATATTATTTGCTATTTGGGGTTTATTTTTTGTATATTTCATTTCAAAACCAATGTGAAGGGTGTTTCTGTACTCTAGAGGTAAGTAAACTACTTTTCTTCTAATTTTTCTTCTTTCCCAAGTCAATCTTAATTATCACTCTTGTACTTCTTGTTTTTTTTTCCCTTTTTAAAAAAAAAATCTGTTTTTCTTGTCACTTCTTAATTTCTTTCTTTCCATATTATGCTTCTAACTTAAAATAATATAACATACTAATATAATAAAATAGTATAATAATATTTATAATATCAAGTAAATTTTAAGCTCCATTTACTTTGATTAATTTACTTACTGGAAAAAATAATTTGAATCTCATACTTTTTATATTTTGATCTAATTTGAATGACCTTTTTATAGAAAGATGAAGCCAAGGAATTATTACTAAATATCTCTTGGAAATTGTTTTCATTATAAGATACTAATATTCTGTGTATTTCATTCACCATAATCTAATAATTTCACAATTTGATTTTAATAAATTCACTTTTGACTGCTTTTCAATTCAGCATTTAAAGATGTTGCATGAATTCTACTGGATATATACTCAAGCCATGTACATATATATATATATATATTAAATATAGGTAGGTATTTGTATGTATATATATATACATATATATGCATTAACTTTTGAATAGTTTTCAATTTATATTTTCAGTGAAAACTCTTTTTGGCTTCTTAAATTTACTAAGACTCCGTCTTCATTATCTTTCAGTCCTGTCTACTCCTAAAGAGATTAATTGCTTTCATAGAAAAAGTTTTTCTTGGAACTTAATTCCCTTATAGCCTCTTATATTTCTCCTCAATCCAACCTGAGCAGATCAAACAGAGAAAGAGAAAACTGGTCTTTAGGGCAAAATATTGGAAATAGGTCCTGAGAAGGATTTAACTTAGAATTAGAGAGCTTTAGAAAGTCAGGGTAAAAGAGGCTGAGAAAGCAATTGTATAATAATCCACATCTAGAAAGCTAGGAGAGAGAGAAGTGAAAAGGTTTGAGTCTTGGAGCCCAGGATATAGCTAGCCAGTATATATCATATACCTATATCTGGTTCAGTTTCAGTTTGAATTTAGGGATACCTATATAAGAAAATAACCTTTAAGTATCAGAATTGAGAGAAGTAGTTTGACCTGGTGATAATTCATCACTAGAGACATCCACAGGCACTTTGGTGACATAAGTTCCTTTGAATGCAAGCACTGGAAGATTCTATCCAACTTAAAAGATTTGAATTTGTGATTTGTTGACAGTTTATCCAGAAGCCAGCCTGGTTAAATTCAGAGCAGCTTTATTTCAGTCATCATTAGCTGTAGGATGATGAATCTTTCAACCTTATGAACTCAGAGGAATGAATACTAAGTAGTAAAGAGATTTTATTTTGGCGGACATAGTACCCTTAGCAGATCCCTGTAGTATCTTAGTCATATTTATATAGTTTGCATCCCATGAATTCTATTCACACTATTCACACTGAATGACTGGCTGACAGAGTTAAAATTGTGCCTTACTATGTAGAAAGGGTTGAGGACAGAATAAAAGATCTAATTCATGATCTCAAGATCATATTCTAAAAAGGAACAATATTGCAATCCTTTTGACACTGGTGCTAGAATTGACAAGATACAGATGGTAGAGAATCTTCCATTTGATAATGTCTTAGATTATTTCCTGACAGGATACTTTCCTGCTGGGTGATTTGTTATGTAAAGGGAAGTGGAAGAGAAGAGAAAAGCATTTAGTAAATATCAGCTGTGTGCAGCACTGTGCTAAATGTTTTATAAATATGATCTCATTTGGTCATTATAGTAACCCTGGGAGATAAGTGCTATTATTATCCCCATTTTACAGTTAAGGAAACTGATGCAGACAGGCCTTATGTAATTTGCCCAAGATCACATAGTTGGTGTCCAAGGATAGATTTGCACTCATCTGACTCAAGATTTAACATTTCATCCACTGTGCAACCTATCTGCCTCTGAGTAAGAGCTAGTATTATTCCATCAAGAGCTAATGACTATTAACTCAGAAAATTAGTGGATTGTATTTATGTTAATGCTTCTGTTTTTACTATTATTTATTTAACAGATGGTTGTTGTCTTCATTAGCTGTTAGGATGTAAAAATAGCTTTGTGTCTTGAACTTGGAAAATTGATAAGCTGATAAATTATAGTTATATTTACTATATTTGTTTTTTTAAGACAACATAGTTTTGATATTTATATGACCCTTTCAAATCCTACTCCCTTACTACATATATCTGATTATAAAGCTAATTTCTGGAAAAGGCAGTACAGTTATACATTCCATCTTGACAGTCATTCCCATTCCTTACCTAGATTCATCCTTACTTACCCCTATAGTTCAAACCAAATCTGCCACTACCATAGAATTATAGGGTGAAATAAGCCTATAATAAGAATTAGAAAACTTACTTTCTATTCGCAACCGCATAACATGGTAGCAGATGTTCCTTTTCAACTAAAAATGCTATGATTTATTGATCTTATGACCTAGGTAGGTTATTTATTTGAGCTTCAAGTTCTTTATGCTATTTGCATTTTCATATTGTTATTGTGAGGATAATGTATAAGTGCTTTGTAAACTGAAAAATGCTAGGCAAATATCAGGTATTTTGCATAATAATGAGATTCATATTTCTGTTAAGACATATTAATAAATGTGCTTCATTAGTCCAAATTTTGAGACTTGACAAGTTTGTTCTACCTTCATAGTTCCCTTTGTGTATACCTAGCTTTCTTCTTTGAGACTAAGTTAGCTACCTCACCATCTTTTACATTTTAAGTATTTTTCAATTAAAAAAAATAAATGTAGCACACCTCCCCACTCCAACCCTGAGAGCCAGCTGACTCTGCCCTTGTATCTGGGTATTCCCTGAAGAATGGAATTTCCCTGTGGTTTTGAAGGTATTATTTGGGCCTGGCCTCCTAAAATTGGCTTCCCTTAATTGTTACCCAGGAGACACAACTCAAAATAAAATATTTCCCAACATTACATAGTAAGAATAATAGCTACAATGCCCAGAAAAAGAACTCTGGGAGATGACTAAAAACCATTACATTGAATTCCCAATCCCTATATTTATGCACACCTGCATTTTTGATTTCCTTCACAAGCTAATTGTACAATATTTCAGAGTCTGATTCTTTTTGTACAGCAAAATAACGTTTTGGTCATGTATACTTATTGTGTATCTAATTTATATTTTAATATATTTAACATCTACTGGTCATCCTGCCATCTAGGGGAGGGGGTGGGGGGGTAAGAGGTGAAAAATTGGAACAAGAGGTTTGGCAAATGTTAATGCTGTAAAGTTACCCATTCATATATCCTGTAAATAAAAGGCTATTAAAAAATAAATTAAAAAAAAAAGAATAATAGCTACAAAATATCTCTTTCCCACCCCCTCCCCAACAAAAATAATCTAGAACACGCCTTCCCAGAAATACATACATCAATGGAAGAGTAGACATAAACTTAGAGTAAAGTGATAATGAGGTTCACATGTAGGGAATACAATGGCCAAGGCCCCCATTACTGCAAAATCCTGATGTCCTTTCTCTTCTTTCTATCATGTCATGCTGCTTCCCCTGAACTCAGCATCTCTTCTACATGGATTTCTCACCTTAGCTTTCTAGTTCTGCACTTCTCAGTTTTACTTCTATCTGCCAGAAATAATTCTCTTGAATTCACAATTGGCTCTCTTCTTTGCTGCCAGGGGATATGCTTCCTGAAGCTGCTCCTTTCCTAAGTCTTTCTCCCTCTCCCTCTCTCCTTCTCCTCTGCCCCCCTTCCTCTTCATCTCTCCCTCTGCCTCCTTCTCTCTTTCCTTCTCCATCTCTCCCTTTCCCATCTCTCCCTTTCCCTCTTTCCTTATCTCTCTATCTTCCTATCCTTTTTTTTCTCTCCATCTCTCCCTCTTCCTCTCCCCTTCTTCCCTACCTCTCTCTCTCCCTCACACTCTCTCCCTCTCCCTTTCTCTCTTTCTCTCTCACTCTTGCTTTGATTCTTGCTCTTGCTCTCTCTCTCCTTTCCCTTCTCTCTCTCTCCCTCTCTATCTTCTTCTCCCTATTTCCATCTTCCTCTCCTTCTCTCCCTTTCTCCCTCTCCCTCTCTTTCTCCATCTCTCTCTGCCTCACTGTCTCTCTCTCTCTCTGTGTCTCTGTCTCCCTGTCTCTCTGTCTCTGTCTTTCTATTTCTGTATTTGTCTCTCTCTTTCTCTCTCTCCCCTCCTCTCTCTGTCTCCCTTTCCCTCTCCATCTCTTTCTATCCCTCTCTTCCTCTCCCCCACACTCTCTCCCTCTCCCTTTTTTCCTCTCCCTGTCTTCCTCTTCCTGCTCCATCTCTTTCTCTCTCTCTCTCTTTCCCCATTTCCCTCCTAACCCCCCTTCTCTCCCTCTTTCTCTCTTCCCTCTCTCTCTCTCTGACTCTGTTTCTATCTTCTCCGTGCCAGATTCAGTTTCTGCCCTGGCCAGTAGGATAGTTAGTAATCTCTTCCTATACTATTTGACCTTTGATAAAGACATAGTTTGTCATATTCTAGAAAATTATTCAAGTTTAACTTTGTAAAGGCCAATGGCAGGTTGCCTTCCCAATTTCATAAAGGAAGCTTTCTTTACACTTGTTTAACACATTAACATTTTCTTTTCTCTCTTACCTACTCCTTGTTTCTTTGATGATATTATCAATGAAGCTCAAGAAAAATCTGTTTCCTCTCCTTTCCACTACATAAAATTACAACCTCCTCCCAAAATGAAAGGAGATATTTCCCTAAATAAATTTAACCTTGTCTAATATAACTATTCTGAAAAGGAAATCATTTAAACAAAAGTACTGAAAGAAATCCCACAAAGAGGAGGTTATAATACTGCTAAATAAAGTAGTGGCCCCATAGCCATAAGTGCTCTAAGTAATTACAAATGGAATTGCTTAATGTTTTTACCACTGGATTGGTGATCAGAAGCTTAAAATTGTATTTTCATGTATGCTTCAAACACTCTTTGCTTGATTGTGGATGATTTATGTAATCCATATCTTTGTGTATTCTGCACTATACTATCATATTTTATAAACAAAGTGGAAGGGTGAAATGATAAAAAAAATGGATTATATTAACAAGAAGTCAATGATGTCTAACCTTACAGTTTTCAAATACTTCTCGGAATTTTATTTAGTTATATTGATTAAAAATGATAAAAACACAAAGCAATATTATTGTAATTCTCAGTTTTATTCTTTCTCTCCTACAGGGAGATATAAACTTGTTTGAATGTTTTTGTTATAAAATCAGAGAGTATTGAATCTAGAAGCAAGATTTCATGTGGTTCATCCTTTTCAATTTATAGATAATAATAATAATAACAACAACATTTATATAGTGCTTACTATATGTTGGCATTTATAATTATTATCTCGTTCACAACTCCCTGCAAGGTAGACATGTTTATTATCCCCACTTTACAGATGAGGAAACTGAGGCAAACAGGATTAGATGACTTTCCAAGAACCACATAACTAGAAAGCATTGGAGACTGAATTTGAACTTGACTTTAACCCTGTATTATTTATCCAGCACCACCTAGTTGCCCTAAGAAAGGGAAGAGAGTTGAATTTGATGACCCTGGGGGTAATTGGTCCTTTCCAACTCTAGTTCTACAGTATTAGAACGATGATGCTTTATTGACCTAGCTGGGATGCATGATGACCAGGCAGTGATTATGGAAGCTCATCCTATTTAAGGGACTAGAAGGAAATATATTAAATTTGTGGTCATTCCTAGTGCAAAAAATTTTGCAGAAAGATGCAGAAAAGAAAATGGAGATTTAAAGGGCATAAATTCCTTAGATATCATTCCTTTAAAATATTTATGTGTTCTAACATGAAAGATATTATATTCACTTTATAAATCATATTTAAATAGAGATTTGGTCCTTGTGTTTTTGAGTTTAAAGTTCTTTTTCAGATAATATAACTGGCTATTCTTTCCTACAAAAAGCAACCTGTTGTCATGAATAGAAAGTTGGCCTCAGAGTCAGATATACTATTATTTGCATCTCTTATCAAATATATTAATTCCAAGAGAACTGTCATTTGTTAATAAATGTAAATTTAACAGTGTACTGAATTTGGAAACTCTCAATTAAAGTATGTTATTTTTTAAAAAAAATATTATAGCCTTTTATTTACAAGTTATATGCATGGGCAATTTTCCAGCATTGACAATTGCCAAACCTTTTGTTCCAATTTTCCCCTCCTTCCCCCCACCCCCTCCCCTAGATGGCAGGTTGACCAATACATGTTAAATATGTTAAAGTATAAATTAAATACAATATTAGTAAAAGTATATTATTTTTTAGTGGGACCTTGTAACTTTAAGTTCTGCTTGATCTCAATTTTTCTAAGGTTTATTTTTATTTTATTTTTAAAAATTAAATTTATTGTTTATTTTTAACATTCTTTTTTTTTAAATTCTGAATTTTGAGTTTTTCATTCCCTTCCTTATTCATTGAGAAGACAAGAAATGTGATATCAATTGTACATGTGAAGTCATGAAAAACATTTCCATTTTAGCCATGTTTCAAGGGGAAAAAAAAGAAAAATAATGTGAAAAGGTATGCTTCAGTCTATACTCAAGATTCCATGAGATTTTTCTCTAAAGGTGAATAGCATTTTTCATCATGTGTCTTTCAGAATTATCTTGGTTTATTTTATTGCTAAATATAACTAAGACATTCACAAATGATCATTATACAATATTGCTGTTATTTGTGTACAATATTCCTATAGTTATGCTCACTTCACTTTGAATCAGTTCAAATCAATTTCCCAGGTTTTTCCTCTAACCATCTGTTCATTTCTTATAGCACAATAGTATTCCATCATAATTATTTGGTTCCTTTGACCATTCCCCCAATTAATGGACACTCCACTTTTCAATTCATTTCCATCACAAAAAGAGCTGCTATAAATACTTTTGTATATGTAGGTCTTTTTCCTTTTTGTTTTTAATCTCTTTGGAATATAAGCCTAATAGGTATTGTTGGGTCAAAGGGTAAGTATAGTTTTATAGCCCTTTGGACATAATTCCAAATTGTTCTCCAGAATGGAGATTAGTTCACAATTCTACCAACAGTTCATTAGTATCCCAGTTTTCCACATCCCCTCCAGCATTTGTCATTTTTCTTTTCTGTTTTGTTAGCCCATCTGATAGATGTAAGGTGATACCTTAGAGCTGGGCCTATTTTTTAAAAAAAAAACCAATGTCTTTATCTAATAATGCAACACCATCATTTCCTTTGTTGTATTTATTGACCACATTTTTAAAAATTAAGGAATGGCAGCAAATATTAGTCTTTTTCTAAAGGTTATGGATTTGCATCTAAAATTCATATTTACCTTTGATATGATATTTTCTCCATGTGATTGGTCAATTCTTTAATAATTGTAGAATTTTAGTGCTGCCTGGAAAATTTTAGAGTATGGAGTCCAGTGAGTGACTGAACATCTATTATTTGGGATCTGTACTAACTACAGAGAGGTCTATTACCAGTTTTTCTTCAAGATGAGGAATTATATGACCAGAGCAGATCTCATCTACCAAATTATAAAGAAGTTGCAATCTGCATTTGTAAAGGTAATACAGACATCAATAAAGTATTTAAGTTTGAAATAAGTTTAACAGTATGTGTCTATGATGGGATCCTCTTACTATTTTGGAAGGCTGAAAAAGATAGATTTCTAGGGAGATGAGAGATAAAATTTCCTAAAACTATGAAATATTCTACATGATATAAATATTATTAGGCTATCTTGATTTCTTTCTTTTTCTAATATCTTGTTTCTCTTCTGAAAAGGACCTCCAAAAATTATTGCTTAGTATAGATAAAGAAGATTGTTAGCTGCCAATTCTGTATGTTCAAATGAGAATAATGAATTAAAATCAAAGGAAATATGTTGCATTGTTTTAATGCTATTATTTTATTTTCTAATATTCAATTATTTCATCAAAATTATCACATAAACTTTACTTACTTTTTTTAAGCTGATTTCTTTACTGTGATTTTAATGTAAAATCAAAATAGTTCTTTATATTGTTTTAGATTGTAGTGCCATCATGTGGTTGATTCATACATATGTCATTTATGTCTTTTTTTTATTTGAATGCATCTGAACTCTCTATTTGAATGAAGCTAATAAATTTGAGTGCCATTAAAAATGAAACACTAATTATAGCACTGATTGAAGTTAGCCATTCAGTGCAAAGTCTCATTATACAAGGTAATTTCCTTACCATTCTCACTTAACCTGTTTCATCCTGATTTATAATATTTAATCATTTGAAGTCAAAAGAAATCCCATTTGACCTTTTTTTCTTCCAGCCTTATGATCCCAAGATCTGGTTGATCATGTATAATGTGACTGAATATTATAATATTTTATGATAAAGAGAAATAAAAGAACTTTTTATTCATTTAAAATTTATTTTGTAAAACAATTCATTTACTTCTTATCTTGAATCGTTTTATAATTATGTTCAGATTTTCATTGACAAATGTCTGTGACTTTTTACAATAGCAGTGAATTTCTTCCTACAATTTTTAATATGTAAGACAATTTATTTGTCATCTTATTACAGAATTTTGAGGATTGAGTTTTTTATCTTTACATGTGAATTAATGCTAAGCCATATTTTTACACATGTAAAATAGAAAAAGAGTTAGAGTGGAATTCTTCTTTTATAATATTTCTTAGGAAATATTCTTCGGTAGATCTACCTTGAACTCTATTGAATATGTTCTAGTTTCACAAGTCCTAAAAGGATCTTACAATATAAAAATATTATCTTTTCATTATGGGCCTCAAGAAAAACTTGCTGACTCTGTCTTTAAAGTAACTGAAATTTTTGGACCATTCAGTGATTAATTGATTGCTTAGCAATTGGTTATCAAAATAGTCAAAATAACTGAACTGGACCCAAAGTGGCAATTGGTTATCAAAATAGTCAAAATAACTGAACTGGACTCAAAGTGGCAATTGGTTGTCAAAATAGTCAAAATAACTGAACTGGACCCAAAGTGGTGGCTATGGTGACATTTAAAAATAGCCTTGGTGAATATAGATTCAGCCATAGAGAAATAAAGAAAATGCAAAAATAGTAGAATGATTATTAGTAGTTTCTTACCTTTGAATTGACAATAAATGTTATTAGCATGGGTAGTACATGATAACAAGTTTTTCTGCTGTACACTGTGTTCCTTGACTATACCCTACTTTATTCAGCATGCTCATTATGTGCACTATTCTCACCAATTGTGTGTTTATGACCATGAGTAACCCTCCAGACTGGACAAAGAATGTAGAGTAAGTAGAAAAAATTATCAATAACAATATCCTTTTGTATTTTAAAATGTGCTTTTAACATCTTATTACATCATTAGCCCACTTCTATAACTCATTCTTGCTTCTACTTTAAGTGAGAGATACTGAACCAGTTACATAATTAGAACACTACTAATTTCATAATATAGCTCTATGGCTGGAAGGGATTTCAGAAACTAAGTATAAGTATCTTTTATTTTGCCAATGAGGAAACTGAGACCTGGGAAAGCCAAATAACTTATGAAAAGTCGCACAAGCATTGAACCTAAGAGTTTGGATATCACAGCCAATGTTATTGTCACAATGAGTCAATGGCAGGGCTGCAGGGTTTGGTGGAGAAGGAAAGGGCAGAAATGCTGGGATTCTCTCAATGAGTTGAATATATCACACCTTTCTTTGTTCATAAAGATAGCAAGGTTTGATGGAAAGAGAGAAATAGTTTAAAGATGCAACTTACCAAATAGCTACTTTGGACAAATCGTTTGATCTCTTAAATTATTTCAAAGTTGGTATCCAGCCTTAAGTTTAATCATCTCATTGTGTTTATAAAGACTACTAGGGCTACATAAGAAGGAATATACATACTGTGTAATGCACACTTATGTATCTAATCTTTCTGTGTTGCTTCTTCTGAGCCCTAAAATAGATTTATAATTTCCTTAAAAAAAGAAAATATTTTATGCTTCTGGAAGACATAGGTAATACATAATATTTTATAGACCCAAATTTTCCATTTATTCAAATAAAAATTATTATTGGTTAACTGAAAATATCTACTTGGTCTCAATTTCAACAAGATATTTTGTGTTTGATTTTGTTTTTTGGAATTTAATGATTACATTGTATCGCTCTATAACTCTGAAAAAGAAAAAAATCAGATCATCCATGTGGAAACTTAAATTCATTTTTTAAAGTCTTTTATCTCCTACTCCTGTTCTCTAACTCAAAATCTCCATATATCTTTTTACTTTTCTCCTTCTTTTGGGTTTTGGAGGATTAAGTGGCTTTCTCCTCTCCCCAAATCTTTAGTCTTTCTCTGTTTTCCCTGTTGAAATGCATACTTAGGTAGCCCCTATGCTAAGAAAAATTTCCCTTATTACTCTTAAACCAGCATAGTGTCATGTACTAGAGGGGAAGGTACCTTAGGGGTCAACTAATTCACCCTTTTTATTTTACAGAAGAATTAACTAGAACCCATCATCTTATGTTTTCCCTTTTATTGCTAAATGTCTAAAGAGTAGCTTTGGTGGCTAGGTGGAGCAGTGGATAGAGCACCAGCCCTGAAGTCAGGAGGATCTGAGTTCAAATATGACCTCAGACACTTAACACTTCCTAGCTGTGTGACCTTGGGCAAGTCACTTAACCCTAATTGCCTCAGGGTGGAAAAAGTGGTCCATATTCATCTTCATTAGCACATCATCTACTTGTTTCTTAGCCTTTTGCCTCTGACTCCACAAGTCTTTTGAAATTGTTCTATCAAGACCTTCAAGCACTTAACAAGATCCAATATCCCTTTCCTCAACTTCTCTGACTTTTCTGCAACATGTGACTTTGTGGATCAACCCTTCATTTTTTGATGTTCTCTCTTCCCTTGTTTGGATTTTTCTGGATTCTCCTCCTACTTGTTTGATCATTTTTTATTCTCCATTACTATTTCAATTTCTTTTCTTCCTCCTCTTTTTTTCTTCTTTCTTTGTTTCTTCTTTTTTTTTTCTTTTTTCTTCTTCTTCCCCTCTTAATGAAGATATCCTCCAATCGTCTGATCTAATTACTCATCTTTCCACAGTCTAAGCCTTGGCAATATAATCTATTCACATGGATTCAGTTGTCTCCTCTATGCAGATGACTCCAGTATCTATTTATTTAGTTCTAATATTTCACCTGAATTCCATTCTCACATTTCCACCTGATGAATACCTCCATTTGGGTATCTGGCTTTAAATTCAACATGTCTAAAATTAAATTCAATATTTCCCCCCTAAAATCTGCTTTTCCTCTCAGCTGTCTTTGTTAATAATATAATCAATTTTTCCAGTCATTTAGATTCAAAATCTCAGTAATTTTGCCTATCTTTATATTAATTATATAATAGTAGAATGCTGAGTCCCCAATTTTATTATTTTTCCTGTATGTTCTCTGTTTCACAGTCAAATCAAACTCCTCACTATTTTCTGATTATAACCTCCCTTCTCCTGCCACTGTGCTTTCATGAAGACCATCATCTCTTCTATGTCTTTTCCCACAGAAATCCTTGACTTTCTTTAAGGCCCAGTTTAGTCACTACCTTCACAAAACCTTCTCCCCAGCTCAAAATCTTTTTTTTTTTCACCTTAGATTTCTTGTTGCATTGTGTCCATACCTCTTTTTTGCTCTCACCATTTAATACCTTGTTATCAAACTTATTATTTCTTCCTCTCTTGTTTATCTGGGCCCACAGATTGGGCTGTTTCTCCCCACACACTTTACATTTCTTGCACCAAACCCAGTGCCTAGCATAGAGTAGACAATAAATGTTCACAAAATAGAATGGAAGCTTTCTGTAAGAAATATATTATCATGTCATCCTCTCAATGTTTAAACTTTCCTTGGCTATTTTCCTTCAGGTACACATTCACAGGAATTTATACCTTTGAATCGCTTATTAAAATTCTTGCAAGGGGCTTCTGTTTAGAAGGTTTCACATTTCTTCGGGACCCCTGGAACTGGCTTGATTTCACTGTCATTACTTTTGCGTAAGTTTTTCAACTATTTTTCAGTAGGGGTGGGTAAATCTTTGGTGGTTACCAATTACCATAGTCTGCTCTTAAATGGTCTCCTTTTCAGAGAAGCAAGCATTTACTTTAGCTACCAAGAAAAGTTTAGGGTATTTCAGTTTCTCCTTTATCCTCCAAATAGGAATATATGTCAAAGGAGAAAGAAAGAGAGAGTAGAAAAATCGACCATAAGAAATTCTCTGCCATTCAATTTAACTTTATACTATTAAATGAAAAGGAGTATTTCCTAGGTTTTCTCATCTAATTCAAATGGCTATTTTGTCTTATAACTACCAAATGGCCAAATCAGATGCCTTAAAATTAAAAATGATCACGATGAACAACAGTGTTATTAAAAAAAAATACCTAATAGCATCGTGAAGTAAACATTGAAAAGGTCTCTATGAAAGACCAACACAAATTAAGCTTTTCCAAAATTCTAAATAACTCTGGTTTAATTCTACAGGTATGTAACAGAATTTGTAAACCTAGGCAATGTTTCAGCTCTTCGAACTTTCAGAGTCTTGAGAGCTTTGAAAACTATTTCTGTAATCCCAGGTAAGAAGTTGACTGGTGTAAGGTGGTAGGCCCCTCATATCTCCAGCCGTTTCTTGTGTGCTGTCATTGTGTTTGTGTGTGAACTCCCCTATACAGATATGTGACAGAGTTTGTGGACCTGGGCAATGTCTCAGCGTTGAGAACATTCAGAGTTCTCCGAGCATTGAAAACAATTTCGGTCATTCCAGGTGAGAGCCAGGTTAAACACCGAGGCTGATTTTAGTTGCATTGAATTTGATATCACAGCTTTTCAGCATAAGCAATGTTGCTCGTTCCTTGTTACATATATATATATATATATATATATATATATATATATATATATATACATATATATTTTTTTAAAAAGCAGGAATCAGGACATCAGATTTTAATTTGATGCGATTCTTTGCTTTTTTTAATATTAGCTTTCTTTTCTTTTCTAAATCAGCCTTTGAGTTTAACATTTTTGCATGAGGCATTTGCAATATACAGCCTGTTTGGTTTGCATCTGATGACATCAAGCTTTCCTTTTTTACATAGAAACCAAACTATGAGGCTTTCGTACTGATGCAAATTTGGCCATTTACTGCAGGCACATAGGACTCAGACTTGTCATCATAATTGCAGATTTAATTAAATGATGAAAAGTAGCATGGGTGTTGCATGGGCCTCAATTTTCAGATGTCTCCCTCCTCCAAACCTGGCATGTAGTATACATTAAAATGTAATCTCATCTCACTTTCATCACTTTACTGTTTCATACTATTGTAGTTCACATAAATTTTTCTAAAATCAGCTAAGAGTTTTGGGAGTGAGGTATCTGCAAATAAAAGCAAACTGTTTACAGAGGGTTGATGTACAAGCATGAATAACAAAATCACTTGTTTTGCTGTAAGAAGAAATATTTAGAAATATGCGATTTCCATTTCCATTTCTAATTTTCCAGTGAACATATACAATTCAGCTCTTCATTCATCTTCACAAGCTAGCAGGCTTTTCATGAAAACATTACTCAGCCACAGACATTAAACTAATATAGTTGGCATTATGCATGAAACTTTATTTTGCAGGACAAGCTCATGATGTTTTGATAGGTTAAGTGGCTTTTGAATGGCATAATTAAGACGTTTTCTCTCTTTTTATTTTTTCTTCTCATAGGACTGAAGACTATTGTGGGGGCCCTGATCCAGTCAGTGAAGAAGCTTTCTGATGTCATGATCCTGACTGTGTTTTGTCTGAGTGTATTTGCTCTCATTGGACTACAGTTGTTCATGGGCAACTTGAGGAATAAATGTTTGCAATGGCCCCCAGATAACTCTACCTTTGAAATAAACATTACTTCCTACTTTAATAGCTCATGGGATGGAAATGGTACCTATTACAATAAGACAGTGAGCACATTTAACTGGGATGACTACATTGAGGACAAAAGTAAGATATTCTGTTTTCACAATTATCACATTGTTTATTGATAAAAAAAATATTAAGATCCACTTGAAAATTATTTCTGTTGTAATATTAGCTAAGAGATGCAACATGAGTACTGGATTAAGGGCTAGCCCAGGAATCAAGAAGGCTTGACTTCTGTTCCCTTCTCTGACACATACAATCTCTGGTGTCCTGACCAAGTAACTTGTTGATATCAACAAGTGTTGATATAGGGAGTTTCCTCATTTTGAGTTCCCTATATCAATGAAGTCACAGATACAGTCTAAAAAATGAAGTAGAAACATAGAAAGATAGATAATCCACTTTCATTCCTTATCTAACCAAAAATATAATATCATTTATGTTGTGCTTTGTGATCCTTCATGTTACATCCTATTTACATCCTATTTAGACCTACCATGAGTATCTCTGTTACCTTTTGGATAATTCTTCAGAGATTGTTTCCATGGGTTACAATAATATATAATAATATTTACAACAATATAGTTTCACAGAAATATATTGGTGTTAGAAAGAATGCTTTTTGTTTCAGGGAGAAGCTTAGAATTATTAAAAGAACTATATAGTTGTATGAATACAATCCAGATTTTAACAAATCTTCCTTTATAATTCTGGATCCAATTACCTATTATAATGTTTGTCCAAGATATGCAGATATTACACTAATAGAGCTGACATTCTAATATAGTTGACATTTAGTTGCATTATATTCATTCATTCACTTATTTATTTCATTGTTTGTTTATTTGTGGGTCAGTTCCATACATGTCCAAACTATATATCATAGTCTAGACGATAGGCATTCTTCATCTACTTTTCTCTTCCTAGATTGATAGTTAGGCCAACTATTTTGACCATTGTGGAGCTCCTTTAGGTAATATTTAAGGCAGCTTGCAGTGAGCAGAGTTTCATATTAAAAGTAGTGTAAAAGATATTGAAGATGTGTATGAGTAGGAAAGCAGTTGAGAAGTAAGAAATGGACATAATTTCAAGAGACCTGTTGGAAGGCCTGTATCTTGGTGAGTGGATCCTACATAAAAGATTTGTGAGAGATTATGGGCAAGATTTTTTTTGTGCACTTTTCTTGAACTTTTTGCAGTCTTAGATCCTAAAACTCCCTTCTCCCCTAGTCTCTTTGATCCTCTTGATATCTTTTTGACCACAGTCAACTCCCATATACCTCCCAGGATTTTTTCCTAGTTTCTCTTCTCTTTATTTTTTCTCCTCTCCTCTTCTCTCTTCTCCTCTTTTGTCTCTCCTGTCCCTTAGTAATCTTATTTGCTCCTATAGTTTCATTTGTCATCTTTCTGCAGAAAACAACTAAAACTATAAATGTAAACCTAATTCCTTTCCTGAGCTTGAGGCAAGCCTATGAGCAGCAAGCTGCTTCATAGACATCTCTATTCAAATTAAACATGTCAAAAATGGAGCTCATTATTACCTCTTATCCATCTTTCCTCCAAATTTCATTGTGTCAGTTAAAATCATAACAATCTTTTCCCTCTTTGCGGTTTGAAACTTTGAAGTCATTCTCAATTCTATTTGTTCCCACTTGCCCCCAATAGCTATTCATTTGCCAAACTTTAATTCTTCCTCTATATCCCTCAAACTGCTCCACTTCTCTTCACTCACTCACTTATTACTGTAGTTCAGACCCTCATCGTTTTTCTCCTGGACTAGTTTCATAGCCTCTTGATTGGTCTCCTGATTCCAGTTGCCTTCTCTGTCCAATGTATCCTTCAAACAACCTCAAAAATAATCTTTCTGAAGTACAGGCATGTCACTTACCTGTTCATGAATCTTCAGTAGTTCCTCACTGCTCCTTGGATAAAATACAACTTTCTTACCTTGGCATTTATAGTGCTTCACAGTCTGACTTTAATTTCCCTTTCAATATAATAATATTCAAAATCATAATATAATATTCAATCCAATAATATAATTATCAATCAATAAGCCTTTATTCAGTGATGGCTGTGTGCCATACTGATGAATGCTGGGAATACAGAATTAGAAATTAAGTGGCTTTTGACAACATGGAACTTACAATCTAGCCATAGGAGAGAATATGTATATACTTGATTATGTGCAAAATAAATAATCATTTGGAAGGGACAGGAGCAGCTGCCAAAGGATCAGGAAAGGCTTCATAGAGAAGAAAATGCTTGAGCTAAATATTGAAGGAAACTGGAAATGCTAAGAAGAAATTGAGAAGAGTCCATTTCAAGCATGGATAATAGTTACTGCAAAAGCATAGAGAACCATGTGGATGAGGAACAGTAAAAAGACCAGCTTAACTGGACTAAAATGAGGTAATATTTAATAAAACTGAAAAGATAGGTTGGGTTGAGACTGAGAAGGGCTTTAAATGTTAAAAAGTTCATATCTGATTCTAGTGGCAATAGGTAACATATTTTACCTATTTTTATTTTATTCAGGTTAAGAGTAATATGATTATACTTTCACTTTAGGAAAATCACATTGATAACCAGATGTAAGAAAATTAGAGTGGAGAGAGACTTGAATCAAAGAGACTAGTTAGAGTACCATTGCCATAGTTCCAGTAAGAAATGATAGACAGGTGAGGACATGAAATAGGATCTTGTCTGTGGGAATGGAACAAACAGGTTATATCTAAGAGATGTTGATATCTTCAACAAGAAAAACAGGGAAATGTAGAAAAGGTGAATTTAGGGGTAAAATTCATGACTTCTCTTTTGGACATGTTGAGTCTGAAATATCTTTGGTATATTGAGATTGAAATTCTCCTTAGAAAGTTGGCTATGGATTTGAGCTCAAGAGAAAGATTAGAGTTGGATATAGGGAGTTAAAAATCATTCAGCATAGACAGTATAATTGAATCCATTAAGAAAGAATATATATATATATATATATATGAATGAAAGTGAGATATATATATATATGAAAATTTTATTTTATATATATATATATATATATATATATATATATATATGAAGATGAGAACCCTAGAGAGAATTTTGGAGTGTACTACAGTAGAATGGGACATGACATGAATAATGGTTTGAGGTAGAAACAATTGGACTGTAAGAGGAAAACCAAAAAAAGCAGTGAAGTGAAAACTCCGAGGAGAGAATATCTAAGAGGAGAAAAAATTTCATAGTGTCCATAATATTAGTGTCTTCCCCGTTCTGATTAACTCCAATTTATATTGCATATATCTTATTTATAATTGCTTACATGTTGTTTTCTCCATTAGATATAGAACAGGAATTTTTTTTCCTTTCTTTTGTATCTAATGCTACAGTGCCATGCAGAAAGAAAGTAATTTAATAAATTCTTGTTGATATAGAATTAAGCAAAGATGTTGAAAAAAATGAGGATTGGGCTCTCATCAGATTAAACAATTAATAGACTATTGAAAACTTTGAAGAAAATAGCTTTAGTTTAATGATGAGGTTGGAAGACATATTGGAGAAGTTGAGAAATTAATAAAAGAAGAGGAAGTGAAAGCAAGAAGTATAGAAATTCTCTCCCCTCCTCCCCACCCCCCCACCTCCCAAAGGGGATTTCATTGAGAAAGGGAGAAGAGATATATAATGATAACTTGAGGGGATAATAGAGTTTAAGAATAAAGAAGAGTTGGATATGTTTATAGGAGTTCCCATCTTATCATTTTAAAGATGAGGAAACTTAAAGATGGGCCTAGAAGGTTAAATAACTTGATGAAGGTCATACAGGTAATAAACATCAGAAGAAAATTTTTTAATGAAAGTCTACTGGATTCAGACCCTCGATACTTTCCATTATCTCACACTCTCTGTCTTATATTATAAATTCCATATGAACTCTCCTAGATGTCATACAATTCCAAAGTTAAATGTTAACATTGGAAATCTTCTAATATACTTTATGGATGAAACTGAAATTCAGAAATTAAGTAACTTGTAATAATTATTTTTTTAATATGGCAGAGAAAACCAGCTTAGAACTAGTCGATTGATTTGATGGTGATGTGTATATGTGGCCATGATAATTTTTTCCTTTACTGTTGATATCTAAAGACAGAGGTGGTATCATCATGGTGGTAAAATCCAAATTTACATACTATATTTAAAACTGAGTACTACAGATTCAATCTTTAACATATTCCTTATATATGCTTTTGAACAAATGAACAAATAAAAAAAATTTTGAACAAATCCTCTAATATTCTTCATATTTTACTATTCATGAGTATATATGAATAAAAGTTATCAGATGGTGTGGGAGGAGATTAAATTAAAGACTTTCTTATTAGGCACACACTGTCACAAGAAAGAATGGTATAAATATGAATAAATTTCACTTTAGGACTATTTTGCAAATTTTCCTACCATTGTTATACTTTTGTCTAGCTTTATTTCACTACATCTATCTGTCAAAATTATGTCTTTAGATCATATCCCATCATGGTATTAACTCCTCCACAGTAGATAATCTTTTATATATTGGAGACTTTTTTGTAATGAAAATTACTATAAATTCATTATATATCCATTATAATTCTTAGTCATCACAGATGCCATCTCCTAAACCTTAACCATTTTCCTCTAAGTTTTTTTTAGCTTTTTTAGCCTATTCTTATTAAACTTTTGTATCTAATAATTGCTCTTTTTAGTATTATTCACTTAATTCAGGATTCATTTATGTATTATATGTTTCCACAATCATATCCTTGGAAGCTCATGAAGTCATATTACTACCATATTCTCACCACTGTTTTAGGTATTAGAAAGATCAGTAAAGGTTACACTGGAAGAAAGGGGATCAATTTTAGTAATAGTGGGATTTGCTTTTAGGCTTTAAGGTCTAAAATAAGCCTTTTAAAAATAAACCACCTGCTTTGAATAGATTTTAAATGCTGCCAATGTTATTTAACCTCAGTTCTGTCACAATTAAATTGCCTGGGAAAGGAGGAGGTAGGCATAAAAAGTGTCAGAATTTTATTGTTTTGGGTCATAGTTTTCTATTCATATGCCTTCAAAAGAAATTACTCTAGAAATATATATCTAGAAGGAAACAAGTTTATCATTTCAAATTGGAAAAGACCAATTTTTCACTTGTAACTTTGTTAGAATAATGTGGCAAAAAAATGCCACTGCCCACAGAAAACAAGGCTGGAATATGGGGGGATTTGGAGAAATAAGGGAGGTAGTATGTTCAAATCTATTTATGCACTTAGCTTTTAAAAAAATATGAAGTAATCCTTTTGTTGCATAAGTGTATTTTAATAGCAGCTAGGCTTCCCCTCCCACCATTTGAGCCAAGAAAAGGGCCCTGAATTAATAGCTCCATCCTATTTTTTTTTCTTGGTACAATTGTTTTTAGGATTCGTTTTTGTTTAGATTTAGCAACAAATATTTCTTTGTTATGATATGATTTGTTTTGACATTAATCTTCAAAAGTTTGATTGATTAGCAAGTGCAATATATTGACATTGGTTCTATGTAAATTATGGTATACTTTTAGTTTTACAATTTTTTATTTCTTCTTATTCCTTAAATAGGTCATTTTTACATTTTAGAAGGGCAAAATGATGCATTGCTTTGTGGTAACAGTTCTGATGCAGGGTAAGACATTCTTTCCTATTATATCCCATGCTATACCATCTGCCTAGAATAATCTCCCACTGCCTATCTCCCTGGCCATCATTTTCCCCTCACAAAATTCCTAGAATGAGTAGACAGAGTATGAATTTAGATTTCCTTCAAACATTCATGTCCAACAATTACTAATCCTATTTGCTCATATCAAATCCATCAAATAAGTACAATGAAAAACAAAAAGAGAAAAGTAAAACTAGTTATAAGAAGTAGACTGTTTCTGTTTGGGGTCCATGTGCAAAGATCATCTAGTATTGTATCACATCATACTAGAATATAAGATTCTGGAAGATCCTTGTGTGTCCTACCTATATTCTGTTCAGCACATAGCACATTATGATTTATTTATAATAGTAGCTCACTTTGATGGGTATGTACAGTTTGCAAAACAATAGCCCTGTGAAGGAAATTATTTAAAATTTTATTGGTCCCCTTCTTACAGATAAGGAAACTAGTCCCCAGAATTTTAATGACTTGCCCACAGTCATACAACTGGCTTCAAAAATAGGTCTTTTGACTCCAGATCCAATGTTGGGTCATCTAGGTGGTACAGTGATTAGAATGCTGGGCAAGGAGTCAGGAACACGTGAGTTCAAATTTGACTTTATTCACCTAGTAGCTGTTTGATCCTGGACAACAAATCGCTTAACTACTGTCTGCCTCGGTTTCCTTATTGTAAAATGAGGAAATTAATAACACCTATCTCAGAGTTTTATAAGGACAAAATGAATTAATAATTTTAATGAGTTAATAAAATTAATAAAAGTAAAGTTAATAAAGTTAGTAAAGCACTTAGCACAGGGTCTGGCACATAGTGCTATATAAATATTACTTATTGTTATTAATAATTTTAAAAAAACAGGAGAGCAAGATGATTTTTATGAGGTCAGTATTTCTATTCAATAAGATTCTACTTTTTTCAAAAATAATTTAATCCAATTCAATTCAATAAACAATTCAACAAACATATAAGAAATTGTACAAGACTCTGAAGGATTTAAAGATGAATGAGCTAACATTCTTGTCCCCAAAAACTCAAAAGTCAATAATAGTTTTATATTCTTTACACAGAAATTCTAATGCTATAATACTTGCCAAGGGAGTGCAGGATCTAGATTCTTTGTTCACTAGAGTCAATCGTTAGTTTTTCTGTATGAGCATTTAGACCTTTAAAAATGGAAACATTACAAATCAAGGTTTGATTTATTGGTTTTTTGATGGTCTAGACTTCAGAAAATGATGGAGAAAATATTATTAAAGCATTTTATATTTTGAAATGTGTAATGGGTATTATTGCTGCTATTGCTATTTTTGATAGCCATTTGTCAAACATTTACCAGCACACCACTACTTAGGCCAAAATTAATATTGCCAGAAAGATTTTAATTCAGCTTGTCCATTAAGATGAGAAAGAAAGAAGGAAAAAAACATTTATTTAGAATCTACTGTGTACTAGGCTTGTGTTAAGTGCTTCACTCTGGGAGGGAGGTAGATGCTATTATTATCCCATTTTAGAGTAGGATGCAGGAAGAATCAATGAGAGTTTAATATTCTGAGTCTGAGGCATGAGAGTACCTCCCTTTCAGAGAAATAGAGGTCCTACTACCAGTAGATTCAAGAATGAGAAAATCAGTGATGTAAATAAGATAAGTTATAAATTAGCTTATTGCCTTTAATCTATTTCTTTAAGAAAAGCTTTCTTTTCCTTGACCTACCTATTACCCACTTGTCTACAGAGCTATTCCCAGAAATCTAGAAAGAATGTTAGAGAAAAATAGCATTTCTTAATATTTTTCCATTTTGTTAAAAAGGATGGTTTTTAATATCTTTCCACAGAGTGAATCTGAATCTAAAGTTTTTGCTTTGATCTATTTCAGCAGATTTTATCTTTTGTATGTGGTCACTAAGTAGGATGTAACCTTCTGACATTTTCTTCCAGAAGCAAGTAAAGTCAAATGACATAGTACTAAGTCTTTATTTCTCTATATTTAGATATCAGATCCCAGAGAAAAAAGAGTATGCTAATCTGTTAATGAAAATGTCATCTTCACAAAGAAATATGTTAATGATGCATTAAAGAACATTGAGTATTGAAGTGACTAAGGATAAAAACTTGGCATCAGACTGTTTCATAGTTTTTTTTTAAGGACTTTACGAATTAATAAATCTAAAACTATTTTTAGTATAGAATAAAGTGAAGTAAACAGAAAAGGTCCTTGTGTTTAGCATAGCCCTTAGATAATACAGTGAAGAGAGCATTGGGCCTGGAGTTAGAATAGAGCTGAATTAAAATCTTACCTCAGAGATTATTAGTTGTGTGACTCTGGACAAGTGATTTAACTTCTGTTCTGCCTCAGTTTCCAAATGTAAAATGGGGATAATAACAGCACCTCTCAACATTATTATAGATATCAAATAGGATAATATATTTAAAGCACTTAGCATAATGCTTTTCACAGAATAAATGCTTCATAAATGCTTGTTCCTCCTCTTTCCCTTCTGTAAATTTATCATATAAAATAGCAATTGAAAAATCTATAAACATCTGCATCCAGAAAAAGAACTAAGGAAACTAAATGTAAATCAACACATGCTGTGTTCACTTCTTTTTTCTGGTTTTTTTTTTTCATTCTTTCCGTGATTTTTCTTCTTTGATTTTTTCTTTCCCATCATGATTCATAAAGTAATGTGTATTAAAAATAAAAAAGAGTGGGGAAAAAAAAGAAAAATAAAGGAGAAAAATCTACAAACATATAAAAAATAACAAAGAGATATACAAAAATAATTTCTTTCCTGGCTTCTAATTTCAGTCAATGTCCAGAGGGATATATATGTGTGAAAGCTGGCAGAAACCCCAACTATGGCTACACAAGCTTTGACACATTCAGTTGGGCTTTCCTGTCCCTGTTTCGCCTGATGACTCAGGACTTCTGGGAAAATCTTTATCAACTGGTGAGATCTGAGTTAAATCAATAAATTTCAATGATTAAAAAAATGTAGTAATGGGATCAAATTGATAGTAATGCTTTACTTAGAAGACCGATGAACACTAAACTATCTTTCTACATTTTTTTAAATCTCAGACACTTCGTGCAGCTGGCAAGACATATATGATATTTTTTGTCCTGGTAATTTTCTTGGGTTCTTTCTATCTTATAAATTTGATTCTTGCTGTGGTCGCCATGGCCTATGAAGAACAAAATCAGGCCACTTTGGAAGAGGCAGAGCAGAAGGAGGCTGAATTTCAGCAGATGTTGGAACAACTTAAGAAGCAACAAGAAGAAGCTCAGGTATTGTTAGGTGGTGAATCAAACTGCAGTTTCTTTCTTTGCAGCATCCTCAGAATTCCGATAGCACAGGAAACTAGAAATTTTGAAGACCTATTCATTACTTATGGCTATTTATTTTCCTCAGTTGTTAAGAGTGAATGACAAGGTGTGGCAAATAACATGGAATAAAGCTGGCATAAACATATAAATTACATCATTCTTATTAATGACATTTTTCTCCTTTTTCTGTTAACTCCATGCATGTGGACACAATAGGCTTTCACAATGAGGAAAGGATATGATTCATCATTATTTTGGGGGGCAATTTCTTGGAAATAGTTTCTCTAAGATACTGACTAATTTAGTCAACTTATGCTACTTTTTTGCTGTTGGGTACTTTGATGGTTTTTAACATTGAGTATTTTAAAATGCATAATGAAAGAACCAATGAAAAATGCTTGTTCGGTAATGATGGTGCTTAACAGTTTGTAGCTGTAGCTTTTCAAATACTGTACAATCATTAATTAGCTAAGCCACATAAATTCCTACAATCTAGATTGCCTTAATATATATGATTTGTAGTTTGTCTTTGTTGTTATCCTATACAAGAAACCCTCAATTTATCCATTCAAACTGAAAAGCATTTACCCAGTAGAATAAAAATATTTTTGTCAGAATTAAATAACAATAATTTGTGCTAAACTAAATGTAGACTGTTTTTAAATGCATGGCAAAAAAAAGGTAAGCACTCACTAGGTTCATAATTACAGGGCACAGAGAGGTTCATTTCTGAGGTTGTTTACCTTTTATTCTAGCAAAGGTTGAACTTAGCCTTGTGATAATTGAAGTCTCTTGGCTACATCAAAAATCATTTAAAAGTATTATATGACTAGTCTCTACTCAAGTCTCTTTTCAAGATCATATGTAAGCTTCTGTAAAATACTTTGACTTACTAGACCTAAAACACTTTTGTATAAATTATTTCACTTAATTCTTTTGCTACCTCATCAGTTATATAATATAAATATTAAAATATTATTAAAATTATAAACTATTAATATTCCTTAATCTCCATTTCACAGATGAGGAAACTGAGGGTCATAGTGGCTAAAAACTTTTCTCATTGACATTCAACTAGAAAGACATAGTCAAGAGAATCAAATTTGTGTCTTCTGGCTCTTATGTCCAATATTTTTCATCATATTGCTTCTCCACATTTGGTTAAGTTAGTATTACTACTGTTTTATGTTTCATTAATAGATCAAGCTAATGATGCTAATGATAAAGAAAATAGGAATGAGGATATTTTTAAAAGCATATTTGCATATAGTTACCACGGACTTTATCCCTTACTAGGCAGCAGCAGCAGCAGCATCTGCAGAATCTAGAGAATTCAGTGGAACTGGTGGGGGAGGAGGCTTCTCAGAGAGCTCTTCAGAAGCATCAAAGCTGAGCTCAAAAAGTGCAAAGGAAAGGAGGAACAGAAGAAAGAAAAGGAAACAGAAAGAACAGTCTGGAGAAGAAGAGAAGCAAGAAGAGGAATTTCATAAATCTGAATCTGAAGATAGTATCAGAAGGAAAGGTTTTCGTTTTTCCATTGAAGGAAATCGCTTGACTTATGAAAAAAGATTCTCTTCTCCCCACCAGGTACAAATTTTTGATTAAGTAATTTGTATGTTAGTGCTAGAATGATGGTTTTCTTGGAGGATGTTGTTTGTTTTTAAATATTTAGATCCTATCTTGGCCATGCAGAAAGTACAGGGACTACTCATAGGCTTAGTAATACTCCAATTAGCACAAGAACTTTAACCTGCTTTATTTTCTTATTTGGTCCAGTTTTGCCCTCCTTAAGCAGCCTGATTCCTTCTTCATCCCTTTTCTCTTATCCCAATTCATGGGGTCCACTATGTGAATGTTAAATTTAATATGCATGACTGATCAGTTAAGCCCACTATCTATCAGAACTCTTCAGCTCCAGAAATCCATCTTCATCTACCTACCTGGTAGCAGCAGTTATATTCATGGGCCACTGCACATAGCAAGACATTTCAGTATTTTAGTAGGTTGCCTCACAGATACATAGCATGATGCTGCCAGATTAATAATCATCAGAGATATTTGTTGTCCTCAACTTGAAGAACATGTGAACTGTGTGTTTAAAGAGTAAACTTAATAAGAAATGTTAATTTATAGAATATTTTTAAACCACAGGTTTTACCAGGTTTATATTTTTGAAGTTACTATAGCTATATTAATAGTATCCATATTGGAAATGTGGTTCAGATCCATTGTCTACTGTGCCAGTGTCTCCGCTATGCTATGGGTTGTTGAGTGGCAAAATTCCTGCTGCTTAATAGTATTAACTTGCACTGATGGAAGCTAGCAACTAAAATCTGCTATTTTTCCCCTAACAGTAATAATGCACCTACTATGTGCTAGTTACCATGCTAAATACTTGAAATTATCATCTCATTTGATCCTCATAACAGCCCTGGGGGAGAAATGCTATTATTATTCCTATTTTGCAGATGAGGTCATTGAGGCAAACAAAGTTGAAATGATAGGCCATAAGTGTCTGAGGTTACATTTGAACTCAAAGTTTTCCTGACGTTAGGCCCAACATTCTTTCCAATGTGCCATTTAGCTGTATAGTGGAGAATATCAATTATCAAGGAGTTATTAAGAGTGTTAAGGACTTATTAATAGGTTAATAGTATTTATATCTGAAAAGGACATTAGGTTCTCCATCTGCTGTTTGTACCATCAAAAACAAACAATTCATTACACTTGCCATTATTTCAGTGAGAGGTAGGGAGATGAGAAATGATGTAACCAAAATTCTATGCAAATGAAATTCTAAAGAGAATTATATTTAAGGAAACTTAGAACTTTAGGCAAAGAGTGACATTTCCGCTAGCTGTATCACACACTGGGAATGTCATTTAACTGAATTCTGGCCCAGGCAACTCCTTCCAATCTACCTCCTGAGTCATAAGGGTTTTGCAGTCTTCATTGGCAAGAGGAGTTCACATAAAAAGAGTTCCCAATACTAATGAATAATTCCTTGGATGGGAATTTGAAAAGGGATTTTTATTCATAGAAATCCAGAGAATGTCTTTAAAAAATTATCAAGACTTTTTTATTTAGATTTCATCTAAAACATTTAAGTCCAAAGTCTTAATACTCCTTAGCATAACTTCTTTACTTTCTCTTATGCTCAATCTCATCTACCTTTGAGCATAGTAGATAAATAGATAGATATTCCTTGCAAATTAATGAGTTTCCTACAGAAACTGCATAAAATATAAGATAAAATATTAGAGAATTAGACTTTACTTCAGCTTTACAATAAAACTATTGTTTAAACTAACTGCCTATATTTTCTTATTATTAATTATCCTGTTTTGCTATAGTTATTGATATTCATAGATCATAAATATTGGTAATAATATATTGTTAATTATTTAAGTTCTAAAATATGGAAACAGAGTTTCAGCCCTTTATACAATTCTTTAAGAATAAAGATGCCTTACAAAAAGTCAAACTTCCATCTTGAATAAGATTCTCAGGCACAAAAACTGTGCATTGGTCATTAGCTTCTTCCAAGCCTTAGAGGCCTGTTTGGTAGAATTTCACATGAGCAGATTTCATCCCCCTGCTGCACCTTCCCTAATTTCTTAAGAGGCAACGTGGGACAGTACAAGATATGTGTTAATTTGAACCTGAACTGGTTTGAGGAACCTAGTTTGTATTCTGACTCTGCCACTCACTATGTCTATGAACATGGGCAAGTTATTTAGCTTCTCTAAGTCAGTTTACTCATTTGTAATATGAAACAGTTAGACCAGATGATTGCTAAAGCCTCTTCTAGTTTTAAAATTATGATCTTAATCAGTGACCTTCCCTTCGAATTTCCACAAGACTTATAAGAAAAGATATTATTTTAGTTAGTATTTCTTTGAATCATAGTTGTAATTATTCAGCATCCTAAATAAAATACTTATTCATTTTTGTATAATTTCTACTGCATTCTATTTATTAATAAGGGTATTATCATTCCATTATAATTATTATGGTAAAACTTGTGTTCTGATAATAATGTCCTCAATAGAAGGCCACAGACACCAAAAAACTCTAGATTAATTATGTGAAGATGTTTCTGGTAACTGCTTTTTTAAAAGCACTTTATCTGAGCCTTGACAAGAATTGAGTTCATAAAAAATAATTCTCTCTTATCTTTTTACCAGCATGCCAAGTTTTTGCCAACTCTTTTCATACTAATCAGTATTCTGAAAATGTTCCCTCTAATAGCACTATCAGAAGGTTAACCAAATAGAACCAATGTTCATGGACCACATCTTCAATTTTCTTTTTCTAAAAATTTATTTTATTTTTAATTTACAGGATAAAACAGGCACTTTCATAGCATAGTATAAATTGAAAAAAGATGATTGCTCATGAAACTACCCATGCACTACATACAACTTGCTATTCTTTTTAAATATACAACAAAATTACCATATAAATTTCTTTTTTTCTTTTTCCTTTTCTCCCATCACCTCTCCCCCTTTCCTATTTTCATTAAAATCTTTACTCTTCTTGGTTCTTACATAATTTTTAATCATTTAAAGAGACAACAAATGGTATTCCAAACAATTCTTCTTTTGATTTCTTTAGTTGTAGTCTATCCTCAGTAATATAATTCCTTTTTTTTCTTAATCAAATTTTATTTTTTTAAGTAACAAATATTTATTGTCTCTTCCTCCTTTTTCTCAAAACAGCAACATCAACAAAAGAAATATAAAGTGCTTTAAACAAGTATGTGTGGTCAAACTAAACAAATTTTCATATTGGTTATATTCAAACGACTTCTTTTTTAATATGATAAAAACTGAAAACAAAAAATGTTTATCATTTCTATAATTTTTTATAAGAGTTTCTATCTTTTAGACAGTCTCAAGCCTTTGCTTCCTAGGATCTTAATTCCATATTCTCTGCCATTCTTTGTAGCCTCTCCAAAAGTCATAGAATTTCCATTGTATAATCAATTTGTTACTTTAACTATGATTATGATTAACCTAAGAGAAGACTATTTAGTGACAGGAAAAGAGAAGGGGACATGAAAATTTCAATATTGTTGACAGTTGTGGAAAAGAGTTTAGGTTCAATAACTACAGTCTAATTGACAGAAATGCTATATCTTCTAAGGCAGAGGTCAGCAAACTCCCTCTTGCCTGTTTTACATGTATGACTCAATGAACTAAGAATGGGTTTTTTTTTTTTTAATTTTTAAATACAGTTTTACCATTTCTTAAAGTGTAAAATATTAGTTTTAATTTTGGGGCCATATAAAAACAGTGGGCCACTCAGTTAATTATCTCATTTGACCATTGTTCTCAAGGTGTAAAATATTTACTGAAAGCTAATTGAAGTATGGTATTAAAAAAGGGGTGGATTTTTTTTTAATGACTTAGTCACTTGAACAAAGTTACTTTATTTTGAAATATTTCTCAGATGTTTTGCAGTTTATCTTCTTAGGTTTTAATTTCCCTTACGTAAATAGATTTCTGTTCATTAGAATTTTGCTTGATTTGACTATTTCCCCCCTTATTTTCTATTTGGGCATAGCATTTGGTTGCTATGGAAATGATATTTATGCCAGAAAAAAAACCAAAAAAGATGGTATTAGGTGAGGAATAAGCTCAGAGGATGATGAATGCTATACAGATTCAATTTACATGCAAGCATTATATGTGCATTATTTCCTTTCAGAGCCAATATTTCACCTATGAATTTTAAATGATTGTACAAAGTATTTTATTATTTTCTAATCTTTTCTTTCTTTCTTTCTTTCTTTTTTTTTGCTGAGGCAGTTAAGGTTAAATGACTTACTCAGGGTCACATAGCTAGGAAGTATTAAGTATTTGAGGTCACATTTGAACTCAGGTCCTCCTGACTTCAAGGTTGGTGCTCTATCCACTGTGCCACCTAGCTACCTCTCTTTTCATCATTTCTAGTGAATATAGTACTTAAATACTCACTCATTTAGTCAAAATATTTGTTCTTGTCATGAATATTTTCTAAATTCTCTTGATTCCTAAATACTTCCTTGATGCTATTCCATGTTTTCTTGGCTTCTGAGATAGCAAAAATTAAATAATTTCTTACTTATTGCAATCCCTCAAACAGCCTATCTTTAGATATAATTAAAAATCTAGCATTTTTAGAAATTTTTAGAAAGCTAGTCATAAAGGAGCTAAAGGAATAAGGTTTTTTTTGAAAATAGCTTAATTTATATATTGTATAATATATGTACTAATATATTGCGAAATAAATCCTGGTAATAAAACAAAATTACTTTAGATAATATAAAAATATTGCCTTTAGCAAAGCTTTCAATAAATATATCAAATATGAAAATTTTAAAGTTGTCAGATAAATCAAACATTTCTGTTAAATTAAGCTTGAATATATTTTAATATAGTGTATTCATATATACTTATATATATATAGTAAAATGAAGAAAATTTCAATTTGATAGTAACTAAATTAAAAACATATAAGGTAGATTTAAAATTGATTATGAATCACTGTTCTCCTAAAGAAGAATTTAACAAATATTTAATTATAAAACCTGAAGTGAATAAACTTTTTATGAAAATGCTAACATTTCCATAATTTCAAGAATCTAAAGTGGTGATAACTGATATCATTATAGTATAATACTCTTCAATTTTTGAGCATTAGAAGAAAGAAAAGAGTGAATCAATCAAATTCTTTTAGTCTTGATTGTTTACTTACTCATGGAAGATGTATAAAGATATAATTAGAAGGAGCAAGAGAAGATTCAGAAAATGTAGAATAAGAACTGAAGGAAGATTGAATTTTATTTGTTAGTGCTAAACAATTCAGTATGTGGACGGAGATATTTGGATAGTTATTATCTTCAGAGAATTAAAGTAGGTGAAAGACTGTAATTTTGTTTTATAGAAGATAGTAGAAAAGGGTATCAAACTCTAGTCCTGATTATATCAAGGGTATGATGGTGAGTTTAATGAAGAGGATGAGAAGAAGATAGGAAGGAAGAAGAAGAAGGAAGAAAGGAAGGAAGGAAGGAAGGAAGGGGGAGGGAAAGAAGGTGAGAGGGAGGGAGAGAGGAAGGAAGGGAGAGAGGGAGGTGAAGATGGAGGGAGGGAGAAAAAGAAGAAGAGAGAAAGGGAAGAAGGAAGGAAAGGAGGTAGGGAGGAAGGAAGGGATGGAGGGAAGAAGGAAGGAAGGGAGGAAGAAAGGAAGGAAAGAAGGAAGGAAGGGGGAGAGAGAGGGAGAAGAAAGAGGGATTGAGAGAAGGGAAGGAAGGGAGGGAAAGAGGGAGGAAGGAAGAAAAAGGAGGGACAAAGAGAAGGAGGGAAGAAGGAAGCGAGAGAGGGAGGAAGGAAGGAAGGAATGGAGGGAAGAAGGAAGGGAGGGAGGAAAGAAGAAAGGAAGGGAGGGAGGGAAGAAGGAAGGAGAGGAGAGGAAGAAAGGGAGGAAGGAAGGAAGGAAGGAAGGAAGGAAGGAAGGAAGGAAAGAAGGAAGGAAGGAAGGAAGAAAGAAAGGAAGGGAGGGAGGGAAGAAGGGAGGAAGAGAGGGAGGGAGGAAGGAAGGAAGGAAGGGACAGAAGAAGGGAGGGAGAGAGGTTGGAAGGAATGAAAGAAGGAAGGGAGGGAGGGAGGGAGGAGGAATAGAAAAAGAATGGGAGGGAGGGAAGAAGGAGAGAGGAAGGGAGGAAGGGAGAGAGGGAGGGAGAAGAGGAGGAAAAGGAAGGAGGAAAGAAGGGAGGAAGGAAGGAAGAAAAGGAGGGAGGGAGGGAGGAAGGACTAGAAGAAGAAAGGGAAAGAAGGAAAAAGGGAGAGAGGAAGAAAGGGAGGAAGGGCGAAAGGGAGAAAGGGAGGGAGAAGGGGGAAAAGGACAGAGGAAGGGAGGGAGGGAAGAAAGAAGGAAAGAAAGGTGAGAGGGAGGGAGGAAAGGAGGAAGGAGGGAGAGAGAGGGAGGAAAGGAGGGAAAGAAGGAAAATAAACAGGGAGGAAGTAAGAGGGAAATGGAGCAACAAAAAGAGGAGAGAAGAAACAAGAAAAAAAATGAAAGAGGAAAAGAAAGAAGGAAAAGAAAAAAATGGAAGAAATCAGAGATCTTTATGGAAAGTCTCAGAGTACTTTCAATAACCACTTCAGATACCATATTTTGGTGCCCATAGCATAGGTTCCTTGCTCCTGTAATCGAATATTTTTTCTATTCGTAAAATATGAAGTGTAATTTTGTGTGTGTCTTTATGTGTACATAATTCTCTTCCCCTCTTCTCTCTTTTGCTTTTAATAGTCTCTGTTGAGCATCCGCGGCTCTCTTTTTTCTCCAAGACGCAACAGCCGAACGAGCATCTTCAGCTTCAGGGGTAGAGCGAAGGATATTGGTTCTGAAAATGACTTTGCCGATGACGAACACAGCACTTTTGAAGACAATGACAGTAGAAGAGACTCGCTGTTTGTTCCACATAGACACGGAGAACGGCGCCACAGTAACGTCAGTCAGGCGAGCCGGTCATCTCGGGTGCTGCCCATATTGCCCGTGAATGGAAAAATGCACAGCTCAGTGGATTGCAATGGCGTCGTTTCGCTGGTTGGTGGACCGTCAGCCCTGACGTCACCAACGGGGCAACTGTTGCCAGAGGTGATGATCATTAAAATTGTTATTCATAACAATGTAACCAAGCTGGGACTAACTCGGACATGAGTGGGTTTTCCCTCATTCTCTAGCAAGACGTATAGAATAGAATCCTAAATGTTTAGAATTGGACTAATCAAGCTTAGAAAGTTGCTTTTGAATTCATTGCTATATCTGTTTCTAATAAAAACCCTTCAGTATATAAATGGTATGGGTGCCGTCATGCCTGTTTTGTAGATAAAGAAAGAGCCTTGGAGAGGTAGCATGTGTAGTTAGTGCAGGGTCACAAAGCTGGGAGGGGCCAGATGCCGGAATTGAGTTTGGACCTCTCTGACGCCAAGATGATGCCTCGCTGACGCTCTCTTTCCATGATACCACTTTATTCGCTCCTCTTGGTTAGCGAAAGAAACCATAGCAGTGTAAAATTTGATCAGTGTAAATTAATTGATTTAAAGCCAGGAAAAATCAGAGCTTACAAAATAATTAGCTAGGTTAGCAAGCTGATTATTACTAATAATTAAATTTGTAACTTCCATGTACTAGAATGTTATTACTTAAGTACTATACTGAAATATGATCTACTATTATTTACAAATAAGGAATTATTTTGCACACATATAGCCCACTTCAACTCTGCATGGAGTTTCTATCATTTTGGAATTAAGTGATTAATATGTGTAATGGCATTTTTTTTTAAATTGCTACCACACTTTGTGGAGGTAGATAATTGAAGAGTCTGTATAGAGTAATGGAGAGAGCACTAGCCTTGGAATCAGGAAGATTTGAGTCTTTATTAGCTGAATGGCTCTGGGAAGGTATTGAGCTCTCTATGCCTTTGTTTCTCTATCAGTAAAATTAGAGGATTGAATGGTTCCTAAGACCCCTTCCAAGTCCAGATCTATGACCCCAGAATTGTTTTTCAAGCAGTTATTAAGCATCAGCAATTATAAAGCCCTGCTTCAGTTCTGGAAAAACAAAGACATATCAGTTCAACAAGAATTTATCAAGATTTTGCTTCATAGAAAGCAAAGAAACAGTACCTGCCCTCAAGCAGTTTATATTCTGATGAGTCATATAATTGATTGAATTTTTTGCAATTCCAGAATTATAATGTATTTCATGCATTTTTTAACTTATCCCAATTTATGCCACTGCAAAACAGTGCTAAAACAGAATTAAAATCATAAATCCAATTTTAAATTATCTCTTATATGAAGGAGTATCCAATCAAGGATAATAAAAATTAGTAGATTTTTTTCTTTAGATTTTCTACCTGGAACTTTTCCTTGCTATCAAATTTCAAATTTCCTGAAAAATAGAATTAAAAGTTGAGAAAATAAGTACTGGAAAAATCCAGAATTGATGAAGATGAATATAAGGCAATCTGTTTGGCCCTTTTCTATATAGCCATTTTGAAATTCTTTAGCTTACTACAGTGAGTGACAGGAAAATTATTGGGAAAGCAAACATAATCTTGATTGAAGACTAAAAGTCATTTACATTCATAAAATGAGGGTGTTGACTAAGCTATGAGTTAAGGAATTATTTCTTCATATACAATTTAAGACAAAACATTTAAAAGAAAGGCAGATTGGGGGCAGTTTTGAGGTGGTACTTGAAACTAGTCCCTATCTCTTATGGTCCTACTTCCTTCTCCAACTTTTGATGTCCACTGACTCAGATTGGAAATGGGGCTTAAAAGGTTATAATGCTGGAAGAAAAATTAGATGCCAGCATGACGTTTAAAAAAAAAAAAAGAAGAAGAAGAGGAAGAAACAAAACAAAGAAAGGTATTGGAGGGCTTTGGGAGACATAAGAAAGAAAAGAAGAATAGCAAGCAGACTAAGAGTGAGATAAGAGAATAGGTCCCCAGAGTACATGATAACGCAGAAAGGAATTTAATTTGTACATATTATATAGTTTGTTTAGAGATGAACTTTATATTGAGAATTATAAAGCAGTAGAATATATTGTGGAAGTTTTAGAATACATATATATGGATATACAAACACATATATTTCCAAATATATACACATTTATTACATATAAGTATGTACATATATAAGTACATACTTATGCCTATATATGTATACATGCATACATATACACACACCTGTGTGTTTACTCCCCAAATAAGGACAGATATTGAATAGGATGGTAGATATAGTTTTGCCTAGAAGTAAATAGGGGGACTAAGTGATTTTTCCATGATTCCTTTAATGCCATCATTTCCTTAAAAATTAAATTTCCTAGTTTCAAAGGCAAAATTTAAGCAGTGCTAAAAGACTTGAGGGACAATGTTAGCTAAAAGCATATTTCACGCATTATATCAGTGTTATTTATTTGCTTTTTAATTTTGCTTCTAAATTTTAAAAAAATTATGTGAAAATATTCTTACTTGGTATAGGTAAACATTGCCAAAGAAATGTCTGATCTAAAATGTGCACTTATTACCATCATATAGAAAAATATTAATGAAAATAATATTGTCTTTTTACCCAATGAGGAAAAAATTAATAGATGATCTTTATTCATGATGAACAGTAGACCTAGATTTGGATCTTTCTTTTTTTCTTTTTTTTGGTCTTTTTCTAAGTACTATTCACTTGATCCTTCAAAATAGATGTGTTGTCCATCTAGAGAATTTAATTTGGTATAGAATATTGCCTTCATTTTTATTAACAATATAAGCACCAAATTCATGTATTTGTCAAAATACATTATATAGAGAAAAAAAGCAAAAGAAGTCAACTATATATACTTATATGTCAAATATATGTCTCTATTGATATGTCTTTATTTTGAATATAATTTAGAATTTTAGAAGGGAAAGCATATTTTAGTTATCACTTCATTGTTGGGCAAACTTTAGGTCAACTATAGAATTTAGTTTAGTAGTACTTAGAAATGTTATCAAGTTAATGATTATATTCATTTTTTTCTTTTAATCATATTTTTATTTGTTAAATCTTTCCTAATTATATATAAAAAATAACATTCTTTTAAAAAAATTTTGACATCTAAATTTTTTGTCCTTTCCATCTTCTCCCTCCTAAGGAAGTTACTTGTCTTCCTTATACATGTGAAGTCATGCAAAACATATTTCCATATAGACTTTAAAAAACAAGAAAAATAAGATATTAAAATAATCTTCAATATGCATTCAGAATTCTTTAATGACTCTATTAGTAAAAGAAAATAGCTTTTTCTATGGGAATATTAATGGAAACCAATGTCAGCTTTATAAACCCCTTTTATAGTTTATACTGAATCAGAAAAAAGTCTTGTTTTCCTATAAATATCTATTAATTTGATACAAGACAATAAACCAAAAAGTAACAGTAAATTACCATATGTATACATCATAGTAGAGCTGAAAGAAACCTCAAAAATTCTTCTCACCTAGTCTTAGCTATTCCCCTATATTGACTGGCTTTCTATATTGACTGAAGTATACTTACTTCACAGATCCTCGTGAAAAACAAACTAAAAAGAAATAATTAAGAAAAAGCAAACTATTACATTTTAAATTGGATTATCATTAGAAGCATTTTTGTCTCTGTTAGTTCTGGAATTACCAGGCCAGTGCTTAATCTCTTCCCTTTTCATGTCTTCAGTGAGGACTAGCTGGGAACACCCCAAGAGATGAAAATCTGCTATATTTTTCTAAAGACTTTCCCAAAATGACATTGATTAGCCCTCTAGTAGTCCTTGATTTAACATCCTATATTAAAAATTCAAAACATCTTCCAAAAAGCCAGACTTAATGAAGTGTTGTGCTTTGAAAGAGTATAACATGCATTCTTTCTGTAATATGAACTGATGCATTAGTATTTAATTAATATTCCTGTGCTTGAGGATGATGGCTCCTTGATTTGGAATGTTCTTTTCAGGGTACCACTACAGAAACAGAAATAAGAAAGAGACGATCTAGTTCTTATCATGTGTCCATAGATTTGCTAGAAGACCCTTCTGGAAGGCAAAGAGCAATGAGTATAGCCAGTATACTGACCAACACAATGGAAGGTAAGTATTCAGTTTCATATCATAATTGCTGACAAAAATGCCCCATCCAACTGCTTTTGTGACTTCCCAGAAAAAAATATTTCCAAACTTGTTATTTCACATAATGCTTTGCCTCTTTCATCATTAGTATGTGCTCTCTGGTAAAGATTTCCTATTTTAGCCTCCAGGAAATTGCTGCATATTTCAGGTAAATATAAGTGCTTTGGGGTTTTGTTTTTGTCTTTTACCAGATGAGGTTCTAAAGCACTCATACATTTTTAGAATAATATGGAAAGCAGTTTAACAATGAATGTATTTTGAGGATGCTAACTAATAAAGTTATGTTCAACAGATGCAACTTGAGCTATGGACTCTCTGTTTTTTGCAAGAAATATAAGTCAATTCTCATGTAGGTAAGAATTTAAAGTTAGCCCAGTCTGAAATAAAGATTTCAAAACTAAAGAAATTTTCTTCTCCTTCCAGCTGTTTTAGAGCAGATAACTAAAGCGCATTTGATGCCTCTGTAGGTTATTCCACATCAAATATAGTATTTTCCTTAGAGGTTCATGTTTAATACCATTTTCATTTTATTCCATTTTGTAAGTGGACTCAAATTTTGTATCCTATTATTTTGGAAATACTTCTGTGTGCAATATGTCCTAAATTATGTGACCTTGTGGAGACAGATTGAGTTTTAAGAGTATGTGTGTATGAGTGTGTGTCTGTGTGTATGTATGTGTGTGTGTGTTTATGTATGTATTGTTGTTATAGTTAACTTAGTTTCTCACAATATCAAGTAGATTCTTATTGGATTTTTTTTCCCGTCTGAATGAAGACTCATTGAAATTTTAAGTGTCAGAATCCTAGAAGTCACAACCATAAAAATCCTAGAAGTGTAGCTATACAGTATTTATCACAGTCATGTAATTGATATGACAAGTCCCAGTTTTCTTAATGTCCTAATGCAGTAACAGAAATCTTTTCATTGATTTCTACTGGAATATTAAACTCTAGTACGTTCTTCCCCAACCTCGCCTGCCATTAGCTTGCACTCCTTCTCCTCCCCCAGCTGCCAGTAGCTTGCTCCTCCCTGTCCCTCCAGGTAAAGTCTTTTGAAGATTCTCTGGGCTTCTGCTCCTTGCCATAGCAAAACCACTGAGAGGAAGCTGCCAGTGGTTCTGCTACCGATGTCAGCAGCATGGCTGCTCCCTAAAGCAGGAAGTAGAGAAGGAGACAGGGTAAGTCAAAAATAATAGTAATACTTTGTACTTTCAATACTATTAATTTTCCACAAACATAAGAAGTGATTTAGAAAATAGCGCCTTAGGATTGGGCTCTTCTAATCATTAAAAGTTATAACTTTCAAAATGAATATACCAAGAACTCACTCAATCTGGAATCTATGGAGTGAAACATGGGATGGAAATAAGACCCGGGAATAGATTCAGTCATACATCCAATATTTGAGCTCAGAGAGTGAGCAGAATCCTGGATGAGGCACTGGGAGAGAGAAATTTAAATAAGAAACAACCTTACCTTCATGGAATTTGCAAGAGAGGTATAAGGCACAAACGCAGATGATTATATTGCAGAAGTGCTTTGGAAAGTTAGAAACAGTTAGCCAATAGTGACTTCTTTGTTCACATTTTTCTAAATGCAGAAACTTTTACTTTTTCCCAGTATTTGTTGGGAAGATTTAGTTTTGTGAATCTGTGACCTTTGGACTGATCACTAATTTTTTCATCCTGTTTCTATTAGTTATTTTTTTTTCTGTTTCCATTACCATAACATCCAAACTTTTCAAACTGAGGTTCCTAATAGGCTGTATGTCAGGAAACTTGTTGTCATCTCACTTCCATAGCCATAGTCTATACCTTTCTGGTTCCTCAGAAACAGTAGAATAATAATGTTATGTTCAGATTATCTGATTGTTTGAAAATGTTTACTTTCTATGTCTAACTTTGGGTTTGTTTACCTTTATTTTGTTGAATGGGACTTTGTTGATCTGACTTGCCTCCTCTTCTCCTTTCTTCCCCTGTTACTACAGTCAAGTCTTAATTATCCAGGATAATCAAAGAGTACAATAGCATGGTTGACACAAAAAGAGCAAACAATTTAAAAAAAAAAATAATAGCTTCAGTAGTTATCAAAACCATTTGGTACTGGCTAAGAAATAGAGTAGTAGATCAGTAAAATAGATTAGATTCACAGGACAAAATAGTCAAAGATTATCGTAATCTAGTGTTTGACAAATTGAAAGGCCCCAGCTTTTGGGATAAAAACTCATTATTTGAGTTCTGGGGAAATTGGAAACTAGTATTGCAGAAACTAGGCATTGATCCACACCTAACACCATATACCAACATAAGGTTGAAATAGATTCATGATTTAGACATAAAGAGTGTTATTATAAGCAAATCAGAAAAACAAAGGTTAGTTTACTTCTCAGGTATGGAAAAGGAAGAAATTTGTGGCCAAAAACGAACTGGAATTCATTATTGAACACAAAATAGATAATTTTGATTATATTAAGATAAAAAGGTTTTGTACAAACAAAACTAAAGAAGGAAAGATTAGAAGGAAAGCAATAAATTGGGAAAACATTTTTACCTCCAAAGGTTCTGATAAAGACTTCATTTCTAAAAGATATAGAGAACTGACTCAAATTTGTAAGAATTCAAGCCATTCTCCAGTTGATAAATGGTCAAAGGATATGAACAAACAATTTTCAGATGAAGAAATTAAAACCATTTCTAATCATATGCTCTGCAAATGAAGACAACTCTGAGATACCACTACACACCTCTCAGATTGGCTAAAATGACAGGAAAAGATAATGATGAATGTTGGAGTGGATGTGGGAAAACTGGGACACTAATACATTGTTGGTGGAGATGTGAACTGATTCAACCATTCTGGAGAGCAATTTGGAACTATGCCCAAAAGGCTATCAAACTGTGCACACCCTTTGATCCATCAATGTTTCTACAAACATCAATGTTTCCCAAAGAGATCTTGAATGAGAGAAAGAGACCCTCATGTGCAAAAATGTTTGTGGCAGCCCTTTTTGTATTGGCAAGAAACTGGAAAATGAGTGGATGCCCATTAGTTGGAGAATGGCTGAATAAATTTTGGTATATGAATCTTACAGAATATTATTGTTCTATTAGAACTGACCAGCAGGATGATTTCAGAGAGGCCTGGAGAGACTTACATGAACTGATGTTAAGTAAAATGAGCAGAACCAGGAGATCATTATATACGTCCATCAATTCTGATGGATGTGGCTCTCTTCAACAATGAAGATGATTCAGGCCAGTTTTAATGATCTTGTGATAAAGAGAGCCATCTGCACCCAGAGGACTGTGGGAACTGAGTGTAGATCACAATATAGCATTTTCACTCTTTTTGTTGTTTGCTTGCATTTTATTTTCTTTCTCATTTTCCTTTTTGATCTGATTTTTCTCATGCAGCAAGATAATTATTTTGTTTTTGTTTTTGGCTGAGGCAATTGGAGTTAAGTGACTTGCCAAGGGTCACACAGCCAGGAAGTGTTAATGGAACACAAGGTTTTGCAAGGATCAGTGTTGAAAAATTATCCATGCAGGTGTTTTGAAAATAAAAAGATTTATTAAAAAATAAAATAATAGCTTTTTATTTTCAAAATATATGCAAAGATGATTTTCAACATTTATCCTTGCAAAAACTTGTGTTCCAAGTTTTTGCTCCCTCTCTTTCCCTCTCCCCCTCCCCTAAACAACAAATACAATATATGTTAAACATGTGCATTTCTTCTATACATATTTACATAATTATCATGCTGCACAAGAAAAATCAGATCAAAAGAGGGAAAAAAAGAGAAAGAAAACAAAAAGCTAGCAAAATACCAACAAAAAAGGTGAAATGTGATCCATATTCAGTCCCCACAATCCTAAAAAGAGCAAACTATTAAAAAATTGTTTGATCTTAAAATGCATTTCATTATTTTGCTTTGGCTGAAACTAACTTTTGCTTGTTTTTCTTGAATATACATCAATTAGAGTATTAGAAAGTAAAGTAGAAGCATTTTGAATGGAAAAGATTAAATGTTTACTGTGGCTGATTCATTATATTGAGACATGGCTGTAGTTTATAGTCCTTTGCTGGTTGTATTGTTTTATATTTACTTTGTGGAATGTATTATACAAATATGATTTTATTCTAGTCCCAAATTTATCCGGTGTGAGGATAAACCAAACCTTCTCTGTATACGCAATTCTGGATTTTCATATTTGATCTTTTCTCTGTCTTCTACGAAATGTATCTTGTTTTACCAAATGAAAAGCAGATGGTGATTTTTGAGAATTTTAATAGCATATTAGGAAAAAAAGGTAATTGAAAGCATGCTAGAAAAGGATGATTTTGTTGCTTTCTGTTTTACTATGTGAATCAGCAATCATTATCGATAATGTGTCATGATCCATTGTACTTGAAAAATTTTTATAATAGTAAATGGAAATCCACCCATTAATCAATGTATAACATTAGTTTATCATTTGAATGCTAGAATGTGTCTATAAAATGAAAGCTGCATGTTTGATATCTGTAAGCTCTGTTACTGCTAACTCAGTTACTCACTGACTGTTAAAGATCACCACTTAAATATTTTTTGTTCATAGAATAAAACTGTGCATTAACAGCTTTGACATCTCAGAAGGCATTTAGTAATTCTAATGATCACAAACTTTATGTATTTAACAAATATTTATTAAATATCTAATGTATTGGGTACTAAAAGTATGGTGCTAGACACTAAAAAGTAGATTTACATTTATATAGAATTTGATTGTTACTTTAACATTAGTTATTTTAATTGAATCTGACAACAAAAAGTAAAGCAAATAATTCAATGCCCATCTCACAGATAAGAACAGTACATTAAGAACTTAAATGATTTGTCACAAATCACATAGCTAGTAAATCCAAAATCCAAAAAGCGCAACCCAAATTTACTCACTACAGATAGGTTTTTGTAAGACACCTGCAACGATATCTTTGGAAAACTCAAATTTAAATAAATGTAATTAGCACTAGTTAGTTAATTAGTTGTGACTCAATTGTCCTTTTTATGTTCTTATGCTTATAGTGAATTGGTTGATTAAGATTTTTAGTTAAGAATTTTAGTTTTGAATACAAACTATCAAAGTTGATAGAACATGAAATAAATTTGAGAATAGAGTGTATTTGGTAAGAGGCACTGATTTCAATTAAATTGTTAGAAATGATCACCTGTTACATATAGAAATTGGAGAAAATTAAAACTTAGACCTTCATCCCATTCAATTATTAGTCTGTTAACAAGCACATAAGTACTTGCTATGCTTCAGGCACTGTGCTTGACCCTAGTGATACAGAGTCAGAGAAACAGGTTTTATCGTTTTTGTTATTTTACAATATTTTAGCCATAAGTATGGTTACAGAGTCACCTCAAGCCTCTTCACTTCTGAGAACAGTCCCACACTATTTAGTTAATTCAGGTGACAAAGTTTTTCTTTAAAAGAAAATGGTTACAGTAGTTTCACAAAGAAAGATATATCTATCTTTATTCTCTCTGTATCTCAACAGATGTGATAAGAAAATTAATCTTGATTTTCTTTCAAATCCTCATTCTTAATAATCTCTCTCAAGACTCTTCATAAACATTTTTATACTATTTCTTGATAAAATAAGTTGAAATTTCCAACAAGAAAGATGTTTCCCCTCATCTTCTTTCTTTATGCCTTTTCTACAAAATCCTCATAATCCTGGTGAATCATATAATCCCACATTTTCCTTGAGTTCCTAGAAGGAAACACCTCATCTAATGACAGTTAAAACTAAAATGCCTGGCTTCTTGGCTTCTTAAAGAGAAAGCAATGGTTTTGATAGCCTTGGTGAGGTAGGTTTTTGAAACAGGTTTTACAAAGGCATATAGTAAGTATACACCAGGTAGCAGTTAAGGGGATAAGAAAAGGCTTCATGTAAAAGGTGGTATTTGAAGAGGGAGGAATCTTTTTAAAAATTCTATAAAGCAGAGGTGAAAACCATATCATATAATTTAAGAGATGATTAATGAGATAATTAATGCCCCAACAATCTATATTAATAATGGAGACATATAGACTTCTAAGTGCTTGATATTTCCATCATTTTTTGTGGTGTTAGCAATGAAATGTGAAAAGTACGTGTGTGGTGGGAGAGAGAGAGGTTTGGAAAGCTTAATGTGCAAATCCATTTTACAGACCTGATTTGTGGGTTTCTGACTTTGGCAGATATTGTCTTATTTTAAAGAACAAATAAGCATCTCTCATTTAAGAATCAGAGATTTCAGATCACTAGTGAAGTTTTAGCATAATTTCTGTGAATAAATGCTCCTTATGAGCAATAATCTTAAACAGAACATCCTGCACTTACCCATAACATAAATACTATATAGTTTCATTTTTTTTGTTCCAAAAATTGAAAATTATTTTCTGACAGTTGAAGATTGCAGGTGGAAATCATAAATTCTCCAACTTGGAACTTGCAAATTATATCAGATATTATTGACCCATCTGCACTACACATTAATATATGAGATTGACACAATATCTATCTTAATTCCAAATTGCTTTAATCTCATTGTCTGAAGTTTTAGTAGGTAAAATAGCCATATTATTGGCCCATCATTTCATTTTAGTTTTTTTCCCTTAAGTTTTAAACCAAAGGCAGTTTAACATGAAACATTTTGAGTACTATGCTTATGGATATTCTTCCTTTTTCTTCCAGAACTTGAAGAATCCAGACAGAAATGCCCACCATGTTGGTATAAATTTGCTAACACATGTTTGATCTGGGATTGCTGTGAACCATGGCTAAAAGTGAAGCACATCGTCAGTCTCATTGTGATGGACCCATTTGTTGACCTGGCAATTACCATCTGCATTGTCTTGAATACTCTATTCATGGCCATGGAACATTATCCTATGACTGAACAGTTTAGTGGGGTGCTTTATGTAGGAAACCTGGTAAGACTAATTACTTGAGTGTACCTTTTTACTTTAAAAGAAAATACTAATGCCCTACTAATTCCCATTATTTATTCTTTAGGTTCAAATAAAATTTGAGATTACTGTCATAGCTAAACAGTTATACTTGTGAGAGCAAAAAATGTTTAAAATTAAATTTAACTAAAATATATTTGCAAAGTCAAAGATTTTTAAATAACATACTCCTCAATTAGGAATGAAAGTAAATTGCCTCATAATTATATAGATAATTACTAATTTCTGAGGAAATAGTTATGTTACTAAAAATTCTTACAAAACTTAGGACATTTTCGTTAGAGCATATCTACATTTGCTTACAAAGTAAGACCTTCCCACATCTTATTCATTTAAGTTAAGTTTCAAAAGTCACCTGTTAGGCTCTGAAGGAGTAGGTGGGGGACAAAGAATCATATTATATGGATTCTTATTTCTATTCATTCTAAGAATATATGTTTTCTTAATTATAATTATGTTTTAAAAAAATGAAATGTATGATATTATGCTCATTATGGTGAGGATGTGGTCTCTGAACACAATAATTAGTTATTTACTGGTAGAATAAAAGTATATCAAAAAGAAGGCAGTTACTTATATAATGGGTCCATTAAATCTTCACATAACTCTAAACTTGACATTTGTGCATGTACATACATATAAATTAAAATAAAGTTATATGAACATATCATAAAATTTGACCATAATATAAATTAAGCTCCTAGTCTCTGAAATAACCACCTTCTTTCTTTAATATTACTAAATCTTTTTTTCTAAAAACTATATATTTCTAGGCTAAAGCTTATTGATTTTTTTAAATAAGTATTTTATACTGATATGATTAAGTTTCTTTAATGAAGACTAAACAGATAAATTTCAGTTTTAGCTAATTTTTTGTAGCATATGCAAATCTAACAGTATCAAGCTTAAAGTCAATGAAATCAACAAATCACTCCTACTATAACAGATTTTACTTAGAATTAAAGAAAGAACATTGTATTTATATTAATTTATGGTGCTAGCTGGGAAGGTAAAACTACAGAAAAGACAAATTACATGCTCAATTGTGAGATACTTGTAGTAAATACAATAGAAGTTCAAAGAAAGTGTGAATTGAAGTAGTAGGTGAATTCATTTAGGAGTTATTTCAGGACAAATAGATATAGATAAATTTGGATTTATTCGTTCATCTCTTCAACAAATATTAATTGAAATTTACTATTTATAAGCCACTAAGCTAGATGTCCTGTGGCCATTTAATAAAGAAAAGTAAGTTATGATTTGTGCTCTCAAGAAGCTTATGATTTGACAAAGATGATGATAAAAGAAAAATGCTATAATAAAGGATAATTATAAATTCTATGAGAGAAGGATATAAACAATATGGTAGAGGTCAAAGATGGGAGAGAGAATAGCTGGCTATAGTGATAAAAGAGGTTTAGTGGAGAAAATAACTTTTGAACTGAACATGGAAGAACAGGGAAAATTTTAACAAGTAGACTACACATTGAAGGAAATGGAGCGAATGAAAAAAAAGGAAAAAGACAAGTACTGTGGGCTAATACAATGAAATAGTCATCTGGTCAAAGGTTAGGCTATCGTCATGTAATTCTCATGTACATATCAGGATTATATAAATCCCTTTTTTTTTTTTAAATCAAGGTGATTGTGGTGGTCATAAATAATTTGTTGTGATGTGGTGGTGGTCATAAATAATTTAATTTATCTATTTTATTTGTATAGCAAATTTTAGTCTATAAAGCCTTTTGTATGGGTAATAACTTAATAATTTGCATTTTGTCTCCCTAAAAATGAAGGATTCTTGGAGTTTCTGTCATAGGAGAAAGTGTAATTTTCTGGACTCTCGGGCAAATCTTGTTCTGGTCTTGCTCATGATAAAATTGCATATATTGTTAAAATTTATATACATACATATTCAGCTTTTTAAAAAAAATCATTTATTATGAGGCCTATGGATTCACAATGAGTTATTTTTAATAGTATTTTATTTTGCCAAAGACATGCAAAGATAGTTTTCAAAATTCACTTTTGCAAAACCTTGTGTCCCACACTCTCTTTCTCCCCCATCCCTTAGACAGCAAGCAATCCAATATAGGTTAAGTATGTGTATAAATTATATTTAGTATATATGTTTGCTATATTTTAAAATCATCAGATTAAAGTAATTACAGGACATAAAGCAGTGAAAATATGGTATGACCAAAATGTTGTAGGGGCTGGTGGAGTCTAGAGTTAAGAAGATCTTACTTCAAACCCAACCTCAGACATTTATTAGCTATAGGACCCTGTGCAAGTCATTTAGCTGCTGTCTGTCTCAGTTTCCTCATCTGTAAAATTAGAATAATAACAACACCCACTTCCCAGGATTGGTGTGAGAATCAAATGTGATAATAATATTAAACCCCTCAGTATGATGTTTTGCATGTAGTAAACACTATATAAATGTGAGCTATTTATCATCATCATGATCATTATTATTTTATTATAACAAAAATATACCTCTCATGAATCATTGAATTACATAATCTTAAAGTTGTAAGAAATCATGGAACTGTCTAATCAAACTTCTGCCTAAACAAGAATCCTCTTTACACCATAGCCACTGAGTGGTAATTCAGCCTTTCCTTGAGAATCTCTAGCGAGTAGGCAACCCACAGTCCTCTGAAGCAATCCACTATATTTTTGGACAGCTCTTGAAAGAAAGTTTTCTTTTTTATCAAGCCTTGATCTGCCTCTCTGCAACTTCCTTGTCTAGGTCTGTCCTCTGGAATAAAAAGAACAATTCAAATTTCTTTTCCAAATGATAGCCCTTCAAATAGCTGAATGCATAGTCATGTAACCCTTAAATCTTCTTTTTTCCAGACTAAATACACCTAGTTTCTCAATACTACTTGTATGGTACAATCTTAAGGCCCTTCACTGTAGTGTTTACCTTATTCTGGATGTTCTCAAGTTTTTCAGAATTCTTCTGAAAATAGCTCCAGAACTAAAGATAATACTCTTGATCTTATATAACAACATAACATAGTGTGATTGTTACCTCCCTAATTCATGATGAGCTTTATCACTACTAAAACATCTATGTCTTTTTTTTTTTCCTTCTCATTTTTTTTTTTTAATTAAGGCTTTTTATTTTCAAAACACATGCATGGTTAATCCTCAGCATTCACCCCTGTACAGCCCAGTGTTTGAAATTTCTTCTCTCTCTTCTTTCCACCCCTTCCCCTAGACAGCAAGCAATTCAATATGTTAATTACATGCAATTCCTCCATTCATATTTATCTATATTTTTTTTCCAAACTACTATAATAGACATATTTTTTACCTTATTCTTTTAAGCCAATTTCTTGAATTCATCTGTAGTACTTAACAGTTTTTTGCCGTTAAAAGTTCATCAACTGTGTAATGTTTTTCTTTTTCTAGTCTGATATCTCTTTACCAGTTTTATGAAACTTTTCAGAAATCACTGATAAGGGCTCAGCAGTCACATCCACAAGTTCTTGCATTTCCCTAAGGATATGTAATTTGAGACTGGTAATTTGATCTTACTAAGAAGATCCTGATGCTTAGTTATTGTTTCCTGACTCATTTTTGGATCCTATCCTCAATCAGGAATATTTGCTCATTCTTTTCTAGTAGAAATTGTGTAATTATATAGTATATAGTCTATAAGCTATCCTATATTTTACATTCCAGTACATCCATCCATATGATATTTATTATTTAGATAAAGATATAACTATAGTTATCATGATAGCTTTATTCAGAGATATTGAAATATTATATAATTTCATCCATATTTTGATGCAATATAAATATTATTAATATCAATAAAATGGATTGCCACATCTATAGAGTATATTTATAACACTTTTTTTTAGAATCAGCAAAATACATACCATGTCTTAAACCATCTTCATCCTAGGTTTTTAATAGTGTCTGTTTTACAGATGACAATACCAAGCAAACATATTTCTTCAGATTGCCCAATTCATGAATAAGTTGTATCTACATTGTTTCCAAAGCAGCTAGAAGTTAAATCAGTCATAAAACAGTCCCCAGTTCATTGGGGAGAGAAAGAATCCATTGATTATAGGATAATAAGGTCACAAATTTAGAGTTGGAAAAAAATAGATTTAAAACCAAAAAGTTCCTTGGACATAATGGAGTCTAGCTTTCTGTTACAGATTAGGGGCACAGAGAAATTATGTGATTTGTACAAGCTATACAAGTAGAAAATAGTGTAGTCTAAAATCTAATCCGTTTTTCTGACTAGTAATCTAATGATCTTTTACTTAAATATACTTCCTTTAGACTAGAATTGGGAATCACAGGATTTGGACTAGTACTACAAAAGCTAAGATTATGGTTTAAAGTACCCATTAGTTTTGACAGAAACAAAATGAAAACTAATTTTAATCATCCCTCACAAATGTCCAGGTCCATGGACCAGACTACAGGTCCAGCACTATGGTCACTGAGCAATCTATCTTTCAAGATAGTACTGAAAACATCAGAAGTTCATGCATATATAATAAGTTCAATAAATCAACCATTTAATAATCAATGTGCTGTCTACTCTACTAGGACCTGGGAATACAAATAGAAAAATATAATTTACATTCTGGTAGAATACAAACATTCTCATGGAGAAATAAATACAGAATATGTACATAAAATAAAAATACAGGAATAGCAAACCCTATGCATTGAGAATATCAGGAAAAATCTTTGAAAGGAGGTGGTACTTGAGTTTTTTTGAAGGAAGCCATTGATTCCAAAGGTGAAGGTGAAATGAGGTGAAAGAGCATATATGACAGAGTATTCTGATATGGGGGAAAAGTTGAGCAGAATCACAGAAGCCTAACATAAAATGTCATATGTGGGACACAGCTAATCAGTTGGTTTGGCTGTGTTACAGTGCATGTGAAGAGAATGAGATAGAGTCAGCATGGAAATTTAGACTGGAGCAGATTGTAAAGGATTTAAGTAGCAAACAAAAGGAAAATAAAAAGATTGACATGCAGCAGTGAGGGCATAGTGGAGATGGGATAACATACATTTTAGTTCACTCACTCAACAAGGATATTTGATTTTCTTGAGAAATATTCAGTACATAAGAATAAACAGCAAGAGCTGGAATAGTGAAGTAAACAGGATTGAGATTTGGAAAAGGTTCTTAGTGACTGATCAGTGATATCAGAGTCTCAAGGTTAGAGGACAGTGAAAAGTTAAACTGCTTAAGTAAAAGATTGAGATTTTCAATTAATTGACAAATATTTATTAAGGAACTACTATGTACCAGGCATTGTAATTAGTCATGGGGATATAGGTAGAAAGAATAAAATAATACTTGCTCACAGCAAATTTACATTCTAATGAGAAAGAGACAATTATGTGTAGAATATATTCAGCACAAACATAGAGTTAATAAATATATGTACTCACCAATTTGCATGTCAGGAGGAAGGACATTAGCATTTGGGGGAATCAGAAGAGCTTTCATGCCATAGATCATACCTAAAATGAAAATTAAATTTAAAGAATTATGAAACAGAGGAAAGAAAAGCATGTATTCTAGGTAAATGGGATGATCAATTCAGAGTCACAGAGTAAAGAGTTGGAATCTTGCATGTGGAACAAAGACAAGTCCAGTCCATCAAGAAGGAGTAATATTCAAAGAGGCTGGAAAGATAAATTAAGAATAGATTAGGTGGGGTTTTAAAAACCAAACAAAAGAATTTATTTTATTCTCAAGGCAATAGGCATTCTCTTGAATGAGCAGGGAAGGGAGAAGTAAAGGGTTGAATTACTATTTTTAAAATTACCTTAAGAAAAATTATTTTGCCTGCAAAGTATTAGAGGTAATGGAATAGTGAGGGTCTTAGGACAGGGAGAATAATGAGAAAACTGCTGGAAACATCTTGGCCAGAGGTGATGAGGATCCATTCAAGGATAGTAGCTGTGTGAATAAAGAGAAGGGATCAATGTGAGAGATGTCAAAACGAAAATGGTAAAATTTAGCAGCAGAAATATTTGGGATGAATAAGAGTGAGGAATCCAAGATAATAGTGACACTATGAACCTGAAAAACTGAAAATATAGTGAAGCCTTCAACAATAAAACTGGGGATCAAAGGGAGGCAATCTAAATGTTAGGGAAATGAAGGGACAAGGCATCATGGCTTAGCAGAAAAAAAGTTAGATTCCTAGTAAGAATATTTGGGTATGCATTCTGGAGTTGCTATTTTTGTGACTTTAGACAAATTACATTTCTGGGATTCAGTTTCTTATTTCTTTAAAATGAAGTAGTTCATCCAGACCATATCTAAAGTCCCTTCTTCAAAATCTTTTGATTTTTTTTTTTTTAATGATTGATGAGAACTGAAGTACTATGCAGAGATTCAGTTACAAAAGAAGTGAGGGTACAAAGTGTGGACGTAGTGAAAGTAGAATTGAGATCCAAGGGAGAAACTCAGTTACCAGAGTACTAAAGCAACAGATTCAGAGAAGAATTAGTAGCAAGTCCTAAGCCAGTGAGCTTTGATGGAACTCTCATATTTTGCTTCCTGGAAAGAGGAGACTCCAGAATATGGGACAAAACTGAATTTTAAGCTTGAGTCCAACTTTCAGATTTAATAGGCTATATCCTATATAGGATATAGGTCTATCTTCCCATAATTCCTCTGGCAAAGTACCATAGGCAAAGTAATGGGCCCAGGATCTGCTCAAAACTGCATATTTAGCTAAAGAATATGGAGTAATAAACACTTATCTGTTCACAGAATCCTACAAAAACTCCGTCTTACTTGATTAACAATACTTTCTTTAAAAACACATCCTGACTCCTCCCCTATTTTTACCTTGCTCTCCATGCAAATAAACTGTAACTGCTGACTTGACGCCTAAAATTTCAGTATATCAATTCTCTCAACTTTTACTGATTACCAAACTCAGAGTCTGATCCATTTTGCTTTTACATAAATAAAATCTTTTGTGACTGTAAGAGAATCTCTTTGAATTCTTTCAAACCACCTATGAATCCTGACTATTGGAAACATCTCAAGAATTTGAGGGTGCTTCCTCCATTATCATTGCCTTTTTATTACCATTATGTTTAATTGAATTTAGGACTACCCTTAGGACATTGTCAACTTGCAGATTTTGTTTAAGAAGGGTATTCTAACTAACTCTAATTAAGAAGGGTATTCTAACTAGTTCTAAATAGAATCAAAGTAGGACTTCTTTGTTCTTTCCCTCTGGTACTTGTAATCTCTAACAGTTTTCACTGGTGCCTTTATTATTTTTCACAGAATTAAAAATTGATGAAGCTTGAGTAATCTTGTAGCAGAAGTTGAATCTTTTTATTGATTTCAAGACACAAAAGAAAATGTCCTTCATAAAACAATTAGGGAGATCAGAGTTGAAGCACCTACAGGGATCTTTCCTCTTATACTAATAAAGTTCAGAATTTTCAGAATGAAAGTTTCCTTATTGTTTGGAAAGGATTCAGGAAAGAAATCAAACTAGTAGGGACTATGTGAAACCCAGCAATATTAACCTTAACAAGTTTAAAGGCATCACAGCTTGAAGGATCTCCCATTTTTTGAGGAATTATGCATTCATTTGGATTTGTTTTCTATAGAGCACGAAGATTACCTGTGCATAGACTCAATCTCTTGGTGTGCAAAGAAGTCCTTATTCATTGGTATTCCATACTCTCCTCAAAGTCCTACTCCAACACTTCATTGTAGCACAAAGGGAATTTTCAGTTATTGAAGACTATTCCTATGACATGAAGAACTGCGTGTTTCCTTTATGTTGGTATAGTTTTCTGTATGTCATTGGCAACAGAATATGTCTGCTTTCCAAGGAATACTAGCCTTGCCCAGTATAGATAGGGACTTCAGTATTAGCCTGGTTACCTGAAGATGAGTTATATCAGGGGTTCTCAAACTACACCTGCTGGCCAGATGCAGCAGCTGAGGACGTTTATCCCCCTCACCCAGGGCTATGAAGTTTCTTTATTTAAGGCCCACAAAACAAAGTTTTTGTTTTTACTATAGTCCAGCCCTCCAACAGTCTGAGGCACAGTGACTTTGAGGACCCCTGATATATGATTAGAGTAACCCAAGGGTAACCAACAAAGAAAAATACAAAAGGGCTCTTAGTCCTATGTAGTCCCTTCCTATGCAGTAACAGTGGCCAAGCAGTACAAAAGGGGGTAAAGGGTCATAAACATTAATGCAGTTGTTAGTGTATGAAGTATAAAAATCTTGTGCAGTGATTAATAAGTGGACTTTTTATTGAAGGAAATGAATCATATCAATCTTGACATTCTTTCTCTAAAAACCAGAAAACAAAAGGAAATTGAAAGTCAGTAAAAGAATGGCTGAAAGATTCTCCTTAGAGAGGTAAATGCAGGAGCTACTTTTATCATGTATCCAGATATCATTTTTCAAGATATTTAGTTATCCCATATTACAATGTTTTTGATAAATATTTGGAAACAAAAAAGACACCATGAAAATAATTGCAATCTATGTACCAATAGCTGTTGAAGAAGATAGGAAAAGAAAATCTTTAGGAATGCCTTCCAAATTGAATCAGTATATACTTTCATGATGTCAGTACATGTATGATAATGAGGAAAATTATGTTAGAGCATGGGGTTCAGGAATAAGGAACAATAGAATCCAAAAGGCTATATATACTGTAGAAAAGAACCTTGTCTATATACTATAAATAGTTTCTTCAAAAAATTGAGGTGTTGAACATGACAAACATCAAAAAAGGCAAATTAATTATATTTTAACAGACTAAAAATGACTGAGATGTGAGTTGTTACTGATTGGATGCAAAGTCTTACTATCAGTTTATTAGAGCAAAGATAAAAATTAATAATAAGGAACAAATAAAAATGAGAAAAATATATTCAGTTAAAATACTTCAACCCCATTTAAACATTAAAAAAAAAAATTAAGTCAATAGAGACAAACTAATCTATAAAAAATCTGACAGTTTTTTGGAAAAGTTTAACCAATGTACATTAATTGCCACAATAAAAAAAAACTGAAATAGCATGAAAACTATGCTAGCTACCAAATACTTATTAATCAAACAAAGAGATATAGCAGCCACCAAGACTATAAACTTGGCCTCTTAAAATCTTAGAGGATGAGAAAGAAGTATCATCACACAAAACAGAGAAGTAGTGAAGTTTAAGAGAGTTTTGATGAAAGCCCTTTAAATAAGGTCATCCCAAAGGCATTTCAGGATGAAACTGAAAAAAAGACAATAACCAGGCTGAAGACAGGAAAAGATCTGCAAAGATTCTCATAACTAGTTCCTTTATATCTCAAGAACAGTAGAGCTACTGTATTTGGACACCTAAATCTTGAATGCTTATAGGGGAGGCAGAAAGGGCACTGAAGAGAATAAGTATGAGAAAAAGAACTATATTAGACCAAAGCGACCCAGAGGAGATCTATGTTGGAGATCACATAGTTGTAAGGGAGTTTTTGATATTTTATAAGTAACTGAAGGAGGGTATGGATGGAAAAAATCTAATGACTTATTACTGCCTCTGAAAGGTGACCAAGAGAATATTATATGTGCTTCCTTTCCTATTTATATAAAATAAGCTATATGCATATTGATGGCACATCAATGAAAGAAGTTATTAGAAAAGTCTGGTTTTGCAAGTGATATTTCATAATAGACTGCATCTTTTGATTTTTGTTAATTATAAATATCATTTGATTCAGTAGAGGCATCATTACTCTAAATGTTCTCCTTCACAAGATATTTCTCATATATATACCAAAAAATAAACAAGATACTTTAAAAGGAACAATAGGAAAGAAAATCTAATTTAATGGATCTTCTGACTGCTTATGTTAAGCAAAGTATGAAATAGGGTTATATGTACTATCTATCTCTATCTATATCTATATATATGCCATGGGGGAGATTTAATGCAGAATCTTAATGGTAGAAAAAAATCTCAACTGATGCTTAGGTCCTCCAATTATTCATGTTGAGAGATGACATTGTGTTGATAGCATATGGAACACTGGAATATCTCCTAAATAAGATTCATAATCACTCAAAAGAACTTAGCTTAACATCTATAAAGGAATAGTGTTCATTATTCAGATATGCAGTTGGATTAGCCATTTACACAATTGATACTTTTGTTGCTAGATAGATAACTGATGACTAGCCCATTACTCCATTGGTACCTTCATAATATTAAGAAAACATGAGGAAGATCTTTAATATTTTGACTTGACCACTTATGATGAACTTAAGGAAGGACATGGATGACAATAACACAAGATGGATCTATATCATAGGGAAAATACCACAGTGATGAGGAAGGAAGGAACAAATGAATGAAAGAAAAGAAATATTAAATTTGCCAGACAATGTGCACTTTATGAATATTTTCTCATTTGATCTTCACAAAACTCTGAGAGATAGGTGCTATTATTATTCCCATTTTACAGTTAAGGAAACTGAGGCAAATGGAAATTAAATGTCCAAGATCACAAAGCTAGAAAGTACTTAATACTGCCTTTGAACTCAGATCTTCTTGACTTCAGGCCCAGAGCTCGATCCATTTATACCACCTACCTCTCTCTATAGGAAGTTATGAGAAAGGAATGTTAAGACAAATGATTTGTCCAAAAGTATGGAGATAAGTAATGAAAGTCCTCATGTGTGAGGAATAACAAAAAGACAAATTTGGTTGAAACATTAAACTAAGTAAAGGACAAAATGACTGTCCTTTTTATTAATCGTTTGATATTTTTGGTTAATAGTTAATAGTTTGCCTTTTTAAATTTTCCCCTTTCTGTCAGACCTGTGATTTCATCAATATACTGGGATCTCAGGGAGAAACGAACACTGGTGTAGAGAAATTCTCTATCAATGCAAATTAGCACCTTTTTTTTCAAATTTTGGTTTTAGAAATTGCCTGGAGCCCTGAGAGATCAGGTGACTTGATCACAGACTGTCTTGAATGCAGGTCTTCCCAGCTCCCAGAGGCTAGTACTCTACTTACTAAACTACTCTGTTTATCTCACTTTTCACTTGATAAACTTAAGAGTATTTCAAAATACTAATTGGATTTTTCAGGTTCATATTTGAATCCATATAATTCAATGTACATTCATAAGTAGGTACTGTGCTATTTTTAAAAATACATATATTATGTGTCTGTCTATTGTAATTTCAGAACATTTGTAATCTTGAAAGGCTTTCAGTGATATTAATGTAGTAATCTACATTTTTCTCTTAGGTTTTTACTGGAATCTTCACAGCAGAAATGTTTCTCAAGATAATTGCCATGGACCCCTATTATTATTTCCAAGAAGGCTGGAATATTTTTGACGGTTTAATTGTCAGCCTTAGTTTAATGGAGCTTGGCCTGGCAAATGTAGAAGGACTTTCTGTACTCAGATCATTCAGACTGGTAAATGAATTGCTTATATTTAATGGTGACAAAAGATTGTGTTATATTTTTAATGTTTATATAATTTTATTATTAATGGATCTTTACTTTTAAGCAATGATAGAATATTAAAATATCTATCATAAGATGGAAAATTGAACTTCACTAATATCTGTTACCTATAGCTTTATTTTCTGCAAGTATATAGTTTAAAATTCTCAGATGAACTTCAGTGAGATTTTTTTTTCATTTTAGAAAATGATACTTTTCTTTTGTATTTAAAACAATGGCTTAAGTTTATGGGCCTGTTAATAATGGAGGAAGGAAGAAGTTATTAAATTAATTATGTCTCCAAAATTCTCATTAAATCTTTGTGGGTTTTATGGAGGATAGATTTTGGTAAATTTTTTCTTTAAATTTTCTTGGTTCTTGATAAACAATGTTTTTGTGCACATTTTATCTTCAAGACAATTGGTTTCAAATTCTAGTGGCAAGATCAATTTAAATCCCCCCCACCTTTTTCTTTTTTTTTGTCAAAATGAAGGTTTCTGTTGTTCTTTTCTCCAGGAGATGGTGGCTCTTATTTGAAAATTAACTGGAAAGAGAACCTGAAGCCAGAAGAGAAGATAGGGAATTGAAATGTAATAAAAGAATTCCAGCTCAATTTAGAAATGATTGTTGCCTATCTCCTATGGCTAAATAATTGATTGATTTGATTTTAAGAGTATAAATTCACTATACTGAGCCCATGACTTGGTACATATATTCAGCCAAATGTTTTTAGTGTGTAAATTATTTTCTAGGACTAACTTAACTTTGATAGATATTTGATATACATATGATTCAACATTAAACTGATCCTTCTGACATTTATGAAAAAAATTATTGCTGTTACTTAATTATAAATGATACTTTAGTGACCTGAAAGAGCTAATACAAAGTCTCTAACATACTGGTAGGCAGCAATTTATATACTTCTAATAGTTGACTAAATTATTGAAAAAATATCCTGACAAAGTAGGGATATATAGATATTAATCCTTTAGTAAAATGAAACTTTTGGAAAATATAGCTGGAAGTTAAAACAAAGTGTATGAGACTTTTTTATGGATTAAAAGTTATTTGTATTTTATCTTCTGTCATTTACATTTTAATATTTTTTAAACATTTCTGGATCTGAGAAATAATCAGTAAACAAGCTTTAAAATATACATGACTGAACTTTTTAGTCATTTCCAGATTGTGTAAGAATTCCTTTATTGATCATAAATTCATCAAATCCTCTTCTGGTTTCAATGCAGGAAATATATAATGCAGTTGGGCCTTTAAGAATTTAATTGTCAAACAGATAACTTTATATTGTATCCTAGTGAGAGTAGGGCGCTACTGGAGTTTACTGAGATAGGAAATGGGGAGCTGATTTGCCCAAACCAGCATTTAAGGAACGTTACCTTGCTATCTATATAGAAAATGGATTGGAGAGAGATACTTTTAGTAAGGAGACAAATTAGGAAGACATTGCAATGTTCCAGATGAGAAATGATAATGGCCTGAGCTAGGTTGAGTGGAAATAAGGGGATTTGTGCAAGAGCTGTTGTGGAGATAGAAACAATAAGATTTGAAAACAGAGTATATATTTAGATAAGGTCTTGTAGATAATTTCTAGCTATGAATCTGCGTGAATGGAAGGATGATAGTACTTTTGGCATAAAGAAAGAAGTTTAGAAAAGATATGGATTTGGGAGTTATGTTTTGGCCATCAGTACAGATGAAATTATAGGATCCTGAAACAGGGAAGAGTAATTAGATATGAGAAATGTTGTAGAGGTACAATCAACAAAGTTTGACAGCTGATTGGATTATGAAGTCAGAGAGAAGAATCAAGGATAACTCCAAAGTTGTAAGAGTTGTAAACTTTGGTTACTTGAACAGAAAAGTTGGGATGTTTATTATGCAATTGGAAAAATAGAACTAGATATTCTGAGTGAGATTATTGTTAAAAATAGAGTTTTGGGAATCATCTGCATAGAAACGAAGCCATGGGAGGAGATAAAATCACCAAGAAAGCATGTATAGAAAGAAAATGCAGGAGAGCCTAGCAGAGAACTTAGAAGGATATTCATATTAGAAGAGATAAGAGATGGATAAAAATCCAGAGGTGGATGATGAGCCAGTAAATGAGGCTGAGAAGGAGCAATCAGATAGGGAGGAGGAGAAGAACCAACAAATGTTGTCAGAAAGGTTTAAGTCAGGAAAGAATATTCACAAGGAAGTCAAAAATATATGATGCTACAGAGCCTATAGGAAAGAGGCCATCTGATCTCAGTTGAGAGATCATTAATAACTTAGCAGAGAGCCATTTTAGCCAAAAGTTAGAAACAAGATTACCCAGAATTGAGGAGTGATTGAGTAGGAAAGAAGTGGGAGCCATGAGTCTAACCAACTTTGTCACAATTTGACTATGAAATGGAAGATAAAAAATAATATCTTCTGAAATGGCTGTCAAGTGAAGGATTTCTCTCTTGTTTTTGCTTTTAAGTAGGGAGGCCATATTTGTAGGGAATGAATCCAGTAAACAGGGAGAGATTAAAGATGGAAGAGCGTGAGGAAAAGAGGGGAAAAGCAATCTTCCAAAGGAGAAGGGGGACATGAGATCAAAGGCACTAGTATATGTTAGAATTCTTACAAGATGCTAAGTCAGTTATCTAATTTAGCATGGTACTTTACAGTTCTCTAGTTCACTAATGTACTTAGTACTTATTAGAGTTCTACAATATTCACACCTTTAAGAGAGCATATATAAGCTAGGAGCCTCAATCAGGATTCAGTCTGCGATATTCAGAAGTCAAAAAGGACAAGCCCACTCTTGGAGGAGGAGACAGATTCATTCCATATTCCACCTTTGTGTTGGCTGGAGACATTCAGAGGGAGCTAGAGGCTGAAGCTGGCAGAGGCAAAAGACTAGCGGCAGGAGCTCTCGGAACCAAGGAGAGAGAGAGAGATAGGTCTCTAAGAAAGTTAACTGGGCCCAAGGAAGGAGACAACACTTGAAAGAGAAAATAAAGGATTTGGACTTTAATCTCTGGCTGCATTTGGGGTGATTACTCTGAACTGAAACTAAGGCTGCCTCCAGAAGCCCCCCAAGAAACCTGCTCATAGAGAACATTAAATTTTAAAGAAGAGCATTACAAGTATAATGCTTGGTCTTGGCAAATAGAAGGGTCATCTCTTTTTCAGGGACCTTAAGAGAGGAGGAGAGAATGGGGACATATAGAAAACTTTTGAAGTGCTGAGTAAGATGAATGTCCTCGATTTCTTGGTAAAGTAGGTAGCAGGTATTTTGTTTGAGGGGCAGGGAGATGGTTGTTGGTAACTCAAGAAGAGAAAATTAATGTTTGGAACAGCTGGTGCTTGTAAGAAAATAAAGGCTCAAGAAAAATAGAAGCGTTCTTCTGTGGTAGCAGTTGACAAAAATATAAATTTATCATAAATCCATTTAACACTGTTATATAACTTTATTTGGTGACATTAAGCAGTACTGAAGTAGGAACAGAAAAGGTAGATGATGGAAGTAACCCATGGATGAGAATTAGAAAGGCTTAAGAGTCATTAGAGCAAGTGATGGACCCAAGATCAAGGAACAGTGCAGATGCACATAGATTAAGTGGATTGAGAATGTGAAAGAAAGAAAGCAAGGATGATGCTTCAGAAGAACAGAAAGGGATGGAGAAAATGAAGATTGCATTGAATTCAGAGAAAAGATTTAGGAGAAATGAGGCAGAGGGGTGAGGGAAAATAAGGATACTTATGATCATAGAAGTGAATATCAGAGTTCATGATTGTGCAGTTGGCACAGCTCTAGGTGGCAATGAGATATAAGCTGTGGCTACTCTTGAATAATTGAGGTGGAGCTGAAAATGTAGGTCATGGAAGTCAAAAATAATTGTCAGGTTATTGAAGGAGGGAGACATCAACATTTTTACTGAAGTTCCAAAATATGAAGACAGAAGAGGTAGTGGGAAGAAGATACTCGATTCCTTGAGAAAGAAGGCAAATCTATTGCATTAAGGATTTGGGCCAGATATGATAAACAGATATAGAGATCTTTAGTGGAGAAAAGGTTCCTGTGTGATATTGGTAGAATTAAGCTTTGAAAATGTCAACAAGGAGCAAATAATATTATTTTTCCTCTTCTTCCCTTTGGTCCAATGTGTCAGGAGCATAAGATGATCAACCTATATTTTTGATGGTAGTAAGAGAGGCAGTATCTCCTGATAGTACAAAGTTTATGAGAATTCAAGATAACTGAAGAGCATAAAAGGAAAAAGTTGTATACGAAAAGGATTATTTTTAAGAATTATAGCAGAGGTTCCAAAGGATAGAGGATACATGGCCTGTTGGAATAGGAAGAAAGAAGAAGGGAAGGATTTAAGAGGAAGATGACATAGTTGAATGGAGATGTTAATTTATAGCAACACTGTTCTGTCACCAAAGAAGTAGGCTCATTGTAGAGTGCTGCTGAAATTGAAATATTATTGAAAATATATTGAAATTATTAAAATAGTAGATATAGTAATAATTACTTCATACTTCAAAAACCATAATTACTTCAGAAATAAACTTTCATGTACATAATGTGCATATACACAAACATTATATATATAAAGATTTGTAAAGTGTTTCATGTATATTCTCTCAATCCTTCAATAAAACTATAAGGTAAGTAATACTATCCTCATTTTACAGAAGAAAAAACTGAGATTGAAAGTGAATAGCTGACTTTCCTGTGATCTCAAAATCATTAAGTGTAAGGGGAAGAATTCAAACCCAGCTCTCTCCTGACTATAGCTGTACTAAGCTTTGTATAGCACCTTGTTTCTTTTCAGTATGTGGACCAAAATAGCAGGAAACAGATAAGGAACAGAGGTAATATATTCAGTAGCCACTAATGGGAAAGCATACCAATAATCCATTTCCCAAAAAAATCTAGATATGAGTGAGAAACAGAACTTCATTAGTCACAGTAACAGCTTTTATTTTTTTGTTAATGCTTTTTTCCCCTTAGCTTCGAGTTTTCAAGTTGGCAAAATCTTGGCCCACGTTGAATATGTTGATAAAGATCATTGGTAACTCAGTCGGGGCTCTGGGAAACCTGACCTTGGTACTGGCCATCATTGTCTTCATTTTTGCTGTGGTCGGCATGCAGCTCTTTGGCAAGAGCTACAAAGAATGTGTCTGCAAGATCTCCAATGACTGTGAATTGCCACGCTGGCACATGCATGACTTCTTCCATTCCTTCCTGATTGTGTTCCGGGTACTGTGTGGAGAATGGATAGAGACCATGTGGGACTGTATGGAGGTGGCAGGCCAAACCATGTGTCTTACTGTCTTCATGATGGTCATGGTGATTGGAAATCTAGTGGTATGTAGATGTATTTCTTCATTGTTTTAAAACCTCAAATGATGTACACCATTAAGAAAGATGCATGACTCAACTACCCTTTTAGGAAACGAAATTAATATTTTATATGGTTGGTTTTACATTACAGTGGAAAATACCACAGCTAGTATTCAATTATTCATAAAAAGAGGACAGGAATAGCTTGGATAATTGAAGTCCACAGAAAAACCAGAAATAGCTTTGAACCAATAGTTTCTGAATGCCCTCCTCCATTTGTAATGATCACTTTTTGTTTTGTATAAATATCATTTTTAGTTTTCTCTTCTAGATTCTGTGCTAAGTGCTCAAATATGCTCACAAGCATGAGTTTGAAATGTTTCAAATCTAGGTTTCCTGCTGTCTCAGAGTTCAAAAGCTATAATAAAGTGGGGGAAATTCATCTTCACACCTTTTTATTAAATATTTTTTTCCCTAAGTAAGGTAAAAACAATTTTGGCAATTAAAAAAAAGAAATTGAGTTCAAATTCTCTCCCTCATCCCTTCTCCTCCTCCCTTCTTGAGAAGGCACACTTTTAAAAGCATGCAAGGCATTTGGTTATTAAAAATTTGTTTTCCATCAAAGTATCTTTTGTCAATAGAAAAATAAATGTATTGGGAGTGGGGTGGTGGGAGAGTGGAATACATATATGAAGATAGAGTCTCTCAATTTCTTTGAAACCTGGAAATACTTGGATGAACTGATTCAGAGAAAAGTGAACAGAATAAGAACGATTTAGACAGTAATAAGAACACTAAAAACAAACCTAGAAAAACCTAAGAGTTTGATCAACACAGTGACCAACCATGGTTCCAGAAGTCAATGATGATGGACATGAATAAGAATCATGTAGTATGGGAAAATATGAATGAGTTGGAGGGAATATAAAATTGATAAAAATACAGATCCAATTAAGGAATGAGAAACTACTGAAGCTTTTTGATTAGTGAAATAACTTTAAAAAAAACAGTATTTTAGGGAACTGACTGCTAATGATATATGTAAGATGAACTAGAAGGAGAAAATACTGATCACATAATAGAAAATACAAGTTTACTAAAAATCAAACTCACCTCTTCAATTAACACATCTTTATATTTATATGTCAAGTTGAAAAGAGAAATATAGTTTCCTAGGGCAGTTAGCCCATGGATTTTATCTTGATAAACATACAAAATTAAAATTAGACACTAAAGATAATACTAAGCAATCATTTTAATTTTATCCTTCTTTTCATATTTTTGTGTATTTTATAACAATGCTTTATATAAAACATAGAAAAGTCTGATTTTTATAATAATAAAAATTATATACCCCAAAAATGTTTTATTTATATCTTACATAGAAATTGAATATAATAAAATTCTTTAGAAATTAATACTCAAATAAAAAACAACTTCTCATGTAATATCTCTAGGGATATTGCCTAATAACTTTGACTCTTTCGAAGTCATCGATAAAATGTGAATGTATATGGTTTCAATGTGAATTCATTGAAAATTATACTGAGATGGCCAATTTCCTGACTTAAAATTGTCAGTCTTTGCTAAAGTTCTTGACTTTGATACTTAAATTTTGTTTTATATTTTATCAGACTTCTCTGCTTTGATAGATGAAGTATTTACAATCATTTTAGCAAGATATTCTAACATGGGTCACAGAAAATAGCTGTTGATACAATCATTGTGTTAGAAATATATTTAATCATACTGGAAACAATTAGACTTTCTGATACCTGTTTTCTTATTGCATTTTAGGTATTGAACCTGTTTCTAGCTTTGCTACTGAGCTCCTTTAGTTCAGACAACCTTGCTGCCACAGATGATGATAATGAAATGAATAATCTCCAGATTGCTGTGGGAAGGATGCAGAAGGGAATAGATTATGTGAAAAGAAAATTACGTGAATTTATCCAGAAAGCCTTTGTTAGAAAACAGAAAGCTTTGGATGAAATCAAACCACTTGAGGATCTAAACAATAAGAAAGACAGCTGTATTTCTAACCATACCACAGTAGAAATAGGCAAGGATCTGAATTATCTTAAAGATGGGAATGGAACAACCAGTGGAATAGGCAGCAGTGTTGAAAAATATGTTATTGATGAAAGTGACTACATGTCATTCATAAATAACCCCAGCCTCACTGTAACAGTACCAATTGCTGTTGGAGAATCTGACTTTGAGAATTTGAATACAGAAGAATTCAGCAGTGAATCAGATCTAGAGGAAAGCAAAGAGGTAGGGCTTTTAGAAATAAGAAATGTGTTGGTATTTTTTTGAACTTTTTTATGTTGTTGGACAATGCTAAATCTGTTTGTTTTTTGTTTTCTTTTTACTGAAAAAAGAAGTAATCTCTATCAACTATGGCAAGACTAATGATTGATATGTAAGTTCAGTATCAAAGATCCTGGTAATTTTGTTATTTCTATCAAATAATCATAATTTTGGATGTTTTATGATACTTAAAATAGTGAAATAATGTTGAATTTTCCTTCTTATGTGTTTTATCTTGTGGTTAATATAATGCTCTTGTAAAAGGTTTCTACTGATATACTAAATACCTATGGTTGGAATAATACTAAAATAGAAATCCTTCCCATAACAGTACCTTTAGTTTATATATCTTAAGTGTCTTTAAATGTAATGGAAAAATCTTTGATGAAAAAGTAATTGAATCTCTAGGGATATTACATCCTCAACTCTTCAAAAATCTTTGATATAAAGTGATTACATTTGGTTTCAATGTGGATTCACTGAATGTTAGATGGCCGGCCAATCTTATGACAATATTGTCAGCCTTGGCTAACTAAAGTCAGGTTTGGATTTTGACCTTAACATTCACATTTTGTCTTATATTTTATCAAAAAGGGTAATTGGGGAAAGGGAAATCTTTCCCCATAAAACTTATAGTCCTAATTGTGAATTTCCTGTTTTAAAGAAGTTTGACAAAGTGACAATTCCGCCTTGCAAAAGCCTAGAAATGAAGAGTTTGATTCTTTGCATTGTATAAAAGTATCTGTTTTATAAAAGGAATCTTTTAAGTCAGAGTTCTCTGAAGACACATAAGTGTTAATTTTTAGATCAAGCCAATTCCTACTTGAAAAGGGAAAAGATGGTGAAGAAGAGGGGGACACTTTAAAGATTTAAAGATAAAATATTAAAAATCGCTTCACTATCAAGTTCAAAAACACAGAAAGGCTCACAAAAAAGTAACTAACAAACCTGATTGGTTCAAGTTTACTTTTGGTTTTTCATTTCCTTTCTTGCTTTTCTGCAGAAAAAAATTAGCGATACCTTTGATTAGTAATAATGGTCTCCTATATTCTTTGATGCACCCTGAGTCATCACTACACTATTTAATGCAGGTAAAATAGAAAATGTTTTATTGTACTTGCTTCAATAAAATTTTAATTCATAGAGCCTAATTGCCACTTAGGATTTCTTGAGAACCACATGGACAATAAGAGGAAAAACAAATCTGAATTTCTTTTTAATATAAGAAATCTAGCTTACACACACACACACACACACACACACTCCACATATTGTCCCTATTAGTCTGTTAAGTGATGATAAAATGAAAACTGTACTAATAAGAAATGAATTTCAGCTCTGTACATTGCAATGACAGTATTTTAAAGCATTGACCAGACAGTTCATTTGTAAACAAAATTGATAGTTAAAATATGAGCTTTTGTTTTTGATGACAACATGGTTTATGAAGTGATCAGGGTTATAATATCACCATTAAATGCCAGTAGTAGTGTGAAATTTTTAAACAAACAAAAAAAGGAAGGATAGAGAAAGAGACAAAGAGAGAGAAACAGAGAGGGAGAGAGAGAGTTAGAGAGAGAAGGAAGAAAAAGAAAGAAAGAAAGAAAGAAAGAAAGAAAGAAAGAAAGAAAGAAAGAAAGAAAGAAAGAAAGAAAGAAAGAAAGAAGGAAGGGAGGATAAGAAAGAAGGAAGGGAGGATAAGAAAGAAGGGAGGAAGGGAGGATAAGAAGGAAGGGAGGAAGGGAGGAAAAGAAGGAAGGGAGAGAGGGAGAGAAGGAAAGAAGGAAGGGATAAAGAAAAAAAGGAGAAAGGAAAGAAAAAACTTTTTAATTTAAGTGCTTCTATAAAATATAAACAGTATAGTTAGCATTGCCAACATTGCTGAGATAAGTTATGAAAATGTACCAATATTGTAGCCTAGAAAAACAGCTGCTGATATGAAGAATGTTATTCTTAAATATAATAGTCATCTACAATAAATGTTTTTATTCTCAGGTTTCTGAACTTTTAAAAAACATTTTGATAACTGTATTTTATTATATTTATTTCTTTTGTAATCCTATATATTATAGTTTATTCATTTAAAAACATTATTCTAAAGACAAAGTCTTTAAACTTCAGTAAACTTCCAAATGGGTCCATGACACACACAAAAATTAGGAATCCCAGACTTTTCATTTGGTTATTATATTGGACCATGCTTAAAGAAAAAAAAAATGGGACCAATTTCTGACATTTAAAACTTATGTTTAGTTGCAGAGACTAAAATCAATCTTCCAAAGTGAAAATTCAATTGTATGAAAAATAAGCCAGCAAGATATGATTACTAAAATGGAAATATATATGTCCACCCCATAGCAGATATATTCTCTTTTAGTAAGTAAAGGTGATTTTTGTTTCATGCATATTCATGTTTCAAGATATTCAAACTAAACTGAATGTTCTCACACAATTAAACATTTTAAAAGTTCCTGTCACCTAATGAAACTTTTCAAGTGTAGTTCCTTTGAAAGATAAAGTAATTTTAATTAACAGCTTTAGTGTTTATTGGACTTCTTTGATCCAAAATATCATATTACTTTTTGCTCAGCTAGCCCAATGCAATAAAATCCAATAAGCATTTATTAAGCACCTACTATGTGCTAGACACTGTTCTAAGAGCTGGGTATACAGTTAAAAAGAAAGACAATCCCTGCCCTCAAGTAGGTGCCAATCTAATGGAAGTCAACCCCACTAATTTGATATAGCTTGAAATTAGGAAAACTACACTTAGCTCTGTTTCTCCTGATTCTTTGTTTACTTAAATGTTTGATTTTGATTGAACATTTTTTTTTTTAAGAATCACATATGTTATGTAAAATAACCTGGAAGCTACTATTAAGTTGAAATTCATTGTGGGAGTTTAACCTATAGGTTCCCCATTGGAAGAGTGTAAACCAGCCACCTTGCTTACGGATTCTCTTTCCCTTTTCTTACTGTGTTGCTAGATTTGTTAATTCAATTCAGTATAAATTATTAAGGACCTGCTCTGTGTAGGAAATATGGTTAAAATGCAAATTTTGAAGAAACTTTTCACTTATAACTTTTTTTAAAAATTAAACCTTTTAAAGGTAGGTGTAAATTTAAATTTGTTTATTCATTTATTTTTGCCTTCCATGCAATAGCAAAAAGTGAAAAACTGAAATAGATGTTTAGAAAATTTATTTTCTGAACCTGGCTGCCTCTAATGTGACAGGATATAAACATTCTATTGGGTATATTGGGGTAGGAGGTGTAGGTTGTTCTTTCCAAAGAGCTAAAAAAAAAAAAAAAAAAGTTTAAAAATAAAGTAAGAAAAAGCAAAATGGGAGATTATCTTAAAAGGAAGCAGTATCTTAATGCTTTCAGATCAAGAATATTTTCAGTAGTTTTTACCATGGTGTTTAAAAAATTATATATATATATATATATATATATATAAAACTAACAAATAACTTTTGCCAGGATATGTTTTTAAATCATGGTCCCTGCTTCCAGCTTTTAGATACTATTGAAGAATACATTTTAGGATACTTTCACTAAAAGTTATACTTCAAGGAATACTTTTGAATTAAAATTGGAACGTGTTTCAGATCTATTTTAATCCTGCATAAGATGTTTTTGCATACAACACTAGAATCTTACTACAGCATTTCCTTGGAGATATTGCAGGTTTGGTTCCAGATCACCACAATAAAGCAAATGCCACAATAAAAGGAATCACAAAAATTACTCAGTTTCCCAGTGCATATAAAAATTATGTTTACACCATACTATGGTCTATTAAGTATTTAATAGTATTATGTCTAAAAAAGCAATATACATACTTTAATTAAAAAATGCTAACCATTATATGAACCTGCAGCCAATTGTAATCTTTTTGCTAGTAGAGGGTCTTTCCTGGATGTTTATGACTGGATGCTCAGGATTGCTGAAGGTTGGGATAGCTGTGGTAATTTTCTCAAAATAAGACCCAATGAAGTTTGCTAAATGGATTGACCCTTCCTTTTAGTCAGACACCTAGAGCCAGGCCATTGTAGGATTATTAAATAGCCTAATTTCAATATTGTACCTCAGGAAATAGGGATTCCCTTGGAGAGGGAGAGAGACAGGGGAATTGCTAGTCAGTGCAGCAGTCAAGAGGCAAAATTTATCAATGAAATTGGTTATTTTAAGTGGTCACAGTTTGTGATGTACCAAAACAATTGGAAAGTAACATCAAAGATCGCTGATCACAGATCACCATAACAGATATAATAATATTGAAAAGAGGTGAAGTATTGCAAGAGTTGCCAGATTGTAACACAGAAACAAGATATGAGTACATGCTGTTGGAAATGCTTGAACAGAGTTGCCACAAACCTTTAACTTATAAAAACAAAACAAAACAAAAAAATGAAATATCTGTAAAGCACATAAATACAAGGAACACATATACATAGAGACATTAAAGGAGATAATGTGGAGTTTAATATAAGGGAGGCTTATCATAGAACCTATGCAAGAGAGTATAATTATTGAGGAACCATAAACATTTTCTTAAAGGAAAATTATCTTCTGCTTGGATATCAGGAGGTCTCATGTCCCCTACCAAAAATAGCTTTAGAATAAGATTCCAGAGTATTTCAGCCATAGGTCAAATAATAGCAATTTATTTGTTCATTTATATTCTTCATCTCTATTCTTTTGTATTTAAAATAATTTGTTTTCATGCCTTTTGACTTGTAGTGATTGAATATATACTCTATTTTTTAGAGTTCAGTAAAAGAGATGTGTTGGGAAAAGTGTGTTGAAGTCATATTTGAATGCCTTTTTGTTCCAGTATAAAATTTAGCCATATCATATCATGAACTTCACTGCTTACCATTCTTACTTCTCACAGGGGTAGAGTCAAGCTGGAGCAATCAAGAATGCAGCTCTGGTGGTTTTTAACCAGACAGAGGCACGTGCCGCCACCACATTTACCCAGGTTACCTAAGCAAGTTATAAATGTATACTCACTTCTTCCTGACTATTGACTGGCCTGCATGCTCCTTAGCTGTGTTCCTTGCCCATCCATTGGCAGTATAGTAGAAACATGCACAGATGCTGTCTACGCTGTCATATAAGCATGGTCAGGCAAGACTGACAATTCTAACATTCTGTGATTTAACGGCTGATTTTTCTGTGTAGACTTTAATAGAAAGTTGTACTTAATAACAAAGTGCATGCCTTTTATTAATAATCTATTTTCCGTTATAGCATTACAGGGTTTTGAAGTTATTTAAAGGCCTAGTAGAGAAGACATGTAGGTATTTTATAAAGCAGTCATACAGAGAAAAAATGCCTTTCAAACTTCCTCTGCCCCAACTTTTAAAAAAATTCAAAAAATGTACTTTGCTAATAAAGCTAAGCTGCTATAACTTCAGCTATTTTCTACTTTGTGACAATTTTTTCCAAGATAATTTCCCAATTTAAACAATCCTTACACTAATGCAAGCTGTTCAAAGGATGATATAATTCTCTGAAAATGTAAATTAATTAAAACATGGCTGTCAAGAAGATAGATTCAGTTTCCATATGCTGGTCCATATTAAGGACAGCTGATAGTTAAAGAATAATACCAGTTTTATTTGGCATTTGACAGAAAGTACTTAAACATTTAAAAAATAATCCACTTACAAATTGTTTTAAAGGCAGGGTAATATTATGTATAGAATCCTGCCTAGGAATCAGGAAAACTTACTTCTGATCAATATTAGCTACATGATCATGAGTTATAAGACTATAAATTATAGTTAGTTGCTGATCTGAGAACTGAGTTTCCATACTATGTATGAGTGCCTATTCTGAAAAAAAAAAAAAAAAGTCTGGAAAAAAATAAAATTAAAGAATATTTTTAATTTTCTAACCCAATGATCTAAATATCATTAAATATTCCTTAAAATAAAAATATTTCCTTCAACATCTGGAAAATAATTATATGCTAAAAATTTTTTCTTCTCTCCATTTGTTTCTATCACTTCCCTCAATAAGTACATCTGCTAGTCATCTCAAGACTAAAATAGTTGATGATATCTTCTATATGTTCAGTTTTTAAATCAAGCACTGCATTTCAACCTATACTCAGTTAACAATTATAATAGTTGCCTGCAATTTTATTTTTTTAATTGTTTATTATTATTTTTTAAATGTTTTTTTTTTTTTTCAAATGAAGGATCTTACTTTATAACATCTTGGGAAAAATAAGGACAACACTTTCTTTGGCCTTCCATTTGATATGCTCATTTATTTTTTGTTTTAGTGAATAACATTTGTGTATGAAAATGTGCTTTTTAAGTGCTTTAAGAGCTTTAAGAAAGCTCATTTCTCTGGATCTCTGTTCTCTTATCTCTAAATCCCATTTAACAATTTGTATTTGAAAGGGTTAACAAATGTTAATTAATTCCCTATCATTTAGGTTCTCTTTCTCTTCTTTCAACAAGACTAGGGATTAACAAAATATCTTCAAGGCATGAATGTATCATTTTGTTCTTTAGACAATGTAACAATCTAATAAGCATATATTTAGCACCTATTATATGCCAGAGATTATACTAGGCAGTGGAGATGAAAAGAAAAGTGAAAGTCCAATCAATAAGAAGCTTCAAGTTTAGTTGAGGAGACAATAGAAGACAATTAACCTTGACTTTGTTTTTTAAAATATTATGATAATTGTAAAGACAATTGGTTTACTTTGTATTTTTTTGTATTTTATCTGGTGTATTTAAAAACATTATTCTGAGAAGAGGTCTGTAAGCCTTACTAGACAGCCAAAAAGGAGGGGCAGAGGACAACATGCTAGAAAAAAAAAATAATTAAAAACCCCTGGCATATAGCTATTTTAAAATAGATTCAAAAATAATATTTTTGTCTAATAGTGTCCAAGTCTTCATGACCTCATTTAGGGTTTTCTTGGCAAAGATACTGGAGTGATTTGCCATTTCCTTTTTCACCTCATTTTACAGATGAGAAAACTGAGGTAAACAGTGTTAAGTGACTTGCCCAGGTCACACATCTAGTGTCTGAGGCCAGATTTGAACTCAGCAAGATGAGTCTTCCTGACTCCAGGTCCAAATCTCTGTTCACTGTACCACTTAAATTTCTAAGATGCAAAATAGAAAATAATTTGGGGAAGAAGACACTAGCAATTGTCTTCTAGAAATTGCTAGAATATTGGAAGAATAGGAAAATCTTCATAATAAATGGAGCTGTTTTGAAGAAAAGTAAAAATCTTCAAAGGTCTAGGATCAGGAATAAGTAAATTCTAGGCATAGAGACAGCCTATGTAAAGGCAGACAGAATTGAAAGATCGAGCGTTGTGTAAGGGAGCAGTAAGGAAGCAGGTTGGCAGAACACAGAATACTTAAGGAGAAGTAATATGGAATCAATATGAAAAAATGGCCAAGAATCAGATCATGAAGAGATGCTAAAAAAAAAAAAAATGCATACTCTCAAAGCAGTTGACATTTTACTAAATAAATGTAAAATGTATCAAGAATAAATATGAAATGATTTCATACAACAGAGAGAATTAGGTAAGGTCTCACTTAGGTGGTAATATTTGAGCTGAATGTTGAACAGAGGTACATATTATAAGAGGCAAAGGTCAAGAGAGAGTACATTCCAAACATGGCAGACAACTTGTGCAAAGGCACAGCAGATCGAATCTTGTGTAAAGGAAATAAAATGTTAGCCTACTTGAGTAGAATAAAGATTGAATGAAAAGGAGGAATGTGTTATTTGCATATAAAGATAAACTGAAATGAGATTGAGATTGTGAATTATTTTTAAAGCCTGAGAGAGTGGTTTGTACTTCAACATAAAGGTAATAGGAAGCCACTTTCCTGAAGCTTCTTAAACAGGTATTATCAATTTGGCAGATCCATTAAGAATGGATCGAAGAGGAGAAGTGGGTTCAAAGAGACTAATTAGAAAGTTATAGTCCAGGAAAGACATGATAAAAGCCTGAAATAGTTAAGTTATAATATAAGTAGAGTTAAGGAGATGAATACAAGAGATATCATAGAGGTAAAAATGGACAAAATCTGGCAATGATCGGATGTAGGTGATGATGATGAGGTTTGGATTTGGGGAACCCAAATGAAATTAGGGTTTCTGGTGGTCAGGGAGTTAAATGAGGTCTAGTGGCAGGTTCGGGATTCAGGGAATCAAATGGAGCTCCCCTGCAACCCCTTGGGATTCAGCACAAGGGAAGGGAGTTTTGGGGACTCCCTTCTGGCAGCACAAAAGTTCTCTGTAAAGGAATTTATAGACCCGAAAACCTAGATTGATAAAAAGAGGTTTATTATGGGGATTGGAAGCATAAAGTCTGGTTAAGGAAATAGGTGAGGATAAAGAGAGGATGGCACTGGAAAAAAAAATATTATTCCAGCCGGCAGATCTATGGAAAATGGAGTTTTGCACTGAGAATGCAGTTCCCATTGGGCAGAAGGTCCTGCCAGTAAAAGGAACTGCAAAGGTCCATCTGCAAAGACTTTAGTTAATGGAAGCTCATTATATTGCTTGTGGGGGTTGGGAAACCCGAGCAGATCATCAGAATGGGGGCTGGGAGAGCCCAAGTTGACTCAGATCCCATAGGGGTTGGGACAAGCCCACATCTCCTATTGGAATTCAAAGGGATGCTTTTTGTGAATTTGTGAATCAAAGGCTCTGGCTTCCTGAACTGAAATGCCTCAGCCAGGAGGGGCTGGGAATCTGAAAGGAATCACAAATCAATAAAAAATATAGTTTCTTAAAGGGACCACAACCCGCTTCAATGAGAGTGAAAAAGATAACTCTAGTGTTGTTAGCTGGGTGTCTAGAAAGGTGATGAAACTCACTATGGAATTTGGGAAATTAGAAAGTATAGACTTAAAAAGAAGGACAATGAGTTCATTTTTGGAAATTTTGAGTTTGATATGATTGTTTAATATCCAGGTAATGTCAAACAAACATTTGGAGATTTGGAACCTGGAAAGAAAAGAGGACTTCATATGTAAATTTGGGAGTAATCTGTATATAGAGATGGTTCCTAAACCCAGGAAAACTGATGATAGAGAAGATGCTGCTTATTTTCAGTCAATTTCCAAAGATTATTGTCTCTTAAATTTTTACACTCACATTTCTCACCCCCCTTCCCCCAAACATTTCTTTTATGAAAGAAAGTTCCTGTGGAACATTGTCCATTATCTCAGAAATGACTCCAAAGCTTCCAAAGAAAGATCATGGGCTTGGACTCAGAGATCTGGGACAAAGTTCTGCCACTTAATTTATTAACTATGTAACACTGATCAAGTCATCCAATCTCTCTGGATCTCAGCTTCTTCATCTCTCAGAGGAGAGTGAGATTGATTTCTAGGGTTTCTTCCATTTCTAAATTCATAATACTATGATTTTTTAAATAAAAACTTTAAGGTTAATTTGAAGGGATCTATAGAAAGGTTGTGTTGGCTAGGGATTCCCCAGGGTTTCTCCATTTGAATGCTAAACCTGGCCCTCCTTGACAACTCTGAAGCCACTCTAATCCTATAATCCTTAAAGGAAACAATTTTCCAGGGAATGAATAAATTAGGGAAAATGGAACTTGTAAAAGAGTAGGAGACCTCTAACACCTTTATGGCAGAAAGATGAAAGATGTGTGTGTGTGTGCATCTCCATATCTATTTTTCAACAGAGAGAGAGAGAGAGAGAGAGATAAAGACAGAGAGAGAGAGAGAGACAGAGAGACAGAGAGACAGAGACAGAGACAGAAAGAAAGAAGAGAGAAATAGAAAATTTAGAACTATTATGTAACATGAAAAAATAAAATTGTGTTTTATAGGAAAAAAGAGGCAAAGATAAGGAGTAAGAGCATAACAGGCTTGGGGGTTTGACCAGTTTAAAGGCACAGAAATAAAAGATGTAGTGTCACAGGTAAGAAATAAAAAGAAGAGGCCATTTTGATTAGTTTGCAGACATGGGAGAGGGAATAATATTCAATGAGATTGGAAAGATAGGCTGAAATTAGATTGAATAGTGCTTTTATAGCTAACCAGAAAAGTTTACATTTTATCCTCAAGGCAATAGGGAATTTCAGCAGTTGATTCAGAAGGGAAGTCACATGGTCTTCTGTACTTGAGGAAAATTATTTTAGCATCAATATGTAAGATGCAGTGGAGTTGTAAGAGACTTGAGACAAAAAGACCAATTAGGAAGTTGTTATAATAATGTATGTGATAAGTAGTAATTGTAGAGATAAGCAGTCAGTTGTGAGAGATATATGTGAAGGTAGAAAGTTTAAGATATGATGAGTTTTGGATATGTGGTATGAAGGAGAGTGAAAAATTGAAGACAATGCTGAATTTACAAACCTGGGAGACTGAAGAGATGATGATGTCTTCAGTAGAAATAGAAAAATTTGGAAGAGGAGGGGGTTTGGATAAAAAGGTAACAGACTCCATTTTGGTCATATTGAATTTAAGATGCCTTTACGACATACAAATTTGAAATGTTCAATAGCAAGTGATGTTATGGGAATTTAGTCTGGAGACTTGGATTAGATATATAACTGGTAGTCATCAGTACAGAATTATACCCATAGGAAAAGATGAGATAAATAAAGTACAGAGTATAGAAAAGAAAATCTTGAGAATATTGACAATTAGACAGTGTAATGGAGAATAGTGAATAGCAAAAGAAACTAGAAAGGAGCATAAGACAGATGGAAACTATGAGAAAGCTGTGTCCTAAAAACCAAGGGGAACCAGTATCTGGGAAGAAAAAGTATTCAACAGAGTCAACCATAAAAGATAGATGAAGAAAGAGTAACACTAAGAAAAGACCATTAGATTAGGCAACATTGGTACCTCAGAGTAGTTTCAGTTTAGTGAATCAGGTTAGAAACTAGATAAGAAAGAATTGAGGCATAAGTGAAAGGAAGACAAATGGGGCAACAAATGTATACAACTTTTTAAAGGAGTTTGGCTGAGAGAAGAGTGATATGGAATGATAGTTGGAGTCCAATGAAGGAATTTTAAGGATAGGGGAGAATTAGGCCAGTATGAAAAATTAAGAAAGGAATAGGTTGATAGAGGAAAATCAAAGAATCAAGAAAAATGTGGAATGATTATACATGTGATCTGATGGAAATGATAGCTGAAGATGGGATCAAGTACACCTGAAAAGGAGTTAGGTATGGCAAAGAGAAGGGTTATCTTTTTGTTTAATAGTGGAGGAAAGGGGGAAAAAAAGAATGAAAAATTATGTCAAAGGGTTTTAAGATGAAGACAATGGTAGAAGAGGAACATCATAGTGAATGATGCCAGTTTTTGCAATCGAGAAAAGTTCCTTAGCTGAAAAAGAGGAAAAAGGGATAGAGAACTAGTTGGTTGGAATTCATTAGAGGACAGATGGTTTGGAATTTCTTCTGTGGGGAAATCAATTAGAAATGAAGAAAGAGACTATTTTGCTACAATAAGAGCCAATTAAGATTGGATAACATGAATTTGTAAATGTCCAGTCAGCATGGATAGGGTATCCTCTAGCTGTATTCAGTACCTTGAAGGGAGGAATAGAAGCAGATAATGAAAATAACATAAGGCTGAACTTTAACATGAGAAAAACAAAAAGGAGCAAATAATTCAAGAGCAGAAGACAGTATAGAGATAAAATGGTTAACTACAGGCTTGAGTTTGGAGAGGAAAAGTGAAAATACTAAAGAGATGAAGGGAATGAAAGTCTAAATGAGGTGAAAAAAGAGCTGTAGGAGGAGTGAAGCATGAGGAGAGATAGAATAATAGTAGATTATTATCAGCAAATGTTCTGCAGTTTATAATCTTGGGGAGTTATCTGAGATATTGAGAAATTAAGTAATTGCTTAGGGCAACATAGATAGTATGTTTTTAAAAAGGATTTAAGCCTAGGTATTCCTTATTCTAAAACTAATTATCCACTATGCTGCCATATTCACAAAAACATATATCATTCATTATTTAAAACAGATAAAAAATTTTTATCAAAATAATTTCTTTTCCTAATAATTTTATTGAATTAAACTGAATTTGTTTGGATGTTTTATAAAGCACTGTACATTAATTAACTTCACTACAAATCCTAATTGACAAAAATATGATTTTCATTTATACTCCTATACTGTTTTGAAGGTTACAACTAATCACATTTTAAAATCATTAAGCCTCTCAAAATTATCTGATTGGTATGCTGTAATATCAAAAGATTCCTTTGAGTTGACATCTTTCTCATGAAGAAAGTCCAATAAAGGAATCCTTCCCCTTATGAGCATTTTAATTCTGAAACTATTTTGGAGCAAGAATATAACTTCCATTGACTGAGTTGCTGGAATTTTTCATGCAGAATGCCTGGGGATTTTTAAAATACAATAGGATACATGTGGAACAAAGCCTTAGAATTCTGGAGCACTAAAATAACTGATACAGAATCCCAAGTCACCAATATAGATCAATTTGACTTCCTCCCCCTTTTACAAAATAGAATAGAATTATTTCTTCCTTTTCAAGTTGAATAGAATTATAACTTATAATTCCTTGCTAATTGATATTATCTTGATTATTAACAGGATAGACTTTTTAAAATATATAAATAATTTATGAGGAAGTGGCAGCTATTTTTTTCTGAGTCACATAATACTATGTTACTTTTAACTAAAAGTTACTTTTAACATTTCAAGCAATAATGTTTATTATATTGACTTTTTTAAAGGATAAATAATACTGTGGGAAAATAGTATTTTTATGTTTTAAAATGTTGAACTCCTTTAAGATTCATTGAATAGTTCATTTAAGAGAATGAATTCATTTAGTTCAGTTCATCTGATTGTGATTATAAGAAGTATAGTAGGTTTTCAGTAAGACTAAAATTTACTTTATGACTTTACCATCTTAAAATTTAATTTTATGTTTCATATGAATGCAAGGTGATTCTTGATATTTTTCATGCATAGACACTATTGGTTGTCTAATCATTTTATGCTATCTGGAGATCTTTCATATTTTATTCAAGATTAGTTTGAATATAATCCCTTTGACACCTTTGACAATTTCCTCTCTATTTTTCTGTGAGTGCTCTCCAGAATTAAGTGATGCAAATAAATCTTTAATCTAATCCAATACAAAAAGTTTATCTTTTTTCTTACATTTTAAGTAAATGACTTCACATTTTCAAATACTAATGACTATGACAACTTTTATTATCATGAAGCAACTGGTGGCTCAGTGAATAGAGTTGACTTCAAACCTGGCTTCAGGCACTTACTATGTGACCTTGGGTGTCATTTTCCCTCAGTTTCCTCAGCTGTAAAATGGAGCACTTAACACTACAGAGTTGTTGTGAGTATCAAATGAGATAATAATTGCAAAAAAAAAAAAAAACAGCACAGGGCTTGGCACATAGTAGGCACTATATAAATGCTTATTCCATGTCCTCCCTCATGAAAGTCTTTGGGAATCAGAATATTTCATGATGTTTCACTTAAGTAAAATGCTTGTTTTAAGAAATGTTCAGTGCCATATTTAACACTCTCCTATATTATATAAATAAATACAGGATTAAGTTATACTTCTCAAGTTACACAGACTTATAGTGAATAAAAGTGAAATTGGATGTCTAAAGACCTGAAATGTAGGCCCTGATTCACTGTGACTGTAGACAAAATGCTTTGTTTATTGTGCCCTTATTTTTCCATCTGTATAATTAGAATATGATAGCCTAGCTCATGTATGAAGATTAATGTCATATACATTCTCTTGAAAGCAGTGGCTACATGTAAAATGCTGCTAGACCTTTTCTTTCTCCTTTAAGGGGAAAGGATGTGGTTTTCTGCATCAAGGACAAAGAGAGAATGATTCTCCTTAAGGAGGGCAATTTAATACAGCATTGTGGGATATCTTCTGGTAACTGGGGATGGAGGATATCATTATAATAATGGGCTTATCATTAAATCACAAAACCCAAATTTTCACTTCCTGAAACTACTATTTAATATCAAGGCCTGCATAGTTGGTAATTCTGTTGTAGAGGTACCCAAGGAGGCTCATGACCTTGACTACCACCATTTTTATTTATTTAAATAACGTTGAAATTTATAGGCCTAAATCTGAGCTCTGTTCTAAGCTGTAGTCTAACATCTCTATTTGTCTAAAAGACAGCATCACCCAGAGGTCCTACCAATATCTCAAAGTCAACATGTGTGATTTGAACAAGTTACACAACCTGTTAGATGCTTTGCAAGAAATCTGGCATATAAATGTGTGTGATTTAATTCTTCTCCATGAACCTGCCACAAACTCCATTGAGCATTGACTACTCAGAAATGTAACTCTCCTTTTCCTAAAAAGGATATATTCTCAAGAAAATTTAAATATATATATGTATTTGTATATATATATACATATATACAGTATAAATATATACATATATATATATTTAAATGCCTGCAATGAAGACTATTTTTTTTCCTTTAGAATACTAATACAAATTAATCTAATATATTAGAATATGGTGATAAATATGGTATAGTTAGAATTCTATATGTTTGATAATATAAAATATTTGGCCAAGATAAAAACATTTCAACTTCTGTGTCAAAATGTATGCATAGTCTTTTATTTACTTACCTTGTAAAAGTTAAAAATAAAAGTCATGACTTATAATTCTGGAAATCAAAGATGCAAAACCTATTCTTAGATTTATATTTTTACGGTGAAAGAAGGAAAACTCTTTATATGATTGCACAATTTTACTTAAGATAATATGATCCCTCTTATAACATCAATTAATTAAGTAAATATTTTGTGTACATCAGTCAACCAGTGTGGGCACTTCTTCAATTAGTGTAAAACATTATTGCATGGTACTTTGGGAAACAGACTTTATGAATTGCTATGGTTGGAAAAAAAATCATATTTGATTATCAGCTCTCTGGTGATGAACTTCTCTCTTCTCAGTACTTACCTTAGTTGTTTCTTGGATGACAAACTATATCTGTCACTAGCTTGTAATTAGAAATCTTTTCATTTTCCATGGGGTCTTCCAGACATTGCAATTTCTTGGCATAGACTTTTAGGGAAAAAAAAAAAGGTAAATTCTATGCTGGGATGAAGCATTGGAGTAGGCCTTGAGAGGAGAAAAATCTTCTGTATTAACATAATTTTGTAATATGATAGATAACTCTGTGCTGAAATGCTACCAATCTAACCCTATCCATCTTCTCAGGAATAATACCTCTAACTCTGTCCAAGTATTATCAGAACTTTTCTAGTGTTACAGTAAAATAGCCATTTTGTCAATATTAGTGCAACATGGTAAAAGGTGCATTTTACTCATGTGCTTACATCATTCCCTTTATAAATTAGCTACGTATCAGTGCAGCCATCTCTTGATGTTATACACTCTATGGTAATAACATTGTAACAGGTCAGAGAATGCTGTGATCAAAACTACTCTGATTTAATGTGGTACTCATACCTGTCCCTGGATAACTTTGATAGTGCCTCAGTTTGGGTTTTCAAGGAACCAGGTTGAAGATTTGGACTTCTTCATTTATTTTGGCTCAAGAACCACTTGACCTGACCAAAGATAAAAAAGATATAAAGCAATTTTATCTTATTCTTATTCTTTTGACAATGTTTAATTTCATTTAAAACAAAAAGAAAAAAAAAGAAAGAAAATCCACTTGTTTCTTCCTGTGTTCATAGGACATGTATGTGTGCCAGAGTAACAAGTAGTTTCCCCAATGCACAATGAAACATACAGGTGCATTGGCTAAAGAGAATGCAATATACTGGCTATTGCTGTAAAGCTAATAACCTGCTGCTCTTTATGAAATTACAGAGATGTAGAAGATATTTAAGAACAATTGGTAACAATGTGTTTTCATGTCAATGAGAAATGGGTAAATTTAGATTCTGCTGTTTATGTGCATCCACTATAATATTTTCTGCATTTGACATGAAAATACTCCTGTGCAGCTTTCATTGGTTGGGTCACATTGTTAGAACAAAAGTCATTTATTGATTGACTCATAATGCCGGATTAGCAAGATACCCATTTTGCAGTCTTGCTTGAGGATTCCATTGCATAGTTTTCATATTGGCAGAAACCAAATTATCTAACACATTTGTGCAGGAAACAATGTATACAGACACAGTCTGTATTGTGTCTAATCTTGTGACCCCACCTCTACTAAAGCAGATTGGCATTATGTATGGACATTTAAGTGAACCTTACATTTCAGAGCTCGGAAATGCATACAGAAGACTTGGGGTATGCTTTATCAGTAGTGCAAATGATACATTTAAAAAAATATATTTTCTGTGGGGTTTGATTTGCAGAAGTTAAATGCATCTAGTTCGTCTGAAGGTAGCACGGTGGATGTGGGAGCCCCTGCAGAAGGAGAACAGCCAGAAGCAGAACCAGAAGAAGCCCTGGAGCCAGAAGCCTGCTTCACAGAAGGTAAGGGAAGAAAAGCAAGCCAGTTTAGGTCTTTTGCTTTACCTTTTCCCCTGCTATTTTAAAAGATTATAATTTTAAACAGAAAAGGTAACATGAAATGGGATTCACTAATTTCTGTATCATTTCTAACCCACCATAGAATCAGTTCTCTTTGAGTATCATTTTTTGTTCAAAGATATATGTTGCTTATGGAGTTTTTAACAAGGAAAAATAATGAAAGGTGCCTATTCTTCAGATATCTTAATAGAAACATGCTACAAGTAATTTAGTGAGAGATGTTATTTCCTTGTTATTGTTTAAGATTTTGTCATAGTCAAAACATGTTAATTTTGATGCAAATGAAATTAACCCCTAGCTCTAAGCTTTCAGAGGGAATTTTGGTCAGAAAGAATTGAAAGATTATTACATTCATTAGATGATGATCTCCTGAAACAAAATAAGTTCTATGACATTTATTATAGGAATCTCAAAGGACTATTATAGAAAACCATAATTATTAGGCCACAAAGTATTTCTACAGGCACACAAGTGTCTTCTCAGGTATGGAAATATGTTCTTTAACTACCAATCTCTTTGTAATTCCAGGATTTACTTTATTCTTGAAACTTTTTTAGTAAAAATTATTTTTAATAAAACCTGATAATATAGGTCAACTCTACCCCATAGTCAAAAGAATATATGTTCCAATCCTCTAGTAGACAATAACAATAATATTGCTTAAGATTTTTGTAAAAAAAAAAAAATAAAAAAGCAATAACTACTAATTAGTTCAAAGATTCACTTATCTTCATAATATGTAGAGATATATAAAGAATATATGTACACATATGCATATATGTGACCCAATTCTTTACTTTCTCCTGTAATGGCCTACATTAATATTCATCTGTAAGATGGGGAAAGGGTATATTTGGCCTAGATTACCTCTAAAGTCCCTTCCATTTTTAAATCCAGGATTCTATTATCTTATAAATATCACTTGAATCATTTTTTTTGGTCCTAATATTCATTTCCTAAGAATATTGACCATACCCCTAAAATGAGAAGAAAGAATTAGAAGAGAAAAAAATATAGACTTACACAGAAAACAATTTCTGGGTATCATAAAAATAAATTTTGGGGAAAAATAAGTGTTTTCTGTGTTTGAAACAATACTATCCTTGTTGATGGTAATATCATGAGATATCGCAGTTTTATATGGAAAATATTATTTCTTGTGTCATCAAGAACTTTTCCTGAAAATGTAATAAATCCTTTAATATAAGAAATTCAATAAATCAATTCATTGATAGTGAATGATAATATCTCAGGATGTGTAGCCTTCTAATTTTCCAAAGTACTTCACATACATTATTTCATTTGCTTCTTATAAAAACTGAATATAAAGACAAAATGAAAATATTTGTTAAGTATGTAAAAGTGCTTTATAAACCATAAAATATTATACAAATATAATTTATTTCTATATCTCTGCTCTGAAAAAGTCCATAGATATTTCAACAAAGAGAAATCATTCTTACTATGTCAAATTAGACATCACTAAGATCTTTCTTGTGCAACATCCATCAATTAATATCTTAGTCCTCATGACCATCATAATCTGATTTCTATATGCCTAAAACTATTATCATATTAAAGTACTTTATGATATAGTTCATCAACTTTAGAGAAATAAATAAATATAAATATAAAAGTATGTACCAATTCCATATTTTTAAAGAATGGTTCACAGAAACCTTCAGACATATGTATTTTTGTTTCTAAACTGTGAGCCAGTTGTAGATATTATTTGAACAGAAATTTCTTAAAAGAAACATTTGTAAAATTGAATGAAATGATTTCATTATATTTTTCTTCTGTTATAGAATTTAACTTGTGTAATTCTAGTTAAATTTGCATATGCATTCAACTATTTTCAAGACCACAACTAAAAAATATGATAGCAAAATATGTGTTCTTTCAAGTTCAAATGATGTTCTTCTTCCATGGTTTTCAGGTTTCACCAGGACTGAAGTGATAAAAATTGGAATATCAGTGCAGTTTAGGAATTAATGGAATCAAGAGATAATGGAATAAAAAGCATTTTCTGAAGGGGAAAAATGGGGAGGAGAATTCAGTTAATTGTGAAGGGAGATAAAGAACCTATAGGTAGAAGTTAAAAGATAGTAGCTAAGAAGTATGTGATAAAAGAAAATTGAAAAAGAGGATTTTGGGGAAATTAATCATACTTTAATCCATGAAAAAATGTTGTCTTATATAAATTTTTTTTTATATAGCTGAAGCATTGATTTCAATTAAATGGCATAGGGAAGGCCTGATTTAAATGGGAGGGTATAGATTGAGAATTATTTTCAACTTGATTGAACTTTCTTTTTTATTTCATATCACATATCCTAGGCTGCGTACGGAAATTCAAGTGTTGTCAAGTCAGCATAGAAGAAGGCAGAGGGAAACTCTGGTGGAACTTGAGAAAAACTTGCTATAAGATAGTGGAACATAATTGGTTTGAGACCTTCATTGTCTTCATGATCCTCCTAAGTAGTGGTGCTCTGGTAAGTAAACCACACCTATCAGATTTCTAAGCATGACCTCATAGATCACTCATTTACCCCCTGAAATATTCTTTACAGTATGTACTGGTAGTCTAAAGTTACACGAAGGAAATTATAGAGAAATCTATTAAGCTGATAAATTGAACTGTTTAGACTAGGGTGAAGAAATTTCAAAGGAAGAAATACTTAGACTACAGATATTTCCCTAGTATAAGTCTCAATCCAGAAGTTCTGTGTCCACATCAAGCTGTTTATTTAGTAGCACCAAAATATAAACATGGTGGATTTATTCTGCATATAATGATTTGATTTTGTTGATTGAATTGTCCTGTTAATTCAGTCAAGTACTAGGTCAGATGAGTTAAAGGTTGAATTAAATTATTTGAAAGTCTTGGTTGCCATTGCATAGGAAGCAATCATTAGGCATTGTTAGAGTCCAGCTCCTGTAATGAGATGAAGTGTGTGACTTTACCAGGATCAGGTGGAGAAAGTCTCTATTGTGGATCCTTCGAAGTTTATTGATGAGAGAGACAAATATACCTCAAATGCTCATAGACTTGATACAAAGTACACTCTTTGAAGTTCCTAGAGTTTTCTCTAACAAACAAGATCTACTGAAATGGAAATAATTAAGCCCTGGATCTTGTTTAATTAGACAGAGATGCAAATAGTTAAGATACACATCTGGGTAAAGTTTATCATATCATTGTCTCAAGTATCTTTCTCCCAAATGCTTTTAGTCTCTATTGTGGGCTCTTTTTCCTGTCCTAAAGTCAAAGGTTTGCCTTTAATCCAAAGAGTAGTGTTTGCATTTTGCTGCAATTGCTAGATTATTAATTTATTATATTGACAAGCAGTCTCTGCTATTTCAACAAGGGAGTTTGGTGAGTTACTTTAAGACCTGGAAAGGAGTATTAGCTTCTGGCCCTCTACAAGGTATATGATAGAGCAATGGTTTCTTAGATGTTATTTTAGCACTAGTCATCTGATCATAACCAAAACAATAAATTAATTCAAGCATCACAGAGACATGGCTGCTAATTTAGCTCTACCTCTCAACAAAGTTTGGAAAAATATTGTAGTGGGGCCTTAAATGCCAGGCTAAGGAGTTTGAATTACATCCTCTAAATAATAGAGTTTCACTGAAAGTTTTTCAACAATGATTCAAATCTGTACATTGGAAAGCTTATAATGGCAGCTCTGTGAGTTGCAGAGGGAATACACTAGAAGCAGAGAGATTAGCCATGTATTTATTACAATAGTCTTAGCTAAGAAACCATAGGAATTTAAACTAAGATGATGATCCTGTGAATGGAGAGAAGATGAATATGGGTAATAGTGCCAAGGCAGCACTGAGAGGCAACTAATTGCATTATCAGGGGAGGGGGGAAGGGTAAAAACAGAGCCAAAACTAGGATAGGGTGAATGGGACTTTGCCCTATATTGCTGATATACAGCAAAGCATATTTCTTCCTTGAGATTAGCCATCCTTTGGTCTTTCCTCATAATCCTTCACTGATTTATACAACAATATGGCACAACTACTATTCTCATAGCTGGTCCCATGGATGCTCTTTTCCACCTCCACCCTATCTAACACTATCTAAGCTGTTGATGCAGCTATACCTTGATACTTTCCTTTTCCCCTCTTCTCCACAGTTTTTATCCCGGGTGAAAAAAAAAGGAAGAAAGTAGTTAAATATAGAATATTCTTTCTAAAATTTTATCAACAAAAAGAGGAGGAGATGTGGGGGTGATAATTTTAAATGTTAAGAAGGTGAAGGATAACTCTGTTGAGTCTCTGTGAAACACTAAGGACAATTTCCCCAACTCTATTCCACATATTCAAGCACTGGCAAGTCCTTGCTCAGTCCTGTTATGGCTATGAGTGGCTTAATAATTGAAGAAGCCAAGAGTTAGGAAGACTTTCAAATTTGGGGCAGACATCAGTTGTATAATCCTGGGCAAGTCACTTTACTGTCATCTGCCATTTTCCTCATCTGTAAAATGGGGATAATAACAGCACCTACTCCCAGGATTTTTATGAAGATCAAATAAGTAGCTGAGCTGAAGCCCTATTATGGGTTTCTTCCCTCATTGTTAGCCACCACTGATTAGCAGCCCAATTTAACCAATTAACACCACTTAATCAAAAGCATATACCAGAGAACATCAATTAACTGTTTTAAAGGTATTTAGAAGATATAGGAAGGATAGAAGTACAAACAAGTATACCCTAATACTTCTCAGCTTACTTTCCCTTGTACCACCTCTGTCTCTGGAGTGAGGGAATCAATTGTGACACAGTTTCTATAGAGTGCCAGTCCCATCTAGATCATATACACATGTGGCATTGATGAGTCACTGGGCTAGACTGGGGAAGTAGCTTCTCTCTTTCTTTGGAGCCTCTGTGTTGGACTATCTGAAAAATTTGCCTTGGACTTGATTCCTTAATTCCCAGTTGACTCACTCCTATGATTTTTTGAAAATCACAAAATTAAAGTTCTATACATGTGTGTGTATGTCCATATATATGAATATTGCTATATTATCATAATCTAATTTAGAATGTGTGTGTATATGTATGTATGTATGTGTGTGTATTCCAAGTTAATCTCCCTCACCTAAACTGGAAGAACAAACATTGAAGCCTTTTTCATGGATCACATGTTGTTCTTGGATAAGGAGAGGGCTCAACATCTCCCTATACATCATTCCCTCTAACTATGCTGTACATATAAATAAGTCAACTGAGGAAAGAAGAAGAGAGGAGAGAAGAGGCTAATCAGGCATTTGGAATCCTCCTCCTGCCCCATCGTCCTATTCTGGTGCTAGAGCAGCAGCCAATCTCTTCTTCAGTATATGGACAGAGGACTGGAACCAGTTGGCAGAATGTTGCTCCTGTCTCTCCAATTCCTTTCCCTTACACATTATTCTTCCAGAAGTAGTATAATCAGTCTCACTTGGGGAATTGTATCAGTAACATTTTGCGCAGAGACAGAGAGACTGGGCTCATCAGCCAGTCTTCCATTCCTTTTTTTTTTTTTTTTAATTTAAGTCATTAAGTTTTCTGTGTTTGTGTATCAATCTCTTCAGACACCCCTCCCTACCTTTTCCTCCTCCTCATTTCCATCATTTCTTCTTCAGCAACTCATTCCTCCCTAGTGATAATAGTTGGGTCCAGAATAGAATCCCTCCCCTACCTTGTTGCTTCCTCCATCTTTTCAAGGATGAATTTATTCCTAAGGCTACAAAATAAGTTATTTGTTCTACTTTTTATAAAGCATCAGATATTTGATTGATTGATTGATTGAAGTTCCCCATCACATCATGTCTCTGTCCTAGACTTGTGATCTTTTTCCCAAATTCCTTATCTATTATATTTTTCCTTGGCCTATAATATAATCTGATGATGAAACATCTGTTTCTGTCCTCCTAACAATATTTTGGTTCCTGGATTTCTTCACAGGCATATACTGTCTTAATGTCCAACAACTTCTCCTCTCATTACAAGTGTAGTTCCTAGCTAAGGCCACATAAGGCAACAAAAGAATAAAGGAAAACAGTAAGGAACAGTAATCACTCTGAACTTCCTGATCAGTCTACTTCTTGGATTCCTGTTTCCTCATTTGTGAAATAAAGATTCTGAAGTTGATGATCTTTTCGGGCTCTAAATTGTGACATCCCAATGATGTTGCTTGGCCTCTGTAAAGAATTTAATCATTCTTCTGTACTCCAGAATATTTCACAGTGTAGTAAGTATAAAAAGAAGGGAAGCTGTTAGTTGATGGGCTGGTTTACGGGTCTATATAAAAGTGATGGTCTTAGCCCCTGGATCAATATGTCATATTCTTGTCCTAATCTAAAGCTTATTCAGAAATCCATTTAATGTGCTTGGGGACATCTATTTCTCTTGCTATTGCATATATATACTAATGGAGCATATGGGCTATGCATGTTTTATCCCTTTTTCTCCTGATAGAACCGGTCTATCTTATTTTTTAATCATACTTCTCTGATAACATCTTCTGTGTCACTTTTCTTGCATAATTCTTGGTTGATCATATGTTATTGCCTGCCTCCTCCTGCAATGTATTTCCCCATTGCCTTTCAGGTAATCCCAAATTTTAGTTCTTGAATATTTTGGAATTCCATGACTCATCTATACAGCATCACCAGTCATTATTCAAAAGATAGGCTATTATTTCTATGAAAGATTTTAAATCATCATAACTGTATGTAAATTCATCCCACTCATCTGCTCCCATTTAATTCTGGGGCCAGCTCATTGTCCATGAATACCTAAAGTATATCTGCTGATGAACAATTTCTACCAATTAACTGAATGTGCCTAGACACATTCTTCATCTATTTGTTCTTTCCTATCTGAAAAGTCCAACCAAAATCTTTTGAGTGATTAGGTTTTTTATTCAAGAGATTCTGCAGTGCTTTAGAACTAAGGGCTACCAATACAACAGCCACAAAAGCCATCAATAGGGAAACCCTCTTCCATTTGCAATATGAACTAAGACATCTTCTGTGTTGAAGGCAAACATCTTTGATGAGCATATATAGTCTTGTTTTATATTTTCCTGATAATCAGATCTTTGATTTTGTAAGGTTTTTCATTACATTCTTGAGAGACATTTTGTTGAAGGGAGCCCCTAAAACAATGCTTTGTTCTACCTAAATACTTTGTATTGGTCTTCAGTATTCTCTGGATCTTTATGTCAGTAACTTTAAAGATGTGCTCTGCTTAGAATATCAGTTTTGAAAATCTTAAATCTCACCTAGGATACCCTCAGAGCATGTGCAGCATATTCTCATTAAAATTTTATGGAGATAGGGAAAAAAGGCATTATGTTTAATAGTTATTATTCTTTTTTCTAGCAATAATATGGTCTCAAACTTTCCCTCTTTCAGATACCCTAAGAGTTAATCTTTCTGTAGAATTCCAGTAGTGATCTCTGGTTTTCTTAAGTATAATTTCTGCCATTTTTATCATGTAGCCTAAGACTGGTTTTAGTCTTAATCATGGTAGATCCATTATAGTTGATGAAGAAAATAGTTTGTGGCAATATAGAAATTTTTCAGAGTTTTTCTAATTTTTTAGTCTCATAATTAACTGCTCTCAGAATTATATTTCTTAACTTATTCTCACTAAGCTTTTTTGAAAATTTCTTTTCCCCTTCTCTTCTCTCTATTTTATGGAATATTACTGCTAACAAATTTCTACCATTTTCATAAGATCTGAAAAAGTGCTTATAAACAAAATTGATGTTGCCCATGGCTTGTTTATCTCTTTATTTGACAAAAAGATTCTGTGGTCTAGTCAGCTTCTAGGTTTTGTTTTTATTTTTAATTTTCTTGTAGTGATGATCAGTTTATATTAGTTAAACTTCCTTAAGAATGTTGAGAAATGTTAGGAATATTAATATTTTGTATCTCATTTTATGCATTTCCCATTGGGGGAGGGTCAATATATTGTTCAAATAGATCTAACTAGCATTTCCTCCTGTGTGCTATTTCTTCTTCAAAGTTTTTTCATTATTTTAATTTGATATTGATTTTGATCCTTGCTTTAATAGTTGGTGGTTTACACAGAGCTGATTTGATAACGATTTCAATATCAGTACCTAGTCATTTCCTATCTGTTAAAATATACTGTTTGGGGGATTTAATTCAAAAATATTTTTACTCAATTATACACAAACCCTTATGACAAAAATGGGAAAGTTCCTGTCATCAAAGACCTTATATTTTATTCACTATCCATATATCATTATCCTTTGTATGAATTTTTCACACCCTATTCAGGGTCAGGATCTTCAAGCATTAGTTTAGCCCTAGATTAGCTTGTTCATGTCCCTTGGAAAGTAGAGGGTTCTATTTTGGTGTCCCACTATTTATATGGCCTGTAGTCTTATATTAGGGAAATCACTTCCAGATCAGTGGTCCGAAATGAGGCTTCACTTACAGATGCTTTCTTGAGGAAGAAAAAGCTTCTGAGACAGCAACCTAACTGAATGAGAAAACCAGCCAACCATAACATAGTATTCAACTATACCATTAATTTAGTCAGAATGGTTGAACTGCTTTTATGGGAAAATATATAGTGGGACTCAATTGTGAAAACACCATACCATCTAGCCTAGGGCTCTTGGTGATGCAATGATTTAAATACCCAAGAGAATGTATTTACATATTTTCTTCAGTCAAAGACCATGCATGTCAATGAGCAATTATTAAAAAACTTTCTTTTGTAGGCCTTTGAAGACATATATATTGAGCAACGAAAAACAATTAAGACAATGTTGGAATATGCTGACAAAGTTTTCACATACATTTTCATTCTGGAAATGCTTCTAAAGTGGGTTGCATATGGTTTCCAAATGTATTTTACAAATGCATGGTGCTGGCTGGACTTCCTTATTGTTGATGTAAGTATTACAGTTTCTTATTTTGCATATTTTTCATAAAATACCAATCACCCTTTCAACTGTTGATATAATATAGATAACCGAAATAATTGTAAAGATCTCTTACAAAATTGCTTCATGCATTAACTTCTCAGATCTCTCGTTTATCCATGAAGGAAGAAAGGAGCTAAGTTTATATATACTACTTAAATATGCAAATGTCATTAAAAATTATTAAAGTCTTTCATAGCTAATACAACACAATTGTATTTTCTTTTCCAGAAAAAGGAGCATTAGAGGCTAGGTAGATTTCACAATGTTTGATGATACTTTTTGATTATGTACAGCACATTAATTCCCCTTTATGTGTATCTACTATCTGAGTCTATTAATTAAGAAATGTCTTCTTTTATGCTTTGTTGCCAACACTTAATCTCTCTTATTAAGTTAGTTACCTAACTTGCTAAGTTAGATAACATTTAAGTTAGATACCTGTTATAACTATAAAATGTATAAGTATATTAAATATATCTTGTGCAATATATATGTAAAATATGGTTAAGATAATGAAATTAGATAACAGTAACTGATAAACATTTAGATTTAAGTGTACTGTAGTTGGTGAATTTATAATTTTTTCTATGTATTTTGGAACAATGAGCACATTTTTGTTTTAAATTATTTTTCTCATATATTTTTTATTTTAGTTGTGCTATTTGTTTCAGAATAAGGAATGTAATAAATAATAATAAATATAAATAATACCTATTCATATAATATAAATTAATTGATTGATCGATTGATTGAAATGGCTAAATATTATATATCTAGATTCCAAATTACTCTTATTTCCAGTTTTTCCTATCCTGCTTGGTTTGATAACTAGAGATAGGGCCATTTTATAAACAGACCCCTAAGTTAGCATTTTAACATTAGAGTCATATAAGCAATTTATTGATTCCAAAAGTCAGCTACTTTGTGGTATCCTCATTAACCTTCGATTTTGCCTTACATAAGGAAATTTCCTGACTTCGTTAAAGTACCTAAGCCTCATTGTTTTTAAAAAAAAAAATTCCCCTTAGATCTAACTCATTAAATGTAAGGATCTTTCAAAGTTTGGCTTGAGTCTGTTTGTTTTTGTTAGGCTTACTATAATTGAGAATCACAGCTGTTCTTAATCCTTTGGATGCACTAAACTTCAGGCACTTGAATTGCGTCAAGGTCAGAAACTGCAACTCTTCAGATAAGTTTCCTTTTGAGATATATCTGAAGAAAGGCTTAAAGAGCAATTAGGTGGTAGAAAGAAGGGTTTAGTGGGACTGTTTATACTACTTCAGAACGCAAATTTTTTAAACACCTTGAAGAAGTACTTCAAAGGAATAAGTGATGACTTTTATCACAAACAATAATTGATAAATGCTAAATCAAATAACTCTTTTCCATGCATTCAAGCCCACTATTTTGTTAGCCAAAGTCAAATTGGTTTTTGCCCTACAAATAAATTTGCATTTTCTTTTAAAGTGAAGCAGTATGATATAGGCAATGAAGTTGATGTTCTGCTTATAACCTATGTATCCCTGGAGATATTATTTGTTTAGCCACCAAAAAAAAGCCCAAATGTGCATGTATATTTGTGTGTGTATACACATATGTGTATGTATACATATATATATATATCAACACATATATGGAGGAAAACCGACCTTGTTATTGAAATGTGCAGTTTGACTTAATTACCACACCCATACTCCCATTCTGCAGGAAACTAAAGTCACTAATCTGACTGATTTATTCTCTATTCTGCTATAGACTGAATGACTAAGTACAACATAGTCAAATTCCTTGATTTTTCTTTTTATCCATTTCTTTCTGATTTAATCAGTTAATTCTGTTTAGCTACTTGGACTTCATAATGAAAAACCTAAGACAAATGAAGCAATTATATCCAAGGTGTGTGTATTTCATATTAACCTTTGGTTTCATTAAATTGCTTTTGTGCTTAGCTTATTTTTCCTTTTTTTTTCTTTTTAATTGCTCTGATCATCCAAAGAATATGTGAAATGATAAAGTATTGTCACAATCTCCCACGAGAGTAGAGTAGCAATCTGCCCTATGACTATCTTCTCTCTCTCTCTTTTTTTTAAACCTAAAACAATTCCCTTTAAAATGACCTTTAAAGAAAATTGACCTGTTATGGTTTTACATTTCAAGTATGTTTGTGTCTTAGATTAATAAGACTGTCTAATATTAATATCTTTTTTTTCTTTTCATATAGGTCTCTTTGGTCAGCTTAACTGCAAATGCCTTGGGCTACTCAGAGCTTGGTGCCATCAAATCTCTTCGGACACTGAGAGCTTTGAGGCCCCTAAGAGCCTTATCTCGGTTTGAAGGAATGAGGGTAAGACCATACTTTAACCTTTCACACAATAGAAAGAAAGCAAGCTGGAAGCTCAAAAAAAAAAAAAAAAAAAATCCATTATGTAATTTTCTTTCTATGGGAGAGCAGGCAGTATATTTACTTAGTAAATTAGTCATGTATATTGAATGCCTATACTATTAGATGAGAGAGATTCATAAGGATATACTGCCTTTAAAGAGCACATCATACATTTGCATAATGTTTTATGTTTTTGAAAGCACTTTCACAGAGAATCTTTCCATTTGTGATACACTATAATGAGCACTGGAATCAGGGACTTTGGATGCCTACTTCTGCCCCACCCACTAACTTGCTTTGTTACCTTAGGCTTGTCTGATTCCTCATCTCTAAACTGAGCAAGTTGAACAAAACAATTTTTAAGATCCCTTCTACCTATAATGTTCTAATTATTTTAATTGATGATCTAATTATTCTAATTATTTAAAGTAAATAAAGAAAATTTTATTACTACCTTTTTATAATTATATTTTCATTTTTTCAATGACCAGATATTTCTTTTTTCTTCTTCCTAGCTTCCCCCATCAAAAAGGGAAAGGAAAAATAAAAAAATAAAAAACCTTGTAACAAATACATATAGTTAAGTAAAACATCCAGAAATAGGTCTTATTCCTAATCAAACACTAGCAGATTGTATGTAGTATTCTTCATCATTGATCCTTTGGAATCATTACAGATCATTGTGTGGAAAAAGTCAAAACTGTTCATTTTTTAATGTAGTCATTATTGTATAAATTGTTCTCCTGGTTCTGCTTATTTCATTCATGCATATCTTTTCAGATTTCTCAGAAACTGACTTTTATAATTTCTTATAGTAGTATAGTTAGTATAGTATTCCATTATATTCATAGACCATAATTCATTCAACCTCAAATCATGACCTCATCCCTTCCTTTGCTATTCAAAAAACTGCTCTAAATATTTATATATATTTAATATGAATATATACTAATGTAAATAAATAAAATATAAATGATATAAATATAAAAATAATATAAACATTTTTAAATAATTATATGTATAATCTTTTTTTTTTAATCTCTTTGTGATATAGGCCTCATAGTGATATTGCTGGATCAACAAGCATTCACAGTTAGTAATTTTGGAGGCATTGTTCCAAATTGTTTACCAGAATGGCCATACCATTTTTTTTCTTTTAATAGATGAGAAAATTGAGCACAGCAAAGCTAAACACCCTGAAAGTCACACAATGAATTTAACATCAGGAGGCTAAAACCCAAGTCTTCTGATTTGTGCTTTGCTAGCATCCAATTTTGATCATCTGGTTGGCAAGACAAACTCTTATATAAGAAAATGATTTAATAGTACTTACAGTATGTGTATGTATATTTAAACTCTGTGTGTGTGTGTGTGTGTGTGTGCGTGTGTGTGTGTGTGTGTCTGTCTCTCCCTGCCCTTAATTGTGGTTTTCTTGGGAGAGTTATGGGGAAGGGGGAAAAGAATAAAGTAAAAAGTACACAGCAGAAAACAAAAGAAAACTTACAAGGAAACAAAGAAAAAATGCACCACTTTGATCACAATATGTAATATTTATCATATGAGATTTCCTGAAATGGAAGTTTATTGCTTTATATTTTGAATACTCTCACATTCTGCTGAGCACGACAATGGTTTTTTTCCTATTTTGTATCTAAGTTTAAAATAAATTTTAAAAAAGAGTACTTACAAAGCAATATATAAACATATTCAAGTTATTAAAATACAGACTGAATAGATGAGAGATGAAGAAATGTACAATAAAAGAATGATCATAGTTGAAAAGATTTAAGTTATTCAAAGAACTAATAATAATAATAACTAACTGAATTTAGGAGTGCTCAGAAAACATTTGCCTAAGAGTCACCATCACCATTCTGTAGTGGTTTATGCCCAAATTTATATATGTGGACACATTCACACATGTGCATACATACATACATACACACATGTATATATGTGCATATATATACACATATATATGCACATACATCCTACACATACTTGTATTCATTTTTCTTTTGCCTTTCCATTGTGGCCCCAGAATTTTCAACCTAAACTGTCTTTTTTTTTTTTTTTTGCTTTCTTTCCCCTTCTTTATATGCTGCTCAGTAGTTGCTTTTATTATCCTTTCAGTAGCAATCACAAAAATTATAGAATTTATAGAATCATGTAACATTGAGACTGAAAAGGACCTTAGAAACCATCTAGTCTAATTATTTTATGTGCCTTTGAAAAAGGAAATGGATTTAGTTAATGTGGAAAAAGGCAATAAATTTGAAAAGGTAAGAACAGGATTTAGCCGATGTGAATCTGTTAGATAGATTTCTAATGTGCCCAGCTCTGTGGGAGTTCTCCATCACATTGTGAAGGAGGTGAAGCAGGACTTTAGATCAGGGGTGTTCATTTCATTTATAAATGTGCAGGAAATCCCAGTTGGTGTAATTTAAAACTGCCAGATATTCTTCACAGCATCCTCACTGTTTCATTTCTGATGTTTGGAGGGGTTTCCCCCCCCCCCCAAGGGATTCATGTCAGAAACTGCTGCTTTAGCTTTTGGGTTCAGACTGAAATGGATAAAAACTAGGTCAGACATTGGACATAGAGCCCTTACACAAGAAACAAGATATAAAGGAACTGTGAAGAATTTGTCCTGACATTTTCAATCCTCTGAGGCAAAGACCCAGAAGCCAGATTCTCACACCTCAGATGACATGCTGATACTATCTCCCTTGCAGTGACAATTCACAAATGGAACATTTAGAAAATGATGCTTTCCATGATATTTGAGAACATATTTGAGAAAGTATTTAAGGCTATGTCTGTGTGGTAGAAATCACTGTTTTCCAATATATATTTCATCAACTTACTTGTAAGTCACATGCTTTTCTACAAAAATGAAAAATAAAAACATGAAAACATGACATTATCTCTTCCCTAGAGAAAATATTTTCACTAAAAAAATAATAAATTCATACATAAATTAACCAACATCAAAAGAGAATTTGAAATAATGAAAAAAATTAGTCTGCTGTTTCTTAGGTTTTTTTTTAATGTAAAACTTTTAATATTAATTTTAAGTGATAAAATAATTATTAAATAAATCATTTTTATGGTTCCTGGACTATTTGAAATTTTTATTCCATTGTGTATTTATTTTGTCATGCTTTCCCTTGTTTTCATCTTCAAGGTCTTTTTTTTTCTTTCTTTTGCTACCTGTCTCATGTTCTTCATTTTAGAATTTCTAGTAACATTTTCATTTTTTACCATCTTTTTTGAAGGAGTTAAACATTAGGAAATGAATGTAGACAACTTTTTAAAATAATTTGACTATAACAGGGAGGAGAAATATTAAACAACAGCTTTAAGGTATAACAGAATCAAATCAAGATTTTTTTTAAGGATGGAGAGACTTAAGCATGCCTTTAGAAAACAAAAAAGGAACAAGTAGTTAAGTATTTGCAGAATAGAAGGAAAATTTAGAATGATGGAAGAGGTGAGTTCCAAGAGAAGAGGGAATGGAAATAAAGTCATTCTGAGAATGGTTGGCTTAGCAAGGAGAATGTCTACTTTTTCCTCAGAGATTGGAACAAAAGAGTCAGACAATCAACAAGCATTTATTAAACGCTAGATCTGTGCTAAGCTTCATACTAAGCATTGGGAATACTAAAACAAACAAACAAGCAAACAAATAAACAACCTTCACCCTGAAGGAACACAGGAAGACAATACATAAATAATTGGGCACAAACAATGCATATACTTTGTGAATTAAAATATCTGAAAACGTAAGGCATGTTTCTGTGAGGCAACTTGAAAATACCTCCTGCAGAGAAAAAATTTGAACTGCATTTTGAAAGAAACCAAGGAAATTTAGAGGCAGAAGTTAGGGGACAGAGCTGTCCAGACATGAGGGATAGTCAGACAAATGTATGGAGATGGGAGATAGAGGATTATTTTAGGAACTGCAAGTAAGCCAGTGTAACTGGGTCAGAAAGTGTGCAGAGAGGAGTAGAATGGATGTATAAAGTCAAAATTATGAAGAGCTTTAAATGCAAAACAGAAGACTTTATATTTGAAACAGAAAGTCACAGGAAATCAGTGAGCAGAAGGATAATATGGTCAGAGCTATACTTTTAAAAATGACTTTGCAGCTAAGTGGAAGATTAGAATAGAGAGGGATCTGAGGCAAGGAGATCAACCCAAAGGCTATAGAACTAGCCCAAGTGAGAGATGATAAAGACTGAACTAGATTTATGGTTACATGAATGAAAAGAATGAAAAGAACATAAGATATGTTACAAAGGTAGAATCGACAAGAACTGATCATTACCAGCCTGCATATGTTGAATGATTAAGTAGAGGATTATGAACCTGGATGATAAATAAGATGATAATATCCTTGACATAAACAGGAAAGTTGGGGAAAAGAGAGGGTTTCGGGGAAAAGGTACTGGTTCCACTTGGACATAATGAGTTTGGGATGTTCAAGAAACAGTTGGAGATGTATGACCTACCCCAGCAGAGAGAATAAAACTGAATATATAAATCTGGGAACCATCTGCATAGAGATGGTAATTGAACCCAAGAGAGCTAAAAAGATTAGCAAGTGAGATACTACAGAGCAAAAGGAAAAGGGGGCTCAGCACAGAGCCCTAGGAGACCTTCATGATTAGCTAATATTACTTGGGTGCTTCATTACCACTCAGCAGCTAAGTAAAAATAGAGAAATCCTGTGGTGGGCAAAGAGTACGAAACATTAGAACAATAAATTCAAGGGTTATGGATAGTATATAGTTGAACTGAATAACTATTAGATCAAGAATGTCAAGGGAGGAAAGTCAGACCAGAATAGGAGTGATAGCTTGGAAAAGAACAAACGTGGAAGCAAATAAAAAAATAAATTAGGAATAGAGGAAATGAAGTAAACATAAGACAGAGGGAAAGAAAGAAGGATAGGAAGTCATGGTCAGAAAGAAGAATTTCACAATTTAAGGCCATGGAGAATATTTGTACTATGTTGCTATGTGTGCTAACATATTTATGAATTTGGTGAGATTAAGCTTTCTCTATGGATGTCTAAAATGGAATGAATTTAAGGATCCTAGGGATTGAGGAGATTAACTGGTAGACTAAGATATTTGAGACACACACACACACACACACACACACACACTCATCTACACACACACAAATCTACAAGTATAAAGGAAGGAGTAGAGCAGAAGGGGGAAATGTGAACAAGGTTTATAATCCCTTAAGAAAGAAAAGAAAAAGACCTGTTGGGAATTCAATAAAAATCTGGTCTGTGTGATATATATAGACTGTGTGAATTTCAAAGGAAAAAAAAAAAGTTAATGAGTGATAAGGACAGATGGAAAAACTGGCAATATCAGTGAGGAACAAAGAGTATATATACATTTTTTTCTGGCCTACTATATCTATGTTACATGAGAGACTAGAGGATGCAGTCAAAAGATTCATTGTCTTCTGGATGAAGCTAGTTTTTCAAGTGTGTATGAAGATGGGAAGGCTGAAATGAAGAGGACTAAGATGACAGAAGTTTCTTAAGGACAGAACCAGAATTCCAGAGGGCACAAAAAAAGGAAGGGCAGATAAATATAGGAATCCCTACCTAGGGAAAGGGATGAGCAAGAAAGCCCTTTGGGGGGTTAATTGGAGTGGTAATTAAGGAAGAGACTATTTTTAGTAGGCTATGATTCTGAATTACAATTGTTTATTAAGAGGGCTTAATAATCTCATATTTATTGTATTTTTATGTTCTCTGTATAACCACTGCAGGCATGACACAATTTCTCATCTTGTCTCAAAATAACCTTCTCTGAAATATATATGTAATATCTAATATACTATTTGTATGATATATGTACATGTGAGAAAGAGAGTGTGTGTGTATATATGTTCATTCTATTAACTGGACTATTAACTGTTAATTTCCTTTTACTTGTTCATCAGTGATGATTGGTGCTTATAATGATGATCCTGAGACACTTAGAAGATTCTATAGGACTACAAATAAATAAATATTTTCCCAAATAACTTAAGGATATTCAATACAGTTTTTTGTCAGTGTGTTTATAATTTTGTATTCTAATTCTTTAGAAATTAGATACTTTAGAAACTGATAATGTAGGTGTTTTCTTTTAATTAGAATATTTGATTAACAGGGATATTTGAATCCTGAGGCACGAAAGTTTATTGTGTATGTTTTCCTTTTCATCTTTGTGATTATACACTAAGTAAAAATGAAGAGTCAAGGAAGGCAACTCAGTACCTACCACAATGCTTTGCTCATTGTTGAATTGTAGTACTTTAATATGTAGAAATTAAACTTGTTTCTAAAGAATAACTAAGCCAAAAAGTACTGCTTTGAAGATCAATGAATTTAGAGACAGGTTCTAGTCATACCTGTGGTTTTAATGAGTGGATAAATCACATATCTTTTCTAAGCCTCAGTTTTCTCAAATTGTTTTTTGTTTGTTTTTTGCTGAGGCAATCGGGGTTAAGTGACTTGCCCAGCGTCACACAGCTAGGAGGTTTTAAGTGGCTGAAGTCAAACTTGAACTCAGGTCTTCCTGACTTTAGGATGGTGCTCTAACTATTATACCACCTAGCTGCTTCTGTTTTCTCATCTTTGAAATGGGAATATCCTTATCATACAAGATTGTTGAGATGAAAGCACTTTGTAAATCTTAAACTACTACATAAAGTTAAGTTCTTTTATTATTGACCCATATATTGATTTACTAAAAGTAAAAAAAAACCCTCCATAGTTATATAACAAAATACTTTTTGAGTTCAAAAGTGGTGAGAAAAAAATAAAAGTAGTGGAAACTGTTAAAATTGAGTCACGACATTTTTCACTCATAATGAATTTTAAAATAATTAAAGATAGAATAGATGATCTTTAAGGTTCCTTCCATATTTAAATCTCTAATTATAATATTCTACATCTAAAACTAACATTCTGTTATTTATACAAACCTAACAGTTATGTTACTCCATAAGATGTGTAGTATTGTTATTTCATTTCACAGAAGGACCTCTATTAAGGACTTCTAAGCAGGGAGGTCACTTGCCCATGGCAACCCACCTAATGAATATCTAAGGCATGATTCACTCTCAACTTTCTTTCACTTGTTGCTACTACCTAGTCTGTCTCTTATTAACTTAATCTTTCAAGACTATAAAAAAGATTTTTGAAGAAATCAATTTTAATTCTTTTTTTTTAAATCACTTAAATTACTGCCATTTTTCCTTGCTCTTAGGTTCAAAATATCAGCCTTATCATTAACTTCTCATTCTTTCTCACCTCCCATATCTGATCACTTGCCAAATCTTGCCATTTCTCCATCCTCATCTTTGGTATCCAAGCATTTTTTTTTTCTTATTTACATAGGCACCACTTTTATTCAGACCTTTATCACCTATCACCTTTTCTATTACAATAGCCTCTTGGTTGGTTTCCCTCCCTTAGGTCTCCCTCCACTCCAGTCATTTCCCTACAAGACCCTGGACAAAATACTTAACTCTGTTTGCCTTAGTTTTCATATCTATGGGTTCAACACTCTTTCATTATTATATGTCCAAATCTGATTACCTATGGTAGCAATGTTGTTGTTCAGTCATTTCAGTCATTTCCCACTCTTTGTGACCCCATTTGGGGTTTTCTTGCAAAGACAGTGCAATAGTTTGCTATTTCCTTCTCCAGCTAGTATGTGTCTGAGGCCAGATTTGAAATCAGGAATTTGAATCTTTCTGACTCTCTGTTCAGTGCTCTATCCATTGTACCACTTAGCAATATAACTTCTCTTAACATTAGATATGAGGTTCAGATAAAAATTTTTCAGTATTCCTTTTTTTTTCTTAAAAAAAAAAGCCAGACAAGTGTGTACTATCCACAATTTTTTGTATTTGAAATTTATTCCATCTTTAGTGGCTTAAAAAAAAGTTTTACCCATTATTACTTGTGTTCTCTAGCATATTCAAAGGCTTAAGATGTAGTTTGCAAGTGCTAATTTCCTACTTATTTGACATTCTCTGAGTGAGATGGTTATGTAATTTTAAAAACTATGATCTCCAATATTTATTTTTAGTATGCTCTGATAAGAGAGATATATACACTACCACTTGATTGATATTATCAAATTCACAAAAACTTAAAACACTCAGTAAAAGAAGTCCTGGGAATGATATAACTTTTTCTTTCTTTCCTCTTTTTACCAGGTGGTTGTGAATGCCCTTTTGGGTGCAATCCCCTCTATCATGAATGTACTTCTGGTCTGTCTGATATTTTGGCTAATATTCAGTATCATGGGAGTGAATCTTTTCGCTGGCAAGTTTTACCACTGTATCAACACCACCACTGGAGAGATGTTTGACATAAGTGTTGTCAACAATTTGAGTGAATGCCAGGCTCTTATAGACAGTAATCAAACTGCCCGATGGAAAAATGTGAAAGTAAACTTTGATAATGTGGGACTTGGATATCTTTCTTTGTTACAAGTGGTAAGTCAGTCTGACCTTCATAATCTTTGTGACCTATGCAATGTGATTAACTGTGAGTCAAATAATTACTATATAGATTTTAGAGATGATAAGAGTCTGGAAAGAATTCCAGAGTCTTAAGGAAATGTGTAATTCAATATTAAATTTTTATTGAGGGAACTGGTTCTCAGTATAGGGTGTTTGCTTCAAAATCATGTGCCCCATCAAAACTGCCTTGGCTGTCAATACTAATGGATAATTATTCCATAGTTATTCCAATTATCTATTATGTTTTCTATTTATTAGGCTCTAATTGTATATTGGTAATGCATGCTTGTGAACATATACAAAATCCTGTATATATACACAATTCTACAATTATTGTCAAAATCAGCAAGAGTGAAAAGTTAGAGACAGTTGTTTACATGATCACACATTTTAGTTGTAGGTCATATTATTGTGATTAAATTATAAATGGGAAAGAATAAGGGTGAATCATGATATGTTATTATCCACTGCATACAAAGCTCATATATTAACTCAAAGCTTTTATTACATTGGTAATTGAATGCATATTAATGATCTTAATAGGATCTCATGATAGAATAGCTTAATTTCTTTTTCTAATATCAACATTTTAGAGTGAAGTTAAGTAATATATCTTCCTTCTTCTATTTTGCCTACCTCAGGCTACATTTAAAGGATGGATGGATATCATGTATGCAGCTGTAGATTCACGAAATGTAAGTATATTTGGAATTATTGTTTTATTTGGTTATTTATAGAATGCCACTATATTTCAATTGAATGTCACTATAAATGGGAGAAAATGGAGGCAAATTTATAGAATAAAATTATTTTGAAAGATAATGTATGACATACTTTTTAAACTAATCAAAAACATTTAGGTGGTGCAAGGTTGGTTTTGTAGGAAAAAGTTCTACATCCATCTGAATTCTATCTTAGACATTCACTAATTGTATGACTCTGGGCAAGCAACTTAACCTCTCTCAGACTCAGTTTCCTAATCTAAAATGAGAGTAATACATACCTCCCAGAGTTATTTCAAATGAGATAATATGTCTGAATTCTAGCTATTATTATTTATTTATTTATATTTTATACATAATTTGTATTATATTATTTTAATAGTATTAAAATTTATTATACTTTTAATTCATCTGGTATTTTTCTTAAGATTAAAGGATTTGTGGAGTAGGGAGGAGAGGAAAATTTGGAACACAAGATTTTACAAGGGTCAATGTTGAAAAATTATCCATGCATATGTTTTGAAAATAAAAAGCTTTACTTTAAAAAAAAAAAAAAAAGGATTTTCACATCTATTCTTTCCTGTCAGAATTCTCCTTATTTAAAATTTCAGATTAGGATTTCATGAAAAACCACAAAAAATAAGGGGTTCACTATATTCCATATAAGGCATAATTTCACTATTATTATTTTATTTAGATATATTTCTGTTAATCAAAATATTGCATTTATAACTCTACCATGAAAGTAAAAATAATACATTGACCAAGAAAAGCATCTAAATTTTAAAAACATTTTTATTAAACATTATCTCTTACCTCATTCTGTTCCTATCTAGTGTTTGAAAAAAAAAAATTACAGTACCTTTTTTTCTGCTGCTTATGAACTTTCTCTTCTTTTTTGCTCTATTGATTCTCCAAAAATGTATACTGTGTAATGTATTATCACCATTTAAAAAAAAATAAGGAGATTGAGAAGCTAATTCTGTGTGTCTCTAGCTGTTTTGACTGTATGGAAGTTAATGTTGGTAACAATGGTGATTCATCACCTGAAGTGAATTTGAAAGAGAATGAAGGCGATAAAGGAGCTTTACATATTTACACTTATAGCTTGTGGGAAGTCCTATGAAGCCAATAATTCATTACACTGATGGATTTTTGTCTAACTTGAGGTCTTGATTCTTGCTAGGAACCAAACCAAAAGCCAGATCTTACCTGATTCTTGATTCCTTTTCTGTTTTAGACACCACCTTTTGTTACTACTGCTCTATTTATCCAATTTTCTTACCATTTTCTTGATCTTAATTCCTTTGTGCCATATCCTGAACTGTATCTTTTAAGTATTTAGTCCCCTGTTTGCCTCTTTCCTATTTTGTCATAGACAAGGAGCATAGCTACAACAATTTTTAAAAAATCTCTTTCATTGAGTTCTAATCAATCAGATAACTGAGCTTTTTTTTTTTTTTTCCACATTCAGTTGACTACATTCATTTCTTTTGGAATCAAATTTGCAAGAATATTTTGCCCAAAGTCCTCTGTGTAATAGTGGAGCTAGATCTGAATCTTTTCTTCTTGATTCTTCAACCTCTGTATGTAATATAATGGATTGCTGGAATCTCTTTTTAGCTATATGAAGGTCAAGTAGAAAAGCATCAATCTTTAGATGACACATTTTTGTAATTTTTGTTCTAGGAAATATTTTGAATTTTCTTTGTTCCCCTCAGTTGATTAGTGTGTGGGTAATGATTGTGAAATTTGCTATTTGAATTTGCAAGGACAACTTTCAAAAGACTATATTTAATTACCACTAAGAATTTTGCCTGTAAATAAAATATACTGCTACCAGGGAAATGTTGGTATGTTTGTGATGGATTCACAGTCAAGTTTCCTATTCATGTGATGAACAGAAAGAAAATTTTAATACTTTCCCACTTTTTGCATAAATATAACTGTACTTTGATTATTATCTTTGGCCTCTCTGACATAACAATATGCAGGATTAGATAAAACTTGTTTTTTCTATTATATAGTTTGCTTCTTTTAAAGATAACACTCCCATTGCAATTATAAATCTAAGCTTATTATACTCTAACATTAAAAAATTCATTTAAATTGAACATCACATTATAGTAAAAAGAAAGAAAAAAGAGCACCAGAAGAAGAATTGAAATAAAATTTTAGCTTTGTTATTTACTATCTTTTTGACCAAAAGCAAGCTATTTCACTTTTTTTCTGGGACTGAGTTTCCTCATCTGACAAATGAGATAGCTGGACTATCAGAGGACCATGACATTTTTGTGTATGTGTCATTGAATTCTTTGGCAGTCTGGTGAAATTTAACTGACACATCCTCAGAATTATATTTTTAAATTCATAAAATAAAATACATTGGGTTACAGAGGAAATCAATTACATTGAAACATACTTAATAAAATATTTGGAAAAAACAAATTCACAGACTACAAGTTACGAAGATTTAGGAGAGGACTGATGAGGGAGGAAGGAAAAGTGAATTTTTTTGCTAAGTGAATATATTATATATAAATATGTGTGTATAATGCATGTACATAGATAGAAATTTACAAAGAAAAAAAGATTTAGATGATTATAGGATCCCAATCAATTCTAAATTCAGTTATTTTATAATCTTGTCAACATAGACAGTTTTGAAAATGAAGATTGTTGTCAGTTTCATCACAATAAGCAAATCAAAATCATGACTTTGATATATAATAAACCCAGTTAATTTATTTCTTTCCTAGTTGAATGTGACTAATTAACACAGTTGAGTTAGAACACTATGCCAATGACATATCAAAGGTGGACCAGTTAGTTTTATTCATGGTATCCTAGAGTTGGAAGGAAACTTAGAGGTCATGATGTGTGATGACCGTGTATTTTAAAATCAGCCGGAGTCAGGAATTCAGGTTAGGGGAAAATCGTCTATCTTTATTCTCAGTGAAGAAAGATCAGAGGTAGAAGGGAATCGGCAATAGCAATGTGTGCAGCTGAGTCAAGAAGCTAGCTCTAGGCCAGCAGCTACACAACCAGCAGCTACCAGAATAGAACCCAGGCCCCCTCTTCCCCAGCCTCCTTTCCTGTCTCTCTGCCTCCACCCACCAAAATCGTCATTTCCTATACAACACATCAGGACTTGCACAGAGAGTGGGTGGGGGCCATTCTTTATCCAAGCATGTATATTGATAGAGTATAGTCCAATTACTATTTAGCCTCATGTGCTTGGGACTTCAGTGCATCAACTCAAGCCTCAGCCCATTACAATAATGTCCAAACTCCCCTCATTTTATGGATGAAACAAAAGAGATTGAATAACTTCTTTAGGGTCAGTCACAAAGCTGGTAAGTGTCTATGGGAGGATTTAAATCTGACTTTCACCACAGATTTCAATCTAAGCACAGCTCAGAGAATCTGCCATAACTAGTTACAATGGGAACTATCTAGGAGAGCACCATTGAAAATAAGGGCTTTGCCCTGAGATGAATAGATGTAACATGGTAAATGGAAATCCAGCACCCAAACACATGCACTTCTCCCATCTCTATATATGAAGGACAGCTTCTTTATTATTACAACACATCTATTTTTTTCTGAAATAAAATTACTTGCAGCCACTCAGACTTTTTCTGTGAAATTTTGTATTTTCTCAAGTTAGGCTATGTAAAATTTCTTTCAGTACTCACTAGCCAAATACATCACATTTTAGTATCTAGAAAAATCTTTTTGGTGCTTGGTTCTTTTTTATTTTCAGAAATTTAGATACACCTTAGAAAGTAAGAACTTCATGATGTTGTTTCTGTGAAATCCTTCTTTCTGACAGTTATTATTCTCCATGTCTTATAGGTAGAGTGGCAACCCAAGTATGAAGATAATCTATATATGTATCTTTATTTTGTCATCTTTATAATTTTTGGATCATTCTTCACTCTGAACCTTTTCATTGGTGTCATCATAGATAACTTCAATCAGCAGAAAAAGAAGATAAGTATCATGAAGGTCCATCCTTGTTCCCCAAATTAACTTGAATGTATAATACTTTCTCCTTTGAGTTCCAAAATAGTATGACCTAGTGAAATAATATTATAGCTCAAAAAAGAAAATTTTAATAAATCATGATAAACTCAAGCATCACATCATTTGATGATATTTGTATCATATAATATGTCTGAAAACCATGGCTATATTATTGAGTGGAACCATTTATATATAAATGTAGGAGTACAAAGTTCTGAAAAGACCCAAATTCTTCAACATTAATGAGCTTTGCCAGGCATTGTAACTAATAGAGATACATGGTTGTAACCAGTTTTATTTTCATTTCTTTACTTTGGAGGTCAAGATATCTTTATGACAGAAGAACAGAAGAAATACTACAATGCCATGAAAAAACTAGGGTCCAAGAAACCACAAAAACCTATACCTCGACCTGCGGTAAGTGAGTTTTCATAACAATCAATAGCTGCATTAACCAAACATTTTAGCAGACAGAAAGCTGTAGGTACCATTATTTCTAATAGTCTGTACACTTTTACTTCTTTCATGTCAGAAGCTAGCTAGAATAATCAAGACAACAAGCATTTCTGGAGAGACTCCTGTGTGCCCACAGCATCATATATAGAATGTATGTTCTTTGCCCTCAAAGCTCTTATCTCTGAGGGGAAAACAATCTTATATACTTGTAAAAGGTATTACATGTTGCATCATGGGGCTTTAGAGAAATTAGAAAGATCTTAAGGACATAGAAATGCAAATTCAATAAATTTATGCCAGTAAAATTACTTCCCCCTCAGGCTGCGGCCAGGATGGCATGTCTAGGTGCCCAATCTGGCTGCTGTTCATAGGGACACCTCTCAGCTTTTCCATAAAGGAACTCATCTCTCTACCAACATCTGAAACCACGTGATTATACCTTCCATGAGTGCACGTTGGGTGAGGGGCAGCAGATTAATTGTCCGACCAATCCTCGCAAAGGTGATATCCCTACTATTATGCCATTTTTGTTCATGTCTTCTCATTCCTTCTCTAAGAATATGCTCATTATAAAAGAAGTGCCAATGGCCCCCTGAGATTGCTGACAGAATGAAGCAAATGGAGATAATATGAAATAATTTGTAGTCATGTTAAACATGACTATAGCACATATCCTTTGGGAGTTCAAAAAAGTAGAGATACCTATAATCTTAAATGTGGGATAAGTGATATTTAAACTGATTCTAGAAATGCGAATAAGGTTTGCATAAGTAAAGAAGATAGGAGAAAGTGTTATATATTGGGATAAAAATATAAGATAACCTATTTGATTGGAATGGCGATGACAAGGGCCTGGATTTGTAATGGAAAGTAGTGGGCTCTAAGATGGACCTGGATTTTTATATAAGCACAGAAGTTTTAGCTGGATGTGATAGGTATTAGAGAGCCATTGTAGATTTTTTTTTAATAGAGTCTTGAAACAGGTCTTTTTGAATGATTCATCTGGCAAAAGATGGAAGAAGGATTAATTTCTTTTTTTTTTCTTAAAAGTTTTATTTAGTATTTCCCCCCAGTAATATGAAAAAAACACAATTTTTAACATTTTGTTTTTAAAACATTGAGTTCCAGATTCTTTCCCTCCCCTCTAAAAAAAATTGCAGATAATCTAACATAGATTATAATGCATAATCATATAAAATATTTCTATAAAAGTCATGTTGTGAAAGAAAACATAGATATCCCCCCCCAAAAAAAAAGTCAAGAAAAAAATTTTAAAGTGTGCTTCAGTCTATATTCAGATTCCACCAGTTTTTTCTCTCGATTTGGATAGCATTTTTCATCTTGTCAGAAAGAATAATTTCTAAGACAATATCTATAAAGCTATTCAACAATCCTGATCTTAGAGTAAGGTTCCAGTAGAACTGAAGAATTAAACATAAAAAGGAAAGAATCTGCCATAATTGACTAGATGTTGAAGAAACAGAAGAATTTATTTTAAAATGCTTTGAGGTGATTAAAAACTTGAAGAATGGTGATCCATTTGATAGAAAAAAAGGAGGAAGAACTTGTTTGAGAAAGAAAAATGTAAGCTAAATTTTGGATATCTTTAATTTCAAATCTTGGCAGAACATCCAAATTTCTGTATCTAGTAGAAAGTTAAAGGGGAAAGGATTTTAGTTAGAGGAATGATAATTACCAGATATGTAGATTTAAGAATAATTAGCATAAAGAAATTAAAGTTGAATCAGTGAGAACTTATTGGAATTCCAGGTTCTAAATTATCTTAGTTTCCTTGTACCTAGCACTTTGACTTAAACAAATTACATAGTTAATATTTATTAAATGGACATGAATTGATTTAAATTGTCAAATGCCATGGAGACCTGAATTCCTATAGTAGGAAATCATTAATGATCTTTAGCAATAGAGAGACCACAAAACAAATTAGAAAGTGTTCAGGACTTTGGTGCTGAATAATTAGGATATGAAAGCCATCAATTAAATGACAGGCATTTATTAAATGGTTATACTGTGTAAGGTGGGGAAAGGCAAGATATAAATACAAAGTGAGATACTCTCTGCCTCCATAATAGCTGGATTCAGAAGTTTCACAGATTTATAGGATTTACAGATTTACTTACAGGATTTCTAGAAAGAAATATAAACTGTGGGGCTGGATTCAACAATTAAGCAACTCATCAAAGGCTTTTTGAATGAAACGGCTCTTAAGCTAAGCTCTGGTAAGATTTAGGACTAACTAGAGTTAGTGGTAAGAAAGAAGTGCATTTAACCATAGAGAATAGCCTAACAAAGATACTAAATAGATGCCATACATAAGGGATGAATGATTGGACAATCTGGCTGTGGGAATGAGAGTAACTAGTAAAGTAAAATCAGCTGCAGACATGACCTGGAGCTACAATGTGGAGAAGGGCTTTAAATGCCAAAGAGCATTTTAAGTCTAAGGACTTAAATCAGTTGAGAAGTAGAGAGGGAAGGGATAAGTATAGAACAGAGGTTTTCAAGAGCTTAGAAAAGATATAGGTACAGAATGCTCCTAGAGGGATTTGATTTAGAAAGAGGGAATTCCTCTTCCTCTGAACCCAAAGCAAAAGAAATGGGATTGAAAAGTGGGGAGTGCCATAAGGAAGACCCCAAAGGAGGGACTCACACAACTTAACATAATTATTCTTCATCTATACACAAGGTCATAAGAGTGAGAGTAGTTTATAATAGCCCTGGAGTAACCTAGAGACAATGAGATTGATTGCACTTGTAAAAAACTATATCATAAATACTATATATAAATGCTATATCATAAAAACTATATATAAATACTCTCCTTCTTGGGGAGAGGGGAGAAGAGGAAGATAGAAAATTTTGGAACTCAAAATGTTACAAAAGAAAATGTTAAATGTTGAAAACTATCTTTACATATAACTGGAAAAATGAAATTCTATTTTTTTTAAAGAGACAATGAGAAGGGATTGTTGAAGGCAGTGTGAATGTGAGAGACCAGGAGTCTATAGACTAGTTCTGTATTCCTTTTAATTTTCTCCAGCATTAGCTATTGCTAGGCATTTTACTGGAGAAAAAGATCAAAGATCCAGGGTTGGTGATTGGAATGGAACAGACAATCAGAACAAGAAGGTAAAGAAAACCACACAGATGCTAAAGAGTTCAGTTATCATTCAGTTAAAGCAGGTAGAGAAATTAGGTCATTGCTTTTCATAATCTTTTTATAAATATCAACAATTTATATGTGTAAGTCACTCTACTTTCATTCACTTAAGTATGGAAAAAACTTTTTTAAAAAGGGCAAAAAATGAGATCACCTGGGGCAACATAAAGTCATTCTTGATTGACACTCCACTCTATAGTTTTTTAGATAATAAAGCTTGACACAAATACAAATTATTTATTGAATCCCTCCTTTGTTTGATGTGGTAGAAGTACCATGTACAGTGCAGAAAGTCAGAAGCCAAAATCTGTTAAAGTACATTTGTTTAAAAATCCTACTTCTGATTCTTACTGCTTGTATGACTATAAACAAATCACCTAACCTTACCAGAACTGAGCTTCCCCATCTGTAAATGAAGGAATTGGACTAGATGGTTTCTGATAACTTATACTGTAATTAATTTAATCAATCAATCAATAAGCATTTGTTGGACACCTTCTCTGTATCAGTTACTATGCTGGACTTTATGATAGAAATTTAGACTGAAATAGTCTCTAATCTCATGAGCTTGTATTATATTAGGAGATGTTTACTAGATACTAAAATGTGATCTTTTCTGCATATACTAAAAATATTTAATTTTTTCAGTAGTATTTTATTTTTCCAAATACATATAGAGATAGTTTTCAACATTCATTTTTGTAAAACTTTGTGTTCTAAATTTTTATACCTTCCTCCATTACCTCCCTCCTCCTCAAGACAGCAAGCAATCTGATATAAATTAAATATGTGCAATTCTTTTAAACATATTTCTATATTTGTCATGCTATGTAAGAAAAATCAGATCAAAAGGGAAAAAAACCATGGAAAAGAAAAAAAAAAACAAGCAAACAAGCAACAGCAACAAAAGATGAAAATATCCACATTCAGTTCCTGTAGTTCTCTCCCTAGATGTTAATGGCATTGTCCATCCTATATCTATTGAAATTGCCTTGAATCATTTCAGTAGTAAGAGCCAAGTCCATCACAGTTGATCACCACATAATCCTTCTGTTACTACGTACAATGTTCTCCTGGATCTGAAAAGCAATTAATTTGACATAAAAATAAAGTACATGAAATAAACATGTTTGAAAAACATATGATATATTGACACACAAATGATATAATTACATTGACACATGTAATCTGAAGTCTTTTCCCCATATTTCATAATAAATTCTGCTAAAATAAATTAAATAAGAAAATCCCTATTTGTTTCTAAATGAAATCTTTCTTTTGTTACAGAATAAATTCCAAGGAATGGTCTTTGATTTTGTAACCAGACAAGTTTTTGATATCAGCATCATGATTCTCATCTGCCTCAACATGGTCACCATGATGGTGGAGACTGATGATCAGAGTCAAGAAATGACTAATATTTTGTATTGGATTAACCTAGTATTCATTGTCCTCTTCACTGGAGAATGTGTGCTGAAGCTGATCTCTCTTCGCTACTATTATTTTACCATAGGATGGAATATATTTGATTTTGTGGTGGTCATTCTCTCCATTGTTGGTAAGGACAGATTATTTTTCCTAAAATAAGAAAGTAAAAAAGTAAAAAACGTGTTTTTGAAAACTTTGACATAGCTTTGCATTTATCTTTTTCATTCCCCCAGATCTTTCAAACAAAAGTCTAATAGTCCATTCTTCAGTTTGTCATCTTTATGATTGCATGTTCTGCCTGAAATGATGTGTAAAGAAAGCATTTGTTTTCATCAGGTTTCATTTATCATCTTTGTTCATGCCAGAAACTGATAAATGTAGCTTTGGCATAAAACTCTAACATGTGGTACAAAACAATGCAGTACATAAAAAACAATTTAGTAAATTCAGGTATAACTTTGAACAAAGAGCTGACACAAAGACTCATTACTCAGAGTCAGGGAATCCACAAAAAAATATGTTCTTTGAGTAGCTGGAATAGTAGAACAGTTGGAGGCTTCTTTCTTTCTCTCTCATTCTCCTCCCACCTCACCACCTCCCACTTTTGTTCCAATCCTTTTTTTTGTTTTTGCAAATGTTGGTATATTTTTAAAATGTGATTTCTACTTAGTATTTTCAATTTCAAAATTAGACTTTATTTTAAAAAACCCAAAGTGTGTTTTTTCATTTCATTTCATTCAGATTCACTATTACTTGACTAGAAAGAAATGTAGCTGTACCAAAATCAAAAAGTGATGCTTTTGTGTTTACCATATTGTAGTTATAGTATTGAGTGCATTTTTTATTTGTTTTCAGTAATTAATAGTTTGTTACAGGTCATTCATGTTACTGATCCTCAGTAATTCTTTATATAACTTCTCACAGGGCTTCAGATTATACCCAAGTTGGAAGTCAATCCATCCCTGCACTCTTCTTCAGTGAAGGATTTGGCTCTAGCAATAAACAGCCTAGTCTAGAAGCCAGTCATATAAGACAGTATACATGAAGAGGATGATAATCTATCTGAGAAAACAGAACATATACATTGATAGTTAGATAGGTAATTACCATTGAACTAGAATAGAATTTTACTGGTGATATTTTAAAAAAAGAATTTACAAGTTTTTGTTTTCTCTCTCATAAATAAACATAACACATGTGTAGATATACATATACATATATAGGAAGACAAGCAACATGGTTTGGTGGATAGAAAGCTGACCTCAAAAACAAGAAGAACTAGGGTCAACTACTATGTCTGAAAAATACTAAATACATGATATTGGCCAAGTAATTTAACTTCTCAGGACTTTTGGCAATTTTTAATGACTTTAAGTTGTAGGGAAAAAGTTGATCTGCTTTAATAAATATTCTTCACCTATATGAAATCACAGATCTAGTTCCTATTTCTAGGTGACAATTCATAGTAGACACACACACAGAGTCTACATATTTAATATGTATTTTCTGTATTGTATACACATAGACATATGATTTAGTTATAAGGATATATACTTATACATGCTCATATGTGTCTATATGTCTATCTATATTTATATATCTATAAATATTTATAGAGAGAGGCATATATATACAAAGAGAGACTTCTATAAATGATAATACATTTTTATTTGTTTTTGAGTATGTGTGCCATTATTAAATTTCTGAAAGAGAAATTTCCTGTAATGCTATCATTCTCAGGACTTTCATTGGCTTTCCTTTCTTTGTTGTATCTTGTTTCTTTTGCAATTTAGAATATCTCCACTGACAACAATTTAAGTCAAAGTTTTGGTGGAATTCTACTAAAATCTAAAAGCTGAATTTCTTGACCTGAATTGAAACAACAATAATAATTTGTGTTAAAAAATCAGCAAGTTTGTTTAAAAATCAGCCTATCATCAAATAGCCCTTGTCACTGAAATATTTAATTTATTATAGTTTGTGACTGAATATGATCTATCCTTTGTGTGTGTGTGTGTGTGTTTGTTTTCATAGGTATGTTTCTAGCAGAGCTGATAGAAAAATATTTCGTGTCCCCTACCCTGTTTCGAGTGATCCGTCTCGCCAGGATTGGACGAATCCTTCGTCTTATTAAAGGAGCGAAGGGGATCCGCACCCTGCTCTTTGCTTTAATGATGTCCCTCCCTGCTCTATTTAACATCGGGCTCCTGCTCTTCCTGGTCATGTTTATCTATGCTATCTTTGGAATGTCCAACTTTGCCTATGTCAAAAGGGAAGTTGGAATCGACGATATGTTCAACTTTGAAACCTTTGGCAACAGCATGATCTGCCTCTTCCAAATTACCACATCAGCTGGTTGGGATGGTTTGCTTGCACCCATTCTTAACAGCGGACCACCAGACTGTGACCCTGAAAAAGATCACCCTGGAAGCTCCGTCAAAGGCGATTGTGGCAACCCCTCTGTTGGGATTTTCTTTTTTGTCAGCTACATCATTATCTCATTCCTGGTGGTTGTGAACATGTACATTGCTGTTATCCTGGAGAATTTCAGTGTTGCAACTGAAGAGAGTGCGGAGCCACTGAGTGAGGATGACTTTGAGATGTTCTATGAGGTTTGGGAGAAGTTTGATCCTGATGCTACCCAGTTCATAGAGTTCTGTAAACTCTCTGATTTTGCAGCTGCCCTAGATCCACCTCTTCTTATAGCAAAACCAAACAAAGTCCAACTCATAGCCATGGATCTGCCCATGGTAAGTGGGGACCGAATTCACTGCCTTGACATCTTATTTGCTTTCACAAAGCGTGTTTTGGGAGAGAGTGGGGAAATGGATGCTCTCCGAATACAGATGGAAGAGCGCTTCATGGCATCTAATCCTTCCAAAGTCTCCTATGAGCCAATCACCACTACTCTGAAACGCAAACAGGAGGAAGTGTCCGCAGTCATAATCCAGCGGGCTTACCGACGTCATCTCTTGAGGCAAAAAGTTAAAAAAGTTTCATGTATATATAAAAAAGATAAAAGTAAAGAAGGCAATGGACTACCTATCAAAGAAGATATGATTATTGATAAACTGAATGAGAATTCAACACCAGAGAAAACTGATGTGACCCCTTCCACCACCTCTCCACCTTCATATGATAGTGTAACAAAACCTGAAAAGGAAAAATATGAAAAAGACAAAACGGAAAAGGAAGACAAAGGAAAAGATGTCAGGGAAGGCAAAAAGTAATAAAAAAAATAAAGTAAGAAGAGAAAGAAAAGGGAAAAAAAGAGGAAAGAAAAGAAATAAAGAATATTCTCTTTTGTGACCATTTGTTTACAGCCTGTGAAGGTGATGTATTTGTGTCAACAGGACTCCTTCAAGGAGGTTTATGCCAAACTGACTGTTTTTACAAATACATACTTAAAGGTCAGTGCCTCTCACAAGACAGTGACCCCTCGTCAGTCAACTGTGACTCTGTAAGCCAGAGGAACAATCTTGACAAGTGGTTTCTGTTTTCACTACCAGCTGACACTGCTGAAGAGACAAAATGGCTACTCAGACTGTAGGGACTAGTCAAAGGAGTGAAAAAGTTAAAATTTTATGTATGTTTAACATATGACACTTGACTACAGTAATTGTATCCACTGCTTATGTTTCAACTGCCACATCTGCCATATTTTTACAAAATCTGTGTTGGTGAATTTATCTTTTTTTTTTTTTTAATTCACAGGTTGTTTACTATTATATGTGACTATTTTTGTAAATGGGTTTTATGTTGGGGGGAATAATAAATGGGTTCAAGGGAGGGCAGACTACAATTCTCTATTGTACAGACAGAAATGATTTGCATGAAGGCATGTCGAACTGCTAGCTCATGCACGGGAAAACATTACATCACAAAAAGAAACAGCTTAACTACTTCATGTTTCAGGATGTTTCTAAATTTTGAGGTGCTTAAATAGCGATTTACGTTTAAGGTGTCTCATCCAGACAAATCTTAATGTGCCTGTAAAAGTCCTGTAGAATCCACAAGAATTAAAGAGTTGTTTTATTTTTACACAATCCATTATATGTGTGTATATATTTATATTTAGATATAAATATATATATATATATAGTAAAGTTGGTTCAGATTGTCACTCAGAGTCCCGGCAGCACGAATTTATGTTCTCAGTAAGTGTCCTTTGGCATAAAACAAAAATACCCTAGTAGTCTTTCTGAGGAAACTAAATTGACCCCCAAACATAAACATACACATACATACACAGCCCTTTATAAAGTTAATTCTGCTTTCTCCTGCAGTATTGTTTAGCCATCTTCTGCTCTGGGCAAGGTTGACACAATATGTGTCCAAAAATTAACAAGCGAACAAACAAAAGTCTACTATGTAAATAATAATTTTACCTAGTGGTGCATGTTTGAGCAAAGAAATTAAAAAAAAAATAAAATAATGACCTGAGCACAGTATTTATTGCATCAAATATGTACCACAGTAAGTGTAGTTTGCAAGCTTTCAACAGGTATTATGACGTAATTGGTACCATTATTAATAGTTCGGGAGCTATCATGATGCATGTTTTATCTTGCCTATGCTGCTGTATTTTACTCCTTCCACTGTTCAGAAGTCTAATATGGGAAGCCATATGTCAGTGGTAAAGTGAAACCAATCGTTCAACCGAGACCTCATTCCTCCATGTCATTAAGCAATAGGTTGCAGCAATCTTAAGAGCTTTTTGCTTTGCTTTCTTAAATTTTAAGTGAACTCTGTGCGGTATTTAGAAAGACTGTACAGACATGTTGCCAGCTGCTTAAATCTGTTAAAAAATATATATGGTTAGAGTTTTCTAATAATATATAAATACTGTAAAAAGTTCATTTTATTTTATTTTTCAGCATTTTGTACATAAAACAAGAAATTACAATTATCTTCTGCTTCATGTCACAGTCACTTTTATTACTTTCTGTCCATAAAACTTTTTAAATTGAAGCACTTCACAAAAGAAGAAATAAATACAAGGATGAGTCATCATTTTCTGCTTTTTTATTTATTAGTACTGTATATTTGCACACATTTTAATGTGAAATAAATCTCAAAATGAGGACAAAATTCACTTGCTTCCAAATAGTAATATTGTGTTGTAGAAAGGGGGGTGGGTGGGGAAGATGAACTGTGATTTCTAGCACTGCCTAATTCATAAGTTTGAGTTCACTGTCTTTAGGTCACAAAATCATTTTTCTTTTTTCCAAGAGTTTGGTTCCACAGACTACTCTTATTCTTGTTGATTCATGCTGCACTAGACCTGTTTTAGAGATAAGATGGGCTCCACATCCTGTTTCCACAAGACCAAGTATCGTTGTATATTCAGTCAAATCAGGACGTTTTGTGTTTCTTACCCAAGCAAAAAGTTCAATGTAGATTCCTTTTTATTAAAGCTATTGACTTGTAGTGTGTTGGTGAATTGCATGTAGGAAAATGCTATTACCATAAAGAACGGTAAACCACATTACAATCAAGCCAAAAGAATAAAGATTTTTTAAATTGCATTTGATTTTTTTTCCTGTCTTTGTTTCTATCTTTGAAAATACAAGTTAAGGGTAGATTTCTATAATGTAAAAAAAAAAAAAAAAAGTGTCTCTTGCAGAAAAATAAATGTAAAGAAAACTAAAACTAAAGATAATAATTCGTTCATCTTTTAAATTTTTCGTGGAATGGAAAACAAAATTGATTATTTAATTTAAGATGGCTGTACTGAATATCAACTTTTAGTATTTGAATACTTGGAAGTGGTGTCGGGCAGAGTGGTGGAAAGTTATATAAATTAATAAAAATTTTACTAACATTTTAAGCTGTGTCTTAATTATTATACCTTCTTTCCTCTCTGTTGTTTTCCTCTCTTCTATTTCATTTCTTTCCCTATATTTTTGCTCTATTTCAAATTTCCTTCATATTTTATATCTCTTCCTTAGAATCTCATAAAACTTTCAAACACTCTAGCTTCCCAGCTCCTCAATAATTTTAATTGCCAAGACCCTGTACCATTCACTTGAGCTTCCACTTCCAAGATCAAGAATTCTGAAAATTTTCTCTCTGACAATTACCTTTTATCATTTCATCTTTCCCTAAGGCTCACTCCTTTGAAATCTAATCATCTTCATTGTTAGTCTTTACACCTTTCAGTGCTCTTCCTGCTCTAATTTACTTTCTTTCCTTCAAAATCTTGAGTAGTTAACCACTTTAACTTTTTTTTTTTTGATCCTATCTTCTTTAAGTTTTGGCAAATGCCAACCTTCACTATTTGCATCCTCGGTTCTTACTCATGGGAAGCTAAGTGGCACAGTAGATAGAGTGCCCAGTCTGGAGTCAGGAAGACTCATCTTTCTGAATTCAAATTTGACCTCAGATCATAACTAGCTGTGTGACCTTGGGCAAGTCACTTAATCCTGTTTGCCTCAGTTTCTTTATCTGTAAAATTTCCTCCACTTATCTTTGCCAAGAAAACTCCAAATGGGGTCAAGGAGAGTAAGACACAGCCAAAATAAATGAACAACTCTTACTCATAAGATGATGAACTAAATTGGAAGAAGGCACATACTAATGCTGATCAGTACACATTTATATAATCAGTACACATTTCTCTTTTTAAAATTCTCCCCCCCTTTTAATAGTATTTTATTTTTCCAAATTCATGCAAAGATGGTTTTCAACATTCACCTCTGTAAAACCTTGTGTTGCAAATTTTTCTCCTTCCTTCCCACCCCCCTTTCCTAGACAGCAAACAATTGGATGTTAAACTTGTGCAATTCTTCTAAAAATATTTCTATATTCATCATGCTGCCCCCCCCAAAAAATCAGATCAAACAGGAGAGGAGGGGAAACCAAGAAGGAAAAAGAAATCAAACAACCACTATAACAACAACAACAAAGTGAAAATAGCATGCTTTGATCCTCATTGAATTTCCATAATTCTCTCTCTGGATGTCTATGGCACTGAATACACATTTCTTAAGCACCTGCTATTTTCCAGAGTATTTATGAAGGAACTGGGATTAAAAAAAAAAAAAAAGAAAGAAAGACAAAAACAGTCCCAGCTCTCCAAGAGTTTGCAATCCGCTGGATGAGACAATGTAAACAAATATATACAAAGCTAGGTAATTGGTTTGGGTCCGGATTGACTTAGACGAAATGTAAATAACAATTGTTTCTCCTTTGGCCAGAAACCCTGAGGGTCTTCCCCTCTCAGATTTATTTCTTTATATTTATTTAATTTTTAAATATATATGTATATATATTTAACACACACACACATATTGACTAGGTGAATGAGGTTTTTTGCCTCAGTTGCTACCTAGCCTTAATCACAGAATGGGTGCCGCCCCAGTCAAACTGAGATCTATTGAAGACCTTAGCTTAAAAAGGCCAAGTTCTCTCATTTCATCCGGGCCATCTCCAATTATCCTGATCTATATCTGGCCACTAGGCCCAGATGGTTCTGGAGAAGAAAGTGAGGCAGGTGACCTTGCATAGTCATCCCTCACTTAAATTCAATTCACTTGCATGTCATGGCATCCCTAAATAACAACAAAGAGGAAATAATGGAGGGAAAACACTGGACTTAAAGGGGGCTGGGCAAGACTCATTGTAGAAGGCAGAGACTTAAAGGAAGCCAGGGAGATCAGTAGTCAGAGCTGAGGAGAGGGAACGGGGGTGTCAAGCTAGGACAATGCTCATCATGGAAAAATGGAGCATCTAATTTATGGAACAGCCGGGAGACAAGTGTCACTGTATTGAAGAATAAGTATGGGGGAATATGGTATAAGAAAAAACTGGAAAAGGTAAAATTGGCAAGACGTGGCAATAGATTAGGAGTCCACGATGACACCTAGATTGTGAGCCTAAAGGACTGAGAAGATGATATTGTTCTCCACAGTAATAAGGAAATCAGGAGGGAGAAGGGTTTGGGGAAATGATAATGAATTCCATTTTGTACATATTGAGTTTAAGATGTCTATTGGACATCCAGATCCAGATTTCTGAAAGGTAGTTGAAGGTGCAAGACAGATCTGGGGAGGGAAAGTAGATTTGAGAGTTCAGATTATAGAGATGGTAATTAGATCCAGGGGAGCTGATGAGATCATCAATAGTATATCTTGAGAAGAAGGCACAGGACAGATCCCTGAGGGACACCAATGATTAGACAGTGTGATCTAAAGAAGAATTCAGCAAAAGAGATAGGAGTGGTCCAATCAATAGCTTCAAAGACTTCAGGGATGTTAAAGAGAATGATGATTAAGAAATGCCCATTGTATTTGTCAACTAAGAGAAATTTAGCAACTTTGGAGTAGAAACTTTTTCCATTAATCAATCCCTTTATTTTTCTCTAATTGATTGATTTTCTCTTCCCCCCCCCCATCTTGATCTGTTTCTCTCTATGTCTGTCTCTCTTAACTCTCTCTCTCTGTCTCTTCTGTTTTCCTGTCTCTCTTTCTCTTCCTGTTTCTGTCTTTTTCTGTTTCTATCTCTCTGTTTCTGTCTCTCCTCTGTCTGTCTGTCTGTCCATTCTCAGTGGGTCTTTGTCTCTCTCTTTGTCTCTGACTTTGTCTCTCTTGTCTGTCTCTTTCTCTCTCTCTCTCTCTCTCTCTCTCTCTCTCTTTCTCTCTCTCTCTCTCTCTCTCTCTGTGTGTGTGTGTGTGTGTGTGTGTATCTTTGTCTCTGGCTTTGGCTCTGTTTCTCTCTGTCTCTCTGTCTCTCTATGTGTTTCTCTCTCTCTCCCTCTTACAGTAATTATTCCAAATCTCTCCTCTTCTCAAGCCTTCACTCCTTTCCCCATCCCCCTCTCACTTGAGATCTCATATTATTTTACTGAAAAATAAAAGCTATTTACAATGGCATCCTTCTTTTGTATTGGCTATTTCTTTATCTTAAGACCCATGGATATCATCCTGTATTCTCTCCTTACCCAGGCTAGTCATCTATTGTATGCTTCCACCCACTCCCAGTCCCAATCGGCCCTTTCTCTCATCTTCAATATTCCTTTTCTATTAACTCCCCAACAGTCTACAAACATGTTCATGTCTCCTCCATCATATAAAACAAATAAATCTTCACTTGACTCTAACATCCCCTCAAGTAAATGTCTTCTCTTTTCTTCCACAGCCAAACTCCTAGGGAAATGTGTCTATATATTGTTCCTTCTACTCTGTCTGCTTCTCAACTCCTAGAAGCCAAGCTTCAGTCTCCATCAGTCAACTGAGTCTGTTCTCTCTGACGTTACCAATGATCCCCTAACTACCAGATCCAATGACCTTTTCTCATTCTTCAATGTTGGGATACACCAAAAATGTGGGGTACCAGGGCCTCTATTGCAGAGTCCTCTCTGAAAGAATTCAGGCTCAAGTTGTCTCCATAATAATCAAGGGCATTTACCTGGGGTAAAGAGTGACCTCCTGAAGGCTTCCTCCTTAAGAGAGAGAGGCAACCCAGCGGAGTAAGGAAAAACAGGAAAATTGGGCATGGCAGGGAATAAAGCAATAACACGGTCTTGGAAAGAATCCCTGTGATTAGGTATATCTCAGATAGGATATTGTAGAGGGCCAGAACTCTGGAGAAGAATACTTGAAACACGGTGTTAACTCAGTGGAATTGATGACATGATGGTTCTTTAGTTCATTTATATACTTAGTACTTAGTATGGTGATGTAATGGTTCTCTAGTTCACACATAATCAATATGCTGTAAGGATATAATTACAATAAGGTATATAAGGGTTGGAAATGGAACATTCCATTTTTGATCATCCTCCTGGTGGCTCTCATGCCTCCTACACTAAGATCAAGACTGGAATAAAGAATCTAGACTCTATTCCTGATAATTCTCATGGTGTCTATCCTGCTGAGACCAAGGCCCATCAGAAGGACCTCCAGAAAGCTAGCCCGAATATTACAGGTTATGCATGGATAAAGTCCTGTACTGGTGAGAGAGATTCAGGATGCAGCAGTCAGATATGCATGGGAAAGGTAAAAGGTCCTTTTGTAGAGTCAGGCTATGAGGATGGAGCAGCAGCTAAAATTCCATCATTCATCCTTCTAAATCTCTCTAATGCGGTATTAAAACTGTTGACTATCTTCTCTATTTTCAGGGTTTCTTTTTTTAAACATCCTTTTCTTACTTTAACTTCTACCAGTCTCACCATTCTTTGTTTCTTGCTGGATCATCATCCATGACTCTCCAGTTACACATGGGATGGTCTATATTGTTCATCCTCTTCTCTCTTCATTCTCAGTGTAAAGTTGTTAATTTCCATGGATTCCATTATCTCTGCAAAGATGACTCAAAGATCAGTATTTCTAACCCTTGTCTCATTCCTGATCTGTACTCTGCATCAGCTGTTGCCTATTGGAGTGTCCCATAGGCACCCCTGATTAAATATTTTCAAACAAAATTTATTTTTCTTCCAAATTCACTTTTTCCAAAATGCCCTGTTTCTATTGAGTGTTCTACCATACTTCCAGTCATCCAGGAAGGAAACCCAAGAGTCATCCTCAATCTCTCATTTGCCCTTCCCCCATCCTCTATCCAATTAGTTTTTTCAGTTCTATCTTTACAAACTCTGCATCTGCTCCTACTCTCTATCCACATGACCATAATGTCCTACTGGAGGCCTTCATCATTTCTCAAGATGCCCAAATGATCTCTTTGTTGCAAGTCTCTCCCCTTTCCAATTCATCCTCCATGTAACTGCTAAATTGATATTCCTAAAGCATAGATCTGTCCATTTTACTTCCCTGTTCTAGAAGTTCCAGGAACTTCCACTTTCACTGAGAAAAAAATACAAGCTCATAGATTTGGCCCTTCATAATCAGGCTCCAGTTAGTTTAGTTCCCTGTTGATCAAAACCGTTCTAGACTTATTCCCCTTCAACAATCCAGTTAAATCAGCCTAATTTCTGTTCTTGACATTTAATATTCCATCTCCTGAATCCAGGCATTTGTATGTTTGACCTTCATTCTTAGAATGTACTTCATCCTTTCCTCTGCCTATTAGAATTCTTAGCTTCCTTTGAAGCACACTTTCAGAATTATCTCCTACGCAAGACTTTCCCCTGTCTCCTCAGTCCTTAGCACCTCTAAGAATCCCCTGAACTTAACCATTAATTTTAAAATAAATTTTACATTTACATATATATATATATATATATATATATATATATATATATACATATTGTTTTCACCAATAGAACACAAGGTCCCCAGGAGCAAGAACTATCTAGTTGTAGTTGCTGTACTCTTTTCACTCAGCAAAGTGCACAGAATAAAGTAGGTTCCTGACAAATGCTTGTTGATTAACCTTTGGAGTGACCAGAAACTCATTAACTAAATCTCTCTGAGCTTCAAGAAATTCTCTAAGTCCTATATACTAAGTCATAGATTGATAGTATATCTTGATAAAATCACATGATTTAAGGAACTATGGAGATCAGAATTTAGGGGTCTTAGAAATCCAGCATGGACTTCTATTTTGTGATTCTGCAACTGAATTGTGTCACTTATAAATTCTTCCTGAGTTCATTTTCTCAAGAAACATTTTATCTTAGGTTTGCATAAAGTATCACAAGTCCTAGATAAGTTTGAAAATTGCTACATTCTGAGTACAAGAATCACCTCTTGTGTGTGGTCCATGAGCAGTTTTGAATATTTATTAAAATGCTAGCAATTTAATTTGTCACAAAATAAGTAAATAGTTGAAAAGTAGGATTTTTTGGTATTAAAAATATGTATATGCAAAGAATGCTACTTTAGACTTTTGACCCTACTGATCTTGGTCCACTTTCAGAGTATTTCAGCTTTTCCTAGGATTTAAACCCTAACCCTTTGGCATCAAGAATTTCACATTCACTAATTTCCAAACTTCACCAATAAATGAGTCTCAAATCTGATATTGAATCCTTCTTCCCTCACTCTTATTGTCTTGGCTGTTGAGACTATTTTAATTTCTTAATTCAGAAATCTTCCTGTACCTGATTCCAATTTCTTTCCCCACTTTTAATTAATACCATTACACCTGGATATCTAAATTGGATTTCCACTTTCTTTTTCCCTTTTGTCTTTGCCCTTCCTTTCCCACAATTCAAGCTACAGGAGAATATTTTCTAGTGTTTTTTTAATCTCATGAGGCATAGGAGAATATGCAATTAAGAAATAATAACATACCTGGCTTATTAAAAATAGAAGATTCTTTATATAAAAAGGATCCCCTATAAAGGTTGATCCTTTATGTTTGTAAATGTTTGTATTGATGTTTGTTTGTAAATGTTTGTAAATGATATTATGCTGACTACAAGAAGGCCCACAATTTTTTAGGACATTTTCAATAAGATCCATGATTACTCAAAAGAAATCAGTCTAACAAAATATACCAAAAAAGGACTAAATGGACAAAAAACACTATTGCATACACTGTGACATACACTGGGTGAACAATCTATCATTAGTATCTTAGCATATCTATCTGAGATGAGCATTACTCCAAAGAAACTGTCAATAAGAAAAAAGTTCCCATATGCACCAAAATATTTATAGCAGCACTTTTGTGATAGCAAAAAATTGGAAATAGAGTAGATTCCTGTTGATTAGAGAATGGATGGCTTATCAAATTGTGATACATGAATGTAATGGAGCATAATTGTGCAATAAAAAACAATATATGTGATGAATACAGGAAGTATGAAAATATCTGAGACACAATGCAGTGTGAAGTAAGCAGAACCAAGAAAACAATATATACAATAACCACAAGGAAGTCAATGGAAAGAACAATCATACATCAGAAATCTAAAAGTGAATGTCAACAAAATTATAAAGAGCAAGTATGATTCAAATTTTAAAAATATGAGAAGATGCCTCCAAATACTCCCATTCTCTTCATGGAGGAAAAGATGGGAAGTCCATAGGTGTTACTTATACATTGTACATGTTTTCAGTCTTTTTCAATATATCATTCAATTATATTAATTTTTTTTTCCTTCCAAAGAAAAAAATACTATTTGTTACACAGAATATTTCTTCAGGAGGTGGAGGGGAAGGATTCTGGGGATAACAACTATGATGATGTAAGAAATAGAAGATATCAATAAAATCATATTTTAAAGATTAATTTTTAAAAGCAACATTTCAAGAAGCATTTCAAGATAAGTTCCAAATGGATATGTGACTTGAATATAAAAAGTCACACCATAAACAAATTAGAGAAAAGCAAGGATTGCAGAAGATGAAAAGTGGGTGTCTATCAGATGTGTGAGATAGCTTGTTCAAATGCAGGTGTTGGAGACATAATGCCAAGTGAAGGAAATAACTAATACTATAACATGGATGTAATATTGAACCAGCTAGATGGCACAGAAGGCCTGAAGTCAGGAAAATCTAATTCAAAATATTAATTGTACGGCCTAAGGTAACTCCCTTAATCTCTGTCCTTAGTTTCCTCAACTGCAAAATGAGAATTATAATAGCACCTTCCTTCCAGAATTGTTGTGTGGATCAACTGAGACCATGGCTTGCCATCTAGTAGTGCCTTAATAAATATTTGTTTCCTTCTTTATGAAGAGGAGTAGAATGAAATAATGCTGGAAATATCAGTGAGAACAGGATTTTAGTAGGCGTCAAATGCCAATTTAAGGATTTTCTACTTTTTTCCAGTATTTGACAAAGAGACACTGAGAATTTCTGAGCAGGTGAGAAATATGGTCAAGCTTAGAAAAACTATTTGGCTTCTGTGTCTTGCTCAGGATCCTATGAGTAATAGGGAGTAATAGAGAGAATATTATAATCCAATTTCTTTGACTCCAAACTAAGCACTCTTTTCACTATACTCCATTTCCTCTCTAAAAATGCCAAATTTGTTTTGTTTCAAAACTAACTGGCCGATTGCAGAACCAAAGAACTCTTAGCATCAGATGGGACCTCAGAGACAGCATGGCCTAGTGAAAAGTAACACTAGATCAGAGTAAGAGTTTCAATTCTGACTCCAACATATTAATTACTCTAATTCTTGATTATGTGCAAGGCATTTATTATCAATTTAACCTGAGCACTTAAATTTTCTAAGCTGCATATTCTTCATGTCCAAAATAAAGAGGTTGGACAGAAGTAATTGCTAATGATCTTCTCATTCTAATAACTTGATTCTAAATGATCTTGTATAACCTCTGCTTATAATGTGTGGAATACAGCTGTCAAACTCATGACCAGCCCATGTAGGTCCAAGCCAGATTATGTAATTGGAAAATGTTTGAGAAAATAAAAAGAAAATATATGCAAAGTAGATAACTTTAATTTACAGGTAGATTTGTGGCCCACTGATAGCCACAGTTTAGTTTAGCCAGGTACAGTTTAATGGAAACCATTTCTATTTGAATTTAATACCACTGTAAGACATCCTATAACACCCAGTCCTATCTACTGTTGCAGCTCATTCCACATTTGAATAGTTCAAATTGTTAAGAAGTTTGCCTTCTATTGAACTAAAATCTACTTTCCTTGTAGCTTCTACCCATTGGTCCCAGTTATATTTTCCACGAGCAGATTTATTAAAGAAGAATAATTCTAATATATTTTCCACATAAAGTCTTGCCCTAAAAAGAGATTTTGATATTCAAGTGAATTAGAATTTCACTTTTGTTAGTTTCAGAATTAAAGTTTTATAAAGAATTAAAATTATTTTGATAATATGAACATATTTGCTAGAATATCCACTAGAGGGAGTTATTCTCATTAAGAAGATGGAATCCACCTCACCACCCCATCTTTAACATTTTTCCTCTCCATGTAGCTCTATATGTAGCTATGTAACTCTGTAATATAAGAAAAGTTATTTTATTTAAGAAAAAAATTAAAATGAACATATTTTGGAAACTTTTTTTTTTTTGCTAAACAATGCATTTGAAGGTGTTTCTCAATAAAACATTCATTTGGGGAGGCACTATTGCTTAGAATAGAATTCTTAAACTTTTTCCACATGTAACTCGCCCTAGAAATTTATATATATATATATGTATGTATGTAAAATAGGTATACAAATCAAACATTTACTGATAATAAATCAATAGCCTCACATTCAGTTACAAGACCCCATATGGGTGTCACAATTTATTGTTTAAGAAGTTGGGCTTAGAGAATATATCCTTACTAAGGCTAGTAAACAAAATCTACATTCCAAAGAACAAAAACATGTATTTAAGGTGTATGAGATTTTCTCTAGTTGGATAAAAATTAAGCTTAAGGGGATGTTTTATGGTTAAACTTCTTCCTGTTTCTTTCCCATCTTATTTTGCCTTCACAGTTCGTGGATTTACACTGGTATTATGCTTTCCTCATTAAAATTTTCCTCTTTACAGAAAATACTGAGAAGAATCTTTTGAAAGTACCTATCAATTCTATTATTTGCATATTTTGATTTTTGTGGTGCAGGTGACTGGTCTTAATTCTTTTCTGGGCTTAGAAACTCACAGAGTTGCCTAATTCAATAATTTGGGAAGGTAAATTTTCTAAAAGCAAAAATATTGAACCCAAACAGTCTCTGTCAATAAAATTGTTCCCTTGTTGGATGAAAGCATCCAGATGGAGGGTTAGTTTCAGAAACTGATCCTGTGAAGAAAGGTTCTGTCAAGCCAATAAAAGATGGATTTTTTTTTAAAGTACCCTAAACTAAGAGCTTATTTTCATGTTAATTATGTATAATTTGGAGCTGCTATTCTGGATAAAATCAGTGTTAGAATAAAGGTGGGAAGTGAGACAGTAGTGATGAAGATTTTAATTATCTAAATTGACAGGCTTGGACTCTCTCTTTGCTAAAATCTTATTAATTTGCCATAATGATAATTTCATCCTAGTATAGTTCTTGTCACATAGTAGATACTTAGCACATGCTTGTTAATTTATAGAAAGAACAAATGGGGAGGGCTTCTCTTCTGAATTCAATTCTTACTAACAAAGGGAAATTTGTTGTTGTGGTGGTGGAAATGGGGATCTTCCCAAAAAGTAACCCTTCCATATTAGAAACCATGATAGAAAAGAGGAGCTCTGGACATAGTTTGACCTTCACTTTAGAATTTGGGAAAGCAGATTTTGATAGGTTCAAGGAAAAGGATACTTAGAATCCCATGGATTGTAATTATTCAGGGGAAGTCGGCTGAAGAGGGATGAGAAGCTCTGATATATTAAATTCTGAAGTTTCCCCTTGTCTTCTATTTCTAGGCATAGAAAGAAATTTTATTTTTTTCAACTGTTTTGCTGGGGTCATTTTTGCATATTGAAATTAATGTCTAATTTTTTCTTTCTTCTTTTTTTAACTTTGCTTTAATTTACATCTTTGTAACCATCAGGTAAATTGTTCTCCTATAACTGCTTACTTCACTTTGTATAAGTTCATGTAAGTCAAAATGATGCAAACTGTGTCCCCTTTAATCTTTGGGGGAAGGGTTGGAAAGGAACTTTTGGGAAAAGAGTATTACTGACTCTCAAAAGCTCCCTTCCAGATCAATAATCTCATTTAACTGAAGATCTTGGCCTAGGGCACAATCACCACCCTCTACTGAATCAAAAAATTAGCCCTTAATCTCCTCAACCTCAAACCTCAGAAGGCTAATAAAAGACTATGAACCCAGAATCTTTGCTAATGCCCTTCTGAATTTAGCTTGCTGGGTCTTTCTCAGTGTAAACCTTTGCAGAAGGATTTTGCCCACTGATGAAGATATTTACTTCTCAGGGTAAACCCATTTTTGCAATAGTCCTAACAGGATCTTGCCCACTAAGAAAACTGTTTTCTTAGAGTAAATAAACTAATTCTTGCCACAAACCTTGTGTCTGTATTCATTGGGATTGGTGAATTCTTTCTCAAAACCTGTGTTTGGCCAAAGGGGATCCCATTGCTTTTGGGGGATCTCTCAGCCCTCAATTCTCCCACCTCATCATCACGATGTTCTTCTTAATTTTTCATCCTAATAAATTCCTATTATTTAATAATAGGACTTCATTGCTTTCACATACTTATTTTTTCAATCATTCTCTCAATTGATGGACAGACAGTTCATTTCTACTTTTTTACAACAATCACAACAACAACAAAAAAATTTTCTTTGAACATTTTTAATACATGGAAATTTTCTTTTTTTTTTAAAGCTGTTGAAAATTATCTATGCATATGTTTATTTAATAGTATTTTATTTTTCCAAATACATGAGAAGATACTTTTCAACATCTAACTTTGCAAAACCTTGGGTTCCAATTTTTTCCCTCCCTCTCCCACACCCTATCTCTTACACAGCAAGTAATCCAATTTATGTTAAGCATATATGATTCTTCTACACATATTTCACAATTATCATGCTGCACAAGAAAAATCAGATCAAAAAGGGAAAAAAATGGAAAGAAAATAAAATGCAAGCAAACAACAACAAAAAGAGCGAAATGCTATGTTGTGAATCACCCTCAGTTCAGTCCTCTCTCTGAGTGTAGATGGCTCTTTTGATCACAAGACCATTGGAAGAGGCCTGAATCATCTCATTGCTGAAGAGAGCCTTGTCCTTCAAAATTGATCATCATATAATTTTCTTGTTGCCGTGTACAATGATCTCCTGATTCTGCTTACTTCACTTAGTATCAGTTAATTTAGGTCTCTCCAAGTCTCTCTGTAATCATCCTGCTGATCATTTCTTACAGAACAATAATATTCCATAACATTTCATCTACCATAACTTATTCAGCCATTCTCCAACTGATGGGCATCCACTTAATTTCCAGTTTCTGGCCACTACAAAGAGGGCTGCCACAAACATTTTTGCCTATGTGGGTCCCTTTCCTTCCTTTAAGATCTCTTTGAAATATAGGCCCAGTAGAGACACTGCTGGGTCAAAGGGTATGCATAGTTTGATGTTAGCCTTTTGGATATATTAGTTCATGGAAATTTTCTTAAACTATTTTGCGGATGATGCCCAATAAAGATATTATGGGACAAACAATTTGGTGACCTTTTTGTATAATCAAAAAATTTTAAGGTATGTACAAAAGGTAGAACCAAAGGCAGGTAAGGGAGCATGATCACACAAGTATGATGCTATCATATAAAGGTAAGTAGGAAGACTAAAGCTTCGAACTGAGGCTAGCAAACAAAGTTGAGAAAAACCAGAAAGTAAAATTTTGTTTTGTTTTGTTTAAGACATATCAAGAGAAAGGATTGGAAAGCTTGGAATATGATATTGTGGAGAGCAATGAAGCTAGGATTACAACCACAAATCATTTACCCACAAAAAATGAGTACAATCCTTCTGGGGAAAAGGTAAATATTCAATGAAATAAAGGACTTAAAAGCATTCATGATGAGCAGACCAGACCTGAATAGAAAATTTAATTTTCTTGAGCTGGAGAGTGGTTTCATTCTGTTAGACTCTGTTCAGAGGCTTGGTTTCATGTGGTTTTTGAAGGAAACTGGGAGAGCTGGAGCAGTTTCCTGGCTTTATTCTGCCATTTTAGCTCCATCCCTGGAACTAAAATGATTTATTTCAAACAATTTGAAATTTTAATTTTCAAATATAAGACTCAGAAGATGCATAAGGAGGTAATCAGGAAAGGATATCATTCCTATATGGGAAGATGATACTTGTAACATAAGAACTTTTTCATTTTTAGGACACTTAAATGGAGTTTATACAGATAGAGGGCACAGATGTGAGCTTTTATATTTGTATATTTATATTTATATAGTTAAATATAAAGGGATAATAATGAAAAAATAAAATAAAATCAAAGGGTAAGAGAGGAATATACTGGGAGAAAAGAAAAGGGAAAGGTAAATAGAATGGTGCAAATTATCTTCCATAAAAGAGGCAAAAAAAAACTTACAGTGGAAGGGTAAAGAGGAATAGTTTTTCTGATAACATTCTGCTCATCATTTCTTACTACAGTAAGAAATTGTGAATTAATTAAATTGAGTAGTAATTATGAAAAGAATTTTGAAGCAAGTCTATATGATAAAAGCCTCATTTTTCAAACATATAGGGAACTGAGTCAGACTTATTAATAAAAACATAAATCATTCCCCAATTGATAAATTATCAAAAGATATGATCTATACCTATCCTTTGACCTAATATTGCTATTACATGGCATGAATCCCAAAAATGATTAAGGGAAAAAAGGAAAATAATCTATTTATTAAAAAAAAATGTGTATAGCAACTCTTTTCTCAGGGCAAAGAATTGGAAATTGAAAGGATGTCCATCATTAGGAGAATGGCAGGATAAACTGTGATATGTGATTATGAAGGAATGTTATTTTTTTATAAGAAATGATGAGCAGAATGTTATCAGAAAAACCTGGAAAGTCCTCCATGAGCTCAAGCAAAATGAAATATACCTTTTATGTAGCAAAGTTGTGGGATGATTAGCTGTGAATGACCTTATTAATTCTCAGCAATACAATGATCAAAGACTATTCTAAAGAACTTATGATGAAAAATGCTATCCATAACCAGAAAAAATAATTGATTGTGTCTGAATATAGACTAAAGCATACTTTTTTAAAAATTCTTTTTTTTTTCTTAAAGGTTGTTGTTGGTGATGGGGTTTTGTTTTGGGTTTTTTGGTGAAAGGTGAGGGAGACCTATGATTTTTTTTGCAACATGATTTTTATGGAAATGTTTTGCACAACTTCACATGGGCCTTCTCAATGGATGGGTGGCATGAAAAGAAAGGGGGTGAATCTGGAATTCAAAATTTAAGAAAATTTTTTTAAAAGTTTTACATGTAACTGGGGGAAATAAAAATATTAAAACATTAAAAAAAGATATATCAGAAGAAAAGAGGAAGACCAAAGATGGGATAGAGAGAAGGAACAACTTTCTACTTTAACTTTTTAATGTGATACTTGATGTAGAAAAGAAAAGAAAAAAAAAAAGCCCTAAGATAAATAAGGAGAAAGTAAGAGAGACCTAGCTATCCTTATCAGTTCAGATCACAAGGTTCAGATGAACTGAATCCTGTTATACTAAAAGAATTGTTCAACGTCATAATTGAGCCATTGTCAATGATATTTTTTCTGACTACTTCAGGGTTCTGTGGGAGAAGAAGCAAATGAAGGTAGAAAAATATGAGTCAATAGAAGAAAATAATGTACATGATATGAAAGTTATGAAGTAGGTCAGAAATTGAAGCTAGGGAGGACAAATTTGTCAAAATTTGGAAGAAATGAAGGAAAATTTGAAGAACAATCTTAATACTGAGGTAATAGTTTCTGTTTCTGAGTTGAAAGAGGATTAAGGAATTTAAGGAGAAGGTAGATTAAGGAAGATTAGGGAGTAGAATCTAAAAGAGAAGATTCAAGAAGGTAAAGAAAGTAATCAGCAAGACAAAGCAAGGCTAACAAAAAAAAAGATAAGTGGAAAAGTTAGAGAGTGAAGTAGAAGAAGAAAATGGATTGGTAGTAGAACAAATTAATAGAATGATATTCCTAAAAACATTGGTGCAAAATTTTTAAAGTATTAACAGATAATTTTATAACAACATGTTAGAAAGATCATACACTATAGCCATGTTATATTTTGTTTAATAAAAGGAAGACTATAAATATAACAACTCAATAAAAAACAAATTTTAAAAACTATATGGTTCTTATGTGATAATTATAACATCCTATGAATAATCTTATAAAAATGCTCCAAATCACTAATTAGAGAAATTCAAATCAAAACTACTCAGACCTTATACCTATTATATTGGTAAAAATGGAAAAAAAGAAAGAAAATGACAAATGTTCCAGAGACCCAAGAAAGACAAGAACACTAATGCTTTGTTGATGAATTGGTCTGGCCATTCAAGAAAGCAATTTGAGATTGTACCCAAAAGGTTACAAACCTTTGACCCTACAATAACCATTATTAGGTCTATAAAAGAAAGAGATCAATGAAAGAAGGAAAAAGACAAAAATACTTATAGGAGCTGTTTTTGAACTTGTGATCAACTGGAAACCAAAGGGGTGCCTACCTTTTAGGCATTGGTTTTAAAACATTACAGTATATAAGCATAATGGATATTAGGTCATAAGAAATGATAAAATACACTTTCTCAGGAAATTGGAAATTCCTCTATAGCAAGATGCAGAAGGAAATGAGTAGAATTAAGGGAACAATTTAGACAATGACAATAACATTATAAAGAAAAACAATTTTAAGAGATTTTAGATCTGATCAATGCATTGAAAACCATGAGTCCTGGGTAATGAGGATTAATTATACCATTTGCCTCCTGCCAGAGAAGAAATGTACTTAAATCCTAAATGAAATATTCATATATGTACATGGTTTAACTTTGTTTTGCTGTGGTTTTTTGGCTTATTTTAAGAGTTTGATTTTTTAAAATCTATTTTTGGTTTTTTGTTCTTGGTGGGAGACAGTGGAATAACAAAAGTTTATAAATACACATCTTAAAAAAAAACCTTAAACACAGATAGGAGGTTTGTATAAGGCTGAAGAGGAGGTTGCTGTAGTGACTGAGGAGCTTTTGGGATTAAGGAAAGGAAGTTATTGGGATTGCCAAATTATTAAGAAGTGATGAGGCCACAAAACCAGATCCTTAGGGTTGAGCTATAAACTCCCATAAATCAAGAGAAGGAGAGAGAGAGAGAAAGAAAAAGAGAAGGGCATAAGAGGGTCAGAGAGAGAGAAAGAGACAAAGAGACTGAGAGACAGACACAGAGAGACAAAGAGACAGAGACAGACAGAGACAAAGAGAAAGAGAAAGAGACAAAGAAAAGAAGAGGAAGAGGAAGAAGTACAAGAAGAAGGATGATGAGGAGGAAGTAGAGGAGGAGGAAGAAGGAAGGGAGGGAGGAAAGAAGGAAAGGAAGGAAGGAAGGAAGACTATATAACGAGTATAAAAATAGAGGAAATGTATTCCAAGTGAAAGCTGATCCCTCTTTAGGAATAGTAAGTAAAGGGCCTTCAAGAATATCTCTATATAAGAATGCCTACATATAAGGCAACTATTTAACAGGTAACACATAATAGCTATATGACTGTGGGCAAATCACTTAATTCCAATTGCTTCACAGTAAAAAATAAAAATAAATTAGGAAAAATATATTTATATAATGGGGCTTCCATGAGGGAAGTGATAGAATCTGGTTTAGAGAGGGGACATGACCCTTCAAAGGGTGTTAGACTGAGGAGAATGAGCAAGAAAAAGAAAGCTATACAATTAAAATCTTTAAAAAATGCTTTGAGACTCTTTTTATTTGCAAGGGAACATCAGAGAATGGATGGCAGCCACTGTTTTAAACTGAAGTCCTCTCTCCCTAGGGACTGTGCTTACAGAAGGAAGAGGATGCCCGTTGTGTTGGGAGAACAACTTCTTCATTTCTCTTCTTCCTACCAAGTTAACTTTCAAATGCAGCACAGCTGATGGAGGGAGCGCCTGTTTTGCCTGAAGGGCTCTTGTCTTAGCTGCAGCTGGGCTGACACTCCAGATCACTTCTTGGAGTTGCATTCAAACCTCAGGCCATATGTAGTGTGGAGTAACCCCCTGGACTTCCAGAAGCTTATTCTTCTGACTTTTGGAAGCTCACAGGTCACAGCTTTCTCTCATCATCTTTTACTTAAGACAGAACAGATAAATCTGGATAGAAATAGCAGCACGGCCATGCTTATAATTCCTGGGCCTCCTGGTGACAGTGGAACTTAGAGGGTCACAGCAATACTCCCTGCTCAAACAGTCAGAAATAAAATAGAGAATTCTTCACTGGGGCTTTTGGTATATACTCCCCATTTTGTCTCAACTTTGTTGGTGAATCAACTAGTTGTGTTCAACTCTTTGTGACCCCATTTGGGATTTTCTTGGCAGAGATAGTGGTTTGCCATTTCCTTCTCCAATACTTTTTACAGATGGGGAAACTGAGGCAAACGATGTTGTTACTTGCTCAGGACCACATAGCTGGTACGTGTCTAAGGCACGATTTGAATAGGTCCTTCTGACTCTAGGGCCAGTACTCTATCCACTGCATCACCTAGCTGACCTTTACTTCAACAAAAGACCAAAAAGCTCTTTTTCACCTACAGTGAGCAGGCAAGAAACAGTCAAGGAATGCTTGTTCATGCTCTAATATGAAAAGCTAGGTATCTGCATTCCAAATTATCATGTACTTCTAAAAATGCAAAGTCAACAAATACCTTCATTGGGATCCCCTGGGCATCCTCTGGAGATGGTCCCTCACTGGCCAGCATTCCCCTATTTCCTATTTCTTATATTAGCAATGTCTACAATCATATAACAGAAAAATAAAACAACCACTAAAAATGGAAACTCAATGCTGTGACAGTATAATAAATCAAGTTTGGCCCCAAATAAAAGATCAGAAATGACATTCCCTTCCCTTTTTTTTTTTGAAGAAGTAAGGAACTATACTTATGTGACCTAGCAAATAATATTAGATATCTTGAGGTTATTGACTATTTTTTATAATGTCTGGACTAGCTCCCTGGAGGGCCTCAAGATCAGTCAGAGTCAGGATCAATCAAAGTTCTTAGTCTTTAGAGGGAGAAGTGAAAGAGGCAGGCAAGAGGCTATATGGCTTGCCAAAGATGTATCCTGGATTCTGGAGTCTGGAGACTCCAGTCTCTCTCCTCCTTGTCCTGCAGCCAAATGACTCTGACTTGTCCCCCTTGGTCTTCTAATTCTTACCTACGATTACCTCATCACCAAACATTCAGTAAGCACCAAGGTGAGGAGAGCCATCACATCTCATCTAAATATATGTATATAGAGCTATTATCTTACATTGAATAGGCAATTAGTCTTAAGTGCTCAGTTGTCTGATTCAAGCATATCTTTTCAGAGTTTCAGCCCTCTACATCTCCCACTTTCTTTTGTTTTAGAACACAAATGGTCATGCCCGGCCTGATTTCTCAGGAAAGGAGGTGAAAGCACTAAAAAGGAGATGTTAATGCCCTCCCTGACTTCACAGGAAGACTTCCCACACCAAAGGGAAGTGGGACTTAAGCCAGATATTGTTAGCAGATTTCTGGGCTGAAGGGTCTTACTAGAAACAGGTATACACTAACCCATCAGCATGGGAGGTATTACACAAGCACATAGCAATATCGCACAGGCTATTAGTGATGACTCTCCCCACAGTCAGTGAAGGCTCAATGTGGTGTAACAAACATGAATTGTACATGTAAGTAGTGATATAACAAACAATATGAATCAACATGGTGTTGTAAAATATTTCCAGAAATCCTAGAAGGAGGGTATGTAAATAACAATCACACATATACCTCCTTCAGCAGCCAAGAGATAGTCCAAAACCTATCTATTGTTCATTGCTTCACATGTCAGGGAATCCAATGATCCCCCCAAGTTTTTGAAGTTAACATGTCTCAGGGATTCCAGAAATTCTTGAGGGTTTTGAAGTCCTGCAACAGTCTCATTAACATTTTTTGATGTCCAGGAATCAATTGCCATAACTGCCCTCCAACCCTGACTATCACTATGAATGTGTGTCTATTCATCCTATACAGTTTGAATCTACCTCATCCTCAGAGTTATTATGGAGGATCCCCTCCACATGATGATGGCCCTTTTTGCTTTCTCCCAAAATTGTGAATGTACCAGTGGGGCACTCTTGTTCATCTATTGCCATTGCTTACTCTTATTACATTACCAGCCAATATTTTTCTATTATGCAATTCATTGATTTCATCCTTTACTACTAATATTTTTCATTCTTTCACTTGAATTAAGAAAAAATAAAATTCATAAGTACAGATGGGAGAGACTGAAGTAGACTATAGCTTGTCAGAAAAAAATAGAGAAGTTTAGAGATTTGAAAGCTCAGTATAAGTCAACAATATGAAATGGCAGCCAAGAAAATGAACATGATTTTAGGCTCTTTTGAGAGGAATGTTTCCAGGAGCAAAGAGGGAAGAGTCCTATTGTATTCTACCCTGTTCAAACTATATTTGGATTTCAGCATTATATTTTGAGAACCATATTTTTGGAAGTTCATTGAAAATTTAGAGAAACAAACACATTCAGAATGATTCCATATAAGAACCAGTTGGAGGACTGGAGGATAGAAGGGGATTTTCAGAATTATGTCAGAATAAGTATCTGAGAGATTATTACATAGAAGAGGGAAACAGATGTGGGAGTAATAGGTAGAAGTTGAAAAAAGACAAATTTAAATTTTATGTCAGGAAAAAATTTCCTAGGTCAGAGATTCTTCATAATGGAAGTCTTTATGCAAGAGCTGAATTGTAAATTATACTGTAGAGAAATGTCTTATTTAGGAACAGGTTAGACTAGGTGGCCTCTGAAATATCAATCAACATAGAGATTTTGTGATTCAATGGTTCATAAGATGAGGAACATTTAATGTTAAAATAACATTTAATTATAACCTTGTGGTGCAGGAGAAAACACAATGACTCTGGAATCAGAGGATATGGATTCAATTCCTGTCTTTTGTCTCTTATCTTGGACAAGTTACAGTCTCCCTGTTTCATTATCTGGGAAATGAGGGGAATAGACTAGCTTGCCTCTGAGGTATAGCTCTATGATCCTATGTTAGTAATGATAGATTTAGAGTTGGAATGAACATTGAACCTAAAGACTTAATTTGACAGGTGAAAAAACTGAGACCCAGGAAAGCTTGGTGCCTTGTTCAGGGGTATAACCCCCAAGATGGGGGTTTGAACTCATATTTCTCAAATCACAAATCCAATGTTCTCTCTATTATAGGAAACAAGACAGTCATATTGTCTAGCTATGTTATAAAGCTAACTTGCTCTTATAATGCAGAAAAGGCAAGAGGGATCAGCAAAGCTTTAGTTTTCCCAGTTTCCTCTACTCACACACAAAGAAGGTAGAACATAGCCTCAGAGAGAATGTGGAACAGCAGAAAGAAACAAAATTCAGGGTAAAGCAGTTATCCTCCTAAAATAATTTGAGGAAACCCCAGGAAAGACTAGACCTCTTGGGACTGAAGTTCAATCCCAGTGAAATACAAATACCTCCAGACCAGCTCTGAAGAATCAACAAACAAGTCCTGGGGGCAGCCAGGATTGGGAGGAGGAAGCCTTGGAAACTTCTCCCCCCCTTTTTGAGGTAATTGGGATTAAGTGACTTGTCTAGGGTCACACAGCTAGGAAGTATTAAATGTCTGAGGCCAGATTTGAGCTCAGGTCCTCCTGACTTCAGGGCTGGTGCTCTATGGACTGCACCATCTAGCTGCCCAGGCCTTAGAAACTTTCATCTCATACATGGAGTAAGTGGGGTTCTGACAGCTGAGTGGGAGAAGATTGAAGGGCCTTCCATAGACTAGGGATGCCCCACTGTGACTACAGAGAGAAGGAGCTGGCACACACGTGGTGAGTGGAATAACACAGGGGTGGGGACCTTTTTGGTTGTGATCACTTACAGGGCAACAGAGTCCCTAGTTTCAGTTCCAGGGCCGAGAGGATAGCAGTATTTTTCAGGCTACTGGGAGAAAATCGGGAAGCAAGATCATTTGTGGGACAGCTTGGCTGGGGGCCCTAACTGTACTATGGATGTGAAGAAGAGGCCCCAAGGTTGAGCACCTGGACAGACCTCAGAAAATAACAGTAATAAGCAGGACTGGAACTTAATTACACTAATAGCTGCTAAAAACAAATTTTTTAAAAAGTAATAAAAATGAGAAAGCAAAGAAGAAAAAAACATCCAACCATAGAAGAGATTTGAGTTCATGAGGAAGATAATGGAGCTTAAAAAAAAAAAAAAAAACACATTCCTTTTTCTTGGAAGAACTTAAAAAGGATTTTAACAACCAAATAAGAAAGATCAAGGAAATATTAAGAAAAAATAAGAGCAATCCAAGAAAATTAGGAAAAGAAAATCAATCATTTTGAAATAAAGAATCAAAAACTTAAGGAAGAAAATAATTCCTTGAAAACAAGAATTGGGCAAAGGGAAGCTAACGATGTTCTAAGACACCAAGAAATAATAAAATAAAATTAAAAGAATGAAAAAAAAATAGAAGAGAATGTGAAACATCTTGTCAGAAAAACAACTGACCTGGAGAATCAAGGAGAAATAAAATAAGAATAATTGGACTAGCCTAAAAATGATGATTTAAAAAAAGGAATTTTGAAACACTACATTATCAAGGAAAATTGTTCTGAAATTCTAGAATGAGAATACAAAGCAGAAATAGAAAAAATCCACCAAGAGAAACCAGGAGGAAAACTTACAGGAGTATCATAGCCAAATTTTAAAGTTCCCAGGTTAAAAACAAAATATTGGGAGCAACAATAAGAAATTAATTTAAAAATCAAAGCACTACAATAAAGATTACACAACTACTATGTTGAAAGATTGTAGGTCTTGGGATACTGTATTTCATTGAACAAAAGAGCTAGAGTTACTTGAAGGGATAATTAAATTTATCTAGCCAAGTTAAGTGAAATATTGAAAGGGAGGAGGAGGGGAGGAAGGGAGAGAAAGGATAGTTTTCTTGAAATAAAAATGTATTGTTTTATATTGAATCCTCTCATGTTCGGCTGTGCACATAGAAATGTTGTTTCTTTTCTTCTCTTGTTTTGTACTTAAGTTTAAAATAAATAAAATTTATAAAAGGAAAAAAAAATTATGTTGACTACAAAAGCAATGCAGGAATGCCTAAAGTCCTAGAGAAGAATCTTTGAGACCATGATTAGAATGTTATGTTTCTTCTTCTCTCTGAGGGATCAAAGAATAGGGTTGAACTCAAGAGGAACCACAGTTTGGAAATGTAGCACAGTGCAAAGAGACCATAACCTGATTTTAGAACCTAACATGAACTTTCAAAAAAGGTTTTATAAAGGTGCAAGGATCCTAATATTCCTGGAAATAGTACCAAATAAAAATTATCTATTGTTAGAAGCTAGAATATCTTTGCTTATTATACAAGATGATTAAGAAAATGTACTTCATAAAGTGTTAATGACAGTAGTAGTCAGCTAGGTGGCACAATGAATAGAATAGCAGGCTTGAAGTCCAAATCTAGCCTCAGATACCTATTATATATGTGACCCTGGCCAAGTTACTTAAGCCTGTTTGCCTCAGTTTTCTTATCTATAAAATGAGAAGGAAAAGGCTAATCATCCCAGTATTTTTGCCAAGAAATCCCCCAATTGGATTCATGAAGAGTTGGACATGAGTGAAACAACTCAACAAAAACGTTTGTTTAATATAATTTAATTTATATTTATATATATTATAATTTATATATATACTAATATATAATATATAATAACATAAAAAACATTTATAAATGTTATCTCAATTTATCCCTACAACAACATTGGGATCTTGGTGCTTTTATTATTCCTATTTTGCAGTTGAGGAAACTGAGGCAAGCAGAAGTTAAAGAAAATCAGATATTCCTGACTCCAGATTCAATGCTCTAGCCACTGTAACACCAACTGCCTAGCTAAGTGTTCCTTATTTGTGCATCTTGTTTTTATTTGGTGATCCTGGAATGATACAATGGAAAGAACAGAGGATTTGGAGTCAGAGGACCTGGATTCAAATTTAACACTTACCTCCCTGTATCACTTTGGGCAAGTCACTTTTATTCTTAGGTCTTGGTTTTTACAATAGGCCTAACCCAAATATCCTCTAAGACTTTCCAGCTCTAAATCCTATGCTTTTTTTTTTTTTTTTTTTTTTTTTTTTTAGCAAAATGACCTTCTAATGCTAATACTCTCTGATTCTATAGATATACAGATAATGGGCAGAGGAAAAGATATACAGATTCTAACTATAGGAAGCATCTCTATAACTCCCTAAACAATATGCTAGGAACTTTCTTTCCCTTTCTCTTTCTCTCTCTCTCTGTCTCTCTCTCTCTCTCTCTCTCTTCTCCTCCCATTCTCTTCCCTCTTCTCTCCTTCTCTCTTCTCTCCCTTCACTTTGTCAGACCCTAAGCATAGAAAATTTGTTGTTAGATCCTGCACTTGGGAAATGAAATAGATGCAGTTTGAACATACAGACTGAATTTAAAATAGGATTAAAATTAAATTCATACTACCAATCCAGTGGGAAAATAGAGTGGCATTTATCTATCCATCTATACTGGTACAGTATCCTAGTCATCAGTCTCTCCTGTTGCTGGAAGGTTCAGTTTATGCAGAATTCTTCTGACATGCTAATTAGTTTCTTTTACCATAAAAAAGTCACAAGAAGAAGCATTTCACTCTGTGATGAGGTTTAGATTTGGGGTACCCAAATGAAATTAGGTTACTGGTGGTCAGGGAGTTAAATAAGGTCTGAATGAGGTCTAGTGGTGGTGCAAGGGTAGGGAGTTTTGGGGACTCCCTTCTGGTGGTTCAAGAGTCCCCTGTAAAGGAATTTACAGCCCTGAAAAACTAGATTGATAAAAAGAGGTTTATTATGGGGATTGGAAGTAAGGTTAAAGTCTAGTCTAGTTAAGGAAATAGGTAAGAGCAAAGAGAAGGAGCAATGGAAACCATATTCTAGTGGATAGAGGCTCCTTGGGATGCCAAGCGTGGCATAGCTGACATGTTGGGAACCTCTGGAAAGAAAGGGTTTTAGTTTGGCTCTTTTATAATAGGGGATTCTGGCTACAAGCTGAAGAGGGCTTGTGGGTGGAGTCCCAAGTTGACTCCTCCTAGGTTTCAGCTAGGGTTAGAATTTGAATTGAATTCAACAGTTTCAGGACTGAGCCAATCCCACCCAGATAATAAAGATGAAACTGTGTGTGCTTGGGGTGGAGTCCCTTCACTAAGGTAGAGTCAAAGGAGGTTTTCTCCTTAAAGGATTTTCAGTTTTGGGGTTCCCTCTTCATTCCCCCCTCAAGCAGTCAAAACTTAAATTCATTTAAAAGAAAAAAACTTGGGGCAGTGTCCCTTATTGAGGCAGAGTTGAAGGAGATTTTTTCCTTCAAGGATTTTCAAAGTTCTGGGGTCCCCTCTTCATCTGGACATAATCTTATTTCCTCTGTAGGGATGTAGCTGTTCTTTCTAACCCTAGCATGTGGGATGGGATATAATCCTTAGTAAGTACTAAATAAATGAATTATTGTTGACTTGGAGGACTGAAGTGAACTGGTAAGTACATCAGTAAAAGGAATTGCTCCAAAAGACTTGGATGGAAAATGCTAATCATCTTCAGGAAGAGAATTATGAAAACTGAATGTGGATTGAAGAATAGTATTTTTACCTTTTTGTTTGTTTTTCTTTCTTGTGGTTTTTTTCTCCCTTTGGTCTGATTTTTTTTACACAACATAACAAATATGGAAATATGTTTAAAAGAATATCACATATTTAATGTATATCATATTGTTTGATTGTCTTGGGGAGGGGGGAGGTAAGGAAGGAAGGAGGGGAGAAAAATTTGGAACACAAAGTTTTACTAAAATGAATGTTTATATATATTTGGAAAAATAAAATTTTCCTGTTGAGGAAAAAAAAAAGGAAAACATATAACCCCAATGGAGAAGTTTGGAGAAAGACAAGAAAGGATAGTAACAATAGCAACAATTTGTATTCATGCTGTGCTTGAAGGTTTGCAGAAAGCCTTCCCATCAAAAGCCCTTTAAAGCAGGTTGAATGTGGTCCTTTAAATGTAAGCAATAGAGCCAAAAAGAAATAAAATAGTAATGGAAGGAGGATGTTTATATAGATGACCCTATCTTGCTGAGGGGGAAATGATGTCTCAGATGGTGAGGTAATCAGAGAAGAAAGGACACAGAAACAGCAAAGCTGAGAATCTGTTTTAAATCCTATCTACCTGATCCTGCATAATTTACTAGTACTTCAAGAACTGTGAAGTTTCCATATTAGATACATAAAGCTGACATCTGGCTTTACATCTCAGTGTCACTGAAATATAGTAGGCAAGCATAAAAAAAAAAGTCAGTCATTTAACTGGGCCCTTTTCTTTTCCTTTTGAAAAATGTATTGATGGGTTATATATGGGCTATTCAGGGATGCGTAGGATGGGTGGTAATGCCCCTTCCCCAAATCAACTAATCAGAGACATCTTCAGCTACAGAGAAAGCATTTATTTAGTCCCTGCAGGGAGAGGCCCAAACACAGCTCAGCTCCCAGCATGTGCCTAACCTGACAAGTGGGAAACAGGAAAGCTGGTTAAATAGCAAAAGACCCACACCTTTTCATTGGATAGACTTTACAGGGGTCCTCAGACTTTTTAAATAGGGGGCCAGTTCATTGTCCCTCAGACTGTTGGAGGGCCGGACTATATTAAAAACAAAAATTTTGTTTTGTGGGCCTTTAAATAAAGAAACTTATAGCCCTGGGTGAGGGGGATAAAATTCCTCAGCTGCCGAATCTGGCCCGTGGGCCGTAGTTTGAGGACCCCTGGAATATAACCATCATTGACCAATGGTCACCAATGTTGTCTGCTTCCTGTGGATCATGTCACTTCCTGTAGCTGACCACGGGTCTGACCTTTAGAGACCTCTAGGCTTAGAGATCGTGTGACTTCCTGCAACCTGGACCCAAGATCTGATCTTCCAGCTCTGCAGACCTCTGGGAATAGGGATGATGTGACTTAGACCTAGTCTCATGGACTTTGAGAAAACTTCACGCAGTCCCTTCAGGGAGGACTAGTTCTTCTGGTATGAGGCTTGCTGAGCTCTTTTCTGGACTGTTCATCTACCTTTAATGTCTGCCCATCCCCTGGCCCCAGCCCGTAAATTGTTATCAGCAGACAGAGGGTAACAGGCCTCAAACCTGTTGGTGAGTTGAGGGGATCCCTCCCCCTAGAATGTGAAGACTTTCCCCAGCAAATGGGTAGATGAGAACAATTTGTTTCAATGGCCGTGAAAGCCGAAGCAGGTGCTGGTGAGCATTTAGAACTTGGTCAGACATCAAAGCTCCAAGGCATCCACTGCATCCTGGGCCCCAGCTGGCTGTCCTGATCTTTATCCTGCCGTTAGACTTCAGTGACCTGGGAAGGGAGAGTGAGGTGACTATTTTGAGCAACTCTGCCTCACTTAGATCCAATTCACAAGCTAAGACATCACCCATGATATCATTGGTCCTTCTCAAAAGGGAAAGAGAAAGGAATAGCAACAGAGTTCTGCATAAGGCATACTCAGAGAGAAGGACTTCCAGAGCAAGTGTCGTGAGTGAAACCTCTGTCCCATATTTCTTACACATGTGTCTTCCTACAATTATGATTTAGGTTTGAGCTTACTTCTCCTATGGATGTTGTGTTTGTGGGAAGGAGTGAACCAAGCTCTTAGTTTTTTTTTTTTTTTCCTTTAATTGTTCTACCTCAGTTTCCCTGAATTGTTCTACTTCATTTCCTTGAATTGTTGTTATTCACTCCCTTGAATTGTTCTGCCTCAGTCCCCCTCTCTTCCTGATCATTAGAACTGATATACATTAGAGCTAGAAGTCCTGACCATTAGCATTCCATAGAGCGATAAAATGCCGAAGGTTTATTTAGAGATAGATAGGCATATTTCAGGCGTCCTGGCTCCTAGATCCTCCCAACTTATCAGGATTTATGATCCTTTCTTACCCCTAACCTGTCAGAACCGAATTTATTGTCAGTTCCTGAAAGTTCCCTTCACACAATGCTCTCCCACATCCCTGTCTTTGTGTCCCTTATCACTAAAGCCCTATAAGAATCCCTGGAATCTCACATTCAATGCTGAATACTTTGAGACATAAGTACTATTCTATTCTATCCATTTTATGTTAATTGTCTTTACCATATTATCTAATATATCTTCCCTAAAGCCTAAGGGAAGAAATAGTATTATATTCCTAGGCCAGAAGACTTTTACAATCCTTGACAGACAGATTGTCAGAACAATAGTACTCGAAGTTTGGGAAGGAAGGTGGAGAGGGACCTCAGGATCAAAGATTCTAAAGCCAGAAGACTTTAGAATGACTAATAGATCGTTAGGACAGAAGTATCCTAAGGTCAGGGAACCTTAAAATTATTGCTGTTTCCCCTAGAAGCTATATTCTATCACTGCTATTTTTTCTTCTTTTTATGTAAATTGTCCCCCTGATCTTTGGGGGGAGGGGTGTGTGTGGGGGAAAGGGTGGTCCTGGGTTAGAAATCTCAAACCCCTCTGAGAGGGGTCCCACCCTCCTCTTCATAGGTGAAACTCCCAGATAAGTAATCTCATTCAGTTGCAGATCTTGGCTTGGGGCATAATCATTATCTTCTATTATGTTGAAAATTAGTCCCTCAAATTCATCTGGAAATTGGCCCCTGGCTCAGGGCCAAAGAAACCCAATATATCAGACACTATGTGCCCAGACCTTTTGCAAAAGTTCTAACAGGATTTTTGGTTTCATATATATATTTAGTTTATTTACTTTTAATACACTTTGTTTTATGAATTATGTTGAGAGAGAAAAATCAAAGCAAAAAGGAAAAATCATGTGAGAGAGAAAAAAACAGAAAAAAGAAGTAAACATAATATATTGATTTACCTTCAGTCTACTTAGATCTTTTTCTGGATTCAGATGGCATTTTCTGTCCAAAGTCTATTGGGATTACTTTGGATCACTGAACTACTGAGAAGAACTAAGCCTTTCATAGTTGATCATTGCACATTCTTGCTGTTATTGTATACAATGTATTCCTGGTTCTGCTTGTTTCATTCAGCATCAGTTCATGTAAATCTTGCAGGCTAGATTTTAAAATTTAAATTGTATTAATTTGTTTTATTAAAACATTTTTAAAAACTGAAATAATAACTTTTGTCCTAAATTCTGAAGCAATTGCTCAGAGTCATACAGGTAGGAAGTATTATGTGTCTGAGTCTGGATTTGAACTGAGGTTCTACTGACTTCAGGGTCAATGTTCTAGCCACTATACCATCTAGCTGCTTCACTTATAATTCTTGAAATATAACTCTTAAAAAAAACAGGTTTTAAAAAAAGCCCAATGTTCTTCAAAAGGAGCTACTTGACTATCCTTGAAATCTAAATAACTTGGCTTTCATTGAAGAGCAAATAATACTCTGCTCAGTCCAATTCACTGTGAATCACTCTTAGGTTTTGATGACTTAGAGTAAATGTAAATAGCAATTGTTTTTTGTTCTGGACAGAAACTCTAAGGCCTTCTCTTCCCAGGCAGATATTTTTGTGATGGTAAATTGGATTATCTTTTAAATCAGTTCTTATACCTAACCCTTAGGCATGACCTCAGACAAATTGAGATGGGGGAAAGATTTTAATTTAGAAAGACCAAGGTCACCCACTGCATCCTGAGCCATTCATTGCCCAGTCATGTTGACTTTTGTCTTGCCCCTGGACAACTTTATGTAACTTTACTTCACTTAAATCTAATTCATACACAAATCAACATATCACCCTTGTGATGTTATTGGTCCTCTTTGGGAATAAAGGCTGAACAACCACTTTGTGAGAGATAAGTCTCCTGTAACAAAATAGAGCAATTCAGTAAATGAGTAATACAGTGTGATCCTATCCAAAAGTGAATATATTTCACATCTGCATCATCCTGATGGATGTGAACTCTGAAACTGTGTCCCCTTTGATCTGTAAAAGAAAGGAGATTTGGAGTCTCAGGCCCTCTTCTGGGAAACCCTATCTTCCTAAACAAGTTTAGTGGCTTCATTCAATTGGAGATCTTGGTCAACTCACCCTCCATTGATCTTTGGGGGGGCCTGGATCCTCTTTAGGAAATTCCAGACTCTGGGAAAAAGGCTTCAAAATGTTTTTATTCAGTTGGAGATCTGGGGCTGATATTCCTATTGAGTGGCTTGAAACTCCAAGATAAGTATCTAGGCCTGGGGGCATTGACTCTCTTCAACTGGAACCTAGCCCCAGACTGCCAATAAAAAGACAATTTTGAACTCCAAATCTCTGCAAAAAAAACAAAGTAGGGTTATGCTTTGCCAAGGTACCTCTCTTCTTGGCACAGTTGCCTGCCAGGACTCTTGCCCACTGTGAAGATACCCTCTTCTCAGTGATAACTTTTTGTTATTTCTCTGCTGTCTTCCTAGCAAAACTGGCTTCTAGTGCCAATAAAAATCCCTTTTGCCATTCAGATTTTTCAGGTTTGCAAATTCTTTCACGTTGGACCTGTGTGCCGACCAGAAAGGATTCTTACACTCTCTACTACCACTAGACCCGCATCAATCCTATTGCCAACCTCTTTGGATTTATTTTCCCATTGACAGAAACCTATTTTTTCCCTTCTTCCCACTCCCACCTCATTGGGTTAAAACAAAGAAAATAAAAATAAATTTCTTTGAACAAATATGCATAGTCAAACAAAACAAATTCCCTCAATGGCAATGTACAAAAATATGTGTTTCATTCTGCACACACTAAATTCATCACTTCTCTGAAATGGATACTGTATTTCATTACAGGTCATTACTGGGTTTTTTTTTTTTCAGGGAAATGAGTGACACTAGTAAGTAAGGGAGGCACTTTTATTTCATCTATGTATGATGGCTTTTCAAACTCTTTGCACCAATGCAGATTAGCAAATTGTCTTCATCTTATTTTGCGTAGGTGGTTGTCTAGTTTTTGCAGGATAATAGGATCATAAGTAGAGAGTTCAAAGAGACCTTTAAGAGTCAATTGATCCAATCCTCTCATTTTACAGATAAGAAAACTGAAGCCCAGAGAGGGCAAATTATTTTTGCAAGGTTATAAACTTTCCCTGATACCTTTCTCCCCATTAGGGAGAATGGGATTCTCCTATGCATCCTATGTATATGTAATGGGGATGTTTAATCCCCATTACATATGGTCTTTCCTTATATAGACCTCACAGAGCATTTTGTCTCCCTCTGAGGTATTTTTTTATTATAGTTATTTGGACATCTTCTTATTTATCTATTAGATTTTAAGCTCCTTGGGGACAAGGATCATAATTTAACTATTTTTAATAGCTTCTTCTGTGCCTTTTATAGTATAGTCTTCATATATTTGCTGTATTGAACAGAATTGAGGATGAATAGACTGCAGCAAGTCATCTCAAAAGATCAGGAGGGAAAGGGAAAGAAAAGAGAAGCAGCAGGGTTAAATCTGTGATTACAGTTAAATTGTCTAGCTCTCTCTCTCTTATTCCTCTCACTTCAAGCAATTAGCCTACGAAACTTACAGCTTTTAAGTACATTTAATAACCTCCTACTCTACCCTCACATCAAGGAGGTCTCTCAGGTATGCTACAAGAAGAGATTCAGAGGCAATCGTTGTCTGGGAAATATTTGCGTAAAAACTCACTGAAAGTACTCAGGAAAGCATCAAACAAAATTAATGTGCCTTGATTCCTAGGAAAAAAGATTCACTTCAGAGAGAATTTTGAGCTGTGGCAATTTGAAAATCATTTAAGTAGCATGCTATTCATTTCTGGTTCAACTTTAGCAGACCCTGATGAAACATCACACCAGAAAATGAGAATGATAAGTTCCCATTCCCTGAGCTCCTAGTCTATCCTTAAGACAGCATAGTAATAGTTAGCATTTCTATAGCTATAGAGTATGCTATAACATACAAATAATATGAGGAGATTGTGCAATGCTGAATGCAAATTACTCAAAGAACTTTTGGTATTGTACATCTGGATATAAATACAGGGTTTGCTGTTAAGATTTGGGCTCTGAGTTAGAAATGATATATATTTCAGTTTGCTATTGAAAGCATTAGCATATAATGATCCTGTTACCCCTTTGAACTGCAAGGTAAAAAGATCAAGACAAGGGAAAAAGCCAAATAATCAATTTAATCACTATCCTACATTTTGATTCTTTGATGAATTTAGGATTTCATTTAAGTTGTTTCTTGTGTTATAAATGGGATGCCAAACCTTAGGACCTTATTAATATTTGTGAATACACTTCATTAGTGATTTCCCAGAAATCACCAGAGTATTGTTGTTGCTGTTATTGTTAGTAGTCCTTCATTCTAGAAGAGGACCAATGACATCACAAGGGTAATTTCTTGACTTGCAAGTGAATTGGAAATAAGTGAGACAGACCTATGCAGTCCTCAGTCTCATACTCTTTCCTCCAGAATCACAGAAATCTAGGGTCTAGTCTTTTCTAACTTAAAGTCCAGAGTCTCAGTTTGTCTGAGACCACACCCATTCAGTGATTAAGGGTTGGGTAAGAACTGAGACAAAAGGTAGCTCAATTTGCCATCACAAAGATACTACAGGACTTCCTCTGCTCTTTTATTTTAGGAGAATAAATATACCTCTCAATCTGTCCATCTATTATCTCTCATTGTTACTATAGGGCCAGTTCATCTTTCCTAGTCAAATAAGTACTTTGAAAGAACTTTAATGAAAGTCATTGCTGAAACTGTACTATAGCTTTCTTACTCCCATTACTCATCTTTTCATTAACCTGCAGGTTAATTTTACTTTTTGTTCTGAGTTTGTGGCACTTCATAATTTGAAGTCATGCAGTGAATTTAACTGGAATAAGGTCTCTAGTGCAGTGCTCAAGGGATTCATTACTTGCTCCTGTGCTGGTTAACATTTTTGTTAATGACTTGGATAAAGGCAAAGATGGAATACTTACTAAATTTGCCGATGGCCTAAAGCTAGGAATAAAAGATAATATGCTGGATACAAGAGGAAGATTCCAAAAAATTTTCTCTCTATTTTTTTAAACTAACTAGAACACTGGAGTAAATACAATATGAAGAAGGAATAAGCATTAAGTCAAACAATTGAGTATAAAAAAAAAATCAACTTCAGAAATAATAGGTAATTCCCAAAAGTTTTTTTTTTTCTAATTTTTTAACTAAATAGAACACTAGGGTAGATACAATATGGTGAAGGAATGTGTCATGTCAAACAAATGAGTGTAAAAAAAATCATCTTCAGAAGTAAAAAGAAATTAAGGCACAATGGGATTAACTGATGATCCACATAGATAAGAAAAATGGCAGATCCAGATTTTAAATTCAGGTCCTCTGATTTTATGTCCAGTATTATTTCCAATTGACCATGCTGCTTTCCAGGAAAAAAAAATCAGAATTTGAATTAATAGTCTTCCTGTTTCTAGAGTCTGAAATCATGAGACTTCCCCACTTACACTGTGGAAGTAGGAGCAAGGTCAAGAAAACACAGGTACTCTCTCAGCCAGCACTACATGATCCAAGTAAATGGTGAAGTTTTGAATGCTGTAGATACATTCTTTTACCTTAGTAGTATACTTTCCATTGAGATCCACATTGATAATGAGATTGACACATGCATTGCCAGAGCTAGCTCAATGTTTGGAAGGCTCCAAAAGAAAGTGTAGGAGAAGACAGGTATTAGACTGATTACCAAACTGAGGTCTACAGAGCTGTTGAACTGATCTCATTCTTGTATGCCTGTGAAACCTGGACAGTGTACAACGCCATGCCAGGAAACTGAATCGCTTCCATTTGAATTGTCTTAGGAGGATTCTGAAGATCATCTGGCAGGATAGGATACTGAGGTCCTTTCTCAAACTAAACAGCCAAACATTTCAACTCTACACAATTCAATTGTGTAGAAAGCACAATTCTGTTGGGTTGGCCACACTGTTTGAATGCCAACTGTATGCTTGTCTCCTCTCCCCAAAATGTAGAGAACTCACACAGGGCAAGCACTCACAAGATGGTCAGAAAAAGTGATACGAGGACATTCTCAAGATCTCTCTTAAGAACTTAAGAACATCGATTGTTTGACATGGGAGACAGAGGACTGCCCAGTACGGAGTGCCCTTATCAGAGAGTGTGCTATACTCTCTGAACAAAACAGAACTGAATTAGTTCAGAAGAAACCCAAGATATACAAAATTAAAGAATCCACCCCAAATGTTCATAGGGACTATTTGTGTCTGACCTGTGGCAGAGCATTCTGAGCTCATACTGGTCTTATCAGCCACGGTTGGACACACTGTAACTCAATTGTAATATAGTGATGTCATTTTGGTCCTCTTCAAGAATGAAGGACAATAACTAAGAAAGTAGGGGCAGCTCATTAGGTAGAGTGCTGCTGATTCTGTAGTCAGAAAAATCTTCCCGGAGTTCAAATCCAGCCTCAGATACTTACTAGCCATGTGACCTTGGGAAAGTCATTGTGCCTCAGAAATGATGTGGAAAAGAAAATGGCAAACTATTCCATCTTCTCTGCCAAGAAAACCCCAAATGGGGTCACAAAGATTCGGACATGACTGAAAAACAACTGAACTCTGTGGAAATAGGGCATTGTATGTGAGTTTTGAGGATAGTCCAAGTCGTGGCTACTACTTTGTAGGCCTTTGGTACTTTTCCATTACTTTACTGCTTCATATATCCTATGCGTTCACTTCATAAACTTTCAAAAACTTCAAGGATCTTGGATTTTGTTATTCCATACCCAGTCAGCCTATCTTCATGAGCTGTTAATTAAAACAACAACAACAATACAACAAAATGTGGTGGTCTACTCATGGTGATGATTTATAATAATAATAATAATAATAATATAATAATGCCTGACTTTATAAAGGGCTTTAAAATTTTCAAAGAACTTTGCATATATTTGAGCTTCATAATAACCCAGTGAGAGAGGAACTTTATTACCATCTCTATTTTATAGATGAGCAAACAGAGTAAAAGAGTTTATTATTTGCTTATGCTTACATGACTAATTTTATTATCAGAAGCAGGATTTGAAATCCCATTTTCCTGATTTCAGATCCAGAATTCTACCCACCATGTCACAATAAATAGCTGTACTCAAATGATCTTCTCTGAGCTTACCTGGATTGGTTCTAGGAAGACAGATATATAGTCTATTAAAAGGCCTTTTTAGATATTATAGTTCACTTGTATATCACTGAAATGGGGGAAGGGTGAAGATAGAGATTTTTTTTTTTAAAAGGAAGAGCACACTACTAAGGTAACAATTCATTCAGTAAGAATTTAGGGATTATTCTGAATCCCTAAAAAATATCTATAGCTATGCTTGAGTTTCCTTTATTCTTGATTTGATCTTTTTACATATCTACATGGGAACTTTTTTGGTCTGTAGATCTGAACAGATTCTACAAAGGGGTACCCAAACTCTTACACGTGTGGATGTAGGGTTGCTTTCAAAGTGTGATTATGAAGGTATTACAAGTGATGAATAGTTGTCTCCAGGGCTTCTGGTGACATTCACAGACTTTTGGTCGGGCAAAATTCCAGTAGGACTCAGAAACATATTTGACCTTCTTTCAAAACTATTTCTCCAAAATGCTTTGCATGTTGCTGAATCTATTTTGTGAATTGCATTTTATTTTAGAGTTATGTTATTTTAAAATTTCTGTGTTAAGAAAAGTGCATAATATCAGAATTAATGTTTATTTTATAAAGAATTATATGCAGAAGAGTGTAAAAAAAAAAGAAAAAAAACTATTTCTCCTTATAGCTTAGGATCAAGTAAACTACACTCTTCAAATATCCACTATGTTAAAAGGAAGCTAAAACTGTAAAATGATCTGAGAGTGCCCTATGTGATATTTAAAAAGTTTGAGAGACATAATTTCTGAGTAATTTAATCACTTTATTAATAATGCCAGTATGCTTATTAGTACAAAGGGATGGTCATTTGGTCACTTCTCTCTTATAGCAGAGACAATCATGGTAGATGATTTATATGTCCTTATATGTCCTTAGAAAGTATTAATTCTGAGAGTGGTCATCAACTCTGATTGGTTAACAATTAATGATATAATGCATATTACAATTAGGAGCTGACCCTATTCAAATTAAAATGAACTTTGATTATGTCATTTACTTCTAAGGTACCTTCAGCCTTGGGCAGTCTATTTCAAGGATTTATCCCCACCCAAACCTGAGTAGAGAAAGGCTTCCTCATTTGGATGAGATCTGAACCAAATTATCCAATCTTATTATCAGTAATGTCCTTCAAGAGACAGAACTTTTGAAATCAGGACTTAAGGAAAAGTGGAGGTGTCTTTGGATCTCCCTAAATTATTGATTATTTTTTCTATTGTTGAATTTTTTTACAATTATTTTTATTTTTCCCAGTTGCATGTAAAAACTTATTTTTGGTTATGCATGTACATTCATTTTTTACATTTTTGCATAATCAGTCATTTTGGGAGAGAAAAATCAGAACAAAAGGGAAAAACCACGAGAAACAAAAAGGTGAAAATAGTATAGGTTGATCTAAATTCTACCTAGTTCCCTCTCTGGATGGAGATAGTGTTTTCCATCCAAAGTTTATTGGGATTGGCTTGGATCACTGAACTACTGAGAAGAACCAAGTCTATCAGCTGATCATCACAGAATCCTGCTGTTATGGTGTACAATGTTTTCCTGATTCTGCTTGCTTCACTCAGCATCACTTCTCATAACTCTTGCCAGGTCGTTCTAAAATCAGCCTATTCGTCATTTTTTATAGAACAATAATATTTCATTACTTTCATATGTCATAACTTATTTAGCCATTCCCCAATTTGGGGGCACCTACTAATTTTCCAGTTCCTTATCATCACAAAAAGGAATGTTGTACTGTGCATACCCTTTGATCCAGCAGTGTTTCTATTGGGCTTATATCCCAAAAAGATCTTAAAGGAGGGAAAGGGACCCACATGTGCAAAAATGTCTGGGGCAGCTCTTTTTGTAGTGGCCAGAAACTGGAAACTGAGTGGATGCCCATCAATTGGAGAATGAATGCTATGATATATGAATATTATTGTTTTATAAGAAATAATCAGCAGGGTGATTTTAGAGAGACCTGGAGAAATTTACATGGACTGATGCTAAGTGAAATAAACAGAACCAAAATTTCATTGCACACGGCAACAGCAAGATTATACAATGATCAATTCTGATAGATGTGACTCTTTTTAACAATGACATGGATTCAGGCCAGTTCCAATTATCTTGTGATGATGAAAACCATCTACAGCCAGAGAGAGGACTGTGAGAATTGAGTGTGAATCACAACATAGCATTTTCATTCTTTTTCTTGTGGTTTGCTTAAATTTTATTTTCTTTCTCTCTTTTTTTTTCCTTTTTGACTTGATTTTTCTTGTGCAGCAAGATAATTGTATAAATATGTATGCCTATACTGGATTTAACATATATTAGATTACTTGCCATCAAAGGGAGGGGGTAGGTGGAAGGGGGAGGCAAATTGGGACACAAGGTTTTTCAAGACCCAATGTTGAAAAATCATCCTTGCATATATTTTGAAAATAAAAAACTTCAATTAAAAAAAAGAGCCATTAGAAATATTTTTGCATATATGAATCCATTTCTCTCTTTTATAATTTCTTTGGGATATAGACATAGTAGTGGTACTGCTATATCAAAGGATATGCACAGTATTATATCCTTTGGGCATAGTTCCAAATTGCTCTCCAGAATGGTTAGATCAGTTCTCAACTCCATCTACAATATATTAGTGTCCCAGTTTTCCCACATCTCATTCCAACATTTATCATTATCTTTTCCTGTCATTTTAGCCAATCTAAGAGATATGTGGTGGTACCTCAGAGTTGTTTTAATTTGCATTTCTCTAATCAATAATGATTTAGAGCAATTTTTTAAAAATATGGCTATAGATGGATTTAATTTCTTCATTTGTCTCTTCATATCCTTTAACCATTTGTAAATTGAGGAAATAATTGGTTATTAATAATGATTTCTCTTACCTGTTAACAGTGGCATATAGTCTTTCCATCAAAAGATGGATGTTTTAACTAAGTTCTGAGGTTCAGCTCAAAGCCAATCTGACTCAGGGTAAACTGAGTTAGGTACATTTTACTTCCTTCCTCTGATGAGTGATGAAAATGAGCAATAGTGTATGATAATGCATGGATCATTGGAGCCGAGAAAAATTGAGTTCAATTCCTCCCTCAGATATTTGCTAGCTATATGACTCTGAGCACTTATCTCTCTCTGCCTATTTCCTCCTTGCTTTATAAAATACAGTGATGGCTTCTAACTTATCTCCCAGCTTTAAATCTAGGAACTAATACTAAGTACTCTCAGATTCATTTAACTTCTCACTCTCTGAGCTGCATCTCCTGCATACTCCTGTCTCAGTGTTCAAATGCGGAAATGCATTAATATACAAATAGTAGTTTAATCTTCCTCAATATAACAGTAAAATTATGAAATTGTATATTTATTGCAGTATCCTTATATACTTATAATTATATAACAGTAGATTTCTCTCTTGCAAAATAAAACTTGGATTTATTTCTTTCAATATCACAGCTCAGCAATGAAAGCAGTGTAGCGTGCCATGGAACTGATAGGGAGAGTGGTTAAATATTTCCACTACATAGAATTTAACACTTTATGCCTATATAGGACAAGAAATCAGGGGAATCCAACCATAGCATATGATGTACAAAAAGAAAAAAAATGAAAGAATGCAAATGGAAAGAAATACATTCCATACATTTGAGAGAAGGCTCATTTCCCCAAATGTGGATTTCAAGAGTAGGAATGTTGAGAACTGAAGAAAGAGATTCTTAGGCACAGATTCACTAGAAGAGTCTTTAGACTTTAGTTTCCATGGCTTATACTCCCTGAGACTATGACAGGCTCTGGTAGATTCCCAAGATTCATCCTCCCCCTTGTCCACAGTCAGTCAGTCAACAAGCACATTTATTAAGCCCTCATTATGTTCCAGGAACAGATGGAGACAGAAACAATAAGAAATTTCAACCAGAGAAATTCTGTATTCTCTATTTAGATACAAAGAACTAGGCCAGACCCAAAAGAGACATATAAAACTCACACAGATATTAAGAAGCAAATACCGCATATGACTTCCAAATATATCATATCCACACTGCAAATAGCTCTTCTTTGCCACCCCCATACCCTCCTCTCCAAAGGAAGTCACCTTGATTGATCATCAGATCATCAGCATCATCAGCATAAACTCTGTTGACTCTTGGTTCTTTGGATGGCAATTGGATGTCCAGAAGAAATAGGATTGCAGTTTGGCAGCTTACAAAGACCCGCTGAGCCAATGAGGCCATCTCCCCTTCTCTGCAGCTGTTGGTACATAGAAAGTGGATAAAGGTTCCAAGCTTTTCCTCCCTCTTGAGCCTTTTCTTCCCTAAAGTCCTAATTATATCATTATCACTGATCCAAAGACTTTTTATATTATATGATTTGGAATGACCTCCTTTTGCTTTTATATGTAGAATTGATTTATAGGTGATAGGGAAAGAAGACAAATCTATAATGAATGTAATTTTCAAAACATTCCAATAAAAATCGCACCTAGTTTACAGGCTAAGGGCTGTACAAAAGTCTTACAAAGGCTTTTCTTCCTAGAAGCCTTCCTCCTTGTAAATAAAACTGACTCCACCAAAATAGAAGAGTATCCCAGAATTCATGAAGAGACATGAAAAAACATAAAGAAATCTTGAAGGGTTCAAGTTTTGTAAAGCAATTTGCATGTTATTTAGTCAGCTAATCACAACAAACCCTGGATTTAGGGATAGCTATTATCCCCAGAGAGAGAGATGGGGAAAACTGAGACTAAGAAAATCTAATTGGACATACAGCTACTAAGTGTCTGAGCAAGGTTTGGACTCAACTCTTTTTTGACTCGGATCCAGTGTTTTTTGCAAAGTCTCAACTAACTGCCTATTTATATAGATAATAGCAGGTGTACGGGAAAGTGGATGGAGTTAGGAAGAATTGAGTTCAAATCCTACCTCAGACAGTAACTGAGTGATTCCGAATAAGTCACTTAATTTTTTGTGCTTCAATTTCCTCATCTGTAAAATAGGGATAATGATAGCACTTATCTTACAGAATTGTGCTGGACTTTAAATGAATTACCACATATAAAGTACTCTGCAAACCTCAAAGTACTATATAAAGGATAGCAACTATATTATCATAAATGTATTTTTAAAGAATTTATGATATATCTCTAGTAACTTTCGTAGCAGCAAGTTGTTTCAGGACTTAATTTTACCAGAATAATCCCTACAAGAAGATAGTTGTACAGTAAAGTGTAGATATGCCTGGAGTCAGGAAGATTCATTTTCTCAAGTTAAAATCTGGTTTCATACATGGTATGATTCTGAGCAAATGACTTATCCCTGTTTGCCTCAGTTTCCTCATCTGTAAAATGAACTGGAGAAGGAAATGGCAACCACTCAAATATCTTTGCCAAGAAAACCCCAAATGGGAGCATGAAGAGTTGTTCACAACTGAATAACAACTGAACAATCCCTATAGCACATGGTGCATTCTCTCTCCATTATAAGAGGAGACAATAGTGACCAAGTAAGTGTAGCACTCCATAATCAGAGGCTTCATTCTCTAATACTTCCCCTCATTTTACAAAATCTTTGGTAAGCCATGGATGTTTTAGGAATTGTTAAAGATTTATAACCAGCTGGGGCTAATAATTAGTACTGTGAGTTGACAGCCACTGGAGGTTTGAGTAACCCAATTTCCAAGAGAGAGTAAATTAAGGAGCTCCCGAGAATGGAGAAAACCAAGTTAGACCTATGATAGGTAGGGGATAGTACTTAGAAAAATATATTATAAAGTCATCCAGTTGCACTAGAATTGTTACAACATACCGCAGGAAGATCTAAGGATTTCTGAATACAGAGCTAGGGGATCTGGATTTGAATACTGATTGCAATATTAACTATCAATGTGGCCATGAATTCCCACTTTCCTCACTTATACATAAGTATATATAAATAACATTTCAATGTACTGAACCATATAAGTGGAGTTTTTTTTTTTACTGCAGGGTTATCTTCTTAAGACTTTTTCATGGCTGTGGCTGAATAGATTAGTCACAAAATTCAGTTAAAAATCTTAGCTAATGGAGAGAAACAACAAGATAAATAATGTAGTTTGTTGTGGATGTTCCAATTTAGGGCATTTTTGTATGCCATAGTGAGTTTAAGTCCTAAAAAAAAAAAAAAAAGAAAAAGAAAAACTGATATTTGCTGTTCCCTGCACAAGATACAATTTCTCAACTCTCATAATTTTTCTGGTGTTCCCCTCATCACCTCTTTCTGACTTCTTTCAAGTCCCAACTAATATCCTATCTCTATCATAAGGCTTTCTCAATTCTTAATTTTAGTGTCTCCCCTCTGTTGATTATTTCTGATTTATCCTATTTCAATCTTGTTTCTACATAGTTGTTTGCCTGTTGTTCTCCTCATTAGATTTTAATTCCTTAAGGGTAGGACTTATCTTTTGCCTTTCTCTCCAGGACTTAGTACAGAGCCTAGAACATAGTATTTACTAAATGCTTACTGACTGAGATTTGGTCAAGTAAAACCCAGAAGAAGATCAAGATAATATCAGTGGGGAATAATGTTCCCCATTATTCATGACTTGTTTCCCACACCTGCTTTACAATCTGGAATGATAATGATAAATGATTGACAATGAAAAGAACCATCTACACCCAGAGAAAGGACTGTGGGAACCAAGTGTGGATCACAACAAAGTATTCTCACTCTTTTTGTTATTGCATTTTACTTTTTCTCATTTTTTTCCCTTTTTGATTTGATTTTTTTTATGCAGCAAAATAATTGCATAAATGTGTATGCCTATCTTGGATTTCACATATATTTTTACTGTGTTTAACATATATTGGATTACTTGCTATCTAGAGGAGGGAGTGGGAAGAAAGGGGGGAAAACTGGAACACAGGGTTTTGCAAAAGTTAATGTTGAAAAATTATTCATGCATGTCTTTTGAAAATTAAAAAGCTTTAATAAAAAAGGTTAAATTTTTTTAGTACTTAAAGTATTTTAAAAAATTATGTAAAGTATTGCCACCATTAAAAATCATTTGTGTTAAGACAAATGAGAATTAAATAACAAGAGCATTTTTCAACATCTGATCTTTCAACTGAGTTAAAAGATGTGCCACAAAAACAAAGGAAACGGTTTAGATTGTTCTATTTCATACATTTAGGTTTTACTGATAATGAGTTTGTTTTTACTTTAAAAATTTTAAGCAAAAAGTCAATGCTTAAATGTGGCTTCCTTAAGCAGTTTGGGGTTTAACGCAATGAACTCTGGAAAAAAAAAAGAAAAGAAACTTTATTTAGAGTTTATTCAAGGGGTGTAACAGAAAAGAATTCTAGTTTTGGAATTGAGAGATGGGGTTTAAATGTTTACTTTGATACTAACGGACTCCTTCATCTTCATGTTATAGCCAGAGAAATCTCTATTTTAATAAAATCAGTTTAAAAAGATATAGATTAACCAAGAAGCTCATAGGATCATAGATTTACAGACAGAAGGGACATTGATGAGAAAACATTGATGCTTCATTTTAAAAAAATATATATCAATAGAAATTTATTTTTCCAAACACTTGTAAAGATAGTTAGTTTTCAACATTCATTTTTGTTAAATTTTATTTTCCAAATTTTCTTCCCTCCCTCTCTTAATTCCTCTTTTCCTAAGAGAGCAACCAATCTGATATAGGTTAAACATGTATAATCCTTTAAAATTTATTTTCCTATTTATCATGTTGGATGCATCATTTTTATAGATGAGGAAACTGAGATACAGAGAAGTTAATGGAACCTGTCCAATGTTAGAGACAAGTTGTAAGTTGGAACCCAAGTCATTTGACTTCAAATCCAGTGTACTTTCTGATTATATAATAATCATAAGATTTAAATTTCAAAAAAGATTTTAGAGGTCATAGTATTATAGATATAGGGCTGGAAAAACCCTTAGAGGTAATGCAGTACAAACCCATTCATTTTTAAGGTAAGGAAACTGAAACCAATAGAGATTAAGTTAAGTCAACAAACATTTCTTAAGCAACTACTATGTGCCAGGAACTGAGAATACAAAGAATGAGAAACATACTCTCTCTCTCTCTCTCTCTCTCTCTCTCTCTCTCTCTCTCTCTCTCTCTCTCTCTCACACACACACACACACACACACACACACACACACACCCTGATTTCAAGATCAGTCTATCACTGACTTGCCTATGATACAAAGTGCAAAATCATGGAGAACTCACAGGCTGTCAGTTGCAGAGTTGGAATTTGAACTTAAGTCTTTTGACTTAATTTCCTAATATTTTGGATGAGAGGAGAGATGATCTGTCATTCATTCAATTAATGCCAGACACTGCCCGCAGTGCTAGGGATCCAGTAGTCGACAGTAGTCAGATTGACTGGAACTCAAAGCATTCTAAAATGAGAAATATGCAATTCGTGTGTGTGTGTGTGTGTGTGTGTGTGTGTGCCTGGCGTGCACATGTATGACAGATATATTTAGGTTGCTTTTATAAGTAGCAGTACCTTAATCCTGATAACATAGCAGGGCTACCAACTTATCTAGGTTATATTGAAGCTATAGGTGTTTATTCTTTTCCCACATTTCTTGTCATTGTGCAAAATTGTCCCCTAATTACTAATTGGTCAAACACTAAAGAGCAATTTCCATTTTTAGTATTTATGACAGCTGATTGTTGAAGAATTGAGAATGACTGTGCTTGAAGCTTGGGAATGGGTTACCTAGGAACCACTGTAGTACTTTGATTTTATATAAGTGTTCCAGTCATCCAGGAAATTCGAGGTTGATTTCTAGAGTTAATGCCTTTGGTGAGGGTCTTTCAATGGTAGTATTTGAGGGGAAATAGTCTTACAATCATCTTGGATTCCATCTTCTTTAACAAAGCATGAAAGACAAAAACAGATTTCAAAATGGATAAAATACCTATGTGTCAGGTTCCAATATTTTTCTTGCCCTCAGGCTTAGAGCATTAAATAATAAGAAAAATAGGATTGTTAATTAATAAATGAAAATAATGTGGCTTTGGGTTTTGTTTGCTTCAGTTAAATCCAAGTTGTTTTTCTAGTATGTAATTCCTATTAAATGTTAAACCCATGATTCATTCCCTCAAAATAAAGAGCTTTATGGCCTATTCAAATATTTAATATCCTCAAACAACAATATCTCTGCCTGGAAATTCCCCTCCATTCCTAGCCATTTTTGTAGCTTACTTTTTGTATTCTGAATAACATTCCTGTCTTTCTCCCAACTCCCACTGGAACCTTGGATTTTACCCCAAGTTGGAATCTGATAGGGCGCTTTTTAAAAAAAAGTTTATTTAAAATTGAAATGTAAAATAAGAAAAAATAGAAAAAGAAAGATAGAAAAATGAAACAAAAAATCTTCATATGCCCAGAAGAATACTGAAGAGAATTCAAATTATGTAACAATAAATTTCCATTTCAAGAACGCATATTTATTAATAGAAGACATTGTATTCATAATTGTCCATCTTTGCTTTCTTGTAGATTTTCTTTTGTTTTTTGCTTTATTTTTTTTCTCCTTTTCTTCTCTTCATCTCCCCCAGGCTGTAGTTAAGCACGGATATGTTTATGATCCATAAAAATATACATACACAGATACATTCACACATGTACACACATACACAGCTACATACACACATACACACACACACACACACACACACACACACATATACATACACACCTTTAAAGCAATATTGATATGACTGATAAAAAATATAGATTTCTCTCTTGATTGAATCTTTTTTAAGTTTGACTTTGAGAGAAATGATTACTACTTCTACTTTTTAAAAATAACTTTTATTCCTCATCATTGTTATTATGTTTATGTATATCTCTTATTTCTTAACACTACTCTTTTATTTTATTTCTACCTATTAATTTGCCTTTCTATTACTTAACTTCCCCACTGCTCCTCCCCCATAGGATCCCTCCCTAATCTATTCCTCCCATCTGTTCCCTTCCTCTTTTTTCCATTCGTATTAACCAAGAAACCTTATTCCACTCCCTTTGATTTATACTTCCTTCTGATACACTTTAGCTTGCCTAAACTATCACCTCCTGTATACCAGCTACCATCTTCCCTTCTCCCAACTCTTTCCAGCTTCCCTATATGTGTTGCCTTTTCCCAATAGAATGGAAATTTTGTGAGAGCAAGTATTTATATCCTCAGTGGTTAGCATGGTTCTCCACACAGAGTAAGTACTTAATAAAAGTTTTATCAAACATTTACATTAACATATAATTTATTCCTCTTGTGGAAGACTAGGCAACTTTTATCTATAGGCTCAGTTCTACCCTGAAATGTGATCTGAACCTGTGATTTTATAAGTATTGGCAACTACTGGGATACAAATTACCTCTACTATGAATATGTATCTGCAAATTTTCTGCAGTTTATGGTCTTAGAGAATTGCCTTGTCTATTGAGAGGTTAAGTGATTTATCCAGGCTTATATAAAATGTATCTAAGGCAAAACTTGAACTTCTGTCCATAATGTCACAAACCTCTGAGGAAGCAGGATGAGTAAGATTACCTTTTATCTTCTGACAACCAAGTGAAAAATGAACAAAGAATTTTTTTCAAATAACTTCTCTACATGTTAGTGTTTGTAGCAGCTCATTTTCTACCTCAGCTCTGAGAATCATATCATAGTAATAATAATGATAATAGATAACATTTAAATAGTGCTTACAATGTGCCAGACACTGGACTAAGCATTTTACAAACATTATCTCATTTTATCATACCATCATAGATTTAAATGGAAAGGAAATGGAAAGGAACCTTGTACTGTGCTATAAGAAATGATGAGTTTCATGATCTTTAAAAAACATAGACTTGCATGAAATAATGGAAAGTAAAATGGGTAGAACTGAGAGAAAATTGTATACAATAACTATTATTTTAAAAATTATTTTGAGTAAGTCATTTTGATTATTATAAATTGCTAAATCAACTAAAAAGGACACATAAAGGAAGATACTATCTGCATCCAGAGAAAGAATTGATAAACAGAAGTATATAGAATGATTTTGTGTGTGTGTGTGTGGATGGGGAAGGAAGGAAAAAAAGGAAAAAAAAAGTGACATAGCTATTATATATTTAAAAGAAATAGCAAGATGTATATTACAAATTTATAGTTTCATGTATAATCATCTTTGTAGTGTTTTCTGTTGGTTTGGTTTTCTTGGGGTCTCTGGGAGCAGCTTCATTTCAGTTCAGAGTAATCACCACAAGTACAGCCAGGTGTTAAAAGTCCAAATCCTTTATTATCTCTTTCAGAGTCCTATTTCCTTCACTTGGGTCTCAGCTAGTTTTCTTAGAGGCCTATCTTTCTCCTTGGTTCCAAGAGCTTGAGCTCCTGCCTCCTTCTCTGGCTTCTGAATCTCCCCAATCCAAAGGTTTGTGCTTCAGCCTCCAGCTACCACAAAGGTGGATAATGGAATGAATCTGTCTCAGCCTCTGAGAGCTTCTAGTGTGCTTGTCTTCTCTGTCTCTGAGAGCTTCTTCTCTGTGGCTCTTAGTCCCTGTTTATATGCTCCACACTGAGTGTACAGCAATTTTTATATCATTAGGAAACCATTATTTGTTGTAGGATTGAATCAATGCTAAACTAGATTTAACCATTGTCTCCTCAATTCCATTTAGTACCTTATTTCAAGTTCTGGCCCATAACAATCTTTTTTTCTATTATATTGAATTATGTAAATGCTTATTTTATTTCTTAAGTTCAGGATAAAATAAATTAAAAAAATTAAAAACGAACCTTAGAGGTCATCTACTCAAACCTCCTCATTGATAGATGAAGAAACTAAGGCCCAGAAAAGTTAAGTGGCTCTCTCTTGGTCTCTGTCATATACATACACACATATTTATATTTATATGTATATATGTATATTATATATATATGAACAAAATTATGAAAGAGCACAGAAACCAGTAAGTTGAAGGACTATTTAGGGAATGACATATAAACTAGTTTATATACTATAATTAACAATAATTATATACTATAATACTTTTAATATGCTTACATAGGATTTATGTAATGAAGCATCAAGAAGTAAGTCTGGAAAAGCAGATGAAAGTTGATTAAAAAGGGCCTTGAATTATAGATGCAAGAAGCTGGACTTTTATTCTGGAGTCCATGTTAAGTCATTGAAGACTTTTGAATAGGATATGTTAAAGAGATTAATTTATTGATTTTGAATAGGGGTACAGAAGGACTAGGAGAAAGAAAAATGATAAGACCATTATCATAGTTTAGATTAGAGGGAATAAAGGTTGGGACCAAGATGGTTGAAGGAAAAAGGCCTATGGAAAAAACCTGAGAAAGGAGAATAAATAAGATCTTTTAAGTGGTTTTTTTTGGGTGACTTTTAGAGCCCATGACAGGGAGAGGGAAAAGCATAGGAAGTCAAGAGAATCCAGTTTGGGAGGGAAGGTGATAAGTTAGGGTTAGTAGATGGAAATAGGAAAAGAAATAGTGAAGGGAACAGATAAGCTATGAAAGGTAAATCACTAGAGTTCATTATCTTAGAAATCAAAAGAGAAGAGAATAGTAAAAAGTAGAAACAATTTCAAATTTAACATAAAGGTTAAAAAAAAAGATTAAAATCCAAGAAAATGATTTTCTTTTTCAAGTAGTAGATGAATGGAGACCTTCTGAAGTTGTGGATCTAGAAACCAAATTGAAGAGAAATAAAAGAATAAATGAATAAAAAAAGCACTTAAATTTTTTTTAATACCAAAGACTATGCTATATACTGGGGATGTAAATAAAAAAGCCAATGTAATCCTAGTCCTCCAGTTTATATTTTAATAGGGGCAACCACACACATAAAGGATTTGTAGTCAGGAAGGGAGTACTGGGAAATAAGTTGACATATCCCATCCAGGAAAAATGACTGAATTGAATAGATAATGGTTTGTAAGTCCAGAACTTAAAAGAAGGGAAATAAAAGAGATTGGCACCCTGTGAAAGAGGTTTCTTTATGTGAGAGAGTAATATGAAACTCAGCTAGTTATTTTCTAAGACAGTATAATGAGAGAGACAATCACTGATCAGGAAAGTGGGACCCCAGGATACAATTCAGAGGTGTACTATAGCCAGCTCATACCTTTCTGGGTGTGCCTACTTTTCAGTTTTCAATATAAGCATTTACATTCAGGAAAGTAGCTACTAATCAGAGCTTGATTTACTATTTTACTTGATTTACTAGACTTAAGGTGATGCAGAAGATGTTGATAATATAAATTAAACATAAAAATGTTTAACATTTTATTTTCTTTTTGGGTTGTCAGTTATTAAATATTTACCAGTGTGTATCTCAAACCATGTTCCTCCTGGGTTTGTTACTGGAATGATTGGGGCAAAGCATATAATAGAGGTAGCCAGAGAGGAAAAAGAGTGAGAAAGCAGAGTTAATGGGAGTAAAGCAATTATTCAAAGAATTACATTGTGAAAGAAATTTCTAAAAATAAAGGTAATTTAATGATTCCCAAGGTAGAATAGAGAATTCTTTTCAAAATACAGGAAATATTTGCATATTTGTTGGAAAAGGGAAAGAGGGAAGGCAGGGATTGAGGATATCCCGGGGGGGGGGGGGGGGGGGGGGGGGCGGGGGGGGGGGGGGGGGAGGGGGAGACATGATTTGAAGACCCAGATCCTGAAGGAAAAGAAATCACAAGCATAAAAACAGAAAAGCTAAGCTCAGAGATAAGGTAAGATATCTTTTTCTCCAAGAGAAAGAGAAGAAAGAGATAGAAGAAATACAAATGTGTTAAGATGGTACATTAAAAAGAAAAGTGAAGGAGTTCATACTGGATGGCCTTGATTTTCCCAGTGAAGTGGATGTATTGGTTCTACTATGAGGGAGAGGCTTAAGTATGAGACTGAGAGCTGGGGGGGGGGGGGGAACAACCAACATATGGATAAAAAAAAGATTTGCTAAAACTAGGCTTTTGCTCTAAATTAGGGCTCTAAACAATTTTGCTCAGTTATAGAGGTTATGACTTATGAAGAACACTGACAAACTCATTTATATAGAGCAAAATGTATAGAGCAAACTAGTTATATTGGAATACAAGGAACAGTGGAAGGAACTAGGAATATTTAATCTGAAGATTCATTCAGAAAGCATATATTAAGTTCTTATTATGTGCCAGGAACTCTGATAAAGGCGAAAAAGACAAAAATAACTCAAAGATTTATATGACAATGATGTGCTAGTAAATTTTTAGCAATCCAGGGAGCTTTTAGAAATATTGTACTAATGACAGTTTTAAGTTTAATCTGTATTAATATTTCTTCATCATTTTTTAAAGATTAGGCAATCTACATTTTAAATCAAATCCTGATATGTAGGTTGCCGATTTTTGAGATGTAAATGTTCACACTGAAAATTTAACAATAAGCTTTTCTGAACATACCTCTCTATATATAGAATAAATGGAAGGTAATTTTAGAGAAGGACATTGAGTGGATTTGGGTGGAAAGAGCTTCTGCATAAGGTGGGATTTGACTAAAACTTAAAGGAAGTCAGGAAAGCTAGAAGGTGACAAGGTGGGGAGATGAGGGGAAAGAGCATTTCAGGTATAAGGAAAAGCACTAAGGCCAGGGTTGCTTAATTGCCGTTCATTCTTCATATTTGGAATGAAGCATCACAGGTGATGACTTGATCTGAAAGTGAATTGGATTTACGTAGGCAGAGTTGCACAAAATAGTCTACTGCACTCTCTCTTTTAAGCACTGAAGTCCAATGGCAAGATGACTCACTAGGATGTAGTGGATGACATCGATCTTTGATGTCTACCAAGTTCTAATAACCAAGTTATTCCATAGTACTTACTTCCACTGCCTTCCTGGCCATTGGAACATATTGTTCTCATCTACCCATTCCATCAGGAAAAATCTTCACTCAATGACAGGTTTGAGAACTGTTGGTTACTCTCTGTTAAAATTGATTATCTGAAATAAAAAGGAGGACAAAGTTACTGAACCATTTATGATTTAATCTGCAAAGCTAGCATTTGTATATCAAATACAGGTCATCTGATTCCTCAGAGTCAAAGACAAGGAGTGATTTACAGAAATGATTTTCAAAAAGAGGCATTGGAAAATTAGAGAAATTAGTTTTGAACATAATTCAATTAGACAAGGCAGGTCACCTGATTTAGTTAGCTTCACCCAGACTTTCTTAATCTTATGCCAGACATTCTTTTCTCTAGGTGGTACCATTTGTAACCAGAAATATACTGGGAAAGCAGAATTTGTGATTTGCCATTAGCAGTCAACTCTTCTCTCCAGCCCCCCTCAGTCTTCACTAGCAGAGTCTATCACTCACTTAGACTCTAGCTAAAAAAATAGAAAAGGGGGCTTAACTTAACCTTTGACTAACTTTTCTCTAGCTGCCGAAAGGGAAACGACTTCTGGGCAACTCCCCTTTCTTCTAGAAAGGAGGATTTAGCTTTTTGAAAAACCTTACAATCTTATGATTACTTTATTCTTCTAAATTATCTGCTACTACATGATAAAGTTTTCTGAATATATCTATCTATTAAATCTATAGTTAACCTAGACCATGCCAGTCTGTTTTATCTGTTAGGGCTAGCTCTTTTTAAAGAATGGAACTCAATCCCATAATCAAATTAAAAATAAATCAAAGTAATCAATAAAAGCTGGTTTCCTTTTCACCTCAACCTGGTTTAGACCATCTGTCAAAATAGTTTACCAAGGTGTAGTCACTGCACATAATACAGCTTTTTTGATTCACAGGTGAGAATTAGGTAAAAGATGGACGTCAAAAGTGGATGAGCAGCCCTGAAAAGGGCTGAGCAAGTTGTCCATAAATACATGGATCATAAAGAAACTTGAAGCAGAATAAACTGTAACAAGACTGGAAAACTAAGAATGGGTCAGTTAGTGTCATTTAAAAATCCAAACAAAGCAATTTATATTTGATCCTGGAAGTGATAGGGAGTTGACTGGTCATACCTGTGCTTTAGGAAAACATAAGGTAGTTGAATGGAAGATGGATTGAAATGTGATACGTGAGGCAGAAAGACCACTAGTTAAGACTACTGCAATTGTTCAGGTATGAGGTGATGAGACCCTGCCCCAGATGGCAGCAGTGTCAGAGGACAGAAGAAGACATATGTAAGAATTGTCATGAAAAATTGTCATGAAGGTCAAGAAATTGTCATGAAATGAAACCAAGTAAGACTTGGCAAGATTTGATATGAGGAACTAGCCTGAATGAGGAGTCAAGAATAATACTAGATTGTGGGTCTAGGGGACTAAGAGGATAGTAGTGTCCTTGAACAGACTGGGGTTTGGAAAAAGGAAGTCTGGTCAGGGAGGAATTTAATGAGCTCTGTTTTGGATGTGTTGAGATTGAGATACCTGCAGGATATACAGTTTGAGATGTCTGAAAGGCAATGGAAGAATGGACCTCAAAAGAGAGGTTAGGACTGGATAAAGACATAGGGGAAACATTTACAATTGAACCCATTGAACCCATTGTTACTGAAGAGACGACTAAGTGATATAGTATAGAGGAAGACAAAAAGGCCCAGGGAAGAATCGTGAGGGACAAGGAGAGAAAAGGAAAAAGTATTTGATACCTCTCTTCAAGTATTTGGATAACTGTTGCATAGAAATCATAGAGAAGCAAATTTCTAATCAATATGTAGGAGAAAAATAACATTTAGAGTTTTTTTTCTCTCTTAATAGAATGGTTTGCCTCAGAGAGTATGGAATTCCTCATTCTGGTGGTTTTTAAGTGCACCTTGGATAATTGCTCACCAGGGAGGTCACAGAGGAAAATCTTGTTCAGGTAAGCATTTAATGTCCAGTTTTCTTATACTTTACTTCCCTCCAGGTACTTTAGGACTCAATAACATGACTCAGTAACAATAACATGTTCCTCACTTGTCACATTCCGTCTTTGTCTTACATCTTTTCACTAGCCCCCTCCATGACTGGAAAGTCTCCCTCCTTACCTCTACTTTCCAACTTCCCCCATCTCCCATCTTCTGCAAGAGATCTCTTTCTGTCTCTCTGTCTCTGTCACTTTGTTTCTGTTTTTCTGTCTTTCTCTCTGTCTATCTCTGTTTCCATTTCTGTTTCTCTGTTGGTCTCTGCTGTGTGTGTCTCTCTTTGTTGCTGTCTCTCTGTATGTGTCTCTCTCTGCTTTTGTCTGAATGTGTGTATCTCTCTGTCCATCTCTCTTTGTGTTGTGTGTGTCTCTTTCTTTGTGTCTCTCTTTGTGCCTTTGTCTCTTTATGTCCACACCTGTCTCTGTCTCTGTGTCTCTCTGTATGTCTTTGTCTCTCTGTCTCTCTTTCTCTCTATGTTTCTGTCTGCCTGTCTTTGTATATGTCTCTCTGACCATCTCTCTTTGTTGCTGTCTCTCTGCATGTCTTTCTCTGTCTCTGTATTTCTACTCTATGTCTGCATCTCTGTCTCTAGGTCTGTGTGCTTGTCTCTCTGTCTGTCTGTCTCTGTTTCTCTGTTATCTGTGTCTCTGTGTGTCTTTGTCTCTCTGTCTGTCTCTCTCTCCCTGGTGCTACTGCCTTCCTTGAGGGATTAGTTCCATTTTACCCTTTAATTGTCCTATGTGTATATAGTCATTTGTAGATTCACCATCCTATTAGAATCGTGAGCTCCTCTGGAGCAGGGTCAGATCTTGCCTTTATATTCCTAGAGCTTAGCATGGTAGTTGGGAACATAGCATTTAATAAATGCTTGTTGACTCACTGAAATAGATGAACTCCCCAGACCCTTTAAGCTCTGGTTCTGTGAATCAACAAGATTGATAAATGATTGGATTAAGAGCAGAATTGAGTACCCATCTGAAGTTACAATGAATCTGTAGCTTATCAGGTAAACATGAGTAGGTGACTTATTCTAGCAATGTTCCTAAATCCATGAGCAGGAATAGAAAATACAGTTGTTTTTGCAGTGAATGCAATAAAATAGTATCTTTCCAATTTAGTTGTTAAGAAATATCCTTGATCCCAAAGATGTGAATATGAGAGATGCATGAGAGGCTTTGTTACCTTCCCTCCAAATTAAATGTTTCAAAATTCAATGCTGTTCAGACAGTTTTCCTGTTCTACGCATTCGTACCTTCTATGTTCTAGGTCAAGTTAGAGTCAACCAGCTGGAACAAGGAGCTGCCCCATCAGAGCAGTGACATCTTTTGTTCTATGCTTCAAACCTCCTTAAAGACTGTGGGACACAATGTACACAGCTTAGTATTCCAGTCGTGTACTTTGTGTAGGTCAAGGTCACTTTGAACAAGCCTGTGGGCTACAGGCAGGAAATAATCCTCTAAACACAATGCACATTTGAAAGAGTAATATTGTACATAAATGGGAGAATTTATGAATAAATGGATGTCTCTCAGTGGAGACCTGCTAACTGAAGATTCTGTTCAAGTCCAAATGACAAAACAGGCAGCAGGAATACTGTTCTCCTGGCAATGATAGAGTTGAAAGGAAAATATTTTCTGACTGATAGTTTTATTTCTACCTTTGTAAGAGCAAATAATGTCAGTGCTGCATATATCTGGAACAGCATGCACTATCAGTGACATAGAAAACTGTCAAAAGTCTATTTTTACACTATATTTTCTTCTAAGCTAAAGATGTATTTCCCATTCTGTTATTAACATGACACCACAGTAGATAGGATGGGTGTAGGATGTTAGGAATGACAAATCATTGTGTACACATTAACTTTTGAACTTGGTCTCTAAGCTCCTTGAGAAAGAGGGATTGTTTGCTTTTTTTCTTTGTATCTTACTCAAAAGCTGAGTGCAATGTCCTGTATTATGTATACCACTGTCAATATTTATTTGCAGTAGAAAGCCTGGGATTTGATTTGTGGATTTTTTTCCAGTTAAATTCTCCTAAATAATGGACCTTGTGTCAATTCAGAGGTTCTTCAGTCAATCAATAAATATTAATTTAATGTCTACTATGTGCTGGGGTTGCAAAAGGAGGTAAAAGACAGTCTTGTCCTCAAGGAACTTACAATCTAATGGGAGAAAGAAAGATAAACAAATATAAGCCAATATGTAAGATAAATAGGAACAATTACCAGAGGAAAACAATGGAATTAAGAGAGTTCTGGAAGGCTTGCTGAAAAAAATGAGATTTTAGTTGGAACTTAAAGGAAGCCAGAGAAGAGGTAGTTAGAACAGAGAAAGGAGAGCATTTCAGGCACTGAGGAGAGGCAGAAAATATGCTTGGAGTTAAGAAATGGAATGTCTTGTTTGAGGAAGTGAAGACCAATGTCGCTGGATCAAAGGGTATGTGTTGAGAAGGAAGGTGAAGGAAGATTGATAAGGTAGAAAGGAGTTAGGTTATGAAGGAGTTAGAATTCCATTTTGGACATATTATATTTAAGATGTCTGTTGAACATCCAGTTTGGGACGTCAGAAGACAGTTGGAGATTTGAGGTTGGAGGTGAGTAGAGAGATTGGTTCAAGATGGATAGATTTGAGAGCACTTAGCATAGAGATGGTAATTAAATCTGATAAGCTCTCCAACTGAAGTAGTATAAGGGGAAAAAAGAAGAGAGTCCAGGACCGAATCTTGAGGGTTACAGTTAGAGGGGATCTAGGGGAGAGTCTAGAAAAGGAGACTGAGAAGGAATGGTTAAATAGGTTGAAGGAAGACCAGCAGAGAATGATGATGTGGAAGCCTATAGAGAAAAGAGTATCAAGGAGGACTGGGTGATCAGTAGTATCAAAGACTGCAGAGAAGTTAGGGGAAATTGAATTAGGCCATTGAATTTGGCATTTAAGAGAACATTAGTAACTTTGAATAGAGCAGTTTTGGTGGAATGATAGGGCTAAGAAGAGAGTGAGAGAAAAGAAGTTGTAAGTGACTTTTTCAAAGAACAGAAGAGAGACAGGATGATAGCAGGGGTGGAAGGATCAAGTGAAAGTTATTTCAGGATACAGGAGACATGTTTGTAGACAGTAGAGACAGTAAAGAGGGAGAGACTTAAAATAAGTGAAAGAGTGGAGATAGCAGAGTGAGCAATCTGTTGGAGGAGATGGAATGGGATTGTGGGATCACTTGAACAAATAGGAGGGTCATTCTTGGTAAAGAATAAGGATGCATATCAGATGAGACTGGAATGAAGGAGGAGAAAGTCAAGGATAACATCCGAATGATAGGAGATGAAGAAGAGGGGTTTCATGGTAAATGATTTTATTTTTTCCTGTGAAATATAATTCAGAGGTCTCAGTTGAGAGATTGAATGAAAATAAGAAGTGTGAGAAATTTGAGGAGGAATGAAAAGATTTGGAATGGCCCCTGTGGAGATTGAGATAATGAGTTAATTAGGAGGGTATAGTAGGATCACCTAGCAGCAGTGAGGACTACATAAATTTGTAGTGGTCCCAGTTAGAATGGCTGTGTGGTTTTATTTCTATCTTTTTCATAAGCATGTATATAAAGAAGCAAAGGGGATGAATGAAGAGAATGATCCAAGGTTGAAGCTTGGTTAAGTACAGTTGGCTATATGGTATGACAGGAAGACTGTGTAAAATTGAATTGGTACATCATTGAGGGTCATCTCCAGTCATATTGATCTGTATCTAGCCATTGGAATCTGATGGCTCTGGAGGAGAAAGTCTTCTCTCACTTAAATCTAATTCACTTGCATGGCATGGTATCACCTCCCTGATGTCATGATCCTCTTCAGAATGAAGAATAAAACAACAATAACAATTCACCAGCAATTTCAGATAGGGAGAAGAGGAGATAGTGACTAATGCAGGAAAGACAGCTTGGGGAAGAACTGAGCATTCAAGGGTTTGGAGGTCATGTTGCAGATAGAGTGGATGAAGAACAAATAGAGAAGGGAACAGCAGATAGCTTATAGTCAGAGAAAGGGCTTTCAAAATTCTTGAACATGGAGGTACGTTTGTGGGTGATGTCATAATTAAGAAGATGAGCTTCTTTCTATATGAATGAGAGTAGATGAAGAAGTAGCTCAAGGGAGGTGAGTAGGTTGAGGGACCAAATGATTAGGGTACGAGGGAGAATTAATATGTGTGCTGAAGTTGCCTTGTATGAAGACAAGAGTTAAGGAGAAAAGAAAAATAGAAGCTTTGAACTCTGTGTGGAAGAGAAGTAGCCTGAGAGGAGGGAGAGGTCTATAGACAACAGGTACCAGGATTTTGATTGAATGGTAGATATGAATATCATGAACTGTTAAGGACCATGCCTAAGTAAAGAGGCAGATCAATTCTCCAAGAGCCTCCACAGCTGTGAATCATAACATCTGAAGGAGTTGCAAAGCAGCCTTTACTGACACAGGTGTTGCTTGTGGACTGGGAATGAAGTAAATTGAAGGCAGAGGGAAGAGGAGAGAGGTCAGACAACACAACAGCCTCTCAATCTCCTTGTATCATCATCATCTTCTCACATGAAGGGATCCATTCTACAGATCTGAGTTAGACCTCCAGCAGCCACTAGAAGGTTGCTCCTATATCCCAACAATAAACCTCAAAGGAAGAGTGGTTACTGAATGATGGAGGAAGGGTGGGAGCCTGGAAGGAGCAATGGGAAACAAAGAATATTCCAATTTCCTTACCTTGTCTGGTAAGCAGAGGTGAATACATAAAGTACAGTCTGCACTAAAAAAAGTGGGCAGAGAGAGGCTGTGTTATCAGGGGTGAGCCAGATTTCTGTAAACCTTTTTTAAAAAACATTATTAAAATTTTAGGGTATGCAATTAAAAAAAACCACTTTTTTTTTAAATCTTAACTTATAAGGCCACAAGATTATATGGCTTAAAATTCAAAATCTCAGCCAATTTCTAATAATTGTAAAAATGTTCAAAGATAAGCTGGAACATTAGCATTTTTTAACTGGAATATCATGTGGAGTAATAGAAAGAAATAACATTTAGTTATAATAATTATGCTCAGATATCATGAAAATCAGATGGAAATGCTGGTAGGAAAACATATTTTTAATATTACATTGAATTGTTAGAATTCTAAAACTGAATTGTAATAAAATCCTAAAACTGAGGGTTAGGGAAAAGGAAAGAAGGAGAAAAAGGAAATGATTTAAGATCAAGGGAAATTTATTGCTTATGGAGCAAGCATTCCAAATAGCACAGTGGAAGGGCTGAGTGAAAGATAGAAAGAAATCCTAGAGTAGGAGGGTCAATAGAGATAAGGAACTGGGTATCAAGGGATGTGGAATAGGGTTTGGATGATGATCTATAGGAGTTCACAGTCACTGGGATATGATGTATATGGCCAGATGTAAAAATGTTCATTATTGAACAAAGTATTGCACTTCTATACTCCAAGGATAGGTGCTTTCAGTCAAAGCCATTGATTGCTGTTTGTACCAGAGGTTCTTGACATTCCAGTTGGGAGATTGGTCTAGCAACAGGAGGTAGAGCATGCCTTATGCTGGTGAAATAGATAGAAATGCTTGCTTTAGAGCAGATGAAAAACACACAGATTGGCCCTTAGCAGCATTTCCTTAGGAGACATATTGGACTCAAAGGAGTTAACTCATATGGTCTAAGGACTTTTCACATGAGGAAGCTGATTATGGAGCAGCAACAGAAAATGGCAGACTTCTTATTTTTGTGTCACCAACCCCTTAAGTGGCCATTTTTAAAAACAGAAAATAAAAAGGGTTGCTTAGGAAACCAATTATGTGCATATATATATTTTAAAGTTGATGGATGCCAAACCATTGTGGCATTAGATGCTCTATGTAAGGAAAAAGTAAAATGGACTGCCTTGGGAGGTAGTGAGGTACTCCCCTGGCGAGTCTTCAGATGGAAACCAGATCCTGTTTTGCCAGGTATGTTGTAGTAAGGAGTCTTTTTTTTTTCCCCAAGGGTTTGAGTAGATAACTTCTGAGGACCCTTTCTATTCTAAAATTCTTTAATTTTGTGATTGTTGGACTAAAAAGTAGAAAATAACTGACATTTCACCTTTAATCTTTCACCTTGGCTCTGTCCTCTCAGAAATGTCCAGCTGCATTGAAACAAAATTTCCATTTCTAATTATTTCCTTTTCTAGCACTTTCTAATTTCACACCCACTTCTCTATTAATGCCATGCCCTTTTCTGATCTCAACAGCTGCTTTTTACAAAAGAAATCATAAATATACCAGTCACTTTTATCATAATAATTATGTTAAGAATTACAATAGCACTTAGAATCCTAAATTAGGTATAATATCTCCTATTTAGTGCTATTATCTTCTTTTCACAGATTAAAAAAAATCAAGAATTTACTATTTAATCTCAGACCTATAAGGAAAACTGTCTCTTATACATCATTATAAAGTGGGAAAATTTTGTTTCTTCTTTTGAAGGAAAGAAGAGGAAAGAATTTGTTCAGATCCATGATTTCATCACCATGAGTTACCATGAAATTCCCTTCACCAATGTAGATCAATTATTCATTTATAATTTATAGTTTTAGAGAGTAGATACTTAATCCATAGTCATATAGTCAGTGTATATCAAAAGGTGGTATTTGAACACTGCCCAAAATAATTGCCCATCATCATTCTTTTGGGCTTTGAAAGTGAACCTGATTTCTTTTTTCTATATCACATTAGTATTTAATGTTAGTTCTTAGTTCAATTTTCATTCATATAATCTGTTGAATTAAACCTGAAAGAGAATTTTGTTGTTGTTGTTCTGACTACATTTGATCCCATTTTAGTTTTTCTTGGCAAAGATAGTCGTTTGTCATTTCCTTCTCCAGTTCATTTTACAGATGAGGAAACTAGTCACAAAAACTAGTGTCTGAGGCCAGATTTGAACTCAGAAAGATAAGTCTTCCTAATTCCAGTTTGGAAATTGTGCCTAATGCAACACTTAAGTGCCCTGGAAGAGAACTTAGACATCATATAGAACGTTTATTTTACAGGTGAAGAAACTGTGACCCAAACAAGTGCTCAAGGTCACTCTGGTGTTGTGATGATGTCAGAATTTGAACTCAGATATGACATCAAATAAATTTTATCTGTGTAGCCTTTTGTCTCTGCATTGGATCAATTCAGCTTCAGGATAAATAATTTTTATATCTAGTTCCTGAGGATTCAAGGTGAATGAATACCAATTAATTCCTGAAATAAATTGATGGACAATAGATCAACCATGGCATATATAATATATATTTATAATTTTATACGCTATATATAATTTATTTTATAATACAACACATATAAGTATAAAATATATAAAATATGTAAATAACATATAGAGTTTATAATTTATAATATTAATAATATTATACTTATATAAAATTTTTTGCCATTGTTAGCATCAGTATAAATATTTGCAACACAAAGACCTGATATTTGATTTGAAGAAATCTTTTCAGGTTAAATTCTCCCAAGCACTTTCTACCAAAGATCCTGTGCTAGTGAGTGATTTTCCACCAGATGTTTTCCATTATGCCACAGTTAGGTCACGACTGGCTTTCCACTTTTGCAGTTTCCATGACAACTATAATTTTTGGTCTGCAGAGAAGAGGACACTGCTCCATAGTATACATTTTCTCTTTATAACAGAAATGTTTATCCATCAAAGAAATTGATTAGGTTGACAACTGTATATTTCATTAACTGAGTCCTGAGATCAAAGGATCACATCCATGATAAGTTACCCTATTCAACAGAGGAGGGCTTGCCATATCTACCAACTTTACAGATAAAGACTCTGGGAGAAATGTACAATTCTTTAAAATTAATACTAGCCTGGAAAAATTAATAATACAAACTATTTTTTCCTTGAAGGAGTATGTTTTCTGAAGAAAAAGAAAAATGACCATGCATGTAATAATTCATTTTAGTCAACCATTTTACTGCTATACAAATTTGTGTTTTTTCAAAAAAAGCAAACACTCACTTTCAGAATGATAATTTAATGATTATGTTGAATTTATATTATGTAATATAATTATATTATGTTATTGTTTTTAATTTGAAAACTAGTCACTTAAAGTGTCATTAAACTGTTCAAACATAGTCACTGGAAAACCTAAGATGCTTTTAGATATGGAACAAGTAATGTATTGGTTACCAATTTGGGGACAAAGCAGGAGGATCATTTGTTAAATCTTTCTCATAATTGCGTGATCAGAAATATATTGCCTGCTCATAGAATCCTTGAGCTCTATCTCTTAAGAATTCTTCAGCATATAATATAACTAGAAATCTAGTGAGATCTGACCCTTTGTTTGAAAATAAAAGCTTTCCTACATATCAGGGCTCTTGTTAATTATACCAATAAATTCATATTTGTATCTATGCATATATACACATACATCAGCTAGAATTTAGATGGGAAGATATTTTGATCCCTGAAAATTCAATAGTCTATTGAAACTTGAATGTGTTAATTGTGTTCTCCAGTATGCTAAAATTTCAGTAATCTTAAGCTCTCATATTGCAGATGTTTGCATTTTCCTTAACATCTATGGAGTTCAGAATAGAGAGTGCTTATCCTATATGATAAAAATAAAATCAATCTTCTTTCCCTAAAATGCTATTTTCATTTATAATCAATAGAAAGCTAAGTTTACCTGCTCCAATATAAGAATTTCTCATTCTAATATCCCACTTATCCAAACAGAGACAGAAAGCATAACTGACAATTAAATAATTAATTTTAAATAATATCAAGTAGCATTTTATAACTTTAAAATTTGCAAAACATATTACTTGCATTATTTCATTTCTCCTCATGAAAACCCTGTGAGTTAGGTACTATAATCCTTTGCATTTTATAGATAAAGTTAGGCTAAGTGACTTGTCTAGGGTCACACAGTTACCTGTGGCAGAATTCAAATTCAGGACTTGTATCCAAGTCCAGTACTTCCAATGCATCATTCTGCTACTTCCCCATTTTAGTTATTTAAAAATATAATATTTGGTATAAAAAAATAACCTCTTATAAGCTAGCTAGATGGATCAGTGGAGAGAGTATTGGGCTTAAAATCAGGAAGAATCATCTTCATGAATTTAAATCTGGCTTCAGACACTAGCTGTGTGACCTTAGTCAAGTCACTTAACCCTGCTTGCTTTAGTTTCCTCATCTGTAAATTGAGCTGGAGAAGAAATGGCAAATCACTCCAGTATCCTTGCCAAGAAAACCCCAAATGAAGTTACAAAGACTTGGATTTGACCAGAATCACTGAACAACAACAACAATTTAGCACTTTAGTATCATCTTCCATATTTTATACTTGAGGAAGTTTCAGAAGGTTAAGAAATTTATTCTGTCAGTGTTATGTGTGTTGCAAACTGCCATAAATGTCAAAGCCATTAGATAACACTTCTAAATCCTAAGTATAGTGTTCTTTTTATACTTAATAGAAATCACTCTCTTAAAAAAGTCTTATTTTTATTGATATCTTTTGTTATTACATTAGCTTCATTTCCAAATATATTTCTCTTCTTTGTCTTAATTTAAGCAAGGCATGCCTTCTAATAAAATATTAAAGAAAGAGAAAAAAAAGGAATTCTGTAACACCAACCAACATGTCAACTATATGGTAATATTCTGCATTCAATCTAGCAACTCTGCAAAGAAAAGAAACATGACCCACTTCTTAATCTACCCTCAATCAAAAAGCACTAATTCAATGGATAACTCATTCTTTTTCTAGATAGGCCACTAATCCACACCTAAGGATCTGTGCAGGCCACATATTGACCATTTAAAAATGTAATGTTATCTATCTTTTATTGTATTTTATTTATTTTATCACATATCAGTGGAATTTGACATCCTATTCTAAAGTAATTGATTAATTACCACAAATTACTACAAAATAGTTTCTGCTAAACAAAAGCTATTTTGTAAATCCAGTAATAGGGCAGTTGTTTTATTTAGTGTTTTTAAATCAAAGACAGGTTTAACTACTATATTTTGTGATTAGATTAGATAAAACTTTTTGGCTGAGGAGAACCTTGAGGTCTGTTATTCCTTAGTGAAGTTTGTCAATCAGGGCAAGTAAAATCTTGGTGAAGTGAAGAAAAGTTGAATGCTTTATCTCCTCCACTGTGGAGGATGCTTTGATATTAATATCCTCCCGCTGTTAGCCTCGAGTCCCACAAAGTACCCACTTTGTAAGTCAGACGCCGTAGCAAGACAAGACCTTGTGTTTATGCAGCTAATAAGTAGGCAGTCATAAGAGAGGAAGGTTCAGTAATAATTTCTAATATGAGTTTATTAGATTATTCCCAACCCCAAATTCCTTATTCATATAAAACTACCTCTGACTTTCAATTAGAATTTTGTATATATGGGGGGAAGGAATTGGACTCTATGGTCTATTCAATATTATGTTTGCAAAATCATTATCTTAGTGAATACCTTAGGGGTTATTTGTAATTCTGAGGAAGAAAATGCTCAACTAAAACTGCAGAAGTAATTTCTCTCCCTGCACTTATATTACTATATTAACCATTTGTTTTCTTGGATTTATTGAACCTCTTTCCCCAAAGGCTCAAGAAATTCTCAGTAGATTTTTAGTAATATAAAACAATGAAATAATTCTTATTGGAAGTAGTACTGCTATCAGAGATTGTTTCCCAAATTAAAGTTCTGACCATTATTGAACCGTGCATGACCACATGAGTTGGAGTGCTTTGTTTCTCTTTGAATAACTGTTATTTGTTTGACAGAGGGACAAGGCAGTCAGTCAAACAACTTGTGTTTATTAAGCATGTGTCAGGTACTATGCTAAGTTCTGGGGAAAAGCAAAGTCAGTCTCCACTCTCAAGAAGCTCATCCAATGAGGGGGGAAACATAAGAACAGCTATGTACAAACAAAGATATAAACAGGATAAACTGGAGGTAGTCAATAGAGGGAAAGGCACTAGAATTAAAGGAGACTGAAAAAGACTTTCTGTTGAAAGTGGGATTTTATCTGGCACATGAAGGAAGCCAGGAAGTGGACATGAGAAAGGAGAACATTCAAGGTATGGGAGATAGCTAATGAAAATGTGTGCAATCAGATGTGTCCACTGTGAAGAACAGAATGGAGGCCAGTACCAATGAATTTTTTAAAAATAGCTTTTTATTGACAAGTTATATGCATAGGTAATTTTTCAGCATTGACAGTTGCAAAACCTTCTGTTCCAACTTTTCCCCTCCTTCCTCCTACCCCCCCCCCCCCCCGTCAGATGGCAGGTTGACCAATACATGTTAAATATGTTAAAGTATAAGTTAAATACAATATATGTATACATGTCCATACAGTTATTTTGCTATGCAAAAAGAATCGGACTTTGAAATATTGTACAATTAGCCTGTGAAGGAAATAAAAAATTCAGGTGGACAAAAATAGAGGGGTTAGGAATTCTATGTAGTGGTTCATAGTCCTCTCCCAGAGTTCTTTCCCTGGGTGTAGCTGGTTCAGTTCATTACTGCTCCATTGGAACTGATTTGGTTCATCTCATTGTTGAAGAGGGCCACTTCCATCAGAATACATCTTCATACAGTATCACTGTTGAAGTATATAATGATCTCCCGGTTCTGTTCATTTCACTCAGCATCAGTTCATGTAAGTCTCTCAAGGCTTTTCTGAAATCACCCTGCTCATTTCTTACAGAACAATAATATTCTATAACATTCATATACCAAAATTTACCCAACTATTCTCCAGTTGATGGGCCTCCATCCAGTTTCCAGTTTCTGGCCTCTATAAAGAAGACTGCCACAAACATAGGTCCCTTCCCCTTCTTGGAAATCTCTTTGGAATATAAGCTCGGTAGTAACACTGCTGGATCAAAGGGTATGCAGTGCCAATGAATTATAAAGTACATGGGGAAGTGGGGTGGAGATGGAAGGAATAAGAAAACTGGAAATAAGTAGGTGAGATTATGAAAGGCTTTTTCTAACAGATTGGTAGGGAAAATACAATAAAATGATAATAAAGGGCAAAAGCAGAAGAGAAACAAAAAAAAATTGGTTTGCTATCAACAGGCAACAGGATCAATAGGCTCCATTGCAAATAATTGTGATGAGGTTCAGAGTTAATTCCAGTTGCTGCTTAACTATTGCTTGCTACCAGCCTGACTCTGTTTCAGGTGCAGGCATTGGGCAGCCCTATGTTTACTTTGGCACATGTGTGTTCCAACTGAATACTAGAGAGCTCTTTGGATGTACTCATCTCCATGATTTTCAGAAAACTGGTGACTTCTATTTCCTAATTTCAACTCAGTATTGATGGCAGCTGCTTATGTCATTAATTTAAGGAATATGATCAATGCAGATTTATCCTATTAGACAAGTTCTTTAGTTCTTAACCCATCAGGAAAACTAGCCCTTCTTGTCTGAATAGGCTATAGTTTATTGTCCATTTGTTATGTGAAAGTGATAGCTTTATCATTTCAGACAACCACATCCAGGTTTGTCTCTTTGTCATTGTCTCTGTCTCTCTGCCACACCCCTTTTCTTTTTCATTTGATAAAATGCCATGGCTCCTTTCATGAGGCCATTACCTCCAGGATCAAATATAAAGTATTTTGTTTAACTTCGAAAGCCTTTCTTAATCTCACTCCTTCTTGCTTTTCTGATTTTCTTATACTTTTCTCCTCTGCACATACTTTATGATCTATCATTCAACATCTGTGTCTATCATATGTATCTTGCACAGAATACTCCATCTCCTGAACTGATGTGATTTATTCTTTTTCCTCCTTGCCATTATCTCATGGTTTCACTGACTTTCTTCAAATCTCAATTAAAATATCTTCTGCAAGAAACCTTTCCTGGCCCTTCTGAATACCTTTTCTCTGAGATAATCTCCAATCTATCCCATAAAAATCTTGTTTGTTCTATGATAATCTCCTTACCTCCAGTATACCATCCTAGCCCCCCATTTAGGTTGGTAGCTCCTTGAGGAGAGGGATTTTTTTTTTTTACTTTCTTAACACTTAGCATGCTTCTTAACTTGATTTAATTTGACTCTATCTCCTTAGTTGGAAAAAATTTGAACATTCCCTGCCCTCCCTCTGACCCTATAGTCATGGCAAGAGGAAAGGTGTTACATCTGAAATGAATGAATCAAAGTAAGATTATTTTCCTGTTCCAATTCTGAAGGAACAAGGGTGGGAAGGCAAAGCAAAGGGGGAAACTAGCAGATCCCTGGAATTGAGGTCACAGGGAAACAAAGACTAAAATCATCTGGAAAGTCAGAGCATTATCAGCAAAGGGAACTTGATGTGGGGTTTCTGGTTAAGAGACAGGACTGGTCCCAGACCCTGAGATATTAGGCTGAACTTAGAGGTTAGGGTTTGGCAGCCCCAGGTCAGAAAGATGGAGAAATGCCAGGGAAGAAAACCAGAAGATTATCCTACTCATATGGCAGACCAGTTAAACTGACTGACCAGGAACTCAAAATCTTATTCTTCTTAATCAAATAATTGTATCATTGCCGGCAGTTATTATTCTCTCAATGTCATCAGAAGAAAAATAGGCGAGAAAGTAAGAGATTAGGTATAGGTCACAAGTTGTATCTTTGCAGCTATATAAGAGTTTTTCATATCTCCTCCTTTCTACCTTCTATGGAAACAGAAATTTAAAAAAAGAATCTTTTATCAAATTTACAGAAAAAAAGAACATAATAAAAATAAAACATGTATACTGCATGTATCTCTTATTTGTTTTTGCATAATTGTAACCAGTGTTTTTTATTTAATTCAATTTAACAAACATATAAGTAGGCAGCTAGATGGTACACTGGAGTCAGGAAGACCTGTGTTCAAATCCAGCCTCAGACACTGACTAGCTGTGTGACCTTGGGAAAGTCACTCAACTTTGCTTGCCTCAGTTCCTTCATCTGTAACATTAGCTGGAGAAGGAAATGGAAACCCTTCTCTCATAGCCTCTTTAATAAGAAAATTCCAAATGGAGGATGAAATGTCAGATACCATTGAAACAACTGAACAACAACATGAAGATATTAAAAAAAAAATCAAATCTCTGCCTTTGTGAAGCTTAAGGTATAAAAATGGCAATAATATAAAACAGAGTATCACATGTGAGAAGCAGCATAGTACAGTGGTTAGGGTGTTTTACTTGGAAATAAGGACATGGACAGTTAAGTCCCAACTTAGACATTTATTAATTGCATGACCTAAGAAAGCAAGTCAACCATTTGTTGCCTCAATTTTCTCATCTGTAAAATGACCAGGTTGTGACTCTATGACTTTTAAGTTCTCTTCCAGTTTTAAATCTAAGTTCCTATCATCCTACATGGACAAAAATTGTATAAAATGCTATTGGAGGTCCAAGGAAGGAAAGAAGATTTCGAAATGAGGGATCAGGGAAAACTTCCTATAGGAGGATGAATCTGAGATAAGATTTATAAGACTAGATGGCTTCAATTAAATAACTAAGGAGGTGGGTAAAGAGCATTTCAAGCATGGGAAATAGTGAGTACAGAAGTGCTCAGGAGACCATAGAACTCTTCTGCACATTTTTGCTTTTTTCAATTAATATGACTTTATATGCATATTTTTACATATCAATATAATCCATACTCTTGCTATTTTAATAGCTACATAATATTCCACTTAATATACCATAGTTAGCTTAGCCTTTTGCTGATTGTTGAATATTTGGGCTGCTTCCAATTTGTTGTTATTATAAGTAGCACTGCTATGAACATCTCTATATAATTTTTTTCCCTTTTAGATTATTTCCTTTGGGTATATTTCCACAAGTGAAACTATTGGGTTAAAGGATATGAACAGTTTTATAGTTCTTATTAAATATTACCAAGACTGTTCTCCAGAAAGAAAGACCAAATTATAGAGCCAGAAATCTGAAAGTGTATCTGTTTTTCTAAATACCATCAATGATGGTCATTATGATGACAGCTGTCTCAAGAGCCACAGTTATACACACATATCCTGAATATGCAACTTTGACTACATTCCAAAAATTCTACAATAATTTAGTCACTTCTAAAAATTTGATTAAATTATATGTATATATATGTACATAGATGATATATGATCTTATTTGACTGGGAACAATAAGAGAAAATTGAATAAGATCACAAATATCCTTATATGTGCAAGGGCCATTCAACTTTAATTCAACAGATATTTATTAAGAGCCCACTGTGTGCTAGGTTCTATAGGAGATACAAAGATAAGACACAATCCCTACTCTTATAGAGCTTCCAGTGTAGTCAAATATGAAAAGAAATAACTATAATGCAAATTATTGTATTAAGTACATTGAAAAATTTCAAGTTAAAGTTTTATGTGAGGTCTGAAGAAGAAGGTCAGTTTGATAAGCTTCATGGGGGAGGTGGCAGTTGAGTTGGCTACTAACTGATGAATTGGAATTTAATGGGTAAAAACCAAGCAACTTTCCTCCATCTTATAGGCGTGAGGACAATCATGAACAAAAGTACAGATGTAGGAGCATTCAGGATATATTCAAGAGGCAAATACTAATATATTTTGCTGGAATATAGAGTAAGAGGCAAGGAATGAAGTGATGTAAAATGGCAATAGTATCAGGTGTGTCAGTATTCTGCACCCTCAATGCACATGTTTTTGTAGAGTTTTATGGTTGGCAGACTATTTTATATGGAGTATCTTCTTTGGTCCTCACAAAGTACTGTGAGACATGTGCTAATATTATTAAGGAATTGAGGCTAAGAGGAAGTAAGTGACATGCCCAACATCATACAGGACCTTGCACATCAAGCAAAAAAAATTAAACATTACTCATTAAGCATCAGAGAACCATGAAAGATTTTTTAAATTATTAAACCTGTTATATGACCAGATTTATGCACAATAAAGATTTTGATAGTAGTACCAATAACAAGTATTTATTAAGTGCCTACTAAGAACCATACTGGGTAATGGTGATAAAAATACTAAAAAAAAAAATTAGAAACACTTTTCTTCAAGAAACTTACATTCTAATGGGAATGAAATTAAGTTATAAAAACTATAGTATAAATCTAAAGTTAATTAATACATCAATATTGTGTGTGTGTGTGTGTGTGTGTGTGTGTACACATAATAGTTGAATACAAAATGGTTTGAAAGAGAGGGTACTACAGCAAAATAACGTTTTGGTCATGTATACTTATTGTGTATCTAATTTATATTTTAATGTACTTAACATCTACTGGTCATCCTGCCATCTGGGGGAGGGGGTGGGGGGTAAGAGGTGAAAAATTGGAACAAGAGGTTTGGCAATTGTTAATGCTGTAAAGTTACCCATGCATATATCCTGTAAATAAAAGGCTATTAAATAAAAATAAAAAAAAAAAAGAAAGAGAGGGTACTAGAAGTTGGGGAAATTAGGAAAGGCTGGGCACCATTTTTAAAGGAATACAATTTGAAGATACCAATGTGAATATTCTGATAAATATGTGAGAACAAATGAGGAGATGAAGTATAACTAGATGGAAGTAGAAGACTCATCCTTTCTTCCCTTTCCAAGTCCTGATTATAACTCAGGAGCATTTTGAAGTACTTTTAAAATTATTCCTGTAAATAAGAAAGAGGGCAGCTAAAGTAGCACAGTTGCTAGAGTACTGGACTGGGAATTAGAAAGACTCCTCTTCATGAATTTAAATCTAGACTCAGACATTTATTAATTATGTAACTCTGGGAAAGACCCTTAACCCTATTTGCTTAAGTTTCCTCGCATGTAAAATGATCTGGAAAAGGAAATGGCAAACTGTTCCAGTATCTTTGCCAGGAATACACCAAATGAAGTCACAAAGAATTGGACCCATCTGAAAAATGGCTGAAAAACAACCAAAATAAACTAAGACACAGTTATGGTTCCAAAATAGAAATAGGGAGGTAGATATGTAGATGGATGAATGGATGATAGATTTTGATCTGAAATAAACCTCAAAGGTCATTTAAATCTACTTATATGTCATCTTTTACATATAAGAAAATTGAGACCCAGGGAAAATAATTGACTTGCCCAAAACTATACAGAAATATAAGGGGTTAATTAAAGCCCAGGGCTTCTCATAAGAAGATAGACATGTCTATGTATGAATATGCCCATGTATGAATGTGCTTATATGTATATGTACAAATATATATTCTGATTCTACTTCTAACTCTTCACTTTTCAGATTCTCAAATCAATACATTCTGTGTGTGCATATATACATATAATTTATTCAGTTTTTTACAAGTGACTAAGTTTTTTTTAGAATTTTTAGAATACAGGAAAAGTTTCACATTCATGATATATGTATATATATACATACATATACATACATGTACACACATACTCAAATAGTTGTCCATGAAACCACCAAATTATCATTGTTGTTTTCTCCCATGTTGACCAAGCCTTTTTTTCTTTTCCCCAACCTTTTAAGTTAGAACTTTTTTATTGGGTTGTGATAATATAAGGGAAGAAATTGCTCCCCCTTTCCTAACAGAGGAGACATGAAGGCGGTATTACAAAGTAAGATTAGATTATATCCCAAATTTAGCAAAAATGGAGTTATTCTATCTACTACAAACTAAGAGGGTGAGTTAGAAATCATCATCATCATTGAAATCCTGGTTATATTTTTGTAATTTGAGAAAGAACTCATGGAAGCCAGCTTCTTGTCACTGTAAATCTAGGAGAGATGTCTGGTGTATTATTCATACAACACAGTGGAAAAATGTGTACTTTTGTATGTCTAGGAAATGCTACAATCATTGTTATGTTGGAGAAACCTGAATGTTTTGTGAAAGGAAAAGTAACATTCACAATTGTATTCTAAAAGAGAAGAGGTAGGCAAGATAGTGATGGAGATGGTAATTGGCAGTGGATCTGTATCTGAAGCTGTTCACTAGATGTCACCCCACACTCATGTCAAGTTTAATGTTTTTACTCCTGAGAATGCTTTTCCAGAAAAATATGTTCTATGCTTGTTTGTGGCTAAGAAACGATCAATTCTAACTAACCCAAACTGTCAGAATGTCTGCATAGGGGTTTAAATCCTGTAATTTACTCCTTGGATTTTTTCTGAGATTTTAAAGGTTACTGAGTTTTTATCTCGTCAATGAAAGAGGAACAAAGATGAACAACGATTATCTAAGTAACTTTATTTCATGTGCATCAGATTAATAAATGTAAATGATTGGTTTATTTTTCTCTTATTTTGTATGCTGCATTGAATATGTTTTATTTTAATATTTGAAACCACTCCATTTGAAATAATTTTTACAGAATTTAAAACATTTTTATAAATAGGCTTCATTGTCTATAATATTAAATGTATTAAAAATCTAGATATTAGTACCTAACATTTATATACTGTTTACTACATGCCAGTAACTGTACTAAGTATTTTTGCAATTATTATCATATTCGATTCTCACAATGACTCTGGGAAGTAAGTGCTATTATTGTCCCCATTTCACAGATAAGAAACATGAAATAAAAAAAATGAGGTGGCTGGCCCAGAACCATACAACTAATTAAGTGTCTAAGGTCAAATTTGAACTGAGGGCTCCCTGAGTTCAAGTGCAGTGCTGTATCCACTGCCTCACTAGCTGTATTAACATACAAGATAAATTGAGGGGTTGCTTATTTTATAATAGGAGTGTCAGGAGAATTTAGGGAAGAGTGTACTGAAGCCATGGCTTCTCTGGTACTTTTCCTCTAGTCTTGTTTGAGATTTTATCAAAATACAATTTAGATTTTCCCAAAATACATTTATTAAATAAGATCAAGCCTGTATATTGGTTGCTTATTTAAAATTTCCTACGTCTCATAGGATCATAGATTTATAGCTGGGAAGGCCCTACTCCAACCCCTTTATTTTACAGGTATGAAAATTGTGACCTTGAAACATTAAGTCCAAGGTCCCTCTCAAATATTTCAAGGATACATCGTTTTGTCAGTGTTGTCCCTCCTGCTTCAGATGCAAATCATGACCCCTCTACACCTCAGTGGATAATCTTTATGAATTACTGTGACCAGAAGGAGCCATTATGTAGTAGTCTTCCTTTGCCTGAGTTTTTTTTTTTTTTTTCAAGCTCAGAAAGATTGGTCTTCATATGCCAGATGTCATAGTACAGTCTGTCTCCATGCCTTTTTTTTTCTTCTCCATAATAGAACCTGCCAAGGACTGTCTTCCAATGGCAAAGTCCTTGGAAATCTATGGTCATGGTGGATTATAGTGTGATGATAGAATTGGAATTAGGTAGATGTTTCTCTTTCTAGTAAAAATGCTTGAATATATTGTATTTGGAATTTATAATGTTGGGTTATTAACTTGACTTGAAATTTCACACATACACACACACACACACACACACACACATACACACACACCCCTCTCATTCTGGATTTCCTAGTCCAATATTCTTTTCACTATACTTACACTGATTCTGCTAAATGTATTTTTTTTTTCCTTTTTAGAAGAGACCTGGGATTTCACTGAAATAAAAAAAAAAAATTGTCTCTATCATAGTAGATCAGCACCTGCCTTGAGTTACCTGAGGCAATAAGAGCTTGAGTGACTAATCCAAAAATCACATAGCTATTATATATACAGAAAATTACTCTTGTCAGGCTTCCCTGATTCCAAAGCCCTTTCTATCCATGATGACACCACTAGTTTAAATTACCTCATTCACCAGAATGGACTTTTTGGTGGTTCTCCCAAATCACATGTTTCCTCAAAGTGTGACATCTTGCTATGTTTGAAGTCATTCAGAGGAACATGAGTGTTAGCTTCTATCTTTTTTAAAATTATCTTTCATTTGTTGTGTCATGTGCCCCAGTATAATCAATGCTCACTGAGACCAAGGATTCTTTTTGTTTTTGCTTCCCTAATTCCTACACTAATCTGTGTCTTTTACAGGAAGAGAGTGGTAGAGCAGTAGGCACTTAATAAATGCTTGCCAAATTACCTTGAACCACAAGTTATTTTCTATGTATGTGCATCTATTTAGTGGGCATCTTTTTTTTTAATTTTCATTTTTCCCTGGGTATTTTCTTTTCTAATTCTCCAACCTGGCATCCTAATAGTGTCCTTCAGGTCAGCACTATAATCGCCCCTCTCATTCATGAATACATCATTTCCATTTCTGTTGATATTCCTCATGTGCTTGTATGGAGCTGAGGTTTGAATTTTGAAAGGAAATAATGAGGTGATCACGTTGACAGCTAGCCTTTGCCACGCTTCTCCACAATAATAAGCTAAAGCTTGCTTTTCCTCGACAAAGATTCTCATTGTCTTTCTGGGCCTATCTCAACAGCTTTGGTTGACTCTAGTCAGCAGTAGAAAGGGGGAAAAGGGGGGAGGATGGAAGCAAGTTGACCCCCTCACCACCCGGCCTCCACCCTTCCTTTTGACAGATTCCCCTGGGTAGATATTATATGCAAGATCTGTTTGCATTAGAGCTTATGTTTTGCCTTCATCAAGAAATGGTTTTCTGTATGTTTGAGACTGAATAGACATTGTGCTAAACCTTGTCTTAGCAAAGAATCAAATGTATGAAGCTAGTGTATATGCACATAGGTGTTTGGTTTTACAGGAACTCCATCTCTTTCTTTATCCCTTGAAATTTCTCCATCAAAGAGCCATGTAAAAACAGGCAGAGAATGAGATGGTTATCTGGGAATAGGCTTCTTACTAGCCATTCATTTCCATTAGTAGGTATGTTCTTTGTCCAGATCTGTTTGTCTAGACATTTTCAAAGGGAGTTAGTAGGTGGCTACCTTCATCTCTGCTTTCCAGGCTAACCATGTCTGCTTTTACACAGGACACTTTGCTGCTCATTGTGATGAAGCTGCTTTACTATTCACTCCTGCTAAAACACTGACCCAAAAAGATAAAAGAGGAGGTCAGAGTAAACACATTCCATTTGTGTTCCTGTATAAATGCCAATTTTTGTTGTTAAACTCTTCCTGCTGGAGTGCTCATTCACACCTCTCTTAGAAAGCAGAAGAAAAAGAAAGGGAATCTTTCTTCAATCAGTTTATAGTGCCGTATTCTAGAGTCAAGGTCACTGGATTAACTGAATCTTGTGCTCATTGCCTATATTTAGTTTCGTTTCCTTAAACTGCTGGCCTCCCTCAAAAGGGCTTTCACAGAATTTGTCAAATAACACAAACCAAAAAACTATTAATTTCTTTTTTGGGTATAATATTAAGAGCATTTAGCTTTTCAGGATAATCAGGTGGCAAATAGGAATGTAAATCGCTCCTACAAAGCTTTCTCTATTATATATTGGGAGGCATTTTATAGTACTTTATATCTCATAAGTCATTTAATTCCTACAGCAACTCATGAAAATGAGACTGTTATCTCTAGTATATACATGAAGAAATTTAGACAGAGAGAGGTTAGGTTATTGGCCCATGGTCACAGTTATCAAAATGTCAGAGGCAAAATTCAGACCCAGCTCTTTCTTGGCTCCCCATTCAGCTCTGTTTCCACTCTACCACACTGCATTTCAGCTCTAGCAAAAGATAAATAGATAGATGGATGGATGGATGTAATAGAAAATAGAAAACAGATAATAAAAAACAAGGAGGTAGAAATCCAGCTACGGGATTTGGTGCTGGATTTGAATGTCAGATGGCAAGAAGCAAAAGCTCAATGATTATATGCTCAGAAAAATACCAATTTGTCATCATAACTCACATTTATATATGACTTTTAAGGTTTATAAAGTACCTTTTGTATATTGATACATTTGGTCCTTACAACAGTTCTGTGACATAGTTATTATTGCCATCATTATGTTACAAGAGAGGAAACTTGAGGCTGAAAAATTGAATGATTTGCTTAGAGAGACTAGATTGAAAGGATTTGAAATAATATTTGAACCCAGGACTTTCTGACTAAAGCCCAACCCTCTATCTGTTGATATTAACAATAGTAAATATACTATACTGGCTCTCAGGAGTCTTTATACATAATCCATTTCTGAAGCACCTGAGTACTTACTTCAGCAATCATTTCTGAAAAAAAAAAAAGAATTTAAATTTAATAGGTTTTCTCTGACATAGATCTTATTATTCCCCTCTTCCAATTGAAGAGGGTGGGTTTGACTACACACATAAAGTCAATCAGTCAATAAACATTTATTAGTGCTAATTATATTCCAAGCACTTGATGATTAGCACTGGGAATACTTCCTAAAAAAGGCAAAGGCAAAAAACATTAATTCATGCCCCCAAGGAGCTTACAATCTAATGATGTGAAGAGGAGAGCTTAGAAAATGGGTCCAGTTAATTTTAACAATGATACAACAAACAGTCCTTTTCCCACTCACCTGAATTTTTGAGAGAAACATAGTTCATTTGACTAAAATGCAGACATCCCTAGAATGGACAATGATAAATATTGGGGATATTTCCATTTTTCTCTTTTTATGAAAATGATTAACAAAGTAAAGACACAACGAACAAATGAAAGCTTGTACCAGAGAGTAGATCTAGGGCTTAATAAACACCTATAGAATAATGTCAGATCCATTCAGCATATTAATGAAACCTGACAAGATTTATATATTTGTCTTAGCAACCTCCACAGGAAACCCAAGTTTAGTTAGGATGATACCGTCAGATGAAAGAGCAGATTTGCATGTCATTAACATTTATGTTGGCAGAAGCCCCAAGAGAGGTGGTCTGCCCCAACGTGGGTATGAACATACAAGGCCAATACCATTACAGCAGAAGCATCAAAACATCAGAGGAAAGGGTACCGACTGCATTTTTTTCTTGCAAGAATGATCGGTGCCAGCATAATTGGCAGCATCATTCCATTCAGCAGCTGCACCTGTGCGGTAACTAGGGAACGATCCAGCAAGGTATGTTGTTTCACATCTGTGAACTGAACCTGAAAATAGCACACACATACACACGTACACAACACACATTATGACAGGGGGGAAGCAGCAGGGCTCTCTACTCTTGGAGTAGTTTAAGTCTGCAAAGCGAAGAACAGAATATACTTAGGCATAAAAGTGTTTTGCATCTATGATAGATACATAATTTCTGCAGTGTGAATCATGACATTTAAAAGGGAAATATGCCCACTTTGTCATTGGCAGCTCCCACTCCATAGCAAACTTGGAATTTCCATCTTGAGCTATCTCTCCTAGAGATCCAGAATGCACCACTGGCCTAAGGCCAATCGATTCTGTGCCAAAATATTATTTCTTAAACTACTTTATCTAGAAAACCTATAAGATGTATTTATTGGCATGTTTGAAAAGTCTCTCTCCAAGCAGAGTTTGCTTGGGATTAGAGATGGGATTGGAAATCTCTAGTAAGGATTTTTTTGCCCTCTTTTGTGGATTGGAAGAAAAATGGAATAGAAAACTATGACCTTGTGAATGTGGGTATAGGGGAAAAAAACAAAACAATAGCACTGGGTGAAGGTGTATTGTGTACTTTTATGTATATTGAAGAAATGCTCAAACATAAAAGACCCACAGATTAACCTCCTAAGTACTGGACCTGGAGTCAGGAAGACTCACCTGCCTGAGTTACATCAGGCCTCAGACACTTACTAGCTATGTGACTCTGGCCAAGTCACTTAAATCTTTTTGCCTCAGTTTCCTCATCTGTAAAATGAGCTGGAGAAGGAAATGACTCTAGTATTTGCCAAGAAAACCCCAAAAGAGGTCTCAAAGAGTCAGACAGACTTAAACAATGATTGAACAACAACCCCAATTCTCATCACCAAAGCCCCTCACCCCCAAAGTTATTCCTCTCTGGCCCTAGACAGGCAAACTAAGGCTTGGATGTTGATGTTCAAATTCAGAGTTTCTCAAGAAACAAGGTAGGTGATGGGGGAAACTATTGATCAAAGGGCTACAAGAGTATCACTACAGAAGCTATCTTGTCTGCCTATGGAAAGAAGAATTTATCTGTAGAACATGCTTTCCTTACATCTATCTTTTATGTTAATTAAGTCCAACTTGTAACCTGCTCTAGGATACTTTTAGCTGATAATAGATTTTGCAAAAGGATGAAATTCTTTTTGTTTTTGTAGTCAATCAGGGTTAAGTGACTTGCCTACAGTCATACAATTTTAAGGAAGTATCCAAGTCTGGGTTTGTAATTAGGTCCTCCTGATTACAAGCCAGTGCTCTACCCACTGTACTACTTACCTGCCCCAGAAGGACGACATTCATTCTCAAACTGTGCTTGTTTTTTTTTTTTTTTTGGGGGGGGGGAGAGTTATGGTGGTGAATGATTTCTAATGAAGCTATTACTCAGGGCACTTTTTATACTACACCATCAAAAAATAAGTGAATCCCCCTGCCCCTTCACATAAGAGCCAAGTGGCTTCCTTTAGCACTGTTTTTACTTTGCTCCCAAAAAGCAATTCTTAGGACCTGTGTGACTTTAGTGAAGTCATCTGATCTTTTTAGGTCTACTTTGTAAAATGAGAGTATTTTAATTGTTTCATCTCAAACCTACATCTGTGACCCAATGCCCCCACATAAGGACAAATATCAAGGATTCTTATAAAATTCCCTGTTCTACTACTAACATTTGTCATCAATATTGTGCTATAATGTCAAAAGAGCAATTTCTTTATACCACACCCTAAAATTAACATGAAAGATGGATATAAAGAAAACAGCTTCTATAGGCAGTGCAAGTATTATTATTCCTAGTGTGACTGAGCCTCAGAGAAGTCGAAACTTTATCTGATTTTGCAGAGCTAGAAGGTGACCTAGATTTACTGATCCCAGGTTTAGGACTCTTTTCAGTACCTCCAGTGAAAGCTAAGCATGCTATATAGGAGAAGAGATGCAGTAGAGGAAAATGCCCAGTGAACAGAGGATCCAAATCCTGATTCTGTTCTAACTGATTTTGGGAAAGTAATTTGCTTATTCTAGATTCTCCATCGGTAAAATTATATAACTGGAGAAGATGATTTCCCTCCAGTTCTAACGCTCTCATCCTAGTGTGGGAGGGGCCAATTGAAACTCATCTTTTGCAGTACCTTGAATTCTACTGGGGATCAAAGTCTGCCTTTTCTAAAGAAAAAGCTTAAGGCAACAATTTATCATTCAAGTCAGAAATGATGGGATTGGAGAGGAAGTGATGGGAAAAGCAACTACAAAATCATTTATAGTCTCATAGTGGGGGGTGCTTATGAAAATGAAACATATGATATTAGAAATGTTTCTTTTCACCCTGTTTAAGAAAAATGTCATTTGAAGGGATTTGGGAAGGATAGAAAATATATTAAAGTAGAAAATTTGTGAGTAGGCAGCATAGCCCAAGCTCCCTGTGGAGAGCATCTACAATATATTTCTCAGTCACATTTTAAAAAATGGAACAGAACCATATTCAGATGCAAAGATAAAATGCTGCAATTCAAGTAAGGACTTTAGAACTGCTCATACCATTGATTGAAATAACAGCCAATGGGAACTTAATAGGAATCTAGCCTTTTCAGTGTACTTGGCCTAAATCGAAAAGGTAACATATTGCTTCCCTTTGCATCTTGGAGGGTGTGTTATTTGATGTCTGAAGGAGGAAATACTACAAATAAATTAAGTTCTTGGTGAAGTAAGTTATGGGTCTAACCAAGTCACTACCCTTCCCTAAAAAGTATATGTTGATGATTGCACAGGTATAATCTATATCAAATTGTTCATCATCTCAGGGAAGGGAGGAAAGGATAAAATTTGTAACTATAATTTTTTAAAATGAGTGTTAAAAATTATCCTTACAGGTAATTGGGATTTTTTCTTAAAGTATACATTGACTCCCTATTGCTTTTAGTTTAAAAGGCAAATTCATCAATCTGTCATTCAAAGCCCTCTACAATCTGATTCCAACCTCTGTTTCCACTCTTATTTCATAATATTCCCAAATGTGTTTTCATTCCAGCTAAACTAGTCTAGTAACTATTCCTAAAACTCAGTATTATCTCTGTGTCTTTGAACATGACTGGAATGGATTAACTATTCATTTCCACCTCTTAGAATCCTTAGGTTTCTGTAAAGCTCAGCTAAGGTACTACTTCCTAGGAAAAACTTTTCCTGAACTTCCCAATATTTCTTCCAATCTTATCTTTATCTCTTTGGGTACATTGGGGCTTAAGGAGGACCCCAAAATGTTGGGATTCCAGATCAGTGTTACAAAATATCTCAAAATAATTTATAGGCCCAGCCCCTTCTCCAAGTCAAGAGGCAAATTTATTATAATTGTAAGGCCAATTAGAATGGGCTAAATTCCAAAAAAAGTTATCAAAGAACCAGGAGCAAGAAAGTAAATTTATAGAGAAAAATAAAAGGGACCAGGTGCTTCATGTCAGTGATATGCTAATTTTATGGCTTAGAAGTGGAGTTGAGGAGTGGTCCAGTTGTGATTTTGCATACAGGTGCAATATCCATAATTTTCTGGGCAAAGTTCACATTGGAGAACCTTCCAGAGGTATGTTTTTAGGCTTGAAATGTCACTAGGTCAAGTAGCAAACACTCAATTTTGTTTTGTGCCTGCATTAACTTTACGTTGTTGTTGATTATTGTGGCTCATTTGTTTCAGAAACTTTTTTATCGCTGACCAACAAGCTCTTATCTGACAGCCAGCAATATCGGTAGTCACAGCATCCTGATCATACTGCAGGGGTCCTCAAACTTATTAAATAGGGGGCCAGTTCACTGTCCCTCAGACTGTTGGAGGGCCGGACTATAGTAAAAACAAAAACTTTGTTTTGTGGGCCTTTAAATAAAGAAACTTCATAGCCCTGGGTGAGGGGGATAAATGTCCTCAGCTGCTGCATCTGGCCTGAGGGTCGTAGTTTGAGGCCCCCTGATATAAAGTAAACTGGGGCAGGACAGTCTAAGGAAAGAAATATATCATTTTTAATTCCATCACTCCCAAGGCCAGGTGACCTTCGGTTATTGATCCTTCCTGAGGGCTGCACCACATCAGGTACTGCTGTGTTGGCTAATAAACACTTACCAAGGGCTTACCATGTGCCAGGCCTTGTTCTGGGGCCTGTGGGGACAAAGAAAGACAAAGCAGTCTATGGCCTCCTTCAGAGCAACTCCTTGAAGGTCATTGGTCTACTTTCAATAAATTTGTTAATTGAATTGAAATGTGGTGATGGGAAAATTATATTCATCTCGATAGGATGTGCATTTTTGTGTATGTTTTTGCCCCCATTTTCTCCCCTGTATAAAATAAGCCAGAGACATCCAAGACTCATGAGTACGGCCCAAACCAGATTAAAATGGAATTGGGAACTATTTAACAGAATAAGCAAAAATACAATAAAGCATAGATAATGTTAATATGTGGTTTTCTAAGTTAATACTCTGTGTGGAGGGATCCTTAGATATGATTTAGTGGCCCGATTCCTTCTTGGTGACACTACTGTAAATGACGCAGTAGTCTTCGATTCTAGAAATCAATGTCTGATGGGAACAGTTGGGCAAAATGCCACAGCACAGCCTGGTCTTAGTGACCTCCTGCTCTTTCCCCATTAGCTGAGGGTGTTCGCTACTCCTAATTGGCTGAATGTCAGGATAATAAATATGTCTGGGGGAAATTAATGTGACCCAGAAGCTAGACAGCAGAGCTCCAGGAATCTCTGAGAAAAAGAAATAATAATTTGGCTGTAAAAATCAGAGGTTACATGACAGTGATTCTCTATGGTAAATTTTATCACACATTGGGTGTGCAATTTGACACTCAGATGGAGTTTGGGGGGAGGGGAACCTCTGAAGATTAGACAAACAAGATTAAAGTCAATCAGTGGATCCATTGGTGAGATTGCTTTTTCTAGTCTATGACTCCTTGTACATGCTCAGATTATTTATGGATGAACTCTACCCTAGTGAATAAACCCTTACAAGGCTTGGATGAACTCTTCAACTCTGCCTCTTAGAATCCCTAGGGTCATTAAAGGCTTAACTCATAGCCACTCCTGTAAGCAGCCTTTCTCCACTTGCAATTGTTCCTTTCTCAAATTATTGCATACCTACTTGTCTGGTTGCAGGGAAGCATGTGTGTGCTGGAAAGTATTCTCTATTTGGAGGTAGAGGACTTGAGTTTTAGCTTGATTCTACTACATTTTTTTTGAATTTTATTTTATTTTATTTAATAGCCTTTTATTTACAGGTTATATGCATGAGTAACTTTACAGCATTAACAATTGCCAAACCTCTTGTTCCAATTTTTCACCTCTTACCCTCCCACCCCCTCCCCTAGATGGCAGGATGACCAGTAGATGTTAAATACATTAAAATATAAATTAGATACACAATAAGTAAGATGACCAAAACGTTATTTTGCTGTACAAAAAGAATCAGACTCTGAAATATTGTACAATTAGCTTGTGAAGGAAATCAAAAATGCAGGTGTGTATAAATATAGGGATTGGGAATTCAATGTAATGGTTTTTAGTCATCTCCCAGAGTTCTTTTTCTGGGCGTAGCTGGTTCAGTTCATTACTGCTCCTTTGGAAATGATTTGGTTGATCTCATTGCTGAGGATGGCCTGGTCCATCAGAACTGGTCATCATATAGTATTGTTGTTGAAGTATATAATGATCTCCTGGTCCTGCTCATTTCACTCAGCATCTCTACTACATTTTTTTAACTTGTGTGATTTGGGCAAATCACTTAATCTTATTGGGTCTCTGTTCCTCATTTGTAAAATATTTACATAATTATAATAATTTTGATTCTTTGTTATATTTCCCCAGGAGATTGTAAACTCCTTGAGGGCAAGAACTTAAAAAAAATGCAAACAAAATGCATTTCAATTCAATTAATTCAGTTTGTATCACTTGCACCTGGCGCAGTGGTTTACATGTTGGTATTTATTGTAGGCTAGATTGAATTAGATTTACAGCTGGGTGGGAGGGGAAATAGAAAGGGGCATATACTCCTAAAGAGCATCCAGAAATTATTATGGCATTTGGGAGATAAGGGTGCAGAGCTGATGTGGGATTTAGAATTGACTGGAGTTTATGCGATTATTGAGAATCCTAGTTCATTAGTGAGACAGCACAGCTTTAGCAAAGGATTTCTCTCTAGGAAAGTAAAGCCAAGACCTAAGCCCCTGGGTAAAGCCAGAAGGTTTTTGCATGAATCCTGCTGGTTCCTTATCCATGACTTCTCTTTTCTCATTTCAGATCTTTACATTTGACCTTGTCTGAGAGGGGAAAAAACATTAATTCCCAGCCTGCTATTAAAATGGCCCTTCTTGACTAACCCAAAGGACTCATGGAGGGGAGGGATAGAATTTGTACATAAAGACTTAAAAAAGACCCTAAATGTTAAAAATTGTTTAAACATGGAATTAGGGAAAATTATTATAAAAAACAATGTGATCCTTGTCTTCTTCATGATAAACTGCATGATGTAGTACTTGGTGTCATTTAAATACAATCTCAGTCCCTAACAATTAAAATCCAACAAGCATTTATTAAGTACCAATTGTTTACTGAACCCTGTGCTAAATGCCTTGAATTAAAGTTGTTGGAGGTAGAGAAGAGGAGGGAGCAAGTTTTAGGCACAGGATACAGTCTGTGTTCTAAGTACTGTCTGTGCAAAGGTACAGAGACAGGACATGGAAGCAAGTTTAGCTAGAAAAAAGAGTGCTTGAAGAAATGCAAATGCTTGAAAAGGAAAGCTGGAGTCATATTGGGAAGGGTTTTAAATGCCAATACAGGAAGCTGTATTTTATCCTGGGAGCTTTCTTGAGCAGGAACATGACACCATCAGATTGAGTAGAAGATTTTTAGAGAAGGGAGAGTCTGGTATAAGCGAGACCAATTTATGAGAAGCAATGAAAGCCTAAAATGTATAAACTGAAAAAAAGGGGATGGGAGAAACACTATCTAATTTGTTATGGCAGGGAGGCTGTTGTAAGTCAGAGGGAAGAGTCAAAGATGAATCTGAGATTCTGAATCTGGGCGATTGGAAAGATGGCATTATTCTCTATAGAAATAGACTATAACATAGAGGGAAGAAAAGCCAAAATTCAGGGGGAAAACACAAGCTTAGGTGAAACCACCACAAGTCCTAGGTATGGTAACTTAAAACAAAAATTATTTAGATAAATCCAGGATCTAGAGGAACAAACAAAAACCACCACCTTGTAGCCATCTCCACCATTCCTAGAGAATTACTGGGGTCAGGCAGCATTCTGAGAGAAGACAACCTTTAATCATATACAATTAGATTTAAACAATATAATAATTTCCCCCAAATAATCTTTTTTCTCACACATGCTTCAATTTGTGATCTGAGTCCATTAGTGCTCTATATGGAGGGTAATAATATGTTTCATTATGAGTCCTTTGGAATTGTGGTTGGTCATTCTGTTTTAATGAAAATTAGAAATGAGATCCTATGATTCTAAGGTGATTATGAAAAGATAGTACCCAAAACAATAGTAACCACAATCCAAATGGTCTAAAGAAGGTGATGAAAAAAATTAATGAAATGAATAAAGGTGACATCAAGTTTGCATCAATCCTGGTACTATTTCTGAAAGAACTCCAAAAATAACCACTCAAAACTCATAAATCACTGAGCTAATCCCCTTTATTATTTCTTACACCACATTTAATATTCTATCACATTCACATAATTTTATTCAGCGACTTCTCAAATGGTGAATGACCCCAGTTTCCAATTCTTTGCCTCCACAAAAAGAGCTGATATAAATTTTTTATGCATCTGGGTTTTTTCCTCTTTCTTTGATCTGTTTAGGGTATAAACCTAATGGATGGGTCAAAGAGAAGAAACATTTTATACCTTTATGCAGAGACTTCTCTTTTTAAGAGGAAGAAATGGCATCATAGCCAATAACTTAAGTGTGAAGATTGTGTATTTTAAAATCAGCCGGAGTCAGGCATTCAGGTTAGGGGAAAATCGTCAATCTTTATTCTCAGTGAAGAAAGATCGGAGGTGGAAGAGAATGGGCAATAGCAATGTGTGCAGCTGGGTCAAGAAGCTAGCTAGACATGACCAGCAGATACCAGCATAGAACCCGGGCCCAATCTCTCCCAGCCTCTTTTCCTGTATCTCTGCCTCCACCCACCAAAATCATCATTTCCTATACAACACATCAGGACTTGCACAGAGAGTGGGTGGGGGCCATTCTTTATCCAAGCATGTATGTTAATAGAGTATGGTTCAATTACTATTTAACCTCAAATGCTTGGGACCTCAGTGCATCAACTCAAGCCTCAGCCCATTACACTTAAGTGATGCTGAAAACTAACAGAAGCTCCATAATCATATACTCAAGGAGGCTAACCCTGGCTGCATTTAGAGGAGCAAAATCTAACCCACATTACTGCCCTGACCAGACGTTTCTTGGAAAGTGTCTCTCCTGTGACCTACACTCTTCCCACTGATAGTGTGTGTAAATCTATGGAGGGCATTATCCTAAATTGATAGGGGAAATGCTTTATTGCATCTTTTCTCATCAATATTATTTTAGCAAATCTCTTTGCTTATGTTTCCAAAAATGATTAAAGGATATTCTATATAATCAATCAAGGCTGTAGGAAGGTTAGAGATGAGTATTATGATCTTCCAGATCTAAGTCTGGAATTGGAGTTGAGGTAGAGCAGAAGCTCCTAAGATGGATTCCCAGTTTTACCTTTTTATATAGGAAAATTTCATCCCAAATGTGTATGAAAAGTTCTCCTTTTTTGGTGGTAATGGATGAGAAGAAGAGCATTGTTTGCTACCCCATTTCCAGATCAAAGCTCTGGTGTCTTTTAGTGTAGTAATCATTTGAAAGGACTAATGTATTAAAATGTAATGTTCTCAGATGTATTCAAAATTGGTTAACAAGGGGGACACTTGGAGACAGATGGACACTTGATCCATGAGGTTATTATTGGGAAAAGAGGTGGAAGACTTCTCCCAATTCCATTCTCTGAACTTCTTCCTCTCCTCCTAACCTTATCATGCTGAAGACTACATCTTGAGCCCAATTTCCTGATTGATAACCACATAACTAACAGATATAAAGTATACAAAGTAAAAATAAGCCTTCGACATTTAGTCTGTCAAGTTTTCATCAGTATGCTCTTTCCACCCAAACAAAACATTTGAGATGTATTTCATTAGGAATAGGAAGGCCTTTGAGAGCAACCAGAAGGCTTTCAACCAGTTTCCTTCATGAGACATAGACATTGATGAGTTCATCTTAAATGAGGCATTAAATAACATTCTTTAACTTTAATAAAGGATGAGATCTTGGCAGGGGTTCAGAGTAAGTCACATTGAGTCCTGCAGCTTTAATAATACCAGTTTGAAGAGCTTCAACTAGGGTATCTTGATCAACCAATTGATCTCTACCAATATTTAGAAGAGTAACAGTGGATTTCATTAGTCCTTGTTCCTTCTTTTCAATCATCTTACGAGTCTGAGGCATTAAAGTGGGGCATCAACAACACAAATTTGATTGTTGCAGCAGCTTATCCAATTTTGCACAGTAATGGGCCCCAGCTGCCTGTTCCTCTTCCTCCTTCCTATGCTTCCTATTTTGATATAGAATCTTCATTTCAAATGCTTTGGTTCACCAAGTAACTTTATAATCAGTTTTGCCCTTACCAATGATTCCTAGAGTAGAGCTAGTCACTGCTTGTCTCATTCAACAGACAGATTCTTAATGTTTGGCAAAGTAGCTATATCTCATTCAAAAGTAAGCCCATCCTTATCTGCAGTGCCATAAGTAACAGCCTGTGGAGTGCTGACCAATTTCACACTAAAGCTGGCAATCATGTTCAGATCTAGATGACACAGACCTACTTCTAAGTTTACAATAATCTTCAAGGTAGGCAGCTTCTGCAGGAACTGTGAGTCTATGCGTTTCTTATCCCATACATCTACAGCGTGTATCTTTTGATTGAAATGTGTTTTGTTTTCAAGAAAGTCTTGCATGTGATAAAGATGTACTACATGATCTTTATTCACATTATCTGGTTCTTCAAAACTACTTATCAAACACAAAATAGCTTTCGATCTTGTATGATCTTTTAATGAAATGGTCTAAAGAACTTCAGAGTTCTTAAAGATTCCATTTGTGTTTTTGAACCTACAAATTTTCTGTGGTCTCACAATGCTGCCCTCATGGTGCCAGGTGGAGGAAACATTTTTTTTTTCAAGCTCCAGTGCTCATCCCCAACATGCCATTTCTCCTTCCCTCACTTCCTATCATCCTTGTTGTTGCCCTTTTTGTTTATAAGGATCTGGCTTGAGGGCAGCAGCACATGGCTCTTTGCCCACCAAGGGGACCAACTGTAGAAGTGTGCTCTTGCCTCATGACTTTCATTGCCCATGATTTTTGTTTATATATTTTCACTTAAAAGATTCTTTGTCAAATTACAGACTTCAAGGTCAACAGAATTTAAACAGTCTTCTAGTTTAACTTTCCTCCCAATGCAAGATCTCTCATATTATCTCTGATAGGCGACCATCAAAGCAGTGCTTAGAATTCCTATTGACATGGAATTCCATACTTTATAAGACAGCCCAGTCTCTTATTGAAGAGCTTTGTTAAGAAGTGCTTCCTTTTATTTCACTGAAATATGTCTCTTTGTAACCCCAATACACTGGCTCTAGTTATTTACTCTGTAATACTATTAAAATTTTTTCCATATAACAAATTATTCTCTCTATATATTTTATAAAAATTCTATAATAAATTTTAAAGATAAAAATATAAAGATAACTAAATTATTTTTTCTTCCCACATTTCCTCAGGTTCAGTAACCATTTTACATGATATTGCTTCCAGATTTCTTATCACCTTGGTTACCTGCTGGAGTATCTCTAGCTTGTCAATGACCTTCATAAAATGTTGAATTGAGATGTGGATGCAATACTCTCAAGAGATGTGAAGAGCAGAGAACAAAGGAATTACTACTTTTCTTAACCATAACATAATTCTGTAAACTCAATTTAAGATCACATTAAATTTTTCTTTGTTTGAGAACAGATTCCTATTATTGGCTCATAGTAAGTTTATAGTCAACTTCTTGGGAAATATAGTTGGTATAGTGGTTGGAGTGCTGGGCCCAGGGTTATGAAGACTTATATTCCTGAGTTCAAAAGTAGCAGCAAATATTTACTGTCTGTGTGATCCTGCATAAGTCAGTTAACACTGCTTGCCTCAATTTCTTCATTTATAAAATGAGTTAGAGAAGGAAATAGCAAACTACTACAGTATCTTTGGCAAGAAAACACTCAAAGAAGTAAAGAAGATTTGGACACAACTGAACTACAATAAATCAATTATATTCCCCCAATTATTCTCATGTTAAACTACTATGAAGATCCTATAGACCTGTTGTTTTACTTTTTGCTGCATCTACTACCAATGACCAGTACCTTTCTTTTTAAAACATTCCTTTCTAATCCTCATTCATACTATTTTTTTTTTCATCTGGTTTGGTCATTCATTGATAATTATTTTGCTATTTTTTTAATAGCCTTTTATTTACAGGATATATACATGGGTAACTTTACAGCATTAACAATTGCCAAACCTCTTGTTCCAATTTTTCACCTCTTACCCCCCCCACCCCCTCCCCTAGATGGCAGGATGACTAGTAGATGTTAAATATATTAAAATATAAATTAGATACACAATAAGTATACCTGACCAAAACGTTATTTTGCTGTAGAAAAAGAATCAGACTCTGAAATATTGTACAATTAGCTTGTGAAGGAAATCAAAAATGCAGGTGTGCGTAAATATAGGGATTGGGAATTCAATGTGATGGTTTTTAGTCATCTCCCAGAGTTCTTTTTCTGGGCATAGCTAGTTCAGTTCATTACTGCTCCATTAGAAATGATTTGGTTGATCTCGGTGCTGAGGAGGGTTGCTATTTTTTTTTCACTGATCCCCTTAACCTTTCCAGCTTCAACCACAGTAAATTATTAGTATTCCATCACAACAGTCCTTTGAGGTAAATAGCACAAACATTATCATTCCCATTTTATAGATGGGGAGAACAAGACTCAGAGAGCTGAAGAATTTACCTTATTTTAGTAAGAGGGAATCAAATCCATGTCTTCTGAATTCAAATCCAAAGCTTCTTCAACAACTCTATACCATCCCTTTTATTTTATTTTATTTTTTAAGGAAAACTCCATTTATTCCTATGCTCTCTAGTGTTATTTTAAAAATTAATCTGTTATTAATGCTTTTAATTTTCTTTTTTAATCAAATCAAATCTTTAGTTTAATATATTTTAGTTTCCTTTGCATCTTTGCAATATATCTTTTTTCCCCTTTATTAAAGCTTTTTATTTTTCGAAATGTGCATGGATAATTCTTCAATATTAACCCTTGGAAAACCTTGTGTTCCAATTTTCCCCACCTTCCCACACCCTCTCCCTTAGATGGCAAGTAGTCCAATATATGTTAAAAATGGGAGAAATATATGTTAAATTCAATATTTGCATACATATTTATATAATTATCTTGCTGCACAAGAATAATCGAACCAGAAAAAAAATGAGAAAGAAAATAAAATGCAAGCAAACAACAACAACAAAAAATGAAAATGCTATGTTGTGAACCACCCTCAGTTCCCACAGTTGTCTCTCTGGGTGTAGATGTCTCTCTTCATCACAAGACCATTGGAGCAGGCCTGAATCATCTCATTGTTGAAGAGCCATGTCCATCAGAATTGATCGTTGTATAGTCTTGTTGTTGTCATGTACAATGATCTCCTGGTTCTGCTCACTTCACTCAGCATCAGCTCATGTAAGTCTCTCCAGGCCTCTCTGTGTTCATCCTGCTGGTCATTTCTTACCAAACAATATTCTATAACATTTATATACCACAATTTATTCAGCCATTCTCCAATTGATGGGCATCCACTCAGTTTTCTCCAGGCCTCTCTTAAATCATCTTGCTGATCATTTACTATAAAACAATAATATTCCATAACATTCATATACCATAATTTATTCAGCCATTCTCCAGCTGATGGGCATCCACTCAGTTTCCAGTTTCTTGCCACTACAAAGAGAATTGCTACAAACATTTTTACACATGTGGGTCCTTTTCCCTTTTTTATGATCTCAAGACAGACTCAGTAGAGCCACAGCTGGATCAAAGGGTATGCAGAGTTTGATAGCCCTTTGGCATAGTTCCAAATTACTCTCCAGAATGTATACCATCCCTTTTAAAAAGTAATTTTCACTTTCTTCCTAAATTTTGTTTCCCTCAGTCCTGGCTTCAAATCCTAAGTCTCTTACATCCTTAAAAGTAACAATAACAAAACCAAGACAAAACCAAAACCCCCCCACTATTGTGCTGTATCTTTCTCCTTTTTAAATTATTTTTAAAAAACACTTGTACTTGTGTGATTCTGGGCAAGTTGTGTGTAGCCCTGGACAAGTTACTTAACCCCAACTGTTTCAGCAAAACAAATAAACAAACAAAAAACCAACAACAGAAACAAAAACAAAAGAACATATCTATTAAATATCTCCCCTTCCTTTCCTTTTATATCTTAACTGTATAGTCTGTTTTCTCTCCTTACTACTCACTTGAATAATTAGGAAGTACTAATGGCCTCTCCTCAGTCTTCATCTTTTTTAATTTCTTCATAGCATTTAGCACTACTGACCACTTTCTTTTCTTAGCTTTGGCTTCAGAGTACTTGAGTTCAAAACCGATCTCCCATTCACCACCAGTGTGGTGTTACATGGTAGGTCACATCTTTTCTTCAAATGGCGCTTTCCTTTGTAAAAGTGAGGGAGTGGGGTGAGATAATCTCTGAGGTCCCTTCCAACTCTAATTCTATGATTCTACCTGGCCATCCATTCCTTCTCAGTCTCCTTCTGATTCATTAACTATGTCAGGCCCATTAATTGGGGATGTGCTCCAAGCCACTCTAAAATCTTTTCTTCTCTCTCTACACTATTTCATGTTTTTTTACTTATTAGTTCCCAGAGGGGTCAATTACCATAATTCTCATATCTTCATATTTATCCCCAATCTCACTTTTAAGACCCAGTCACACATCAGCAACTGCCTATTAGGCAACTTTGTCTCATAGGCAACTAAACAGAAGTCACTGCTTTTCATTCCTCTCAAATTCCAACTCTCTTCTGTACTTTACTGTTACCACTGAGAGTCTCACCACATTTAACAACCATCATGTAGTCTTCCTGACTTCTCACTCTCCTTCACCCCACATGTCCATTTGGTTACCATGTTATTTCTATTTCTACAGTAATTAGTAAAAGCACTTTGACTACTTTGTAAGAAAAGACAAGACAGGGGCAGCTAGGTGGTGCAGTGGATCGAGTACCAACCCTGAAGTCAGGAGGACCTGAGTTTCTGTTTCCAGTCTTGTGTCTTAATTCCCTCCTTATATTCTTTGATTTAGTCATACTGGCCTACATGTTGCTCTGTATGTATGACCTCTCTCTACATAATCCCAATGTGCTCCCTTCTCAGTTCTAATGAATTGAAGAACTGAGTAGGACAAAAAATTATTTAGCTTGGATAAGAAAGATTTTATTTGACTTTTTTCTTTTTGAAAGTGCTTATAAAAAATATGTGGTTTTTAATGAATATTTAAAACCATACTTTAGCTATAAAACTCTAGCGCACATTCAGATACATAAAAATTATAGGACTCTATAAAAGACAAAAGTGCAGCTGAAAAAATTATAGAGAGAAATAACAGTCTTCACATAAGTCATCCATATAGGTAATGATAATGGATGAGATTGATTATATTTTGTATAACTATAAAGGGATCTGGATAGCTATGCATCACCTTAAAAGATTAAGAAAAAAGTATTTACTTAAGTAATTCAAATACACAGAATAATGAGTTGAGATATTTAAGCTAATTACATGTGCCTTTTTTAAAACCTTTTCTGCTCCTGAAATTCATAGACAAATGGAATTCATATCATAGATTATTCTTTCTTTTCCTTATGTACATTTAATGGGCTTTTCTTTTTTTAATTCTTTTTTTCTTTCTTTCCTCCATCTCCATTTCCTCTTCCTCCTTTGTTTTTCCTCCCTCCCTGTCTCTCTGTCTCTCTTTCTCTCTCTCCTTTTTCATGATTTAATTCTTTCTATTAACTAAGGTTATGACTGAAACCAAACCTTCCTAGAGTTGAAGGCATTTTGGGATCATTTGCAAATATTGTTTAAAAAAAAAATTCAAGCCAAGAACACCTCATAGTACTTGCTTTACTTGAAGATTTTTGGTTTATCTAGGTTTGACCTGAAAATTTTAAGTGTGTGTGTGTGTGTGTGTGTGAGTGTGTGTGTGTGTGTGTGTGTGTGTGTGTGTGTGTGTGTGTGTTTTAGAAGGGAGAGGGTAGAAGAAAAGAGAAAGGTGAAAAAGGAAAGAGGAAGATTTGGACCAGAAAATTGTATGGGTGGGACTTTGGTTGGGAGAGACTTTAAAGACTTAAGTAGAAGAAAGAAAAGAGGGAGGAAATCAGTCAATTAGCCACCTGTAGATTGCTGTGATTAGTCCATTAAAGGCTAAAGGCTGTTTTGTGAAGCAGTTTTTTCTTTTACTTCCACAAAGAGGAAAGTTAAAGGGCATTCTTGTTTAAATGAAAAAGAAATAAAAAAAAAAACACACCTTTCAAGTCAAGGAAGATAAGAGGTTAACTTTCCTATAAGTAGTGACCTGTTGTTTTAAGAAAACACTGAACTTCATATGTTACCCTGTTACAAGACTTTAATCTTAAAAATTTGAATTTTATGGGAAAGCGAAATACTTGCCAAGCTTCACAATATTTCACAAATATTATATGATTACCTTGTTCTCTCTCTCTCTCTCTCTCTCTCTCTCTCTCTGTCTCTCTCTCTCTCTCTGCTTTTAGAAAAAATTCAGTTAAGTCCATTAAGCAAACATTCATTAAGCACTTACCATGTGCCAGGCACTGTGCTAAATGCTGAGGACATACCAAAAAAAAAAAAAAATGAGAAGGGCCCCTCCCCTTGAAAAACTTATGTTTTACAAAGAAATGTCTATTTTTCAATTCAACCATATGGGCCACTTATTTTTCTTCTATGGGAGAGTGATGCAAAAAATGAAAAAAAAAATCCATAATTTTTTTGTTAATTGTTTTCATTTATTTCCCAATTCCTTAGAGTTAAATGGAATGTCTCCAAATTGTAGGTGTAGCAATAACCTGACTAGTTTCACTTTTGTGTGCAATATAACTAAGCAATAGGTGAGACAACTTTTCACTGTGATCGTTCCAAATTAGAGCTCCATGTCTATACACTGGCAGGGCAGTACCATACATCTTTAATGGTATCTAGGGAGAAATGACTCCCAAGGGCTACCTATTGGGATTAACTTGAGGGTAATAAAGTGACAAAGCATTCTTCAATTCTCCCATCTTCCAAGGAATGACTACAGAAATTCAGGATGTACATACCTGATAATACTCATCGTGAAGATTTACTCAAATTGTTCCTTTCAGATTGCTATTACTTTCCTCCGTGTTATAGACTGCCATTAAATCCTCCACCCTCACTATTACAGCTTCCATTACCACCCACATGGCACGATGGCTTTATCCATGGGTGGCAGATGTTATCACCATATGTCATCTGATCAATTTTCCATTCAAGGGTAATGTAATGTTTGGGGAAAAGCCAAATTCCACTTTAGTAGAGGCTGTCTCTGTAGTTTTCACCACGCATTAAATGCATGAGTCCTTTCAACTTCCTGGCTTTGATATCAAACCAGGAAAACAGCGTGGATCCTGGTGTCACTTTGTGTACTTCAGTATGAGGGGGGTTCTGTCTCTGTCACTGTCATCTGCCAAATTGTTTTCCAATAAGGAGTTTGGCATTCTTTCCAACTTTTATTCACCTCAGGGTATTCTGGGTTTAGAATCATTACAATTTCATTAAACAGAAAACCAAAGTAAAGCAATCATCTTACATCATTTCCTTTTAGGCCAAGTTTATTTTTTTATTTATTTTCCCCACGTCTATAAATCTTTATGTATAACCATTATATTCCTGAATGAGAGGGCTATGTGTCTGATTCTTATTCTGCACCAGCTAACTAAAACTTGAATAAAATTTTTCACAAAGGTGTTATTCACAGGTCTTTAGGTAAAAAAACCAAAACAAAAATCAAGTTATTCTTTTATGAGAAGCTTAACACTGTCATGGATTTATAAAGCAGAAAATGTCTTAAGATATCCTCTCAAACAGATGTGGGGGAAAAGATATCACAGATACAGTCCAGCCCAGAGTAAACATCGTAAAAGATAATATTTTTAGGGAGTAGAGAGGAAGGAATATTTCTTAATAAAAATTTAGTTTCTCAATACACATTTTTTATTAGTGGACTTCTATAGCTATCATGTTGTTATTCATTTGTTTCTGACTCTTTGCAACCTCATTTGGAGTTTTCTTGGAAGTGTTATTAAAGCAGCTTGTCATTTCCTATTCTAGTTTATTTTGCAGATGTGGAAACTGAAGGGTTCAGTGACTTTCCCAGAGTAATACATCTAGTAAGGGTCTAAGGCCAGATTTGAACTAAGGACAATGAGTCTTCTTGACTCTAGGCCAGTCTCCTATATATTAAATCACCTAACTGCCCTGTGGCTATTACAGACAGAGAAAAATTTCTTAAAATAATGATGATAATAATAATAATACATAGTAAAAAAAACCATTTACAAAAATTACAAAAAAAAAAAAAAAAGCCTTTACAAATATTGCTTAATTTCATCCTTACAACTCCAGAGTTAGATGCTATTATCATGTCCGTTTTTTGGATGAGGAAACCAGAGCGAAATGTGAATATTTAAAGAGGTTTTAAAAAATTGACTGGAAATTCAAAGGTCAAAGAAAACCGAAGATAGTTCCTTATTAGCCTATAGACCAAATGGATAACCTAGAATCCTTTTCCTTTCAACATCCACATTTAAAACTGTCTGGCTTTCATTAATTCACAGCTCAACTATCACCTTTTCCAGGAAGGCTTTCTTGGTTTCCCTAGTTGCTAGAGCCATGCCTCCCAAAGTTAGTGTCTCTCTACCCCACATTTAGTTTATATTCTGATTTATAGATATTGTCTACTCTATTAGGATGCAAATTCTCTAAGAGCAAGAACTGTTTTTGTTTTGTGGCTTTTTTTTTTAAATCTTCAATGCCTTTTATAGTGCCTGGCCTTGAGTTAAATACTTAATAAGTACTTATTGATTATTTAATTTCAAATCTTAAGTGGATACATAAATGTATACCACTATAATTATCTATATGACTAGATGAACCCAAAGGTGCTGAGTTCAAAGAAAATTCTGATTTTTCAAAGGACAGAAGATTCACTCTTATCTGGGAGATCAGACAAAGTTTTATTAGCAATGTCTATTGGACATGAGTCTTAAAGAATGGGCAGAGTTTGGTGAAAAAAAGAAGCAGGGAGGAGAGTCCTGTAATAAGCAAAAGCACAAAATTCAGTAAGAAATCATTAAATTTAGAAAATGGTGTCATCCAGTTTGATAAAAACATAACACATATGAAATGTAGCCATGAAAGACAAAGCTGAATTTGTTGATTAGAGAAAAATTATAGTGAATCTTGAATGTCACATTTTTTAACCTTATTTTATAGGAGATGGAGAGTCATTAATTTTTTTGTATATTGGCTTTTGATTTATTGACAGCCACTATGAATGACTAAAAAAAATGGGACAGCATATACAAGAAATAATACAAGAAAACTGCCCAGAACTTCTGCACACAGGAACAAAATGTCAATTGAGAAGATCTCCAGGAAGAATATAGATTATAGCTTCAGCTGGCTTGTTTTAAAATTGATCATAATAAGAAATGTAACATTGTATTTGATAAGTTAATAATTAATAATTTTTGTTTCTTGCTGATATTTCAGTTATCTGGTTTTTGAGTATGTTGAAAAAATGTTATTTTTCACAGTTACTAATATTTATTGAGGGACTGGTCAGTTGTCCTAGTTATCAAAGCCCTCTGCAGGTCAAGATAGACTGAAAAAACTTCAAAAAGGTCAGTCTGACTGGGTGAAATGGGTGTTTAGCCCAGGTCAGATAGATTCTAGGAAATCAGGAGAGGGGGTCTTAATCACAGCAAATCAGCAACTAAGACCCTCAGTTCTGACTCAGTAGAGGAACAACTCAAGGGCAGCTTCCAGTCCCAGCTCAGAAGGCAAACTTTGGGAAACTAGGCTGTTTCCTGAACAGAGCAGGCAAAGCTACCCCTGCAAACACAAGGGGGTATTGTGCTGGAGACCAAGGCTCAGAGTTGCACAGGAAGCTTGGAACAACACCCCCTTTACCCCAGGAGCAGAGCTCAACCACAACAGTAACAAAAGAGAAAATACAAATAAAAACAAAAAACAAAAAAAGGAAAGAAAATGAACAAGAAACAGAAAAGGACCTTGATCATAGAAAGCTACTCTGATGGTAAGGCAGACCAAAAGACAAACTTGGGTGAGAACAAAATGGCTCAAAGGAAATATCAAAGAATGATATGAATTGATCTCAAGCCTAAATGCTTGCTTCTTGGAAGAGCTCATAAAAGACAAATAAGAGAGTTGAAGAAAAAAATTAGGAAGGAAATGAGAGATATGCAAAAGAGAGTCAACAGCTTAGAAAAGGAAGGGAAAAAAATGACTGAAGAAAACAACACTTTCAAAAGCAGAATTAATCAAATGGAAAAAGAGATACAAAAGCTAACTGTAGAAAATCACACATTAAAAATTAGAATAGGCAAATGGAAGCTAATGACTCTATGAGATAGCAAGAATCAATCAAACTAAAAAGAATGAAAAAATGGAAAAAAATATGAAATACCTCATTGGCAAAAACAGCTGACCTGGAAAACAGATCCAGAAGAGACAATTTTAAAATTATTGGCCTACCTGAAGGCCTTTACCAAAAAATGAGACTGGATAGCACTCTTCAAGAGATCATTAAGGAAAACTGCCTGGTATTCTGGAAATAAAGAAGGAAATTCTGAAAGAATTCAATGATCACCTTTGGAAAGCTATTCCACAAGGAAAACCCAAAGGAATATTGTTGCAAAATTACAGAACTACAATCTCAAGGCAAAAAATACTGCAAGCTGCCAAATAAAAACAATTCAAATATCAAGGAGCAACAGTCAGGATTATCTGGGATCTGGCAGCTTCTTCAATAAAGGGTCACGGGGCCTGGAATACCATTTTCTGAAAAGGCAAAGGACCTAAGGTTACAACTAAGAATTAATTATCTCGCAAGAGTCAGCATCATCTTTCAGGGGAGGCGATGGAGCTTCAACAAATTAAGACTTCAATAATTTCTACTGAAAAAACCTAAACTAAACAGAAACTTTAACTAAACAGAAAAATTAACCTACAAACACAGCACTCAAGAGAAGCATAGAAAGGTAAGCAAGAGAAAATATGTATTATTAATATGTTTACATCCCTAGATGAGAGAACAATATCTGTAACTCTTGAGAGCTATATATATCACTGGGGTAGACAAAGGGGAGCATTCACATGGATTAAGCATATGGTTGTGAATGGACTCTGATGTGATGATATCAAAGAAAAAGATATTAAGGGGTGGAAAAAGAAGAAAGGGGAGATATAACAGGACAGATTAGATCACATGAAGAAGTGTAAAAGATCTATTAAAATGGAGTGAAAGAAAGGAGGGGAATGAGCATTGTCTCAAGCTTGATCTCAACAGCTTTGGGTCTAAGAGAAAATAACTTAATCATTTAGTTGAGTATAGAAATTTCTCTAACCCTATAAACAAGTAGAAGGAAAAAGAGGAAAGAAAAGGGAGGGGCAGATAAAAGTCCATTACAAATCTTAAAAGTCCTACATAAAACTTAGTTATTATTATCATCCTCATTATTAGTAACAATAAAAATATTAATTTATTTGACTAAGGCATTTATTGTCTCTTAGAATTAATTAAATATGTATAGGTAGAACTATTATTACTAATTACTATTATTATAGTATACAAGATATGTAATACATTATATACACGGCAGTATCTTGTGTGTGTATATATATTATATAATTGACACTATATTACACTATATATTATGTTATGATCTTTTACTCCTAATAATAATTCTGCCTAGACAGGCATACTTCAGAGATAAAGTAGATTTGTTTACACAATAAAGCAAATAGGCACAATAAAGTGAGTCATATACATTTTTTTTTAGTTTTCCATTCCATATAAAAGTTCTATTTATACTATACTATAGCCCATTAAGTATGCAATAGTATTACATATAAAAAACAACAATGTGCATACCTTAATTTAAAAATGCTTTATTGCTAAAAAAAAAAAAAAATTGCTAACCATCATCTGATTCTTTAATGAATTGTAATCTATTTGCTGGTGGATTGTTGATGTTGGTGGTAAATGACTTAGAAGGGTGATAGTTGCTGAAGTTTGAGATGTCTGTGGCATTTTCTTAAAATAGAATTGCAATGAAGTTTGCTGCATCATTTGACTCTTCTGTTAGTCTATGGAGCAGTCAGAACACATAAAATTTATCGATTAAGTTTACCATTTTATATGGGTATGATGTCTCAAACCAATTACTATAGTAACATCAAAGATCTTTGATCACAAGTCATATGACAGAATAATAATGAAAAAATTTAGATATTACAAGAACTATCAAAATATTACATAGAAAACTACGTGAACCCATGTTATTAGAGAAATGGAATGATAGACTTGTTTGTTCCAAGGTTGCCACAAACCTTCAATTTGTTAAAAAAAAATAAAATAAAATAAAAAAGAAAAGAAAAAGTAATATCTGTGAAGCACAATAAAGCGAAGCACAATAAAAGGAAGTGTACCTTTACTATATTTTCTCAAGGTTCATTGGTTATTTCTCTTATAGTTCTGGTTAAAAGCATCACTTAGCAGCACTACATTATGTTTTGTCATGAAGGAAGGGTTCTTACATGCACTTGGGGCATCCAAAGGTGAGGAGAAAAATTGCTAGGGTATCTGGGATTACAAATGTCTAAGAACTTGGGAAATGTTCACTTTTTCTGTGAGTCATCACAGTGCTTAACCAAAATTTCCAACCAGTTTTTGAGGAAATAGCAATACATCACAAACTTTTCACCACAAGGTCCTGGTAAGGCAAGAGATGATATCCAATATTCTCTGTACCTGACATTTCTGACCACCTGCTTCAAAAAATTCATTTAAGAGCAAAAGATCAGGATATAAATAGAGATTATTATTGTCTTCTTTAGTAAATCATAAAGCAAGGAACTAATCAATTATTTAGTAGTAAATTAACTTATTAATTTATTCCCTCTATTATCACTTCATTTCTGAATGTGCCTATGAAATATCACTATCAAGTAAGTTCCATTGCTTCTTTCAGGGATTTTTATCTATTCAAAGTGGTTTTTGACTACTGGTGTTTGAGTTCCTTGCTTAAGGGTAGTCTTCAAATACTCTTTGATCTCTAAAATTCCTAATTTGCATCTGACCTGTTCTTCCCATTTGGGCAGTATTTTGGGCATTTTAATGCCTTTTTCTTCATAAAAACCCTTTAAAATTCTGTTCACCAGATATTTATTCAATATCTACCATGTGCAAATTACTGTGCTAGGTAGTAGAGCTACAAAGTAAAAAATGACAAAATTCTTGCCCTCCAGGACCTAATATTCTGTTCTTTCATTTTGCCAGTTATCCATGAAATATTTTTATTTTATTTGAGCACTTGATCTTTACTCATGACACAATTCCATGACATATATCATTATAGATTTTAAAATTACTTGTTCTCAGAGTAGTCATTTATCTTATCCTTAAAGATAAGATAATCTGGTAATCATTTATTCTATATTCTCACACCATTCAAGAATTCTTTCTACACAAAACTGAAATCCTCTATTATGACTATCTAGCCTAATTTTACAGCTCCCAAAATTTTGTTTAACATTTCCAGTTTATTTTTATTAACTTAGTCAGTGTAGCTCACATCTTATTGTTAGTTTTTAGTTATGAAATGTCCATACACAAAGATTCTAAGATTCATGTCAAATTAAACTATCTAAATTCCATCTGATAGACACTCTTAGGCTGTAACCAATTACTTATTCTTTCTTTCAGAGGAGAGGCTTTTGTACAAAGACTTTTAGCCTCTTGAATATTGTAGTTTAACAGATGGCTATGTCACATACACAAATAAATGTAATATTAAAATGAATAATGTACATAATAAGAATGTAAGATTGGTACAAGTAAAATGTTAAACAAAATGCCAGAAAAGAAAAATAATTTCTGCCTGGGAAAGAGATGATAGAAAGATTTATTGACAAAGTATAATTTGAGTTGGGATTTTAAGGATGAATGTAATTTCAACAGATAGAGGTGATATAATAGCAATAATTAATAGCATAAACTAAGGTACATAAGTGGAAAACAGCATATGGTTGAAAGATGAGAAATAGTGTTGCTTGGCTTAAGCATAAACTATAAGGAGGGGAACAGAATAAGATAAGGCTGGAAATTCATTAGTGCTTGATTGTAGAAGGTTGTGAGTATCATGTAAATAAGACTCGATTTTTACTTGCTACATAATAGAGAGCCATTAAAATGATCTGAGCAGAGTCATAGCATATAATCAGAGTTATCAACATTGGCAAGACCCTCAAAAGTCAACCTACTCTCAAAAAGAAATTCCTTTTGCAATATCTCCTCTGACAAGTGGTCTACTATTTAAGTTGAAACATTCATCTTCATAACTATATGGCTATAGAGAAACTCATTTGTAAAGGTCTAGAGGTTCTTGTAGATCAACTATATACAAATCAACTGTGCAATATGACAAGCAAAAATAAAGATCAATGCAAATTTGGGCAGTAATAAAGGCTTAGTGTCCAGAAGAAGAGAGGTATTATTTCTTCTGTACTCTGGCCTGGTTAAACTATATCTGCATTATTGAGTTCAGTTTTGAATGCTACATTTTAGGAAATGTTTAGGAAAAACCCTAGATATTATTTTATATTAGTATCAGCTGAAAGAACTAGGGTTTTTGAATGTGTATATATACATTCTAAAAAGTTGGGGGGGGCAGCTAGGTGGCACACTGGATAGAGCATCAGCCCTGAAGTCAGGAGGACCTGAGTTCAAATCTGCTCTCAGACACTTAATACTTCCCATAAACTCATTTATCCAATCTGATGGTGAACAGAAATCCCAAAAGTTATGTAGATGAGAATATATCAAATAATATACAGAGTAAGTGAGATCTCCCAGTGAGAGCTAGTGTCCCATATCTCACTTACTCGAAAGTTCCCTCTATTATGGTAAACTTGTGATAGGGATATGATCAGGATGTCAGCTCCTCTACATATTATCATCTTCCTAGAATCTTTCTCTCCAAGGATTTCTTATTGAATAGAGTGTACAATAGTATCTTTTTTCTTGAAAGTAAAAGCCAAAAGAACAAGATTACTTCTTTCCCATATTATTGCCAATTCTTCTTATCTTCTTCACTATTAATATTCACATTACTAGAAGTGGCCCATCATTTTAATTTGATGAAATCTTTTTGGATCCTGACTCTGTAATTCAACATGTTAACTGTCTCACAGCTATCTATAACTTCAAAATTTAATAAGCACACCATCGTTGCTTCCATCCAGTTAATCAATAAAGATGTTAAACATTGCTGGGCTAGTGGGCAATCCATCAGAAACTTCTGTCACACTGGCAGAACTATTTCTTTGGACTCAGGGTTCTACCAATTATAATTCATCTAAATGAATTGTTATTCAGTATACATGTTTCCATTTTGTATACAAGTGATTTTCTAAAATACCTCACTAAAATCCAGTATTCTGTGGGGCAGTTATCTGGCAAAGTAGCTAGAGTATTGGGTGTGAAGTCAAGAAGACTCATTCTTCTCAGTTTAAATCTGATCTCAGATACTTACTAGCTGTGTGACCCTAGGCAAGTTACTTAGCTCTTGTTGCCTCAGTTTCCTCACTTGTAAAATGAGCTGCAGAAGGAAATGGCAAACCACTGAGGTATCTTTTCCAAGAAGACCCCAGATGGGATTATAAAGAGTCAGTCTTGATTGAAACAATTGAACAACATATTACATCTGTAGCATTCCCCTGCTTTCTCAAATCTATACATGAGGAAAATTAACATGAAAAGGATGGTTTATGGAAAGAGAGAGGAAGTATCAGAAGACAAAAGACTTGTAGAAAGACTATTGTCAATAGTCCAGATAGATAATAATATCTACATCAGGATGTTGGTCTGGAAACAGAGGAAGAAATAGATGCGAGACATATGGAGACAGGACAAGGCAGCAAGAGTATATAGAATCAGAGATAATAGCAAGTTTTTGAAAAGAGAAAATTGGATAAATGAAACTGTCACTGAAAAAAATTAAGTCATAAAGAGAAACAAATTTTTGTAGAAAAGAAATATGTATTAAATATGCTGAATTTGAAGTATCATAAGACCATTCAGGTGGGAATGTATTGAAGATAGGTAGAAATGAAGGTTTAGAGCCTGAGAAAAATGCTTAAGGTAATAGCTTGAAATTGCTGAGGGGAGAACATATAAAAAGGAGAAAAGGAAAGGAAAGAAGAAAGAAGATAAAAGAAATGAGACAAGGAGACAGGATCTGGCTCCACATCAGCTTTCTTCTGACTGTATTAATCCAATGAGACTCAAGCTAAATAGCTAATATCTAAATACACTAAAATTTCAATGTAGCTAACAGTGCTTTTTTTTTTTAATTTCTACTTGGCATTTTTCTCTTCCAATCTCCATGGAAACTACCAGGTTCTGTGTCTGTTCTGATTGTGCTAGAATTTAAATGCTAACGTCTGTGGGTTCACTCTAACCTGACTCTGCAGATAATAAAATGCCACCAAATAAAAAAGGTCAAATAAATATGACCAAATGTGGTTCTCTGGGTTTGATAGATATTTATTCCCTGGATACCTGATTGGCACTCTAATTTTTTGAACTCTTAAAGAATCTTTAGTGGGTAGAAATTAGATTATGGAACTTTGTAGACAGTTCCCTTTACTACTTTGGAAAGTCTCCTTAGGACCATCTGATAAGAATTCCTTTACTTTTCTCTTCCATGATGAACCTATATTATAATTTTACCTATCTTTATTTCTACTCCTCAAGACTTTCCCTTAAAACTTCTCATTTTCCAAAGTCAGCTCTTCTGTCTGTGTTTTTATTCTCATTCCCTTTCCCTTCCTCATGGACCTTGACACATCAATCATATTCTCTCTCTATCTCTCTCTCTCTCTCTCTCCCTTCCCTCCTCTTTCCTGCTTTCTTCTTTGATTTCTCCTACCACTCTCTAGCTCTTTCCCCTTTTGATCAGATATATATTCATCTTTCTGATCCTAAAACAAAGACAAAACAAATGAACAACAATAAAAAAGTCATCCTTCACCTTGCAACAGGAAAACTACGCAAAACTATTGTTCTACTTCTTTCTTCTCGTTTCATTTTAAAATTTCTTGAAAAAATTAGTCTATGTCCAATAAATAGTAAGTACTTACTCTAGTAATTGAGGACTTTGGGTTTATTGTACACAAGACTACAAAGTTCATTTACTTTTGTATGATATGTACCTATTCTATTCTACTTCTAAGCTGCTTTAAATTTTTGACCAGTACCAAATTAATTTATTAATTACTTCTTTATAGTATATAGTTTGAGATATGATACTGCTACCTTTCTCCCCACTTCTTCTCCCTTATTGAGTTTCTTAAACTTGACTTTTTGTGTCTGTAGCCAAATTTCTTTTGTTATTTTTTCTAGTTCTATAAAGTAATCCTTTGGTAATCTGATTGGTATGGAATGAATACATAAATTAACTTATGTAGTTTTGTCCTTTTAATTTATTGGCTCAGTCTGTTTACAACCAATGAATATTTCTGCATAATTTAGGTCTGTATTTCCATATAAACAGTGCTCTGTCATTGTATTGATAGAGTTCTTATGTGTGTCTTGCCAGGTAGATGTAATTATTTTCAGTGGAATTTCTCTTACTGTCTCTTCTTTCTGAGAAAACTGGATAACAATATGGCAGAAATTGAATTCAGACAAACACTTCACATTTCATATCAAGCTTAAAATGAATATATGATTTAGATATAAAAAGTCACCTCATAAATTAATTAAAGGATTGAAAAAAATAACCATTAAAAATTATGGAGAGGGGAAATGTTCATGACCAAAAGAGGGAGAAATACTCTTAGAAGATAAAATGGAAAAATTTGATTACATATATATTTTTTTTAATTACAAAAGCAAAATATAACTAAAAATAGAAAAGAAATATCAATTGGGGAAAATCTTTCCAGTAAGTATCTCAAATAAATAAAAAAGGTTTATATATACAAATATTTGTTTTTCTAGTTATTTTTGTTGTGAGAGAGAACTGCAACCTAGGGGAGTAATTAGTACTTGCTGAATGGCTGAAAAGCTTGTACTAAATGAATATAATGCAAATAAGGAAGGAGATTCAGAGAGACTTGGAAATATTTTGAAAGAATTGATGAAAATGAAGTGAGTAGAAACAGAACAACAATTTATGCTATAACCTCAGTATTTGAAAAATGAATACTACTGAAAGATTTCACAAGTCTAACCAGTAGAAAATTCATGAAACTTCAAGAAGTCTCATGAAGAACTATGACCCTCTTCAAAATAGGTGGAGAACTAATATGCAGAATCAGAAATACACAATCCTAGTTTTTTTGCTCTTCAATGTAGAGTGTTCCAAGACCTGAGGTCTTTTAATGTAGCCACTGCTAGGTTTTGTGTGATTCTAAATGTGGCTCTTCATATTTAAATTGTTTTTTTCTTATTGCTCATAAAATTTCTCTTTTTGATTTGGGGTTTTTGAAATTTGGTAATGATGTTATTATAGATTTTTCTCTAGGATCTCTTTCAGGTAATGATTGGTAGGTTTTTTTTTTTTCTATTTCTACCCTTCCCTCTAGTTTTAACATTTCAGGGCAATTTTCTTTAAATATTTCTTATATTATAGTGTCAAGATTATTTTTTAAATTGTAACTTTCAGGAATTTAATTATTCTTGTGTTTTCTCTACTTGATCTATTCTCTAGATCTGTTGTTTTTTATGGGATGTCTCATATTCTCTATTTTTAATTCTTCATATTTTGTTTTATCATTTCCTGGTCTTTTATAACTTCACTGACTTCCTCTTGCCCATTACTTGCTTTTACTTAAGAGACATGACTTTGGATCTCCAACTATGATAGACTTAGCTCTTTTCAGCAATATAGTGATCATGAAAATTCTAATAGACTTGGGATGAAGAATGCTATCTGTATCCAGAGAAAGAACTGTGGAGACCAAATATGGATCAAAGCATACTCTTTTCACCTTTTTAAATTTGGTTTTTCTTTCTTGTGGTTTTTCCCTTTTTTTCTGATTTTTCTTTCACCATGTGACTAATATAGAAATGCGTTTAAAATGATTGAATATGTATAACCTATATCAGATTGTTATCTTGAGGAGGTGGTAGCAAGAAAAAAAACTGGAATTAAAATCTTATGGTGATGAATGTTGAAAATTATGTGTAATTGGAAAAATAAAATAGTATTGAGGAAAAAAAACTTGATCTCTTTTTCTAGTTGTTGACTTTCTTTTCATAATCTTGTTTTTTTTCTGAGATTTTTTTTTGGTTTTGTTTTTTTTTTGTTTTTCTTCAATCTCTCTCATTTGATTTTTAAAGACTTTTTTGAGTTCTTATATCAATTCTTTTTTAAGCAGGTGACCATTTAACATTACTCTTTGGGATAGAAGAAACTTTTTAAAAAATGTTCCTCTAAAGGTTCTTTCTCCTTTGCCTACTTTTTTTTTAAATAACAGCTTGTCAGAGTAATCACCTTTAGTCCTAGAGTATAGGGTATGGTGCCTCTGGCCTTAGCTCCTCCTTCAGTACTCGCTTCTAACCTGGAACCCAAAACCAAGAATTCTACTCTCCTATAGGTGCCCACCATTAGCAGCATCTCTTCCTCACTGCTTCTTCACTCTCCAGACATGTGTATTGGTTCCTTCTTATTAGGGTAATGTATCTTCAGCACAGCTGGAATGGTGTGTTTTATTAGCAGAAATTCCCTTAATCTTCCCCCCATATTATCTGGGAGATGAAAGTTTGTGATTGAGGCCAGAGGCTACCTTCAATCCAGCTAGCCTCAGAGTTTACAACTTGCTGTTTCAGCAGACCTAGCCTGGAGTTGTTTACATTTCACATTAGCTAAATCTCAGTCTTGTATTTTTCTTCAGATCTTCTCCCCTTGTTCCTGGAGGACCACAGTCCTGGCCCAATTCTTTATTTATTTATTTATTTTTGTTTATTTTTTAAAAAATAATTATAACTTTTTATTGACAGAACCCATACCTGGGTAATTTTTTACATTATCCCTTGCACTTACTTCTCTTCTGACTTTTCCCCTCCCTTCCTCCCCCAGATGGCAAGCAGTCTTATACATGTTAAATATATTTTATAGTATATCCTAGATACAATATATGTGTGCAGTACCGAGCAGTTCTCTTGTTGCACAGGGAGAGTTGGATTCAGAAGGTAGAAATAACCTGGGAAGAAAAACAAAAATGAAAACAGTTTACACTCATTTCACAGTGTTCCTTCTCTGCGTGTAGCTGCTTCTGTCCATCATTGATCAATTGGAACTGAGTTAGATCTTTTCTTTGTCAAAGAAATCACTTCCTTCAGAATACATCCTCATACAGTATTGTTGTTGAAGTGTAAAATGATCTGGTTCTGCTCATTTCACTTAGCATCAGTTCATGTAAATCTCTCCAAGCCTTTCTGTATTCATCCTGCTGGTCATTTCTTACAGAACAATAATATTCCATAATATTCATATACCACAATTTACCCAACCATTCTCCAATTGATGGGCATCCATTCATTTTCTAGTTTCTAGCCACTACAAACAGGGCTGCCACAAACGTTTTGGCACATACAGGGCCCTTTCCCTCTTTAGTATTTCTTTGGGGTATAAGCCCAGTAGTAGCACTGCTGGGTCAAAGGGTATGCACAGTTTGATAACTTTTGGGGCATAACTCCAGATTGCTCTCCAGAATGGTTGGATTCGTTCACATCTCCACCAACAATGCATCAGTGTCCCAGTTTTCCTGCATCCCCCCAACATTCATCATTATTTTTTCCTGTCATCTCAGTCAATCTGACAGATGTGTAGTGGTATCTCAGAGTTGTCTTAATTTGCATTTCTCTGATCAATAGTGATTTGGAACACTCTTTCATATGAGTGGAAATAGTTTCAATTTCATCATCTGAAAATTGTCTGTTCATATCCTTTGACCATTTATCAATTGGAGAATGGCTTGATTTCTTATAGAGTCAATTCTCTATATATTTTGGAAATAAGGTCTTTATCAGAATCTTTAACTGTGAAAATGTTTTCCTAGTTTGTTGCTTCCCTTCTAATCTTGTTTGCATTAGTTTTGTTTGTACAAAGGCTTTTTATTTTGATATAATCAAAATTTTCTATTTTGTGATAAATAATAATCTCTAGTTCATCTTTGGTCACAAATTTCTTCCTCCTCCACAAGTCTGAGAGGTAAACTCTCCTATGTTCCTCTAACTTATTTATAAACTCATTCTTTATGCCTAAATCATGGACCCATTTTGATCTTATCTTGGTATACAGTGTTAAGTGTGGGTCCATGCCTAATTTCTGCCATACTAATTTCCAGTTTTCCCAGCAGTTTTTGTTAAATAATGAATTCTTATCCCCAAAATTAGGATCTTTGGGTTTGTCAAACACTAGATTGCTATAGTTGACTATTTTGTCTTGTGAACCCAACCTATTCCACTGATCAACTAATCTATTTCTTAGCCAATACCCAAATGGTTTTGGTGACTGCTGCTTTATAATATAGTTTTAGATCAGGTATAGCTAGGTCACCTTCATTTGATTTTTTTTTTCATTAATTCCCTTGAGATTCTCAATCTTTTATTCTTCCACGTGAATTTTGTTGTTATTTTTTCTAGATCATTAAAATATTTTGGGGGAGTCTGATTGCACTAAATAAATAGATTAGTTTAGGGAGTATTGTCATCTTTATTATATTCGCTTGGTTCTGGCCCAATTCTTGTTTGCTTTTAACCCTATGTTTGTCCCAAAGGGCAATTTTGTCTGGTTCTTGCAGGAAATCTGGAGAGCTTAGAATTTTCTGATCTACACTTCTACCTTTCCAGAATCCTCTTTGATTTATTGGCTTCTGTATTTTGTATACCTAGTCCGTCCCACTGATCTTATTGTTTTATAGTACTGCTAGACCACCTTCCTTCCCACTTTTTTTTAAACTTGAGATTTTTATCCTTCTTTGTTCTCATGTGAATTTTATTATTTTTTCAGTTTTATAAATTATTTAATTTTAAGTTTAATTTAAATGACATTGAATAAATAAATAACTTGTAGAGTCTTATTTTTATTATATTGGTGCATCATAATCATGAGCAATTAATAAATCTTCAATTATTTATGTTTCTATTTCTGCAAAGGATGTTTTTGTAGTTATATCCATACACATAGTTGTATTGTATCCATTTTATGCAAGCCATTGAACTTTGATGCCTAATTGTTGTGTGAAGATAATCCTGTGGAAACCTATGCCAGGAGAACACAAGTTCTGAGAGAAAGACAGTGTAGTATTTTGATAAAACTACTTAGCATCAGAGAAATATCACTTCTGATGCTAACTCCTCATAAGCAAGTCACTTATCTGAATTAGAACTCAATTCCATCACCATCCATTCGTTGATGGATCATCAATCATTGGATTGATGCATTATCCATCAAATAACAGGGTTGAATTGATTTCTGAGACTTTTTCTACCCCTAAATTTATGAAAGCCTTCAAATACAGGTTTCAAGAGACATACTGAGTCTGCTCACTGAGGTTCAGCCTCGCTAAGTTACAAGAAATTCATCACTACGACATTAGGCATTAGGGTAGTGTGTGTGTGTGTGTGTGTGTGTGTGTGTGTGTGTGTGTAACTTACACTTCTAAAAGTGACTAACCAAAAAAATTGGGAAAGAAGGGTCTTATACCACGTCCCCAAGAGAGGAGGATTACCATGACATCAAAAATGATAAAGTTTGGAGGAAGTGGCAGAGCCACATAGGAGCTGCAGAAATTCAAGCTGGCAGCAGTAGTGAGGCAATGGTAGAGTAAAGGAGTTCCTGGACAAATGAAGAAATTATTTGACTAAGCCTCCTGGACACTGAAGAGGAATTCTTAGACAATACTGAATTCCTAGACCAAATATGATGGACAAAAGAGAATTTCCTTTATATTGCAAATTCATGAACTAAATAGAGAGGAATCTAGAATTAAGCTGCTGGGCCAGCTAGGTGGTACAGTGGATAGAAACTGAAGTTAAAATTCCACCTCAGAAACTTCCTAGGTATAACACTTTGGCAAGGCACTTAATATCTGTTTGCCAGTGGAGAATGAATTGGAAAATTATTCTATTACCTTTGTCAATAAAACTCCATGGAGAGAGGTCCACAGGGTCATGAAGAACCTGACATGACTGAAAAAACTAAACAATCACAACAAAAAAGAATCAAGTAGGATATAGAGCTGAAGTTCCTCAAATAATAGGATAAGGACCTGGTCATGCAGTTTCACTGGCAACTCCAATTGTCAATTAACTCCCATTGAATTCACAAGAAACTCTCAGGTAGAGAAAATTCACTTTATCAATATGTATGGGTCAGCAATAACCAAAGAGAGAAGCCATTAGCTAATTAGATTTTTTGTATATTAAAGAGGAAATTCAAATTTCTAGTGTAAAACAGGAAAAGTAAAACTCACAAGTGAAAAAGAAATCAAGAAAATTATTAAGAACTATTTTTCCAAGCATATGTCAATAATATTGACAATCTAAATGAATGGATAAATCTTTACAAAAATATAAGATGTACAGATTGACAATATAAGAAATAGATAACAATCCAATATATGAAAAAAAAATTGAACAAGAAATAAATTATCCAAAGGAAAAGAGAGAGCAAGAGACCAGATGCTTTTTCAAATTAATTCTATCAAGAATTCAAAGAATAGTGGGCAGAGTCAAGATGGCAGAATGAAATTAGCATTTTTTCTGAGTTCTCCCCAACACAAGCCCTCCCTTCAACAACAGCCAAAAAACCTCCCCAATTTTTTTTTTAATGATTCAAACTGAATTTTGGGCAGGAAAGTCAATTAAAAGTCACAGTGAGTTATTTTTTTCCAGCCCAAGGTAGCACATAGGAAGATGAAGAAAACTGCTAACTTTCAGATGGGGATTGGTAAGGTGTATAATGCAGTGGAAAATGGCACCAGTGACAGGGTAGTGCCAAACTGTGGCAGCAGCATCATGGAGCAACTCAGTATCCAAAAATAGTAAGAGGACTGAAAACCTGATCAAAAAGAGATCCTAGGGGACTCTGAACTAACAATGGGCTCAGAAATAGGGACCATGTGGCAGCTCTGTGATCCATTATCCAGTTTTATGTCACAATTCCAGGGTAAAGAGGAGGGGTCCCAATTGCAAAGGAATAAAATCCTTATTTGTGCAGAGTACAGATTAGTAGGGCATGAAGAGATTTATCTGTAGATCACATCCCCTTGGAAGCTGTTAAAGAAACAAGAGGACACAAGATTCAGAAACTCAGACCAGAAATCTGCTCCATCCCCAAGTAGAGATAAGCAGAGTCCCATTCTAAATTCTAAGTAAAGAAATAGATTGGGACCATTCTGGAGAACAATTTTGAACTACATCCAAAAGATTAAAAAATTGAGTATACCTTCTGACCTAACAATATTACCAATAGGTCTCAACCCTAAAGAGATCGAAGAAAAAAGAAAAGGACCTATATTTACATTAACTACTTTTGTGATGATTGGAAATGAGGGGAATGACCATCAATTGAGGAGTGGCTAAACAAATTATGGTAAAGGAAAGTGATAGAATAGTACTATGTTATAAGAAATGATGAAGAGAATGATTTTAGCAAAATCTGGAAAGATTTATATAAACTAATGAAAAGTGAAATTAGCAGAACTAGGAGAATAATGTACACAGTAAAAAAACAATATTGTAAACATAATTAACTATGATAGATTTAGTAATTTTGATCAATACAGTGATCTACCATAGTTCCAAAGGACTCAGTGAAAAAATGCTATGTACTTCCAGAGCGAGAGAACTAATATACTCAGAGTGCAGATTGAAGCATATGTTTTATCTTTCTTTGTTTTTCTTGTTTATGTTTTTTTGAAACATGGCTAATTCTAATATTACATAAATTGTTTGAAAAATTAGGGAAAAAAGGTGCCATACCAAATTCCTTCTGTGATACAAATATGGTGTTGATAGCTAAATCAGGCAGGATAAAAACAGAGAAAGAAAATTATAGGTCAATAGCTCTAATGAATATTGATGAAAAAAGCATGAATAAATTATTATCAAAGAGAAAACAGCAACTTATCACAAAAATTATACACTATGATCCAGTTGGATTTCTACCAGGAATGCAAGGTTGATTTATTAATCTATCAAGCTAATGGACCATATCAATAAAAATATGATTATATCAATAAATGCAGGAAAATTTTTGACAAGATACAATACCCATTTTGTTTTTTTTTAATTACTAAAAAATAGAAGAATAAATAAACCTCTTTAACATAAGTGCTATCCTTTTGGTGTTTTCTTGGCAAAGATACTGGAGTGGTTTTCCATTTCCTTTTCCAGTTCATTTTACAGATGTGGAAACTGAGACAAATAGGATTAAATAACTTGCCCAGGTTCATATAGTGTCTAAGATCACATTTAAACTCAGGTTTTCCTTAGTCTAGGCCTGATATTTTATCTCCTGTACCACTTAACTGCTTACAAAGCAGGATTCATCAAATGATTTGGTACTGGTTAGGAAACAAAGAAGTCAATCAAAGTAATATGCCGTTCAGAAGCAAATCCACACTGCACCTTAGTATTTGATAACTACCCTAAATGGGGTAAGAAATTGCAACTAAATAAAAACTGCTGGGAAAATTGGAACATATTGTGGCAAAAACTAGGTATAGACCAACATCTCATGCATTATAATAAGATAAATTCCCAACAGATGCATGATGTATACATAAATAAATAAGAAATAAAAAAAGCAATGAAAAAAATTATCATTCAGAGCTATGGATAAGGGAAGAGTTCATAACTAAGATTATAGAAAATAAAAGGAACAGTTTTGATTATGTCAACTTTTTAAAAAAGTATTTGTAGATAAAATAGAAGTGAAGTAAGTAACTAGGGGAAATAAATCTTTCCTGAAAGTTTCTCTCAAAAAGTGTTTCATTTCCAAGACTAAGACCTATTTCCCAATTGATAATGGTCAAATGCTAGAACATGTAGTTTTCAAAGAAAGAAATTCAAGCAAAATCATAGGGGAAAAATACTTCAAATAAGTAATAAAAAATAAAAATTTAAGAACTTTGTGATTTTATTTCATAACATATTAATAAAATTGACAAAAGGAGAAAAGTGGCAAGTATCAGAGGATCTATGGGAAAAGTCACCTTAATTCACTATTGGTGGAGCTGGAAAGCAATTTGAAACTACAACCAATTAAGTTACTAATTTCTGACCCAATAAAACCACTGGAAAACCTGTTCCAAGTAGATCAAATAAATAAGAAAATGACCCCCTGTGTACAAAAATATAGAAAAAATTCCTGTTAAAGGAAACATAAATTTAAAATCATTTAGGAAGCACTTTTCATGTTATCTCAAAAAGGGCCAGATTCCAAAAAGACTGAAAAAGACCAGACATAGGACTTTTATCTAAATTATAAAACAAAATAAAACAAAACACATGTTCTCTGAAGAGAACTGGTTAAGTAGCTAAAGAGCCATATTCTTGCTTTCTCATTAAAAAAGGTTTATGAAAAAAATTTATTCATACCAGAGTTGTCCTTGATGAAAATATGACAAAGGAAACAAGACTTTTCATACAATTTTTTTTTATAGAAGGCTATTTCATTATAATTTCACAATTGACAAGACTTAAAAATAAAAGGATCTACTATGACTATGCTTTATTTAATTCCATTTAATGACAGCATACATTTATTGTGAACCTACCATGTGCAGGTACTATGTGTAATTCCAAGAATGCACAAAAATGAAACATTTTCTCCCCCTCAAGAAGCTTACATTTATCTGGGATAGAGTATACAGTATTTAATCATGTTAGGTAAAGAAAAAATAACTTAGAGAACATAGCACTAACCAATGTAGGGGGAAAGGTTAAATAGACAAAAAATCCAGCTTTAAAGTTTCTTATGAAACAAGATGAGAAATACATCCACACATATTAAAAGAGAAATTAATACATATTAAAACTTTACCAGAACTTATGATGTATATGACTGCAGAGAACACTTTGTTCTATGGTGGTCTGTATATTATAGTGCAGTGGATAAAATGCCAAGCTTAAAGTCAGGAAGACTCATTCCTGAGTTCAAATTTGGGCCTCAGATACCTGTATGACTCTGGACAAGTCACTTAACCCTGTTTGCTTCAGTTTCCTTATCTGAGGAAGGGAAAATGGTAAACCACTCCAGTATGTCTGTCAAGAAAACCCAAGATAGGATCATGAAAAGTTAAACTTGACTGAAATAAATAAACAACCACAATATTTTATCATCTCAAAATTTGAAGGGATCTCAGAAATTACTACTCTAATTCATGTATGAACAAGAATGTCCTGAATAATATCCTTAGCAAATGGTTCTTCAGTTTTGACTTAAAGACTTATAGAAAGGGCGTTCTACTTCCTGAGATAATTTATTATACTTTAATATAATTCTGATTGTTAGGAAAGTTTTCCTTCCAGGTTTATTAAAGCTTACTTCTCTGCAGCTTTTTATTCCTTAGTTCTGAATTTTGGAGCCAAAGAGCACACATTCACTTTTTCTTTTATATGATAACTTTTCAAGTACTCTAAGACAACTGTTATGTCTTCTCTTGAGTTTTTTTTTTCTTTAAATGAAACATCTCTAATTCCTTCAACCAATCTTCATAATGATGATCTTAAGGTTCTTCTCTATACTGGTAACAATGCTCTGAATTTTTTTAGTTTGTCAGTGCTTCTCTAGTGACTCCCATAACTGACCCTGATGCAGCAAATTTGACCTAATTTAGGAACAGTATATTGGGATTCCCACCTTCGGCATTCTGGACATTAAGCCTCTCAATGCAAACTAATATTTCAATAGTTTTGAAGATCACACTGTCACACTATTAACCAATATTAAGGGTGAAGTCCATTAAAAAACCTTTACCTAGGTCTAGGAAATGGGATTAATCTGACACAACCTATGACACAACCTATTTTTGATGAAGTCATGCTGATTAATTATGATCACTGCTTCCTTTTTCAGATGCTGATGCCATCCTTCTAAGAGGTTTCTGGAATTTTGCTAAAATTCAAATTCAAGATCATTGGTAATTGGTTTACATGCTCCACTTTATTCCCATTTTTGAATATTAATACTTTTGCCATTCTCCAAGCCAACAGCCTTTACCCTAATCTCTACAATCTTTCAAAGATCAGTGACAGTGACTTGGAAACAAGAGTATGCTGGTAAATATTTTGCAACTGGCTCTTGAGGAAGTAAAGTATACACTTTAGTTTCATCTTCATTATTAATATTATTCATAACTTTCTTAAGTCTAAATAATCAACAAAATAAATCAATCTCTTCCAATGTATAAATGCTCACGCTGAAAATTAAACAATTGACTCTCTTCATTCAATTCAAGCTGGTTTCAACATACACATCCTAGAATAGATTTAAGCAGAACAAGGAACAATGGGATGATATGGGACACAAAAAAGGAAAGTTGTCATCATGGTACTAATGATGAGGTATTTGAGAAGTCATCAAAATACATCATCGAGGAAGTGTCTTACTTGAAAAGAAAGTGGGTCAGTCATGTAGTAAAAATGAGACAATAGATTACCTACAAATTATATTGGTACTTTTCAGATAATCAAAGTACCAAAAAAAAGGCCCTTACCCACACAATTGGTCGATCCTTAATTGAAGGATTCAGTCCTTCTTTCCTTGGTGGAAGGAAAATGTGAAGGGTTTAAAATCTATACAAGTAGGTGAAATATCTAGATAAATTGGAGGGATTATCAACTTCTCAGTTACCCAGGATTTTCCTATTTCATCATCATCAAATAAATCAATTTCTAAATCTCAAAATTTCTCTTACCAGTGTCTACTTTTATGTCCCTTTCTGAGCTACTATTGCAGTTTACCCCTTATTCCAATCTAGACTACTACATCAGCTTCCTAGCCAGTCACCCTACTTTTAGTATTTCACTTTATAGTTAATCCTCTATTCCTGTCAGATTTATCTTTCTAACATATTCATTTGGTTGTTTTACTCTGCTGATTAAAAACTTTCAATAGTTCCCTACTATTTAGTAAATGCAAACTAAATTCCTGATTTTCACTGTACCTGCACATTTATATAATCTAATCTTCATTCACAGTGGAATGCTTACAGTTATTTAAATGATTCTATATTGTTTTAACTCCTTCCTTTTATTGATACTATTCTATGATCCTAGAAGGTTTTGCCTGCCTTAAATCTTAGCCATTTTCTCTTATCTCAAAATAATCTTTTCTTTCAGCAAAAGTTCATACCACTTGTATAAATATAACACTGTATTTATTTCTGGGCATGTCTTATCTTTCCTGGTACATTTTAAGAAGTTGGAGGTCAAGGATTATTTTATATTCCTCTTTGTACTTGTTTCAGCACAGTGGCACAAATATACTAATTGGACCAATTTCCTTAAATGAAAATTAGAAACATTGAGAATATCAAACCAGAGTTTATGAAGTTTTCAATAAATTAATAATAATTCTGGGGGGGGGGGGAATCTAGGGTTTCTTTTGTATCTCTGTGCCCAATTGTGTATTCTGCATATGATGTTCCACTAAAGATTTGCAGAATGTGGCCCACATTTTTATTTTTAAAAAATTCTACCTAGATATACATATATATAAATATATATTTATGCCTGCTGTTTATCTATCTATCTTTGACCAACCTCCTTGTTCAAAAAATCCACAAGGTTTTAATGTTAATAAAAATAACTATAAAATATGAATACAATTTGTGAAATCTTTGTGTAGTTTGAATACTTCTATAATTGAGTCAAAAGTTAATAATTGGATTGGTCAAGAAAACAAATTGATTAGCTTCAAGTCTCAAGTAAGGAATGAAGAAAAACTAAGACTTTTGAGATAAAATCATTCTGGGGACAATGAGGTAGGATTGGAGGAAGATTTTTGCCTCCTCCTTATTCCCTTATTAGTCATATTACTTTGAAGCTGAGTTACTTACTGAACTATAAAAAGATATTTTACTTAGCAAGTACAGTGTGATACTCACTTGAAAAAGGATGTTGTTATGAGGGACCAGAGCCTGCTAGGAAGTATAGATGACCCTGGGAGCCCAACTGAGCATTCCTAATGCTATAAACATTGGTGCTATCTTGATAGTGTGACAATTCTATGGAGACTCTAAGGACTTTTATATTCTACAGTACCAAGAATTATGGATTGTCTTTGTCACATATATACCCTACATTTGTACCCTCACTATCATTGTACTCTATAAAATCACTATGTATATTAGGAGGAGAGAGCACCTAAGGTTTATGAGGGGAATTGTTTTTATTATGCTATCTTAGTAAATGCCTTTGCAGGGATCTAATTGTGTTAACCATCACACCAATGGAAATTCATGAGCTGTTATGTTAGGAGTCTAGGTACATTCACTTACTCCTAGGACCCAAGAATAATCACCACCCTGAAAACCCTAGTTCTAAAACTGAGATTTGGATAGTAGTCCAAAAGAGGTGTGCTCCAAAATTAGACATAAAATAATCACCTACCAAGAGCCAGATAGTTTTGGGAGAATATATCAGCAGCTGGAGGGAGATTAGGAAAGAACTCAAGAAGAAAAGTGGTATCAAACTCAAATTGAAATGATGGGGGGTTCTAATCTCCATATAAGGATTGCTAGGGGTTACATATTAGCTTAATTTAATAACATATTATCTGTGCTTTATTATATTTTATATATTTTGTTAAATTGTATTCTAATTATATTCTAGTATATTAATTATTGATATATATAATATATTAATTAATTATATTCTAGATGGGAAGCACTTGAATGGGCCATATATGACACCTCCAGTACAGAAGGTGGCATCTCAACAATTTTGAAGGAAATAAGGGATTCTATCTACTAGCTTGGGAAGAGAGAGGGTATTCAAGGCATAGGATTTAAGCTGTGAAAGGCACAGAGACCAAAAACAAGGGTTCAGTGTGAGAAATAGCAAGAAAATCATGGAAGAACACAGAGTTTATTAAAGAGAGGCATGTATAAAGAAGGAAAGCTAAGTTGGAGCCATGTTGTGAAAGGCTTGAAATTCCAAATCAAGATTCTGTATTTGATATTAGAGGTAATAAAGAACTATTCAAGCTTATTGATGCAAGGGTTGGGATATTATATAGTCAGACCTGTCCTTAAGGAAATTCATTTTGAAAGTTGTGCAGATAATAATTAGCAATGGGGAGAAAGTTGAGGTAGGGAAACGTATTAAGAGTCTATGACAGTTGTCCAGTTGAAAGGTGATACAGATCTAAATCAGGTAAGTTGTGCCAGTAGACAAAAGGGAACAGATGCTAGTATATGTTTGCATATGGAGAACAAAAGCAGGAATGCCACAGTTCAAAGAACTGAAGAATCAGGAGGCCTGAGTTCACATCCCATCTCACTTTTTAGCTATGTGACCATAGACACATCACCAGTTTCTCAAAGCCTCAGTTTCCTAATCTGCAAAATGGGGATAATAAAGTTTTTACTATGAACCTCTAAGAGTTCTTGCAAGGAAATCTTTTATTTTTGTAAATATTAATGTACTGTATAGATTGAGCTATAATAACTATTATAATCAATCAATGAAAACTTTAAAAATACTATGTGCCAAGCTCTGTGCTAAATACTGGGAAATCGAAAGGAATCAAAGAACTATCCTCAAGAAGCTCAGAATTTAATGGGGGAGAAAACATGTTAACATTATCAAATACTATGGTTTCACTTACCTTCTATTTGAATTAAATTACAGTTCAACTAGATAACCAATTATTGGCTCTCAATTAAGTCTTCAATTAGCAGATTCAATTAGTCACAGCAGGAGACAAGGCATTCAAAAAATGTGCAATAACAAAAAAGGTGTTAACTTAGTAAAGGACATTCTCACTAACTTTTGTATTGCCTGGTCCTGAATGATTTGCACAATCTGATGTGAAAGATAATCCCTTCCTTTTTCTCTTCCTCTCCCTCTACTTCTCCCTCTTTCTCTCTTCCTCCCCACCTCTCTCTAGTTCTGAAACTTATTTCAGATAGAAGCATTGCTAAATGGATGTTGCAGGGCAAATGATAAAATGGTCTTTTAAAAAGCATTTTTCTTCATTTTAATTTTTAATTTCCAAGCAGATGGAATGAACCCAATCTAACACTGATGCTCAGATTTACAGCCAGTCTAGAGTGTATGCTGAAAGACTATGTGAGCACATTTGTAGAGAATTATTTTAAGCTGGAAAATAGACACTTTGCCTCTTTCAGAATAGGTGATTTGCTTGTATTTCAGGTGAACAGCTCTTTACACTCATGGATTTGCAGTAATTTACTCACTTCACTGAGAGAGTAGGAATCAAACAAAGAGGGACCTTTTTTCTCATCTGAATTTATCTGTGACAGAGCTATGCTCTGTAGTTTGAGGCTATTCTGTGAACTCTAATCTCTGAACATGCTCCTTTTCTTCTTAGCTTCTCAGAACATATATATTTTTTTGCTTCTGACACTCCCTTTCCCCCTCCTAGCCACATGGATTTGTCCTCTAAATGAGCCATGGGTGGGAGGAACCACTGGATGAAAGTAAAGCAGGGAGCATGAGCCAGAGATTGCCAGGATCAGCTCTTTGTTATTGGTTAGTTGCTGTCTGATGGATGGATGAGGGAGGAGTAAGCTCATCAGTCGGCTCTGACAGAACTGAAGTACAGAAACCAAACATACAGGTAAGGCGGGGGGGAAGGGTAGAATCCTTAACACAAGAGACCTTCTGAGTTGTTATGGGAAAAAATTTTATAATATGAAAATTATTCTGATCATAGCCGTGTAGTTTGGACTGCATTCCCGCCATGAGGCAGTCTTTCTAATGATCTGTTCTTTTTCCCCATAAGAATCTCAGCTGATAACGATGCCAGTGCTAGGTCCAGCACAGGATAACTTTCTCCACAAGTATCAATGAGGTAAAATCCATAGATGATGATGCTAAGCGTTTCCTTAGCATTCCTTAGCATTTACAAATTACGCATGTTGCTTTGGGGGATTCAATAAAGGGCAAGGAAAGCTGCCTGCATTCCAATAATTCAGAAAAAAATGGAGCCATCAGTAAATATGCAATCTATTATAAGTGACATGCAGTGTCCTTTTATAATGGCACTGACAAGGTGGATGAGTGAGAACAGTTTTCCCATCTATGTCAATTGTTGCAGCATTACCTAGTACTAATGCAATATGCTTATGTATGTTTTTCTTTAAGCCATTTGTTATAACTGCTTCAGCAGAGTTTCAAGCATTTGAGGGCTGGGAATCCTTTCGTTTAACAAATTAAACTGTGCTAAATCAGCGAAGAATTGTATGACTATTCTTGTCAACAGACATTCACATATTTTCATCCCAAAATTCTGGGCAATGTAATTTTTGAGGGGTTACCTTACAGAAATAAGCAATGTTTAATTGATCTTTTATTGCAATAGCAGTTTTATCCAGGAAGTTAATATGTTTAAAGAACAATTCCAATACAGCATTTATTTATCAGTAGTACAAATAATTCTAACTTTTGAAGATGACTGAAGAATTAAGGTTTCACATTTTAAATTAGAACATGGCAGTGTTTTAAAAGATAATTCTCTTCTCCATCCTTCTTAGGGTATGGAGGAAAAAGCCCAAACCATAAATTTAATAAAATAAAAATTAAAAGCAAAAATGCATTAATCCTTTTTGGTCATAAACACTTGAACACGCACATATATGCAAGTGATTTAATGAATTACATGAATATTTCTCTCAAATGATGGCATCAAATGAAAAGAAATGATGATCTACATGTATAATTTTCTGGATGAAAATCCTCCAAGATATTTGTTTTTCTCTGGAAGACAATTGCTAATCTGGTCATATAACAAGTAATCAAAAATACTTGTCAAAGTAAATTTTAAAATGGAAAATTCTCAGCATTGTTTGCTGTATTTTCATTTATTTCTCCAGAATTTCTCCAGCCGTGGAAGCATAAAAAAGATTATTTGCCAGAATAACTATGACTTCTTTGTAGTGCATAGTTTAACTTCAAAAACTTTTTTTTAAAACTAACAAAAACTTGAATAATTATCTAACTGACTAAAATACCCTTGTCTTTTTAATTTAGAAAAATAGGCACTGAATTTTACATGCTTGGAGTGTCACATTGACCTATTTAAAGCTTAGATAAGTTATATTATAAACCATGTTTTTTATTTCAAGACATAATTGTGCAATACATAAATTTTGAAAGTGTTTCCAGTTAGTCATGAATATCTCTGACTTTGTCATTAACAAAAAGTAATGGTCAAAGAAAATAATTTCATATATTAATCTATAAAAAAGTAATGAAAGTGGCATATAATTACAATTATATTTCTTTAGGAATGTGTTAGAGATATCTCTTGTCTGTATAGCTATATCTTTTAAATTATGAAATCTGAATAAAGCTACCTTCAGAAATGAAGGGGAATTGATGAAAATTAGAGAGCAGAGTTCCACATGGTTTTAAATTATTCTGTTTCCTTGGAAACCAGCTGCTGCAGATGCATTTTGCTTTCTTTGGCTAAAAATATCATCCTTTTAATAATCACTATGGGAGAGATGCTGAATAAAACCAGAGTATATTGTTACTGGTTTTTATAATTTCTTTAATGGCTCGCATATTTTGGATGAAGTTTAGATATGCCATTGCTCATCCAATATTTCCTATCAGCGGCTGGCAGACGTCTGTAAGCCTTGTAAAAATGAGATAACTATAGTAGCTTTAACTGCATGGTCTACTGGGAAAAGAAAGACTGTAAGTGTGTATGTTTTAGAGTAGAAGAAGATGAGAGTGAATAAATATGAGAGAGAACAGCTAAAAGATTCCTGTTTGGTAGGAGATTTAAAAATAAAGCAAATAAAATGCATCTATGCCTGCTTTGTGAAAGATGTGTAGGTAAGATTCTTTGTGTTTTCTGTGAGTTAAATATTTTGAATATGTTGAAATAATTTTTAAAAATTTCAATGGATTTCATGATACTCAACTTGAAAACAACTTTGTCTTTTTCTTTTCCCTTTTTTAAACTACTTCAGTTTATACTGAGCTATAGATTAAATCAAGAAACTTTGCTTCATGTGTCAAAATGTATATTTCTATAGTTTAAAAATTTATTACTTGATGTATAATATTCATGTTTTTTCAGTATAAAAATGAGGATGGTAGTGGTAATTTAAATTAAAGAAAGTAAAGATTATTTGTGGACTAAAGTTTTCAAAATATTGTTAACACGAACATTACCTTTGACCTTTTCAAAATGTTCTAATTCACACATTGTCTCAAACTCAACTCAAAAGTTTTCTTTCTTTAAATAAAGGAGCTATGATGTATGTGTAACTCATCCAAGGTTTAATGAAAATTTTTATCACCATAATAACAAGTAATATATTTTTTAAACTGAGAATTTATTTGTTGTTTGTCCTTCATTCTTGAAGCTAACCTTGATAACAGGATGATGATGAAACAAATTGGATTTAAGTGAGGGAGAACTGTGCAAAGTCACTAGCCTCATTTTCTCCTTTGGAACCATCTGGGCCCAGTAGCAAGATATAGACTGGGATGACTGAAAATGGCCCTGGATGCTTTAAAACTAATTAACAATACCTTTTTAACCTATTAATATTTTAATTCCATGATTTTTATTTTAATCTTTCTACATTTTAAGAATAACTATGTCTTCTCAGTCTCTCTCTTTCTCTCTGTCTCTCCCCCCCACACACACACAATTTTTTTCAGTCAGTGCAGGAAAAAAACTCCACAATTTCACTACTATGTTTGCTCTTCTCTTCCTTCAGAAATTTAAGTCTTCCTAACTCCAAGAATAGTTTAATTTCAATTAATTTTGATAAGAAAATACTTTGTTTTCATAATATTACTCTTAGCCTATGTTAGAATTATTGTTTGCAATAAAGTCTAATACTAAACTGTTATACATTGTTTCAAAATATTTAATTTATAGTCAATACATAATTTAATATCAAATTAATTTGGAATGTCAGTATATTATCTTCCATGACAATTTAAGAGAGTAGTGAATATTTGGTTTTGATTAATTACCATATGCAAGGAGAGATGTTCTCAGTAGCTGTTTCATTATAAATTTAGACAATATTAATGAGCATATTAACAATAAAGCAGATGGATTAGTAAATGGATTATGAGATTAATGTATGTAACCCCTATTTCAGAGACAATCAAAATTAATCAGGCACACTTTTAGGTTTCTGAAAATAATCTGTTGCATAGCAATAGCTCTGAACTATAGACAATTTTAAAATACACTTTAGTAACAGTAGGTAATTATGGCTTCAAGCTTCTTTATTTGCTAAAACTAGCCTGCCAGATTTGTAGGTAAATTTATATGGGCCTCTTAAGTGTCACAAAATGTACTTAGGAAAATGAAACATTTAACAGCTTCCTCTCTAATATCAAAAGGCAGCTTTACATCTGTAATGGAATTGTGCCAGTTTGGCCCAGAGCCCTGTTTGACTGGAAAAGAGAAGTCGGTGTTACTACCATTGAAAATAAAGCTTGTGTTATATTGCCTGATGTTTAGATTGTATTATATGATTATGGTCACTTATCCAAGTGAATAACTGCATTCACGTTTGTGTCACAGTGAGATTTGACTTTCAACAATATTATTAGTCAATAATTTTCTTTGTTGTACTGTAGTGTTAGTTCTGCTAGAATCAAGCAAAAACAGTAGAAGATACAAACTTCATTCAGGGAAAAGTACCTGACTGTGCAAGGCACCAGTGATATTTCACAGCTCTACCACTGCAATTGAAAAATATTGTGAGATGGATTTATTTTATATTTTTCTATCATATTGCTATTTTAGGCATTGTAACCCCCAACTTAAGTAGCTTATTTAACAATACTTTAGCAATTGTTTTGTGTTCTAATATTATGACAGGTGAAAATAATATATTTGACTCAAGAATTACTATATATATGTACTCATGATACATTCTATATATTAATGTATAAGATAATGATGTTCCCAGCAATTATAAAAATTAGACCTAATTAAAAGTACAACAAAACTTAGACCAAGTTAAAAGCACAAATAACAAAGACAATATTTGGGTGGGAGATCAGATTACCATCATTTCATATCACATGGCCAGAAGAAAAATGATTGCAATAATTACTCTTACAAATGCAGCATTAAATTGAGACCTGGGATAGATTGAGTTGGATTGAGTTGGATTGGAAGATGTTTATCTTCCAATATTAGCAGAGATAGTGGTGTGGGAGAGATGCATTAATTGTAGAAAAACTAATTAACTCTATATTATTCTTGAGTCACTTGAATACTAATGAGCAAAAAAAAAAATTGCCATTCCTTAAAACAATGACCTTAAATTCCTTAAAAGCAATGAGTGGGTCTCAATGCTAATTTTTTCTCTAAGATTTCATGACATCAAAATGTTCATGACAGTATCAAGAATATGTTAGAGAAGCTAAAAGGAATATAGAAGAGATGAAAGGCATGAGATTACATTGACTTTGGTGCAAAGTAGAGAAAACGTAGAATTTTAATATAAAAGCAACAACTCTGAGACAATGGAATCAGAACATAACCTTTGAACAAATTATTTAACTTCTCTAAGCCTTATTTTCCTATTATGAGAGGATTAGATTAGATGCCCTCCAACATCCTTTTCAGTTTTGCATCTGTGATCCTATGACCTCTCTTTGGTCCCATACCTGTATAGGAACTAGTATACATCATTGGCCCCTCATATCTTCATGGACCTGAAAAGTTTTGATTCATTATCAGTTATGATTTCTGTGACAACTTATCTATTTATTATTCAGGACTACAACAGAATTTTAGTCTGTTTCCAATTGAGTGTTTAAACCATTCTTAGAAACTGTTGTATTATAGAATATATCACTACTGTCCACCCAGATAAATGAAATAAATTCTTAAATAGATCCCTGGAATGTTTTTGCAAAGATCTCCATTTTCTTTTGTATTTCAACTAGATTAGGGGCAGAAAAACTATGTTTCCCTTTCATTTCCTAGGGTCCTATTGGTTATGCTGCTGACAGCAGAATAAGACCAAAAAAAAGACAGTAAAATGTGAAAAAGTCTGCCAGCAACTATAAACATACTAATTTGGGGCTTTTTTTTCCTCTAAATTTTTTGTAGCACCTTTCTACTAGTTCATTGCTTTTCTGTACAATGCTATATTTATTTGTGATCACTAGATCATTTAAATTTTCAATAACAGTATCAACCTGGCAAGGTGGATTCACAAATGAAAGCAATTAGGAGATGAGAAATAGCATAAGATATCAGTGACAAAGGAGGATCTTAAAGTCAGGAGTCCAGGAGAACTCCCAAATGAGCACACTGATGATACTGGTATAAGATGCAACATGATTATATCAGAACAAGAATGATATAGAACTCTATTTCTTGAAGGTTAATTCCAGGTGATTATGGAGCCATCAAGGCAAAGGTATTCCTGTTTCCTGTAAACTAATTTTTTTTTTTACCCACAAGGTAAAGGGCTATTTTGAATTTTCCTGTACTATCAAGCTATCTGTCTCATTTAAAAAACTAAATTGGTTAAACATAATTCCTTCTTAGTGAACCGATGGTGTCTTCCAATCCTAGTGATTACCTCATTGGAATAGGGATGTGGATAGGAACTAGATTAATAATTATATTATTCTAGATAATTCCCAGATGAGGGACTTTATTGATGCAATTTGGTACATTCTTTGAAACATGTAATTTTAAAGGGTTTCTTTGGACACTAAGATATAAATGACTTTTCCAGAGGAAGGATTTAAATCCAAATATTCTTGACTTCAAGGGCGGTTCTGTATCCACTATGCCTTTCTCCTAAATATCATAAAGTTAAAGTATATATTTTTTTTGCTGTTACACATTTATCTGTCTTATCAATTATAACTAAACAAAGTAATTATTTTCTCGTACATTCTGGGTCCATTAACCCCTCAAGATTTTGGCTGATTATCCACATAGGAAAGATCAAGTGGATGAAGAATTTCTATTGACATGAGTTGTATAGACCATCTATAGAACTTGTTCATTAGGATGTATATCTGGAACAAACAGTACAAATGAATAATGCATTAGAAATAGAATTAAACTAGAAGAATGCAGCTGGATTGCCTGCAAGAAATTACAAAGGTTATTTATTAATCCCAGGCTTCTCCTGGTAACAAAGGTCTTAAAAATATCAATATTCTGCTGTGGTTATTGTGTAGATATTAGACATGAAACACAATAGTTTTTTGAGAATTGAGGCAATGGAGAAGAATATGGTAGGTGAACAGGCTACAAAATAAGTTAGTGAGGGACTTCAAAGAATAGCAGGTAAAAATGTCATCACAGAAATGTTTGATGAAAAAAGACTGATGGGCCGACTATGTAATAAAAGCAAGGAATGACGGGGACAATTAGAAGTTTCCCCTAGTATGTTTGTGATATCAAGGAAAAGCAAGAAAACCTCTTAGCACACTGTTTGGACCTTTCAGTGGCAAAATTATGGAATGTTTTAGGAAGTCATTCAGAATCAAAGCAGAGAGGGGTTAAAATTTGCATTATGGAAGGGAACATCCAGATTTGAGATAACAAATGTATATTTGAGTACTTGAATTTAGTTAAAAGTGAATTTTAATGTAAAGAAGTTCAGATAGTGGGAATACTTTTATTTCCTGTTTATTTTATGTATCAAAGAAAATAAATAATTTTTGCTCTCATATGAGAATTCATAGCATAGGACTTTTTGAAAATTAAAATAATGTGATTTTTGGAATTGCAGTTCATTTTAATTGATGAAGATAAGTCTAGGAATTCCAGGTCCACAATCAATGAAATAGGAAGAAAAAAAATTATTTCAGAATTACCTGAATGACAATGATTTTTTTCTAGTTAAAATTATTGTTCAGAAATCATGCTAATGTCAGAATCAGAAGCAAGAATTGTATTCTTTTTTTCTTTTGTGTATTGCAGGTGCCAAGAGACTGCTGTGTACCTTGTGGGCATTCTTGTTAACTTTTATCAAAGAAATACCTTTCCAAACTAAAAAAATAAGTTCTCCAATGACTCCCAAAATACGCATAAGCTTTGCATAATTTGCATTTTCTGGCAATTTATTAAATACCCCAAATATGTAACTTATGAGGCATTCATGATGTTCATAGCACTCCACTGGGCACTATTGGTACTTATCTTTCATAGTCTCCAGGTTCAAAAGTAGCTTGGTGAGACTTACTGGGTAGAATTATGAACTCAGGAAGACCTGAATTCAAATATGGCCTCAGACACATATTGGATGTATGATCCTGGACAAGTCACTAAGCCCTATTTGCCTCAGTTTCCTCATTTGTAAAATGAACTGGAGAAGAAAATGGTAAACCATTCAAGTATCTTTGCCAAAACAAACAAACAAACAAAAATAAACTCATTGATGGGATCATGAAGAGTCAGATATGACTGAAGTACTAAACAACCACAAATTTAAGAAGTACAATTAAGTTGAGGAAACAATACTTATGGGGTCTAAGTAAATAATTGCATAGAATCTACTATGACTTAGTGACAAAAGGTTGATGATGCTGTAGGAATTAAGAGAAGGAAGAGAACACTGGACTAGAATTATTAGAATGAAAGAAGTAAGATTTGTTGTGGGCCTTAAAGATAGGTGACATTTAGAACAAAGGCAGGTAATTCACACAAGGACAAAAAATTTGGAGACATAAATAATTTTAAAATTCATAAAGGAAATAAGTCAAATTGGATCAGAGCATTGCTACTGGCACATAGTAGGAGATAAAATTGCAAAGATAGGCGAACAGTAGGATGTTGATGGCTTTGGCAACAAACAAAAGAACTGAGTAGTGATGGAGGATCATAGAAAGTTATTAAATAGGGGAAAATATGATGGAAATAGTCTTTTACAACTAGTATCTGATGAAAATATGCAAAAAGTATTGGAGGTGAGGAGGAGATACAAAAACAGGGAGATCAATTAGAGTGTATTGGAATAAGTCATGTGTAGCTTGGTGAGGGCTTAGAGAAAGGAGGTGAAAGTGGAAATTGAAGAGATGTAAAGATGGACCATTAGGAGAAACAGAATAGGCCTCAGCTCCTTTTAATAACTGAGTAAATCAGGGGCAGGTAGGTGGTGGGGCAGTGGATAGGGCTCTGAAATCAGGAGAACCGAAGTTCAAATCTGGCCTCAGACACTTAACATTTCTAGCTGGTTAACCCCAATTGCCTCAGTAAAAACAAAACAAAACAAAAAATCCAAAACAAACCTGAGTAGATTTTCCCATGGTTCCAAACTGATGCCACAAAAGTTCATCTCTTTAATGATAATATTATTACAGAGATGCTATATTTGAAAATGATGAAATAGAATAGAATGGAATAAGAAGAATAAAAATTATAAGTAAACTAAAATATATGCCCTTAAAAATATAAAGGCAACCAAGATAATCATGGTGGATATAAGTAAGTTGCTGCACAATCCCTATGTAATTCCTCTATTAAGTCTTTTTCTTGATATTCCCTAACACTAATGATAACTGGCAGGCAAGAAAAATTTTAACAAATTTTAATCAGAGAAATATACATCTAAAAAGGAAGAGAACCCTTAAACAAGAATGAGGGGCAACTGATTAATGAGGGGGCATGGGTGAGTTAGAGAGATAAAAAATTGGTAGATGGTACAGTGGGCAGAGCACTAGATCTGAAGATCCAGATTCAGATACTGGTAAAAATAGATTTAATATGAATGAAGCAGAAAAAAATCTGAGGATCTTTTGTCATCAATTGGATTGCCAGGTGCACTGAAAAGCATGAGAAATCATATCCTTATCTCATGGAGCCTCTTCTCTTCCCACCTTTCCCTCCCTACCCCCATTCATGCCCTAACTAGGACATGTACAGAATGTCCCCAAAGTCTTAGAGTAATTTTATTCTTTAATAGTATAAAACTAAACAGGCTTTTGAAAAACTTTGGAGTTGAAGCAACCAGCTTCTCTGCCCTATTGATCATCTATCTTGCTTTTGAGATTCTATCTTCTTACAAGGAAAGGACTCTTACTAAATAACCTTCCCATTGGTGAGTGAAAAAGATGAAGAGAGGATCTACTCATGATTGGCAGGTTTGGGGGTTCTGATTTTTTCCTCTTTATGGCTTGCCTTGATATTTTCTTAGTATGTGAATAACCAAATTGACATTGTGATCTAATTGTCTCTTAATCTTTCACTGTGTAAAGCTGATAGAGGATGAAATAGGGATACTCCTATATTTTACATAAAGCATTCTAAAGTCAAAAATTTATAGAATAATAAATGGAAAGTACCTTGAGAGATTTGGCTGCTGAATGTATCATTGATTTTGATTAGATAATTATCTGTTATTCTCTTGGTGAAATCCAGGGTCAAGGATTTTTACAAGCTTATTATCATTATCATCATTATTACTACTTTGGAAGGTATTTTGTAAACATTTTTACCCACTAAATATCTACTCCAATGAATCACAGTGTCAGAGATGTGACCTTGGATTCTAAAAGGCTATGACAGAAGAAGACAAAATTCTTTTTTTACCAGGCTGGAAAGGTTTTAAGTACAAATCTTATGACAGAATATGTTTGTCCAAGGACCAGGTCAGCCAAAGCTGGTAAGGCTCATGACTAGAATATTGGTAGTGAGGTTCTACCACCAGTTTTTGTTTAACTGACCAGCGAGTTAAGAATGGTTTTATATTTTAAAATAATTTTTTGTTGCATTTGAAAATATATATATATATATTCTTAGAGGATAGGAGTGAAGGGAAGGTAGCTCCAGGCTAGATTTGCCCTATGGGTTGTAGTTTACTAACCCCTGTCTTTAAGCTGGCATGGGTTGCCATCTGCCTTAGTGGATGGTGTAACCATACTGATAAATTTGAGATAAAATCAGTAATTCTTTCCTCATTCATAGACAGATGATAATTATGATGAGATTTCTTGTCCCAGGGTCTTACTAAGTCTCTGGCAAAGCAAAAAGTAGAATTTTAAAACTTTCCATTTCTGACAAAACTCTATTCATATTATTCCTTCTTTTAAATGCTGAAAACAATTGTTAGTGATCTTTACTTTTCCCTTTTGTGAACACTTTATTTTAACTACATCCTTTCAAAGACATGTCCTATACAGTTCCTCATTCTAAATGGTGTTCAGAATTACTTTCGCTTGAGTCTGTGTGACAGAACAAATCCAATGAGGGTCATTGATGCTAAGTATTTTCTTCCTTTCTCTGTCTGATTTTCCTTCTTCCTTATTATTGTAGTCATATCAATGGAAGTAGAATCTTAATTTCTTTCCCAACCAAGCTGCTTCTGCAGTCAAGTCACAATCCTTTGTTTATGATTTTTGCTGTCGGTTGCTATGGAAATAATTGCAACATTGCAAATTCTATGTTACAACCACAGGGACTACAGTAGGAAAAGAGTGGCTGACAGCAAAAAGGGAATATTTTTACAAGGCTTTTCTATGTTTTAGGATCAATCAATTACTCAACAAGTATTTATTAAGCACCTGCTATGTGCCAGGCATTGTGCTGGCAATGCAAATATAAAAATGAAACAATTCTGGCCCTCAGGGGACTACCCTTCTATTAAGGGTGAAAGGGAATATATTATGTTTTAGTGGGGTTTTTTTAGGGAGGCACAGATTTTATTAGTGAAGCCATAAGAAAGCTATCTGTCCTATTCTTTCCGGTAGTAATGGTAATGTTAATTTAATTATTATTCTCTGAACAAGAAATAGAAAACACAGGAAGGGCTGCTTGGGACAACCGAGGGCCAGATTTTTGCACTGGTAAAGCCTTGATGAGTAGATAATTCAATAAATGGGATGAATCATAGTCTGGCGCTAGTTAATATTAGGTGCTGAAGCAAAGACTGATTCAATCTTCAGTCTAGGTGGGCAAGTATTAAAACTGAATAGATTAATTCCAGGGATGTTAATGGAGGGGAGAGGAAGAGGGATAAATAAATGAACTTATATTTCTTCCATTCTGCTTTTTGTTTTTTTCTCTTCCAAGGCCTTAGATACATGTTCAACTCTGTCCTATAATTTTCTGTAAGACTATACTTCCAAGTTTCTAGAGACTATAATGTATCTCAAAATAATGCAAATTACTTCTCTTATAAATTATACATATATATTATTAAAAATATATAATCCAATGCATTACCATAATAGTTTCTATACAAAGCCCTCTGTCCCAGTGCCTCACTGTTTCCATGATCCCAAATATTTGAAAATTTCCTTCCAAATTCCTATAACGGCGCAGATCATTTCCCATCTTTATCTGCCTATTTTGCATATCTCTTGTGTTTATCTTCCCTTAAGATAGGACATAGAGATCTACCCCGGGTGCTAAAGAAGGAAGGGGATTCTCATGTTTTCTTGACATCATGAGAATATGATTGGAATATAGTATTCCATACACCATGTAACCAGCCCATCCCCCCTTTGAGCCCTATATTTCTTTGATGGCACCTCTGTTCACAATTAGTTCCACTTTTACAATGTGTTACAGATATTGCCCACCCACAGTGTACTTTATTGACTTTTGGGTGATGTTTAGCTTCAGCTCTTCTGAGACTCGTATTTCATGACTCATTGCTATATAACATCACTAAAAGAATAGTAGGTTTTTTTTTTTTTTAAATAAAAACTTAAGGTTGTTAAAAATCAAATCCTAAAACAAAAAATCAACTTTGCCATTTCCCAAAGATGTCAGCTTGCTTTTCTCCTTACATTCAATTCTAAAAACTCTTACAGCTATAAATTAATATTTGACACTACATAGCTCTTAGAACTTAATAGACACTCAATAAACATCTTAAAAATTTAGCTGAATTATTGTCTTGATTCCCATGAGTCTTACTGTACAGCTTCAACAGTTATGCCATCATTGAGATATATGGACTTAAGGGCTCCTGATGGATGTCACTTCATTATTTAACCTCAAAGTCAGTCTTGCCCAAGATATATGGACCTGCTCTTCTTCAGAGTAATTGGCATGTACAGAATTGGGAAAAAAAATAAAAACAAACAAAAATGTCTAAAGATAGACAAGCTTTCTAAATCAGAGGTACATTATCACAGCTGTTGATATTTCTAAGACACTTTGGACAAGGTATTAAGTTATTGTGTGTCTTTTTTCTATAGAGTATATATAAAAATTGTCATAATTCTTTACCACTAACTTAGAAATTAGTTATTTCTCTAAAGTAATATGGATATGTTTATATGCGCTCTGTGGGCTTTTTTTAAGTTAAATTATCTATAGGAGCTCCATTTCTAATATGATATAGTGAAGTGTTAGATTTAGAATCTCGAAGATCAGGGTTCAAATTTTGCCTTGGATACTTCACACTTGTGTAAACAATTACAATTTATTCATCCTTTCTGGATTTCCATTTCCAAGTCTGTAAAATGAGGGTCTTAGACTCAGTGACCTCCAAGATCCACTCCAGCTTCATAATCCTATTTAGTGTTCCCTGAAAGAAAATAGGCAAATATTTACCATATTCAAATATTAGTTAAATTTGAATGTAACCCCATTCAATTCCAAAAAACTTGGAATTAGAACTACAAAAAATTATTAAGTAGGAAAACATTGCTTTGGCAGCAGCACTTCATACCTACCCCACAGATTTCCTTTTTCATGTTTACTATTTTTCCTGTCAGCACTTTGACTTTCTTGATGGCAGTGATGCTAAACTTTGATTATCCGGGACCCCACAATTTGTTATTTTACTAAGGTAAGTCTATGCTCACTGAGAAGCACCCCAGACCTTTCTTTGCTCCTATCAAAGTGTATTTATTCTGTGACTTTGTTTTAGTCCCTGCCCTGTACTTTACAAGGCAATAGCTAACTAATTTGGCAGATTATCATAATGAGATTTTAATGAATTTAAATGGTTTAATGTGTTACCCTTCCCAGGTGACAGACCTACCTCTTTGAGGGACTTTCTAGAAAGGATTTCCTTCACTAGTGAGAACAACTCTATTGGGAAGAATTTTAAGCTGTATGGCAGATATTTTTGGATAGGTGGAACTTTCTGCACTCTTTACTGAATTTTCAATCTGTCCTATCTACAAGATTAGTCATGCTTGGGTCATAATCTGAGTATTCCCCCTTTTTCTAGCCCTCCTTTATAAACTCCAAAAAGAATAAAAACCAGAAGATTGCAAATGAAATACAGATATACAATATTATGAAGGGTATTAAAGATAAATGGTTACTTTTATAAGTGACTGAGATATAATTTTTAGGAAAGGCAGATTGTGAGAGAATCAACTTCTTTCATTCCTCCCTTTATAACTTGACAAGCTGTCTTTATCCAATACAATGGTAGTATTGTATAGGTATATGGTGTGGGAGGAAGGAGGTAGTGTGTGTGTGTGTGTGTGTGTGTGTGTGTGTGTGTGTTGAGGGTAGGGTAAGGTGTTTCTAAGAGCTCACCTTCTTTAAAAAAAAATTCTCTTGCTTTGATTAATATTTTAAATGTCTATTTTAAGATCACATTCTTTTGGATTGAAATGAAGAATGAGGATAAAGCTGGAGAAAAAATAATTAACTATTTTATTCTGCACAAGACTCTGCACAGAGTCCAGGGACTCTGATTCACCCTGTGTATTCCCTATTCAATCACTCTCCTGGAAATTGGAATTAAGTTTACCATGTGGTCATACAGAGATGCGTGGTAACATAAGGCATCTAAACTCTGTTAGTTATATCAATCCTTAGCAACCCATTTTATTTCTGATGGAGAGAAAGTATATGCCTCTGCACCTGAATAAAGACAGTATGTCAGAAGTGCCTTAATCTGTATGCCCTTGATGTACCACTGCCTGTGAATGAATGATCTATTTTGTTCTGGACTGAGAATCTCTGTCATTGATAATACATGCTCTACCAGTACAAATCAAGTAAATATATTTGATTCTGGGTTTGATGTTTCAAAACATTGGATTGTATTTCCTTGTACAGTGCCTCTCATTCTAAACCTTAATTTTTTTTTTTTAGAAGAGACTCATGTTAGAATGTAAATAAGGAAAACAATGCATCATGATGTGATGCTTCTGTCACTTATGTAAAAAAGAAAATTATAGGAAGGAATCATTTAGTCATGGGTATGATCACTGAGCATACATGGCTCAAAAAAAAAAAAGTCTCCATTAAAAAAAAATGCCTTCAGAGACCTTGGCTGCCTAGTCAGCGGTCAAATGTTTCAATGCTTTATTGCTCCTATTCCTGTTACAGGTACATGTGACAGTGCTGCAGCAATGAGTGGAATTTTAAAGTGGAATTTGGAAGAAGTTGAGGGCTCCTCATCCTGTTCCTCTGTGCGGGAATCAGATGATGAAGTTTTTAGCGGTGACAGTGCTGACAGTGGTGATAGTGTCAATCCATCCACTTCTAATCATTTTACCGGTAAGTACAAAAGCTGTATTTCAGTCTAACCTCTAAATCTCATTGTGTGGCTAAATCTCAGTGGCTTTAAGTTTATCCGTGCACTAATATCTGTCCCTAAGTCTTTCATCATAAAGGAATTATTTGCCAAACATGATATAGTTTCAAGTCAATTAAGTCCTCAAGAGTGTGGTCCTATTCTTTGCTTAATATTCTGAGAGGTGCAGAGAGAGACAAGCAGGAATAAGTCTGATTGAAGATGAACAAATAGCAACTAGAAATGAGTTAAATAGATGTCTCTAGCCTCCAGAAATAGATCCACAGAAGTAATCTGATCAGATGAACTATATTGTCATTCCTACACTTAGCAGAGACTTCTGGAATATTTGCAGTAGGACCAGGTATGGTATAATTCTCTCTCAAGGAAAGAGAATTGCATTCTTTTGCAAAGAAAAAAACACAGATCAAACAACATCATTGGCTGCTTTTTTATACTTTTTATAGTGGTTTGGGCTTACTTTATTTCCAGTATGGAGAATATGCTTCCTTTAATGCAGGGCTTCTAAAACTTTTTCCTTTCGAGGAGCCCTTTTTTGCCAAAGAAATTTTTAGTTGACCCCAGGTATACAAGTAAATAAAACAGAAAAGCAATTCAAATATTTACTGATAATAAACCATAATTTTGTGACTGCATTCACTTAGGAGATCCCATGTGGAGTCAAAACCCACAATTAAAGAAGTTGGGCTTTAGTGAATCTCAGGTTTATTGTATACTCTTATTTCAGGTATTACCCAAATCGGAATAATTTAGCTCACAGACACTTAAATACCTGATTCTTTGTAATCAATGGGTTTATAATTGTTTTGATACATTTTCATTCAATGATTTATGAATCTTTAAATAGTTTGTTTCCAAAAATTCTGATAAGGAAATTATTTTGTAATTGTCCTTATCTTTTCACTTTATCTATTTCCAATTCCCATCAGCTATTTAAAAAAAGGAGAATTAAGCCTATTTTATTCTTATATAGAGCATTGCAAGAATAAAACAAACAAACAAAACATTCCTATCTTTGCTTCAAAGAAAATTATATCAAAATATTTTGTCCTGACATAATTTCATGAGTATGAGACGGGCAAACTCCCTCTATTAATGCAGATAGGCAACTACTCTAATTTGTAGCTGGAAACAGTTGCCTGGGTCACTGAAACATTTTAAGTGACTAGCCTGTGGATATCAGAAGTAGGATTTGAATACAGTTCTTTCTTATTCTTGCAACCAAGTCCAATATGCTAAACTATCTTTTTTCATTTAATATGTGAAGGTAAAAATAACAGGATAAACCAAAAAAGCACAGAAATTGTATTTATTGTCCACAAACTCTTTATTCAGCGTTTAAGAAGAGAAATAGGTAAGATTATTAGGGTTTTGTTTTCATTTTTTAGGAGAGAGAGAAAGAGAGAGAGAGAGAGATTAGAGGTATGATGTCGATAATATAAAACAAAAGATTTCTAAAATATTTTTAGAAAAAAATTAAAATGTGGGAGCATCTGTAAAGTGACAGATAAAATGCCAACCAGTAACTAAAAGCCCCTACTCTCCTGGAATATCACAGGTTAACTATAATGACCACAGCTAGGGCTACTCTCTGGGGAGACAAAGAGATCTTTAGTTTTGTTTTTCAGTCATAGTTTTTAAATTATTCAAATGAAACAGAAGATTATAATTTTTCACACATGTCAAGGGAAGGCAGATACAAGGGTCAGGTAGAAGTTATTTTGAGGACAAGTAATTAAAATTGGTGAATTCATATCATGCCTATCCAGGTGCCTTTTGTTTTTAACAGTGTTTTTAACAGTGCTTTGCTTTTAGTAGTGTCTAAGTAGATGGTACAGCGGATAGAGTGCTGGTCCTGGAGTCAGGAAAATTTCTCTTCCTGATTTTAAATCTGATCTTCAACATTTACTAGCTGGGCAAGTCACTTACCTCTGCCTCGGTTTCCTCATATGTAAAAATGAGATTGGAGAGGAAAGTGGTAAACTATTCCAGTATCTTTGCCAAGAAAACCATAAATGGGATCACCAAAAGTCAGACATGATTGAAAAGTGATTTAACATGTATCTACCCAATGACTTCTGATTTCTCAATTAATAAAGCTTCCTGCCACCCTCTTGCTAAAAAAATCAGTTGACTTCCATTGATTTTTATATAATTATGAATTCACAAATTAACAATAAGGCTCATTTACCAACATGAAAAACGAAAGGAATCATGTAGTTCTTTTGAGGATAAGGATCTGAATTAGTAAACTCATCTTCAGATCTCGGGTGGGTCATGGAAGGAAAGCCCAAGTTCACATAACAGATATTTTTGTCCTTAGGAAGGCTGTATCCAGGCCTTATCTAAACTTGTAGACTAGATTTCTTGAAGAAAGAGACCACATATTACTTAGCATTTCTTCAAAATCTAACAAAAGGCTTTGGACACATTCTTGATAGGTATTTATTGTTATGAATGACTAAATTAGATTTTCAAAGTCCTTCCATATGAATATCTCCCTCTCCTTTACATCCCAAAATAAAGTGTAAAGTAGCAGGATATTATTATTCGAAAGGAAAGCCCTATGTTTATATTTTGGGTCCTTAAGAAAAATGTATTAAATATTCTTGTCATGAACCTCTTGGTGCAGTATTCCCAAACACTGCAGGAACTGCTTGAGTAGTAGATGCACCTACCCAGAGGCATTTTTTTTTCTGCCCGACTTGTTTTCTCACTTTTTCTCAGTCCTCAAAAGCTATTCAGTTGAAGAGTCCCTCTCAGTGAGAAACCACCTCATTTAAATACTCACATCAAAAAGGAAATCAAATCACTACAAAAAACTGTTTTTCCCATCTCTGTGATGTTTCTGGGCCTTTCGAATGCTTTCAGCTTGCTAGTGTCTATTCAATGATTCTTAATTTCTCAATTAGTAGTTCAAAGATGCTGGCTATGTTACAAATTGACTCCTTCAGCTAAAAATCAATTGCGGTCCTTCTGTATGCAAGGCTCCCATTGATTTCTATAAAACAGTGCACTCACAAAATAACCGTAATGCTCATTTAATGACCAATAGGATTTACAGTCATGGTGAAAGTTGCTTTCTAGTTGAGACTAATAGTGGGAGTGAGGGCTTAGTGCAGTTGTGAATATTACAAGTCAGCAATTTCTTCTGAGCAACCCCAAAATAATAAAATTCCTTGGGTGGGTAAAACTTTAGGTGGAGGATGAATGATTTTATTGCTTTGTAAAATAACTTTTTTGAAAAAAGAAATAACTTTTATACTATCTGGCTTATGGATAAATGGCGAGTCCTCCCATCATTGTCAGCTCATTCTAAGGCCTCATAATATATAAATTGCTACTCTTTGTTTCCTATGGCCAGAGGGGATATAGCAGAGGCCATTAAAGGAACAGCCACGAAGCTGCACATTCTAATGAGTTTTTCCAGCAGTGCTGTTAATGTACTTTTCTTTGCAAAATTTTGAGGTTTGCCGCGCAACATTTGCTGATACTTACATAAAAAGGTACATTACTATGCGTCATTGAATTCCTTATAATTGAGTGTGTTGGAGAACATGGTTTGGGATGAAGGGAGGATGTGGAAAGAGTTGGTAAAAATTGGAATCTGGGGGAGAATTTTTATGGGTCAGGAACTTTTTTGAATCAATGTCCCAAAGGAACTGAGAGGTGTCATGGGAGGCTTTTCCTGACTTAATTAATTATCATATAGTGTTGGGCAGGTTGGAACAGGATTTGGAAGAGGAAGAAAACACAGTTCCAATCTTTGCTGAGTTGATTTAATGTGTGGTACTAAAGGGGACATTAGAAAAACACCAGAAACTTTATTACTGAATCACAGAATGTAAAAGTTAGGAAGGAATCTTAGATGTCACTTAATGTAGCTTTTGCATTTTACAGATTAGTAAACTGAGTCTCAGTGCTGTTGTCACAGTAATGTTTAAGACCCATGCCTCTTGATTTCAGTATTCTACACAATGGAAATTTCTAATGTAAGGGATTATTTCCTTTCATTGTGCTGAAAACTGGAGGTTCATTAATTACTAGTTTAATGACTGAATAATAAAAGAAAAATATAATTCAAACAAGTCCTTTTTAAAATAGAAATGTGGAATCCACTTTTAAGGGAAAGAGGATAGTTTTTTTTTTTTTTTTTTTTTTCCTTTTCTCTGTTCCTGTAAAAGATTTAGGCACTCAGCATCTCTTGGATGTGTGACAGGACAGTTTATAGACGGAAACTCAGTGGGGGAAATGAAACTGTGGGAAGGGAATTCAGTTTGGCTATGAAGGCACAATCTTGACTGAGACTTCTTTCTGACTATGAGAGACAAAGCAGGGATTTATGGATTCTTTGATATATTACTGGCATTGATTGAAATTTTGTACAGTAAACATGGTTGTTTTACATTTTTATGAAAAAAAGAGTGTTTTGTTTTTGTCGGCATAATGCTATTTGAAATAATGTGATAATGTTTCAGAACAAGAAGATGAAATGGTTTGTGTTTTGAATTCTATAGCATTCAACAAATAGCATTTTATTTTATCCACTTTACATGTAAAGTCCTCATACTTTCCAGTTATGCCAGAGAGGAAAAAGGGCAGTCAGTATACATGGAAAAGAAATCTACTTCTCTACTTCTTTAGCTTTCTAGCACTAGAATTCCAGGAGGTATATCCTTTGTTCTGTAATTCAGAGTTGAATGTCCCTTCCTCATCACCGCATACCTAGCAGAGACTGCCAAAATGGAGCTCTCTCAGTTACTGATACTGACTGAAAGTAAAAATTACATTTTGAAGAATTGGCTAGGTAAAGAGGCTTGTTCCTGTCAACTAGCCTTTTATGATTATAATGTCTATAACTAATATTGTGATAAGCCTACCATGAGAAAATAACTATAAAGACACTGGAGGTTATATTAATGCTATTGTCTCTCACGTGGATTTTAGAGACTTGGCTCTAACTATTAGCACAGCAACCTAAACACATCATCAGAAAAGCTTCAGTTTCCCATATCTATTATTTACTCAGGATTCCTGTAGGTGGAATTGATATTATGGCTGTATTTCATCAAACGTCCATGACTTAAAATTGCTATTAAATATTAATCTTAAAATTTTCTCATTAGTGATTCTAAGTATTTTCATCTGACAGCTCAATTTATTTAGAAATAAACCTTAGAGATTTTTCATCTTATAATCTTCTAGATGGAGAATCATTGCTATTTTCAGTTAGACTAGTGTTTACTGTAGGCAATAAATGCCCAGCTCATCTCTGAGATATCATAGTTCAGTCGGTTAATAAGTATTTATTAAGCACCAACTATATGTCAGGTTTTATGTTACCCACTGAGGATAAGGTAAAAGGTAAGAAGGCAAAAAAAAAAAAATCTCTGATCTCAATGAGCTCACAGCCTAATAGAGAAAATAAAATGAATACTACTATGTACAAACACAATATATACAAGATAAGGAGCAATGAATAAACTAATAATTAAAAAGTCAGTAAGTTTCTCTGGTATTCAATTCATTGAATTTTTAGATAGTGTTGTTGATGATGATGATGAAGTCACAAGGGCCCTGAGTAAATAAATACCCCAGTGACTTTCAAAAGAATTTAAAATCCATGGAGTAAATCAAGCAATTTGATGCTTTCTGACAGCTTGGAGAGGGAGTGTACACTGTTTGTAGACATATGTGTATTAGAGAATTTCAAACCGGCTTAGCTAAAAGAGGACTACACTGTATTATTTCTAAATAGTCTTCACCATTTAACCCTTTCACTGCTGGTATCATGGCATGTTTTTGTGCCCCCAAAAAATGTCATTTTATTTTCATTTCAGTAATTTTGAGAGAAATCAGATGTATTTCAGGAGTTAGGAGCTGTTTGCACCATATTCTTTGTGCATTCAGTTGCAGTGAACTGGCTGAAATTAAAATTACTAAGTAAGTCTCAAAAATTTACTAAATTCTAGTGAGATTTAGGCTACAGTTAAAATTATTGGGTTAAAAATGAATAAAGGAAGATATTAATCTTCTATTACAATGAAAAGGCAAAAAAAATGAGAATGATCCAATAAAAATGTATATATTAAAATATGTATGGCATTTAATTTTAGCAAGGCATTTAATATCCAGAATAGGAAACTATTTCCAATAAGAAGTTGAAACAAAATCTTAATATGTGCTTATGTGTTTCTAAAGCTTAATAACAGTGGAACATCACTGACTAAAGCTATTAAAAGAACAAAGTTTATCTTCCTTTTACCTTTGATTGATCTCTTTTGTATTTCTGGGAATTACAATGGAAAATTTATTTAACTTAATGTATGTAAAAAGCTGCTAGGTCGTTTCAAAAGCCTCAGTGAATTTCTACAATGGCCTCTAATTAGTTAGGCTAGCATTATAATAATACTCCAGACATATCTTTTTTAACCTGAAATAATTTTAAGAGCTTTCAAAGGTTATTAGTGAGATTGCTAAGAAGCCTAGGGTTATTTTTGATTGAGATGAAAAAGTAGGGCTCAAAACTCTGACATGATGATTTGTAGAGTCTAGGCATTTGACATAAATTGCATAAAACATATAACTTTTTAAATTCATAAAAACATTTTCATTTATGTAGTTGTATTTAAATTCTCACAGTGGCAAAATACCAAATCATAATAAATGTTTTATTTTTCTCTTGGCAACTACTGTAGTACCTAAAACTTTTATTTTATCAACTTTTATGCTCATTAAATCTTAAACAGTATCAATAATGCTCAAAATACTGAGGAAGGGGGCATCGAATCTAATATTTAAGATTATTAGAGAAAAGATAGTTGGGGTTTTTTTTAATGTGAAAGTCTTTTAATTCTTCAATCAAAAAACACAATTCTAATTGGTAATTTCCCTGTAGATGCTGTCCATTACACTCTTGCTATGCCAGAACTGACTTTCTGCTTTTTTGCAGTTTCCATGACAACAATAATTTTGGTCTAGAGAGAATTGTAGACTTCTCAGAGGCACATCCATTTTCCTTGTAAAAAGAAATGTTTACCCATCAAAATAATTGATTAGGCTAACCTCCATGTTGGTCACTAATCGGTTCTATAATTAGAAGGTCCCTCTGAGTTCAAGATTAGATGAAGCAAACATTTTAACCTCTTTTAGACTACTTGGACTGGAAATTTTCTTGTAATCAATATAAAACAAGACAAAGAATGTTAAGAGAAGGCAGGGAGTGAACTTGACTGAGAGTATATTCATGAACAATTGATTTAGGAAGATTTTCTATTTTAAAATTCCCCTCAAAAAGACCAACACAATGTTTTGAAACAAGTTTTTGATGAAATATTTTAAAGAAAAAGATTGAAAGACACAAATGTCGCCTACATAAGCATTAATGTTTTTATTATCATATAGCCCACACCTTTACAGGTAGAGTGTGGAAATAGTAAATAATGTGTAATTGTTTCCTAGATATTTGTTCACCATGTGGCACCACTCCACAGCTTCCAGACTCTGACCCCTGGGATGCTCACTTATAAGTGAGTTTTTGCCTTATATTTCCTAGAACCAAACCTCCATATCATTTTTATGCCATTTCCCCCACCTTTCTATCCTACCCATCTCCTTCCCAGCTTCCCTTTATGTGTAGTATTCCACCATTAAAATGTCAACACCTTAGTGCTGGGAAAAGCCTCCTGTAGAAAATCCTGTGTAAGGATTTGAGCCTTAAAGTCTTAAAGGAATTATATGTGCATATTAAGTGCTAAATAAATATTTGTTGAATAATTGATTTGAATGAATGAAAATGAAAGAATCAATTCAGAATATATACTAATTTCTCCTGCACAAAGTTCACTCTGATTCATAAGAATGGAAGGGAGGTAACATTGGTAATTTAAAAGGCATATCCATGAAGAATAAATACACTCTGTGAAATTGTACTATGCAGGACAACTTTGAGTATGACTTCAGGAACAAATTGCATCTGTTTCTCAAAATCCAGTCTAGCTCAGTACAGAATCCTTAGTAAGTTGGACACTTGGTAATGAATTATTTGACCATTTTAACTTAATTCATGAAATAAAGAAAATTTTAAAATGCCTTCCCTTTTCTCCTCCCACCTTTACCCCCATCCTGTGCAACTCCCTTCCCCTTTTGTAATGGCAGAGGCAGGATGGAGGAAAAAGGAAGAACAAAATGCTAAAAATCACAGTTTTCATACTATCAATATTCTTAGCTATTGCTGTTCTTAAGTGTGGGAGCCTTGTCCAGTGACTACTGGATGAATCAAACTACATTAATCTTTATAATTTTAGTATAAATGAAACCAGAAGAAAAAAGGAAGTTGCATCTATAAAGGAGGATGAGGTTTTTCATGGAAAGGGAAATAAAGAATCCAAGAGTTGATATTATTTATTATATATACAAAAAGCAAAAAGAAATAACATTTCATGAGACATTTGCTCATCTCATATTACAATGTTCCTAAAGTTGCTGTGAAAATAACAGAATTTCTGTTCCAACATCAACATCAAAGGTTAAGGAATTTTAAAATTCTATAAGTAACCCAATTAGACTTTGTGAATTACAACAGTCTTTATTTTGATATTCAAGGATTTAAACATTAAGGAGGGAATAGATATGGTAAAAAGAATTATGGATAATATGATTCAGGAGTGAACAGAGATGCCAAACATTTGTATACTATACATTATGAAGAAAATAATCAAATCACTGAACATGGTGATCTCTCAATAACAACACACAAATGAAACTGATCATTTTTTAAAAGATAGAAAAAACTAACTCTTGATGAGGGCATTATTATGGTGAAGTGCAAATAATGCAAAAAATGAGTGCAAATAATGAATTCTCAGAAGTAGTCTCATATATATGTATGTATATAAGTATGTATAAACACATACTATATATGTGTGTATTTGAATCTGCACTACTGATAGTTATAATTATGTAAAATATGGTGATTGTGCTAGCCCAATGGAAATAGGCAGTCTGAATTCAAATAATACAGCTACTTTAGGATTCATTATTTGTGCTAATTGAAACCTAACTTACTGAATTAGCTTTCTGGGTAGAGTCAGCCCATTAATGAATTACAGCAATCAAAATTAATGTAAATCTAAAACTCTAACTTGATCTGTTTAAATGTTATTAACTCAAAAAAAGGAAATGAACACTGACCACAATAATTTCATAAAGCAGTTTAATTAATGTAAAAGTATTGACATAGTGAGGAGACATAAAGAGTCAAAAATCTTCCCTAATCAGCAGACAGTTGACATTTCTCAAAGAGAGAAATATGGCAGCCAAGGGCAACACTGATTAAAAATATAAATTCATAAATAAAATCTTACAGAGAAGAATTGTGGAAGATAATGAGAGGTATCACCTTTTAAGATATCAAGAAACAGCATAGTAAAAAATAGTTTAAAAAAAAGCTTAGAAGAGACCGAACTAAAAAAAATATTTCAAAGGCATTTGAAGATGAAACTCTGTCTCCGTCTCCCTCTCCCTCCCTTCTTTCCTTCCTTTCTTCTCTCTCTCTCTCTCTCTCTCTCTCTCTCTCTCTCTCTCTGTCTTTGTCTCTGTGTCTCTCTTTATCTCTCCCTCTCTGTCCCTCTCTCCCTCCTTCCCTCCTCTCTCACTCCTTGCTTGGGTGTGGGTATAACATAACCCACCCTAAGGACACACAGCAGTTATGCCAGAAATATCCTGGGCCCTGCCCTCTGCCCTCCCAGTAGCCCTCAGTAGATGGGCCATATGCACTAGGGCAGTTACCACTGAATAATGCCATTATCCTCTCTCCTCCTCCTCACTCAAAAACATTAATAGTTTATAATATAAATTCTTCTCTGCCCCCTCCTCCTCAAATTTGTTCTTCCAAACTTCCCTATTTATGATGAGGCCATTATTATCCTTCTAATCTCCCTGGTTCCTATTGACTCTCCATTTAACTAAAGCTGTCCTAAATAAAGTTACCAATGAACTCTTAATTGGAAAATCTGGTAGCCTTTTCTCATTTCTCATTCTTCTTGATTTTCAGCATTTGATCCTATGGATCAGTTTCTCTTCCTGGATTCTTATTTTTCTGGGTTGTTAATGGCTCTGTTCTCTCTCATGATTTGCCTCCAATCTTCTTTATTTCCTTTCCTAGATAAGTTTCCATATGCCCATCTATTGCAGTTTTATATATTTCCCAAAGTACCGTTTGGGGCAGACTTCTTTCCTCTCAATATTTAACTTTTACTTGAGACTTTGTCACCTCCCATGGGTTTAATTATATCTCTATGCAAATGACTCACTGATCTATCTATCTATCTGTCTATCTCTTAAGTCTCTCTTCTGCTACCCAGTCTCATATTACCAACTTCTTGTTGTACAATTTAAAGATGATGGACTAAATGTCCATCTATAGTTTTCTATAGTTATCTGAAATGCAGCATATACAAAGCAAAATGCATTACCTTTCCCTCAAAACCAATAGCATATACAATGAACATTATAGGAGTATATGCATACAATTTTTTTGTTAAAATTTTTTATTTTCAAAACATATGCATGGACAATTTTCAACAACAAGGACCATTTCAACATGGTCCTTGCTGTTAAGGACCAGGCCTAAGTGAAGGGGCAGGTCAATTCTCTGAGAGCCTCCACAACTGTGAATCACAACACATGAAGGAGTTCCAAAGCAGTCTTCGCAGATGTTCCTTGTGAATTGGGAATGAAATAAATTGGGGGCAAGAGGGAAGAGGAGAGAAGTCAGACAACGCAACTGCCTCTCAATCATCTTGTATCATCACATCATCCTCTCACATGAAAAGATCCATTCTACAGGTCTGAATTAGACCTCCAGCAGCCACTGGCAGATGGCTTCTATATTGCAATACCTTGCAAAATCTTGTATTCCAATTTTTCCCTCCCTTCCCTCACCCCCTCTTCCAGATGGCAAACAATCTAATATATGTTAAGCATAATAAAATCTATGTTAAATCCAATATATGCATATATATTTGCATAATTATCTTGCTGCACAAGAAAAATCAGTTCAAAAAGGAAAAAATGAGAAAGAAAATAAAGTGCAAACAAACAAAATGAGTGAAAATGCTATGTTGTGATCCACACTCATTTCCCACAGTCCTCTCTCTGTGTGTAGATCATAAGATCTTTGGAACTAGCCTGGATGATCTCATTGTTGAAAAAAGCCACATCTATCAGAATTGATCATTATATAATCTTGTTGTTGCCATGTACAATAATCTCCTGGTTCTGCTCATTTCACTCAGCATTGGTTCATGTAAGTCTCTCCAGGACTCTCTGAAATCATCCTGCTGGTCGTTTATTATAAAACAATAATATTCCACAACATTTATATACTATGTTCAGCCATTCTCCAATTGATAGACATCCACTCAGTTTCCATTTTCTTGCAATTGTCATTTGAAAATTGTCTGTTCATATTCTTTGACTCTTTTTCAATTGGTGAATGACTTGTAGCCTTATGTCTATCAATAACTCTTTTCAAATTTTAACCCTTTGCTGTTATTAATAACAGGAGACATGCATTTGGAAATTCCCTGATTTTTTTTTAAAAGGAGAGAATTGAGCCCAAGGTAATTTGGAAGCAAATTGCTTATAATGAAAACAATTGAACTGTCTGTACAGATAAGACAAAAAAAAAAAGGGCTGCCACAAACATTTTTGCTCATAGACATAGACCCTATTATCAACCTTCTTCCAAAAGAAAAGTGACTGAAAACAATCGCTGTGACTATTTCCCCATATTCCTCATTTCCCAATTATATAAAATCTTCATGAAAATAATCTATCCATGCATCAAGGACATATTTGATAAGGCAATTATATACACTTTATATATATGTATATATATACACATACAAACATATTTATATATATGTACACAGTATGTATATATATATAATTGAGTATGTATGTATATAAATATACACATGTAATCATAGATATTCAAAATTAGAATGGATCTCTATGGCCACTAAGAACAACATGTATCATATGTTTATATGTATGTGAGTGTATGATAGCTGACATGTGTAGTAAAAGTGACCCACCCACATGTAGCATATATAATGGGAGGTGTTGAAAGAAGGAATTGTGGGTGGAGGGGAAGAATAATTTTTTCTTTTACAAGTGAGAATGAATGATTTTGCTTAAGATCACATTGGCTCAAAGACTCCTCTATATTAGATCTAGATGTACATAAATTGTGGCATCTGCTTTTATGACTGTTTTGGAGGAATTTGTGATTGCCTAGAGAATATGGGTATTTCTTTCCCCAAAGAAACACGACAGCTTTATTATTGGGGGGGTGGGTGTTATTTATTTATTTTTAAGGTTGCTTTATGAACCATGTTGGGAGACAAAAATCAGAGCAAAAGGGAAAAACTATGGGAGAAGGAAAAAAAAAGACAGTAAAAAAGAAGTGAACAAAGCATGTGTTGATTTACATTTAATCTCTGTAGTTCTTTTTCTGGGTGCAGATGGCATTTTCTGACCAAAGTCTATTCAAATTGCTTTGGATCATTGAATTTCTGAAAACCAAATCTTATAGTTAGTTGATCATTGCACGTTAGAGTTATTGTGTACAATGTGTTCCTGGCTTCCTGGATCTGTTTATTTCTCTTAGTATGTTAGTCTTTCCAGGCCTTTCTAAAATCATCTTGTTTATCATTTTTTATAGAAAAGTATATTCCATTATCTACATATGAAGGTATATCACAACTTGTTTAGCCATTCCCCAATTGGTGGGCATCTACTCATTTTTCAATTCTTTGCTACTACAAAGAGAGCTGCTACAAACATTTTTGCACATGTGGATTCTTTTCCCTCCTTTATGATTTCCTTGGGATACAGACTTAGTAATGACAATACTGGATCAAAGGGTATTCACAGTTTTATAGCTCTTGGGGCATAGTTCCAAATTGCTCTCCAGAATGGTTGGATCATTTCATAACTCCACCAGCAATGTATTGGTGTCCCAATTTTCCCACATCCCTCCAACATTTATCATTATCTTTTCCTGTCATCTTAGCCAATCTAAGAGGTGTGAAAGTAGTACCTCAGAGTTGTTTTGATTTGTATTTCTCTAATCAATAGTGATTCAGAGCATAGATGGCTTTAATTTTGTCATCTGAAAATTGTCTGTTCATATTCTTTGACTATTTTTCAATTGGTGAATGACTTGTATCCTTATGTCTACCATATCTTTAAAGAAATCAATAACCTTTTCAAATCTTAACCCTTTGCTGTTATTAATAACAGGAGACATGCATTTGGAAATTCCCTGATTTTTTTTAAAAGGAGAGAATTGAGCCCAAGGTAATTTGGAAGCAAATTGCTTATAATGAAAACAACTGAACTGTCTGTACAGATAAGAAATAAAACCAGCTCTTTTCCCTAGGCTCTGCCTCTCTCCCAAAAGAGGAATATAGAGACAGAAAGATATATCCACTAGTTTAAGGAACATGCAAGCTTTGAGCTAAGTTCTCTTTCTTAATAAAAGTAGAGAGGCAGGGAACAAAAATGCTATCTTATCAGTTCCCAGTCTAGGGAAGATGCTGCTTCTCCTGTTCTGATTTCCACAAGCAGAAACAATTTGAAGGAAAGAGGAATTGAGCAACTATGTTCTTGAAATAAGATGCTCAGTTCCACTCTATTTTCTCTCCTTCTTCAGGTGTTCAAGGTGAAAAATCTTCTGGCTTCCTTTTCCCCAAAATGTCAAAATCCAAGTTTAAAAGCAGTCACTAAAATAGTGACCCTTGGAGCAGAATCCATTTAGCATTTTTGTAGTAATGTATTACTAAGGCAGTGTTCTCCAGGCTGGAACCTAGGGGTACAAGGTTATTACATATATGAAAATTCCAAATTAAAATGGAATAACAATTTGACTGAAAAAATGACTCACAACCTTTCTTTTTATTTGTACCCTATAATAAAAGCTATATTAATAGACTGGAAATTTGGCATTTAGAGTTAAGAACATTCAACTTTAAAAAATAATAACATTTAAAATGATTCCCTAATATTGCATAACAGAGGTATAAATATTGAAAAAGTTCTCCCATGGCATATGTGGCATACATATGTATGTCACATTCTTGGAATATCTTTGTTTTTTAGGTGATTTTTAAAATACCAAATTAGGATCTCCTTGCAAACACTAGCATATTTCTCTGGCATTTTGTGCATTATTAAACTTTGAAAATCAAAATGATAAGAGGAATTTAAAACTTTATATATTAAAATAAAATGAGATTGTTTATTAAAGTCACAAGAAAGACTCTAATAAAACTACAAAAAAGAATCCTACTATCTAGCATGCATTGCTCCTCCTTGTACCCAATGAATGTACTTATCACTCAAATATATAGACAAAAATCAATATTAAGGTGTATCCAGGATCTAGCACACAGTAGACTCTGAAAAAATACCTGTTGTTTGATTAAATGATTGATTGATTGATGTTTTACTACAGATTATATAGATAGGCTTGATGTCTAACAAATAGAACTATTAAAAAATGAAACAAGCTTTCCTAAGACATAGTGGGCTCCCTTCACAGACCATTTTTAAACAAAGACTATTTTACCATTTGTCAAGTATATTGAAGAAGGATTTTGATTCAGATATGAGTTGAACTAGATGGCCACTGAGTTTCTCCCAACTGCCAGATTTTGTGATATTCCATTGTTGGATGGTACTACTTGTACAAATCAATAAAAATAATGGAAATAAAAGATGCCTTATAAATTTTTCAAGCAGAAACCATATGCATTTACTGGTGCATATTCAATCATGCATAAAAGGCTATCAGCCAATACAAAATGGTGTGTAATTAACTGAGAAAGCATGTGGTAAAAGAATTATTCTAGGAAATTCTGAACTTAGGAAATTACATTATTAGGTGAGCCATGGAAAGTTACTTCAGAGTTGCTATATGCTGATGATCGAATTAAAAAAAAAAAAGAATTTACACAAAAAGATAAGCAATTACAAGTCCCTTTGTGTTGTAAGCAGAGTTTCAAAAACTCCTGGTAAGCCAGAAGATAACAGCACTAGTTTGAAGCAGGAATAGTCTACAATCAGACAAAGATTTTCAACAATTCATAACTGAGAGTGGATTTTGGTTAAGCCAACAATGCTAGCTTCAAAGCATTGACCTTTCAAGGCTCTCTTTTATCCTCAGAAATCTATGTTCATCCTCCAGAGCATACCATACTCACTCCTCCCTAATTTCTACACCTTAAGAAAGTGAATTTTATGTCACTTGAAATGAGTGTTTGAAATTGGGCAAGGGTGAAGAAGAGGAGGGACTATAGAAGGGGAACTGGGAAGAAATAAAGTGTTGAGGCAGGATACTATCTATAACATTTCTTTTTCATGAGGTACTGGGAAGATCTGCCTTTTAAGACTTGTGGATAAAATATCTCTCCTCTAAATTTCTCTAACTGGAATAATATAAAAACTATGGAATAAAAGGAATAGCCATAAGCCCACTTACAGGAGATGAACTTCATGATCATTTCAGTTTCTAATGGACAAGTGGCTATATGATCAAAGTTCATATAATTTGTTTTGCATTGATTTGGCCTCTTTTCGTTGTTGAGTCAAGGTAGGATTTTCCACCTAGTTAGAAAGTCTATGAAATGTTGAAATATCCTCTCCAAGATAAAAATCAATTTCACCCAATATGCTTAACCTTGACATCTTCAAACCACATAACATAATTAGTTTCTTTCTGTGTATAATAGCAATATCTCCTATTTATTAGAATCTGTTTAATGATTCAAAGCTCAGGACCATGACCAATTATCTTAGTCATTTAAGGAAGTAGAACAGGAGGGGTTTTATGGATTCATTTCTCTAAATTTAATTAATATTTCTTAAGCAAATCTTATGAGTTTGCAAATCAGTACAAACAATAATTTCTCTGACATGAATATTTATGTTTGTTGTTTTCTACTCATGACTAGCCTGTTTGATATACTCCTATCTTAGCATTTAAAAAAAAATTATTCTTTCTCTCTTGAAATGTGCCCTAGATTTCTTTCATAATATAAACTGTCCTTCAACCAATTCAGTGCTTCATTGTGGCATAAAAGTTGCTCTGGGTTCTCAAAGACTTTAGCAGGAAGTTTAATTTCTGGAAAGACTACCAAGCTCTTGTGGTGGTGGTGGTGGGGAGAGGATATGTGTGTCTGTGTGTATACACACACTATATATATATATATATATATATATATGTGTGTGTGTGTGTGTGTGTGTGTGTGTCTATGTGCATGTGTATATAAAACATGACAATATAACAACATAATACAATGTGCAGTATATATAATTATATACATACTATCTATATATCTATTCTTCCTTCTTTGAATGATTTCTGATGATAGTGTGGTTCAAATATTGCCTGACACCACACACACACACACACACACATTTTCCTCTCTAAAAGCTTTTCTTTGTGTGAGATAATTTCTCTTTTATGTGAGATAATTTTCCCCATTCTTCTTCTCCCTATCTTTTTTTTTTTTTCCTGGTATATACCTCTTTCTTACCCTTTATTTGAGATCATTCCAACTTATCACCCACATGCCCTCTGATTTTGTAGACTCCTTTTAACTGCCATAAAAATGATAAAGTTCTTATAAGTTACATGTATCATCTTTCCATATAGGAATATAAAGTTTTATCTTATTATTCCTTATGATTTGTCTTCCATGTTTACCTTTTTATGCTACTCTTGAATCTTGTGTTTTAATGTCAGTGTTTCTATTCAGCACTGATCTTTTCATCAAGAATGGTGAAAAGTCCTCTATTTAATTAAAATGTATATTTTTCTCTTGAAGGATTATATTAAATTTTGCTGAATAAATTATCTTGGTTGTAATCCCAATTCCTTTGCTTTCTGGAATATCATATTTCAAGCCCTCTGTTCCTTTAACAGGGAAGTTGCTAAATTTTGTGTGATCTTTACTGGCTCTATAATTTTTGAATGGCTTCTTTCTGGCTGCTGTCTCATTGACTTGGGAGTTCTGAAATTTGACTATAATATTTCTGGGAATTTTCATTTGGGACCGTTTTCAAGAGAAGGTCAAAAGATTCTTTCAATTACTGTTTTACCATCTGGTTCTCAGATATCAGGGCAGTTTGCTTTTATAATTTCTTGAAATTTGGTGGATATACTCTTTTTTTTAATCATAGCTTTTAACTAGACCAATGATTAACAAAAGTATTTCTTCTCATCCAATTTTCCAAGTCAGTTGTTTTTCCCAATGAGATATTCTATTTTTTTCATGCTTTTTGATTTTGCTTCATTGTTTCTTAATGTCTCATGGAGTCATTAGCTTTCACTTGGAATTAATTTTCTTCAGTGAACTTTATGCCCTTCTCCCCCTGCATTTGACCAATTTTGTTTTTAAAGTTCTTTTTTTAGTGAATTTTTATGTCCACATATTCTCAGTATCCATAGCCCTATTAATCATATTGGTCTTCTCAGCTTGTGAAACAATTAGCCTTGCACTACTGGTCAAAATCTCTGGCACTCACGGTAACGATTACGTCCAAAACCTCAACCTATTACAATGCTAAAAATCCGCATATCAATTTCTATCATTTTGTTAATTTTGTTTTTAAAGGTTTTCAGTATTTTTGTTCCTTTTTACCAAGATACTGTCTTTTCATAATTTTCTTGCATCAGTCATTTTCCTCCATTTCCTTCCTACTTCCTTATTTATGATTTCTCTTTTATGTTTACTTTTATGCTATTCTTGAATATTGTGTTTGAATGTCAGTGTTTCTATTCAGCATTGATCTTTTCTTCAGGAAACATAAACCCTATCTCCTTCTTTAGCTCTTTTAGCCTTGTGTCCATTCTCTATTTTTTTCTTTGAGGTTTTGCTTGTAACTGTTTTATATTACTGTCTTCTTCTGAGTTTGTACCTTGATCTTCCCTGGCACCATAGTAGCTTAGTACAGTCAAGTTCTTTTTTTTCCCCAGGTACTGAATTCAGTATTTATTTTTTCCTAGTAAATTTATTTTTAATACATATTACTTTATGATTCATGTTGGGAGAGAAAAATCAGACCAAAAGGGAAAAACCATGAGAGAGAGAGAGAAAAAAAAAAACAGGAAAAAAGTGAACATAGCATGTCTTGATTTGCATTCAGTCTCCTTAGTTCTTTTTCTAGGTGCAGATGGCATTTTTTGTCCAAAGTCTGTTAGGATTGCTTTGGATTACTGAACCACTAAGAAGAATCAAGTTTTTCATACTTCATCATCATACATTCTTGCTGTTATTGTGTATAATGTATTCCTGGTTCTGCTTTTTTTGTTCAGCATCAGTTCATGTAAATCTTTCCAGGTCTTACTAAAATGAGCTTCATCATTTTTTATAGAACAATAATATTCCATTATCCTCATATATCACAACTTGTTCAACCAATCCCCAACTGATGGACATCTACTCATTTTCCAATTCTTTGATGAGACAAAAAGAATTGTGACAAATATTTTTGCACATATAATTCTTTTCCTCTCTTTTAGGATTTCCTTGGGATATAGACCCAATAATGGCATTATCAGGTCAAAGGGTTTGCACATAGCATATAGCTATCGATATATAGCCCTTTTGGCATAGTTTCACATTGCTCTCCAGAATGGTTGGATCATTTTACAACTCAATCAACAATGCATTAGTATCTCAGTTTTTCCACATCCTTTCCAACATTTATCATTATCTTTTCTGTCATCTTAGCCAATCTAAGAGGTATGAGGTGGTAAATGAGAATTGTTTTAATTTGCAATTCCCTAATCAATAGTGATTTAGAGCATTTTTCACAGGACTTTCGTATGGTTTTAATTTCTTCATCTGAAAATTATCTATTCATATCATTTGACCATTTATCAATTGGGGAATGACTTGTAGTCTTATAAATTTGACACATTTATACCTTTTAGAAATGAGACCTTTTTTAGAAATACTGTCTGTAAAGATTTTTTCCTAACTTTGCACTTCCCTTTTATTCTTGTTTCTATTGGCTTTGTGCAAAAGCTTTTTAATTTAATGAACTCAAAGTTGTTCATTTTGCCTTTTATAATGTTCTCTAGTTCTTCTTTGGTCATAAACTCCTCCCTTCTCCAAAAATCTGATAGGTAAATCATCCCTTGCTTTCTAAATTTGTTTATGGTATCATCCTTTATGCCCAAATCAAGTACTCATTTTGACCTTATTTTGGTATGGGGTGTGAGATGTAGTTCTATGCTTAGATTCTGACATATTTTCCAGTTTTTTCAGAAATTTTTGTAAAATAGTGAGTTCTTATTCCAGAAACTAGATTACTATAGGTCTTGATTTTTGTATAGTATATATTTAATCTATTCCACTAATCTACTACTCTATTTCATAGCTAGTAACAAATGGTTTTGATGATTGTTGCTTTATAATAGTTTTTTTTACAAATTATAATTTTTTTAATAATTATAACTTTTTATTGACAGATCCCATGCCTGGGTAATTTTTTACAACATTATCCCTTGCACTCACTTCTGTTTCGACTTTTCCCCTCCTTCCCTCCACCCTGTCCTTCCCTCCAACCCCTCCCCCAGATGGCAAGCAGTCCTATACATGTTAAATAGGTCACAGTATATCCTAGATACAATATATGTGTGCAGAACCGAACAGTTCTCTTGTTGCACAGGAAGAATTGGATTCAGAAGATAAAAATAACCTGGGAAGAAAAACAAAAATGCAAAAAGTTTGCATTCATTTCCCAGTGTTCTTTCTTTGGGTGTAGTTGCTTCTGTCCATCATTGATTAATTGGAACTGAATTAGATCTTCTCTTTGTTGAAGAAATCCACTTCCCTCAGAATATATCCTCATGCAGTATCGTTGTTGAAGTATATAATGATTTCCTGGTTCTGCTCATTTCACTTAGCATCAGTTCATGTAAGTCTCTCCAAGCCTCTCTGTAGTCATCCTGCTGGTCATTTCTTACAGAAAAATAATATTCCATAACATTCATATACCACAATTTACCCAACCATTCTCCAATTGATGGGCATCCATTCATTTTCCAGTTTCTAGCCACTACACAAAGGGCTGCCACAAACGTTTTGGCGCATACAGGTCCTTTTCCCTTCTTTATGATCTCTTTGGGGTATAAGCCCAGTAGTAGCACTGCTGCATTAAAGGGTATGCACAGTTTGATAACTTTTGGGACATAATTCCAGATTCTCTCCAGAATGGTTAGATTTGTTCACAGTTCCACCAACAATGCATCAGTGTCCCAGTTTTCCCACATCCCTCCAACATTCATCATATAATATAGTTTTAAGTTTGATCCTGTTAAGCCACCATCCTTTCTATATTTTTTTCATTAATTCTCTTGTCATTCTTGACCTTTTGTTTTTCCAGGTGAATTTTGTTATTATTTTTTCTAGTTCTATAAAATAATGTTTTGGCAGTTTGATTAGCATGGCACTGAACAAGTAGACCAATTTAGGAAGAATTGTCACTTTTATTATGTTAGCTTGGCTTACCCATCAGCAATTGATATTTTTAATTGTTTAGGTCTGACTTTGTTTATTTGAGATGTGTTTTGTAATTGTGTTCTTATAGTTTTTAGGTTTGTCTTGACAGGTAGACCCCAAGTATTTTATTTTGTCTATAGTTATTTAAAATAGAATTTCTCTTTCTATCTCTTGCTTATGGACTTTGTCAATAACCTATAGAAATGCTGATGATCTGTGTGGGTCAAGTTCTTTTTGTTGTTATTTTCTTATTTTTTAAGCTATTCCTAAATTTTGAACTTTATACTAAAATTGGAAACTACTATCCTGGGTGAGATAGAAGGGGGACTGTTCAAAGCTTCACATTACTTTTTTCTCAGCTACTTTTGAAAGTCTGTAAGTTGTTGGTGTTTTTAAGGTGATTTGGTCTGGAGAGTGGTATAGTCATTGCTTCCTGGTCTGTGGTCTGGTCTTTAACCAGGAAGGGTCCCTGACCTCTTGCATCTTCAAATGCCAGAGTTTTTCTTGGCTCTTGAATAATGTGATCAGGTGCCCTGCTCCACCGTATTCACAATAGCTAGAGTTCTCTTCCTGGGAACACATCTGGCATGAGAGTTTTTAAGGCTGTTGTTGCTGATGATGCTATAACCTCTTTCAGGACTACCATTGGTAGTGGTGTTGTTCTCTGGCTCAATCTGTACCCTGGTATAACAGATCACTTCTACCAACCTCTTAAGTTGCCTTGGGCTAGAAAAATATCTCCCTTCAACTTTTTATTGGTGTTTTATTTGATGTATGATTTTAAAGCTGTTTGGAGTGGAATGTTGAGGGAGTTCAGCTGGATTGCTGCTACTTCTGGTCTGCTATTTTGGATCCCATTGTAAGTGATTAATAAATGTCTATTGATGGATTGAAATTTGGTTAGATTCTCCAGACTAATACTTATTAACATCATCTTATTAACTTCATTGTCAGAATGGGTTCAAGAAAGGATGATGAAAACAAAATTGGAAAAATGGCACAGGATGATTAAGGAAAGAAAGAAGCCATAGGTTCTTAGCATACAATGAAGTTTCACATGTATATATCACTAATACTTTCTTGAAGAAAAGTATCAGAAAGTGATGAGTTTTTAAAATATTGAACCAAACCACAGAGGGGAAAGAATAAAACCAAATGCATCTGAAGGAATATTAAAACTTAACCAGCTGGTGTATACCCTTTGATCCAGCAGTGTTTCTACTGGGCTTATATCCCAAAGAAATCTTAAAGAAGGGAAAGGGACCTGTATGTGCAAGAATGTTTGTGGCAGCCCTCTTTGTAGTGGCCAGAAACTGGAAACTAAGTGGATGCCCATCAATTGGAGAATGGCTGAATAAATTGTGGTATATGAATATTATGGAATATTGTTCGGTAAGAAATGACAGCAGGAGGATTTCAAAAAGGCCTGGAGAGACTTACACGAACTGATGCTGAGTGAAACAAGCAGGACCAGGAGATCATTATATACTTCCACAACAATACTATATGATGGTCAATTCTGATGGACGTGATCCTCTTCAACAGTGAGATGAACCAAAGCAGCTCCAATAGAACAGAAATGAATTGAAACATCTACACCCAGCGAGGACATGTATGCTTATATTGTATTTAATTTATACTTTAACATACTTCACATGTATTGGTCAAGCTGCCATTGCTGGGGCGGGGGGGGAGGGAATAGGAGGAAGGAGGGGAAAAATTGGAACAAAAGGTTTGGCAATTGTCAATGCTGTAAAATTACCCATGCATATAACTTGTAAATAAAAAACTATAATTTAAAAAAAAAACTTAACCAGTTGGTTATAGATATGTTATTTTAAAATTAGTTGCATATAAAAAGACCATTGGCTAGTTTAGAGCAGAATTCAGAGTGAACTTAATAAAATGAAAGAATGAAACAAGCATTTATTGAGTACCTACTATGTTCCAGGCACTACACTAAGCACTTTATAAATGTAGTCACTATTATTATATTTGTTTTGTAGTTGAGGAAACTGAAGCAGACAAAGTTTAAGTGACGGCATCACACTGCTAGTGGTGTGTGAGGGAAGATTTGAACTCAGTTCTTCCTGACTCCAGACTCAATATTCTTTTACACTGTACCTGGCTACTTCTAATGAAAAAATGGAGACGAGAAAAGAGCAATGTGTATTGATTCAAACCAAATTCTGTAAAAAAAAAAAAAACAAAAAACAAAAAAAACTGTACACTCAAAAAAGTGAAGGAAGGGATAAAATTAAAAAGAAAATGGACTTTATTAAATATATTCTTAAAGGAAATTTAATCATAGAAAAAAGTCACAACAAGAAGGCTAAAAAACGTATTAGTCATCTCAGAAAGGAGAGAAATGTGTCAATCAAAGTTAACATTGTTTTAGACTGTGATTTCATTTACAAAATGTTATAGAAGGGGAACATGGAAAGTGATTGGCAACATTGTCTCACAATATAGCACAAAGAAATCAAAGAATGAATCTTGAGAGATCTTGCTAGGAGATCTGGCTAATAATCCAAGTAGTCTGTAAAGCATTTATAGAGAAAACTACAACTTGAGAAAGTACAATAACTACAAAATGGGACAGATTGTCTTAGTCATATTTTCCTATCAACAAAAATAGGGCTTTCTCATATTAGTAAATTTTCATTTCTGTACCTGATAAAGTAGTAAAAAAAATCTCAGAGATGAAGAAAGGAAGTGGAATATAACCTAACCCAATAATTTCAAATGAAATCTGTTTTGAAGGTGAAAGAATTTTAAATGTACCCAATGATTGGTTCTTAAGATGTCTCAAGTAAGGGAAGATTGAACAAGTTTGGGGTGGGGTGGGGAAGGAGGACCATACTTAATGCTCTTACCAAGTAAAAAGAGCTAAAACGACACCAGCAATTTGAATCAGAATAGATTTTATTCATTTTCTTAAATCTATAAACTCTTTATGTGACTTATATGTGCTTATATTGTTGCAGTCCTAGATGGATATCTGAGAAGGCAACAGGCAAACTTTTCCAGGCCATTTTATGCAATAGACTATAGTTTTTTGGCCACAGAACTAAGATGCAAAAAATAAGACAGAATCTTAGTTTTAGAAACTGAGAGTGACTGTGGAAGTCGTGGAGATTCCTTTTGTGTTTTTTATCTTTTGATTTAAAAAAAAAAGTACTGGACTTAGTAGAAAAAAATGTAGCCTTGACAGCTCTCCTCAGACAAGGTGTCTCTTATATGTACATCAAAATCATACAAGATTCCATGACAGATATGCCTACAGAGATAACTTTTTTCAGTGAGCCCAGGAATACTGGCATCAAGCAAGGTCTTTACCAAGGAGGTAGTTATGTTCACAAAAGCTGTCTGTCAGTCATGGAAGATATTTGCCTGATATCTAAAGAAAATAAGGATTTCTTGTTGTTGGAATCCCCTCCAAATGTAGCAATTTGCTAAAGATATAATACTAATTATATGAAGCCCTTAAAGCATTATATATCCTCCTTAGAGAAAGAGACTAACCTACCTAAACCAGATGAAAAAAATAAAATGAATGGAAAACACATATAAATGCCTATATTGTGAAATATAGCTGGAAAGACATCCCATCACATTAGTGCATATATATATATATATATATATATATATATATATATCTTACTAAAGTGCTACAAATGAATAGAAGAATTTGTTTCCAAAATTAAGAAAAGCAAACTGGACTGAACTTCATTTGAAAAAGTAGAAAGTGTTTTCAGTGATTCCAAATTTACCACCATGACAAAAAGATTGCAAACCCCACCACAGTCTTAGAAGGACTAAAATTACAAAGAACCCAAAACTTTTTTTATGATAACTTTTTATTGACAGAACATATGCCTGGGTAATTTTTTACAATATTATCCTTTGCATCACTTCTGTTCTGACTTTTCTCTTCCATCCCCCTCCACCCTCTCCCCTAGATGGCAAAGCAGTCTTATACATGTTAAATATGTTATAGCATTATCCTAGATACAATATATGTGTGCAGAACCTAACAGTTCTCTTGTTGCACAGGGAGAATTGGATTCAGAAGGTAAAAATAGCCTGGGAAGAAAAACAAAAATGCAAACAGTTTACACTCATTTCCCAGTGTTCCTTCTCTGGGTGTAGCTGCTTCTGTCCATCATTGATCAATTGGAACTGAATTAGATCTTCTCTTTGTCAAAGAAATCCTCTTCCATCAGAATCCATCCTCATACAGTATCGTTGTTGATGTATATAATGATCTCCTGGTTCAGCTCATTTCACTCAGCATCAGTTCATATAAGTCTCTCCAAGCCTCTCTGTATTCATCCTGGTGGTCATTTCTTACAGAACAATAATATTCCATAACATTCATATACCACAATTTATTCAGCCATTCTCCAATTGATGGGCATTCATTCATTTTCCAGTTTCTAGCCACCACAAAAAGGGCTGCCACAAACATTTTGGCACATACAGATCCCTTTCCCTTCCCCTTCTTTATGATCTCTTTGGGGTATAAGCCCAGTAGTAGCACTGCTGGATCAAAGATATGCACAGTTTGATAACTTTTGGGGCATAATTCCAGATTGCTCTCCAGAATGGTTGGATTTGTTCACCACTCCACCAACAATGCATCAATGTCCCAGTTTTCTTGCATCCCCTCCAACATTCATCATTATTTTTTTCTGTCATCTTAGCCAATCTGACAGGTGTGTAGTGGTATCTCAGAGTTGTCTTAATTTGCATTTCTCTGATCAATAGTGATTTGGAACACTCATATGAGTGGAAATAGTTTCAATTTCATCATCTGAACATTGTCTGTTCATATCCTTTGACCATTTATCAATTGGAGAATGGCTTGGTTTCTTATAAATTAGAGTCAATTCTCTATATATTTTGGAAATGAGGCTTTTATCAGAACCTTTAACTGTAAAAATGTTTTCCCAGTTTGTTGCTTCCTTTCTAATTTTATTTGCATTAGTTTTGATCTCGTTCTTTATGCCTAAATCATGGACGCATTTGATTTTATCTTGGTATATGGTGTTAAGTGTGGGTCCATGCCTAATTTCTGCCATACTAATTTCCAGTTTTCCCAGCAGTTTTTGTCAAATAATAAATTCTTATCCCCAAAGTTGGGATCTTTAGAATCCAAAGTTTTTTTTAAGTTTCACGTATCATCTTTCCATATAGGAATATAAACAGTTGTATTTTATTATTTCTTATGATTTCTCTGTCATGTTTACCTTTTTATGCTGCTCTTCAATCTTGTATTTGAATGTCAATGTTTCTACTCAATTATGGTCTTTTCATCAGGAATGCTTGAAAAGTCCCGTGAGTAAAATGTCTATTTTCCCCTTGAAGGATCATATTGAATTTTGCTGGGTAAATTATTCTTGGAGGTAATCCTAATTCTTATGCCTTCTGGAATATCATACTACAAGCCTTCTGTTTGTCCACTGTCATTTCAAGGGCCTGGGGGTACTTGAAGCTGGGAGGGTCAGAGAAAACTTGCTATAGGAAGTTACCCTTAGGTCAGCTTTGATTGGAGGAGTTAGGGAAACTTAAAGGTGAAAGTGAGGAGGGATTGTATCTCAGACTTGGAATGCTAGGTATAGGGAATAGTAAGTAGGCTAGGGTTGGTGGTTGGATCATGGATTGCAGAAAGAGGAGGGAGCTATATGGATTTGGGTGATTATATGACAGAAATAGGGAGGTGAAAGAAGGGTAAATTCTTAGAATGAGTTCTGTTTTAGACATGCTGAATTTGAAATAATTTCAGGAGATGTATTTAGATGTGTCCACTAGGTAGCTAGTGATGTAGAGCTGGAGGATCAGAGAGAAACTAGGGATACACACACACATACACACACACATACACATGCACACGTGTGTGTGTGTGTGTATGTGTGTGTGTAAATCTGGTAGACTTCTGCATAGAAATAAATGAATCTATGAGAACAGATGAGATCACTAAGTAAGAGAAAGAAGAAAAATCTGCGCTCAGGAGAGCATTTTAAGTTATATCTTTAGTTAGAAGACAGGATCATTCTCAAAACCTTACTTTCTCTAATAAAATCATGTTCAATCAGTTACCACATCTTGTTAGTTCTAACACCAAAATATGCATTGCACCATTTCCTTCTATGGACATCATAATAATCTTATTTTGAGCCTTAATTATCATAGTCTGAGCTTCTTCAGTAGCCTACAAATTGGTTCCCTTGTCTAAATGCTAATTAAGTCTAGCTGATTAATTATTATAAACTGATGATCTAGTAAAGTTAAGGACACTAACGGGATTTAAGATCTACAGTTTAGAAAAATCAACCCCTGATTCCTTGGAGTTACCTTTAGAATACTGAGGGAAGATGAAGTATTCAAATCCTGGGGATGCAGCTTACCACTGCAGGCAGAGTTTTAGAGAATAGTTCCCAAGTTTGCTACAAAAGGATTGAAAATAATGAAATAATAAAATTTGGTCTTCTAAAAGATGTGAAATAAGTAAGATTGGAATAAATCTTGCTTCCCATGAAGCTTGTCTATCAATCAATAAAACATTTATTAAATGTCTATTGTGTGCCAGGCAAGGAATTAGTAACTAGGCATGAATAGAAAGGCAAAGTCTCTGCACTCAAAGAACTCACAGTTTAATAAGGAAGATCAGATACAAATAACTATATATAAATAAGGCATGAGTGTATATGCATATATAGGTATGTACACACCTATATACAGACACATCTTTGTATATGTGCCCACATATATATATATGCATTTATACCCCTTGTTTATATATATATTGATATACATACAAGTACATAGATGTATAAAAACACATACTATGTGTTGGAATCTTTACAAAGTGTTAAGCCATTGGAGTTGATAGAAACAATAATTATCTAATTTGGCAGGGTTCAATATGATTGATTTGATCTTAGAAGGAGATATTTTGGGCCAGAACTTGAAACAAGGTACTAAGTACAACTGATAAGTACTCAATTGAGTTCACACGTTTGGGAGAGTTAAGGGTTTAGAAAGAGATATCCCAATTCACACCTCCCTTAGGGCCAGAGTACACTCTGGGAGATAACCCAGAATCCCTCTCCTTCCAGAAGGCAGAGTTAACCTTTGGGAGATCATATATATACAGGAAGCTCTTAGAGCTTGAGGGAGTTTTTCTCTGGAATATTGACTGGGGTCAGAAAAGAGCACTCTGGGAGGAAGCCCACAAGCCCTATCTTCAAGGCAAGAGATTCATTGCATCTTCTACCTTGGTGCTGGCTGGAGTCAAAAGGACAAACCTTTGGATTTGGTGACATTCGGAGGGAGCTCTTGGAACCAAGCAGAGAGATAGGCCTGAGCTAACCAAGCTATATTGAAGGACACAATAAAAGATCTGAACTCTTTTATCACCTGGCTGTGTTTTGGAAAAAGAACACCAACAACTATGTTTATAGATGTGTGTGTATACACACAAATATATAAATGCATATATCTTATTTGTGTATATATATATGTGCATATATACAATATACATATGAGATATATACATTCAAATATATATAAGCACATGCATGCCTTGTTTGTACATTGTTATATTCATATCATTTCATTATATAAAATATAAGTTAATGAAAAATATATATACATATCTTCAAATGTAGAGATATTTTACATATGCATGTAGAATAATATTTGGTTTCCTTTGTAATTTTATATATTTTTATTTCATGCACTTATTTTTTAAGTGTCATTTGTCCTTCATTCTTTTAAATTTTTTTTTATTTTTAATACACATTGTTTATGAATCATGTTGAGGGAAAAAAATCAAAACAAAAGGGAAAAACCATGGGAGAGATTAAAAAAAAGAAAAAAGAAGTGAACATAGCATGGGTTGATTTACTTTCAGTCTCCTTAGATCTTTTTCTGGATGCAAATGGCATTTCTTGTTCAAAGTCTATTGGGCTTGCTTTGGATCACCGAACCTCTGAGAAGACCCAAGCCTTTTATAGTTGATCATCACACATTCTTGCTGTTATTGTTTACAATGCAGTCCTGGTTCTGCCATCAGTTCATGTAAATCTTTTCAGATCTTTCTGAAAAAATCTGAGAGGTGTGATGTGGTACCTTAAGAGCTGTTTAATTTGCATTTCTCTGATCAAAAGTGATCCAAAGCAATTTTTTTTCATATAACTCTAAATGGCTTTAATTTCATCATCTGAAAATTGTTCATATCCTTTGACCATTTATCAATTGGTAATGACTTCTATTCTTATAAATTTGACACAAGTTATATATGTATTTTAAAAATGAGACCTTTATCTGAAATACTGTCTGTAAAGCTTTTTTCCCAGTTTTGTACATCCCTTTTAATATTATTTGTTTCCGTTGGTTTTGTTTGTGCAAAACCTTTTTAATTTAATGTACTCAAAGTTGTCTATTTTGCCTTTCATAATGTTCTCTAGTATTTCTTTGGTAATAAACTCCTTCCTTCTCCCAAAGATCTGATAGATAAATTATCCTTGTTCTCCTAATTTGCTTATAGAATCATCCATTATGCCCAAATCATGTATTCATTTTGACCTTATCTTGTTATGGGTTGTGAGATGTAGGTCTATGCCCAATTTCTGATGTTATTTTCCATTTTTCCTAGCAGTTTTTGTCAAATAGTGAGTTTTCATTGCAGAAGCTGGAGTTTGGGGATTTATCAAATACTATATTGCTATAGGCCTTGATTATTGTGTTGTGTGTATCTAATTTATTCTACTGGTCCACCACTATATTTCTTAGCCGGTACCAAATGGCTTTGATGACTGATGCTTTATAGTCTAACTTTAGGAATGACACTGCTAAACCACCATTCTTTCTATTTTTTTTTTTTCATTAATTCCCTTGATATTCTTGACCTTTTATTCTTCCAGATGAATTTTGTTATTATTTTTTCTAGTTCTATAAAATATGTTTTGACAAGCTGATTGGTATGGCACTGAAAAAGTAGACCAATTTAGGAAGAATTGTCATTTTTATTCTATTAGCTCGGCCTACCCATCAGCAATTGTTATTTTTCCAGTTGTTTAGGTCTGACTTTATTTGTGTAAGAAATGTTTTGTAATTGTGTTCAATAGTTTTGGATTTGTCTTGGCAAGTAGACTTGCAAATATTTTATTTTGTCTACAGTAATTTTAAATGGAATTTATCTTTCTATCTCTTGTTGATGGGCTATGTTAGCAATATATAGAAATGAAGATAGTTTGTGTGGGTTTATTTTATTTCCTGCAGCTTTGCTAAAGCTGTGAATTGTTTCCAGTAGGTTTTTTGGATGATTTTCTAGGATTCTTTAAATATATCATCATATCATCTGTAAAGAGTGATAGTTTATTTACTCATTCCCTATTCTACTTCCTTTAATTTCTTTTTCTTTTCTTATTGCTAAAGCCAACATTTCTAATACAATGTTGAATAATAATGGTGATAATAGGCATCTTTGTTTCACCCCTGATCTTATTGGGAATGCATCTAGCTTCTCCACATTATTAATAATGGTTGCTGTATGTTTTAGATAGATACTGCTTATTATTAAAGAAAACTCCTTTATCCCTATGCTCTGAAGTGTTTTAGTAGGAATTTTTATCAAAAGCTTTTTCTGCATCTATTGAGGTTATAATATGATTTCTGTTATTTTTTTATTTATATGGTCAATTATGGTAATAGTTTTCCTGATATTGAACCAACCCGGCATTCCTGGTATAAATCCTACTTGGTTATAGTGTATGATCCTGCTGATAAATTGCTATAATCTTTTTCCTAATATTTTGTTTAATTTTTTTGCTTCAATATTTTTTAGGGAGATTGGTCTGTAATTTTCTTTCTCTATTTTGACCCTTCCTGGTTTAGCTATCAGTGCCATATTTGTGTCATAGAAGTAATTTGGCAGTACTCCTCCTTACTTATTTTTCCAGATAGTTTACATAGTAATGGAATTAATTGCTCTTTAAATTTTTGTTAAGAATTCATTTGTGAATCCATCTGGTCTTGGAGATTGTTTTCTTAGGAAGTTCATTACTGGTTTGTTCAATTTCTTTTTCTAAAATGGAACTATTGAGTAAGTAATGAGAAAACCAAATTATCACTCTTTGCAGATGATATGATGGTATACTTAGAGAACTCTAGAGAATCAACTTAAAAACGATTAGAAACAATCTACAACTTTAGTAAAGTTGCAGGATACAAAATAAATCCACATGAATCATCAGCAATTTATATTTCACTAGCAAAATTCAACAGCAAGAGATACAAAGTGAAATTCCATTTAAAATAACTTTCAATAGCATAAAATATTTGGGAATCTATCTGCCAAGGGAAAGTCAAGAACTATATGAGCAAAACTATAAAACACTTTCCACACAAATAAAGTCAGATCTAGGCAATTGGAAAAATATCAAGTGCTCTTGGATAGGTCAAGCAAATATAATAAAGATGACAGTACTCCCTAAACTAATCTATTTATTTAATGCTATACCAATCAGACTCCCAAAAAACTATTTTACTGACCTAGAAAAAATAACAACAAAATTCATCTGGAAGAACAAAAGATCAAGAATTTCAAAGGAATTAATAATGAGAAAAATAAATGAAGGTGACCTAACAGTATCAGATCTAAAACTATATTATAAAGCAGCAGTCATCAAAATCATTTGGTATTGGCTAAGAAATAGAGAAGTTGGTCAGTAGAATAGGTTAGGTACATGGAACAAAATAGTCAATGACTATAGCAATCTAGCATTTGACAAACCCCAAAGCCCCAGATTTTGGGATAAGAATTCACTAATTGATAAAAACTGCTGGGAAAATTGGAAATGGCAAAAAGTAGGTAGGCATAGACCCACATCTAACACCAAGATAAGGTCGAAATGATCTAGACATAAAGAATGATAATTTTAAAAATGGGACTAATGTTAATTTGGGCAATTTATATTTTTGTGAATATTCATCCATTTCAGTTAGATTGTCAGACTTGCTGCCATAGAATTATGCCAAATAGCTCCTAAATATTGCTTTAATTTCTTTTTACTTGGTGGTGAATTCACCTCTTTCATTTTTGATGCTGGCAATTTTTTTTTCCTTTTTCCAATAAAATCTATTTTGTTAGGTTTTTTTCCATAAAACCCACTCAGTTTTGTTTATTAGTTCAATATTTTTCTTAGTCTCTATTTTATTAATCTCTCCTTTGAGTTTCAAAATTTCTAATTTGGTATTTAATTGGGGTTTTAAAATTTATTCTGTTTTTTGTTTTTTTAGTTACATGCCTAATTCATTGATCTCCTCTTTTTCTTTCTCCTGTGGCTATTTAGAGATATAAAAATTCTTTAAGGATGTCTTTGGCTGCATCTTATAAGTTTTGGTGTGTTGTCTCATTATTGTCATTCTCTTGGATGAAATTATGGATTGTTTTTGTGATTTGTTGTTTAACCCACTCATTCTTTAGAATTAGTTTATTTATTTTCCAGCTTTTAGTCTATATTTCCCTGGCTCTTTAATGAATATTTTTTATTGCATCAAGGAAGCATTTACCATTTCCACCTTTCTACATTTGATTGTGAGATTTTTGTATCCTGATACATGGTCAATTTTTGTGTGGGTGCCATGTAATGTTGAGGAGAAGGTGTATTTCTTTTTGTCCCTATTCAATTTTCTCCAGAGGTCTAACATATCTAGGTTTTATAGGATCCTATTAACTTCCATAGTTTCTTTCTTTTTCATTTTGTGGTTAGATATTTCTGATTCTGAGAGGGAAGGTTGAGGTCCTGAATTAGAAGTTTTGCTATCTATTTCTTTCTGTAACTGGTTTAAAATATTCTCTAGGAATTTACCTGCTCCACCACTTGACACATTTAGTATCATTACTACTTCATTATTTATTGTACCCTTTATCAAAATGTATTTTCCTCATCTCTTTTAATAAGATCTATTTTTATTTTTGCTTTATCTGAGATCAAAATTGCTACCTCTGCTTTTTTTATTCAATTGAAGCATAATAAATTCTGTTCCAGTCTTTTATCTTTTACTTTGTATGTGGCTGTCTGTGTCAGATGTGTTTCTTGTAAACAGTATATTGTAGGATTCTGTTTTTTAATCCACTCTGCTATTTGCTTCTCTTTTATGAGAGTTAATCCCATTCACATTAACAGTTATGATTACAGCTTAGTATTTCCCTCCATCCTATTTTCTCCATATTTTCTATTGTTCTTTCTTTCCTCCCTGTCCTTAGTTGTGTGTGTTTTTTTAACCCACTCCATCCACCACCTTATCTCTTATCACCCCTCCCCCTTCTCTTAGTGGTTTTAACCTACTCCACCCACTACCTTATCTTCTATCGATTCTTCCCATTTTCTCTTACCTTATTTCCTATTCTGTCCCTTCCTTTTCTTTCCTATTTCTCTTCCTCCTTCTTGATAAAGTTAGATAAATTTCTATACCCAACTTCATGATTAAGTTATTCCGTCTTAGAGCCCAAACTCATGAGATCAAGCTTCAGACAATGCTCATCTCCCTTCCTTTTTTCCCTTCATGGTAACAAGTCTTTTGAGCCTCTTGGTGTGAACTAATTGTCCCATTATACCTTCCCTTTCCTAATTTTCTAGGACAGACCTTTTCCCACCTCTTAATGTCTTTTTCTTTGATATCATCATATCAGAGTCCATTCATAACCAGACCCTCAGTCCCTGTGATTCTCCTCTCTGTCTGCCCAGTGTCAGATACAGTTCTCAAGAACTACAGAAATTTTCCCATCTAGGGATATAAACAGTTTGACCTGTAAATAGACACACACACACACACACACACACACACACACACAGAGGTAGATAGATAGGTAGATATTTCCCTTATTTACTTTACCATGGTTCTCTTGTGTCCTGTATTTTAGATTAAATTTTCTGTTTAGTTCTGGTTTTTTCAATAGAAATCATTGAAAGTCTCTTCATTGGAACTCCATCTCTTCCCCTAAAAGATGATGTTGGATCTTGCTGAGTAGTTAATTCTAGGTCCTTTACCTTCTAGAATATAGTATTCCAGGCTCTCTGATCCTTTACTGTAGAAGCTTCCAGATCCTGGATAATCCTGACTATTGCTCCTTGATATTTGAATTGTTTTTGTTTGGCAGCTTGCAGTAATTCTTCCTTGAGATTATAGTTTTGAAATTTTGCAACAACATTTCTTATGTTTTTCCTTGTGAGAGCTCTTTCCAGAGGTGATCTATGGATTCTTTCAATGAATATTTCCCTCTCAGTTTTTAGACTACTGGGGCAGTTATCCTTATTGACTTTTTGTGGAATGCTATGTCTCTTCTTTTGATCATAGCCTTTAGGTAGGCCAATAACTTTTAAATTGTTTCTTCTGAATCTATTTTCCAGGTCAGCTGTTTTGCCAATGAGATATTTCACATTTTCTTCCATTTTTTTTCATTCTTTTTAGTTTTCTTGAGTGATTCTTGCTGTCTCTCAAAGTCATTAGCTTCCATTTGTCTTCTAATTTTAAATATCTGATTTTCTTCAGTTATCTTTTGCATCTCTTTTTCCACTTGGTTTATTTTACTGTCTAAGGAGCTTTTTTTTTTTCAGACAATTTTTTTTCTTCCTTTTCCATTCTGTTGACTCTCTCATACCTATCTCTCATTTCCTTTCTTATTTTTTTTCTTTTACCTCTCTTATTTGCTTTTTGAAGTCTTTTATGAGTATTTTCAAGAAGCCTCTTTGGGCTTGAGACCAATCTATTTCACTCTTTGAGATTTTTTTCTGTGGATATTCTGCCCTGGTCTAAGTTTGTGTTTTGATCTGCACTGTTACCATAGTAGCTTTCTATGATCAAGGTTCTTTTCTGTTTCTTCTTATTTTCTTTCCTTTTCTTTTGGTATTTCATCTTTTTTACTTTTGAGGTAGAGATCTGCTCTTGGGATAAAGGTGGTGCTGTCCCAAGCTTCCTGCATAGTTCTGGGTCTTGGCTTTGAGCACAAGAGCCCTTTGTGTTTATGGTGGGTGGCTTTGTCTGCTCTGCTCAGGAAACAGCCTGGTTTCCCACAATTTGCCTTCTGAGTTGAGCCTAGAAGCTGCCCCACTAATCTGCTCCTCTACTGAGCCAGGACTGAGGATCTCAGTTGCTGATTTGCTGTGATTAAGGACTTACTGGCTTTCCCAGAGTCTATCTGAACAAAGCTGAAACACCCTTTTCACCACAGTGAGACTGATTTTGAAGTTTTTTCAGTCTGTCTTGAGCTGTAAAGAGCTTTCATTCCATCAGACTGTTCAGAGGCTTGGTTTCATATGGTTTGAGCAGCTTCCTGACTTTACTTCACCATTTTGGCTCTACCCCTGGAATTTCTATTTAATGTATTTAAACATATCATTCTGAGAAGAGGCCCATGGTCATCACTTGATGCCAAAAGGTTTCATATTACAAACAAAATTAAAGAATGCCTAATCTAAGGAGGTCTTTCTCTCTTATTCCTGATTGTGGCCACTGTCCATCCTTTGTTAGATTTGATTTCCAGTTAATCATTGCCCTTATAAGAATATGCTGCCTGATGTAGGCTGCTCAATTTGAGGCATACTTTGGCACATCTGGAGAAAATTATGGTATTTCCTGAAATCTGAACAATGCTAGCAGTAACATTTTATTTTCTATGTTAGAATGGGGATGGTTCTGACAAATTTAGAAGCTTTCACATTATTTTGTTTTTGACAGATCTTGAAGTATAATCTACCAACTACTCAGTCACAAGTAGGCTGCTTTTCTTTCAAAATTCATCTTGCCCTTTGAGAATAGTATTCTTTAAGACATTTTAGAAAGTTTGCTTCCTTTTAAGTACAAATAAAAGAGGATAAAATGAATGTTTTATGTCTTCTAAACTATTTGGAAAAGGAGATCTTAACTTATGGTTCATACATTTGTTTTTAAAATATATTTTGATAATTTTACTTCAATGTAATTTCTATGTATTTGATTTTATGCATTTAAAACATTATTCTGAATGGGGTTTCATAGACTTCAATAGATGTCAAAGGAGACCATGATACAGAAAAACATATTTGACTTTTTCTTTCTTTGTATAATGGAACATACAATGGACTAAAAAATATAAATAGCTTTGAATAATTTAGTGAGGACACACTCCTTCTCATTTTCTGTTTAAATTGTATGAAGTACTATGGCCATATACATACATATGTGTGTATCTAAGGACATATGTGTATATATATATATATATATATATATACAGAGTTATTAACAGTTACATGAATATTTGAACATATTGACAATATTTTTGTAGCCCTATCATAAGTGGTAGAGAGTGGAGATACATTCATATGTATAACTTTTCTGTTTTTTACATTTTTGCTTAGTGGGGGATATTGATATAATCAGTTTTTGATTGTTACACTTTGTTATGTAAGTATGCATGAAAGGTAAGATTATATATATATATATAAACACACACATATATGTAGATATCTACTTAGCATTTAGATAACAATTTAGATTAGCTATAACAGTTTAGATAGATTTAGATTCTCCTAATAAAAAGACAATCTCAAACTTTTCCTAGATTTCTTTGCCCCAGGTTCTTGCTTCTGTCAAAATTGATGTCTTTTAAACCGTGAAAGTACTTGCTGCTTGCTAGCTCTTTAATTATGCAATGCTGTTATTTTAACAGGCAATTGTAAGTGCCATTTAACTATTGTACTAAACCTCTGATCCTTACTTCATCACTTAAGTAACATAAGACAATATATTTAAATTCTCCTTGTACAAACAGATTTATGTTTCCCTTTGAAGTACCTTGATCATGTTTCCAGGCATGAAATGATCTGTTTAGGGTGGTGAACTCCATAGTCTTAGGAGAGGCATTTTTACACTAAGAAAGAAAAAAAAAATCTCTTGTGATTATAATGTAAATGATAACACTAAAAGACAGTCAAATTCTCATAAATTATGATGAATAATCTTAGTCCCAGTAGTCCTGGAAACCTAATGAAACACAACACGTCTCTCCACTTAGTGGAAAAATGGAAGACAAGCATTGAGCTATATGGCCCTAAGGTACCCTAAAGAGAAGGTATTGATTAGTGAGAGAGACTCTGCATGACTCCATACCTCTAATGACTACTGACATAAGCAAAGTTTGCAGTAAACTAGAGACAGGTATCAAAGAGCAGGGTTTGTTAATTGCCTTGTCCACAGAAGAAGGGCAAAAAGGTAACTGGCAATATCTGATGTGGAATCTTTCAGAACACTGCTTCAGGTGCTGAGACAATAGTAAGCAATCAATCAACAATTAGTTATTACGAGTCAATTTAATATGTTATTGAGCTAATAAGTGCCAACTATGTGCCAAGCACTGTGCTAGGAACTGAGATAGAAAGATATGAGAAAATTATCTTTTGAGTCTACATATACATACACAAGTATTAAAAAGTAAAAAGATGATTTGGGAAGTAATTCCAATTGTTGGACTTGGGCCAGAGTGGGAAGGAATCACTTTAAAGAACCATTCTGTGAAGAAAAAGAGTCATGGTGAAGTTATAACCACATAGCAATGCAGATGTATCTATTTACTACATATCTATATCTATACATCTCTCTTCTATCTCTCTCTCTGTCTGCTTTTTCTCTCCTCCTTTCTCTCTCTGTCTCTCTCTTCTCTCTCTCTCCTTTCCTTCTGTTTCTCTCTCTCTTTCTGTCTCTCTCTTCTTTTCTGTCTCTCTTCTTCTTCTGTCTCTCTTCTTTTTCACTCTTCTCTCTCTCTCATCTTTCTCTTGGTCTCTACCTATCTGTCTCTCTCTGTCTCTTTTATATCACAGATACACTTTTGTCCTCTACCCCAGGTTCTTCCATCAAAAGAAAAGGCCAGTAATTCCATGAAGGTGGATAATTCTAATAATGAAGAAACAAATTAAATTTTTATGTAGTTATGAAATTTCAAAAAGAAAACCCATATCAGCAAAAACTGAGTTTGACTCATAGAATAATAGGACTTTAGATACCATCAAATCCAGTTGCTTCATTTTACCTATGAGGAAACTGAAGTATTGGAGGGAGATGTGGTTAAGTAGCTTGTCCAGGGTCATATAACTATTAAGTATCTGAGATAGGATATGGGAGAGTTCACCCCATTCACATTTACAGTTAGTATTACTGTTACAGTTAGTACAGTTAGAATTAGTAGTTCTATATTTTCTGCCATCTTATTAACACCAAATTATACTTTTATCTTTCCTTTTCCCCTTTTCCTCCTCCCCAGTATTTTACTTATGAGGGATACTTGCCTCAAGCAGTCCTCCCCTTTAGAGATCCTTCCCCTTTCTTATACCTTTCCCCTACTATTTCTCTTTTCCCTTCTGTTTAGCCTATCCCTTTCCCTTTTCCCCTTTCCCCTCCCACTTTTCTCTAAGATAAGAGATATTTCTTGGTGAAACCAAATATAACTAATATTCTATCTTTGGGCCAAATCTAATGAGAGTAAGATTCATACAATATTCATCACCTTCCCTTCTTTCCCTCAATTATAATGTTTTCTTTGCCTCTTACTGAGATGTAATTTCCTCATTTTACCTCTACTTTCCCCACTTTTTTTCTGTTATAATCCCCTTTCCATCTCTAGTTTCTTTTTTATATTATAACAATAAAATCAGATTATACATGTATTCTCAATGTATACCCATAACAGAAATATAGTTCTTAAGAGTTTTTTTTTCTTTTTACCTTTTTGTGCTTCTCTTGAATTCTGTATTTGGAGGTCAGATTTTTTGTTTAGCTCTGGTCTTTTCATCAGAAATACATGGAATTCACCAGTTTCATTGAATGTCCATCTTCTTCCCTGAAGGAAAATGCTCAGTTTAGCAGGGTAATTTATTCTTGGCTGCATTCTAAGAACCTGTGCCTTTCAAAATATCATATTCCAGGCCCTTTGATCCTTTAACATGGAAGCTGCTAGTAATCCTTGTTGTGACTCCCTGGCATTTGAATTGTTTCTTTCTGACTGTTTTTAATATGTTTTCTCTGGTCTTATAGTTCTCAAATTTAGACATGATATTCCTTGGGGTTTTAATTTTAGGGTCTCTTTCAGGAGGCATTTGGTGAATTTTTCAATGGTCATTTTACCTTCTGTTTCTATGATATCCGGGCAATTCTCTTTAATGATTTCCTGAAAGATAGTGTCTACGCTCTTTTTTTTTCATTATGTATTTCAGGGAGTCCAATAATCCTTAGATTGTCTCTCCTAGATCTATTTTCCAGGTAGGTTGCTTTCCCCATTACTAACTTTACAGTTTTTTCTCTTTTTTCGGTTTTGCTTGACTGATTCTTGTTGTCTTATTGAATCATTCATTTCTATTTGTTCAGTTCTGAATTTTAGTGTGTTATTTTCTTCATTTATTTTTTTTTACTTTTTTTTTATTTGTCCAATTAAATTTTTGAATGAGTTGTTCTGTTCTATAGAATTTTTTTCCACTTCACAAATTCTGTTTTTTAAGAAGTGATTTTCTTTTTCCATTTCAAAAATTCTGTTTTTAAGAAGTTATTTCTTTTTCTGTTCCACAAATTCTGTTTTTTTGGAAGTTGCTTTCTTTTTCCAGTTTATCAAATTCATCTTTTAATGAGTTACATGCTTTTTCCATTTCATTATGTCTATTTTGTGTTGCCTTTTCCAAACTCTCTTGCAAAGTTTTCATTTCCTTTCCCCATTTTTCTTCTAGCTCTCTTTTAATATCCTTTTTTAAGTTCTTCTAGGAAAGCCTTGTGTGATAGGGACCAGGTTATATCATCTTTTGGAGCTTCATCTGGAGACAATCTGCCTTTAGTCTCCTTTGGGTTTGAAATCTGTTGTTCTCTTTCGCCATAAAAGCTGTCAATTGTTAAAGTTCTCTTTACTTTTTTACTCATGTTTTTTTTTTTTTAAATTAAGGTCTGCCTTTAGGGCAGGAGAGGTCACTGGGTCAAGGCTGATTCACTTCTGGTGCTGGGTCTGCCAAGTGGAGTCTGCAAAGCCCCAGGGCTTTGTGCTGTCTGCCCTGGCATGTTGTGATCAAGTCTGCACAGCAACCCTGAGACTGCATTGCTCTGGGACTCTGAGCTGTCTGTGTTGGCCTTTGTGGTCAGCTGCCCGGGCCTCAGCTGTCTCTCTCCTGATTCCAAGTGAAATTGACTTTCTGGTCTGCTTCCTCCCACAAATTCTATGCCTGGGAGATCACACTGCCATACTGAGACTGCTCCGCCCTGGGGCCCTGCTCTGAATGCTCCGGCATTTGTGGTTGGAGTCTGTACCGCCACCCTGAGACTGCTCAATCTGTGTTGGCCTTTGTGGTCAGCTGTTTGTGCTTTGCTGCCTCTCTCCCGTTTCTGACTGAAACACATCTTTTCTGGTCTTTTTCCTCCCGTAAATTCTCTGCCCCAGGACTCTGAGCTGTTTGTGCTGGCATTGTACTGATTGCCCTGGCTGCCTCCCTTCTGTTTCCAATTGAAACAGACCTTTTTTGGCGATCTTTGAAATTATCTTCTGCTGATAATTTTTTATACTCCCAATATTTGTGAGTTCTGCCCATCCAGAGCTGATTCAGAGGTTGAATTTCCTAATTATTGTGAGGGCTGTAGAGAAGGTCAGAGAGAAATGTGTGTCATCTCTGCTATCTTGGCTCTGCCCCGGAAGTCCCTGAGGTAGGAAATGAACTTAGGAAGATGAATCTTTTTGATTCTAGTCCAGCACTCTAACCACTGTGCTACCCAGCTTCCTTTACTGAATTTCTTGACTGATCACAGATATATCTAGAAAACCCTTCTCTTTTTCAGTGGAGTATGGAAGGTAGGATTTTATCGCTGAATGACAGAAGACAAAAGTTTATGCTGTATCAAATATTAAATATAGTTCTGGCACATAGCTATGTATTTATTCCCTTCTCCCACCATCAGAGAATCACTAAGAAATGGGGGGGGGGAAAGCCCTATTCATTTCCATTCCTTTTTGTACCACATATTACATGCAAAATAAAAATAACAACAAAAATATGAAATAATTCATTTCTTTTACTGCTGCTTTTAATTCATCAATAAGTATATATTAAGGGCCTTCTAAAAACATCCCAGCTTTAGAATATTCATTAGCAGGAGACATTACACACACACACAAGTACATACAGAAATAAATTGCATTTAAAATAAATACAAATACAAATAATTACATAAATGCAATATACAAAATTAATACATTTAAAATATATACAAATTAATTTAGAAGACTAGTAGTAGCTGAGGATCAAGAATGAGGGTACTCCATTGAAGAAATAGCACTTGATCTGAGTTTTGAAAAAAGCTAAGAATTCTAAGAGACCAAGGTAAAAAAGGAGCCCATTGTAGGCATAGGAGATAACCTGTTCAAAGTTATGAAGATGGAGGATTAAATGTTCCATATAAGGAACTACAAGAAAAGCAGTTTGGCTGGAATGAAGTGTGTATCAAGGGGAAAAGGATAAAATAAAGCTGGAAAAGTAAGAACATTCTTATAATCCATAATAAACTTCAAACAATTTAATAGAGGACATCCTTTTTATATATTTTAAAAATTCATTTTGAACTTAAATACAAAAAGTCAAAAATAATATTAATCTTCTTGAAAAAGGTAAACAACGAGTATGTGTCTTATACTGTGGATGTAGTATTCTCTGCATCTCACTTTAAGGCCATTCTTCAAGCATCTAAAAGTAATTAAAATATGTTTTACATGATTGCATATTTATATGACTTATATCCAATTGGTAATCATCTTAGGAAGAGAGTGAGAAAATTTAAAACTCCATAAAAAAAAAGCTCCATAAAAAAATGAACATTAAAAATTCTCTTTACATGTATTTGGAAAAAAATACTATTTTAAAAAATAATAAAGTGATTTCCATCCTATTTTTTGAACAGTCTAAAGAACTTAACAAAAGTTCTGAAATCTTACTATAGTTTGATTTCTTCCTTCTCTATGTCCTACACATCCATTATTTTAGAGCAACTTGCTAACTGAGGCCTTTTTGTCTAGTCATCCCATTCTCATCTACACATCTTCATCTCAGCTGTAATTTATGCTGGGAACAGATTCTTCAACTCCCAATTTACCAAGCTGGATTTTCCTCCTACTTTCTACCCCACTGTAAAGAGATCAATTCTAAAAGCTCATACCTTTCATGAAATCTTTATTGAATAATTGAGAAAAATTACTCTGTCCATGTGACTCATCTTCACAATACACATTCCTCATAATATATATTTACTTACTCAAATGCAATGTTAGTAAAATTTCAAGTTGGTTGGTACAAAACCAGAAATTCCCTGTGATTAGAAACTACCTTTCTTCTCAGTGGGTGGAATTATACTAATACTAGTACTAGTACTTTGGTACTTAGTAATTGCAGGGGTCTTAATGTACTGAATTCTCAGGAACACTTCTCTCCAAAGCAGCAGTATTCTGACTTCAACAATACTCCAAGGAATTTTCTTACTGAAGGACAAAAGGACCTTGCTACAAAAATAGTTTCATTAAAAAAAAAAAAAAAAAAAAAACAGCTAGGAGTCCAAGGATGACACTATGGTGAGATCCCATTGCGTATATTTAGTTTACAATGTTTTTACCTAATATTATTTCTTTCTCACTCTAAGGACTTATATCAATAAAGGAATTTTTAGTACTGCCAGATTTTAATGAAACTACTTAACTGATCAAACCTGGTTGCAATATCTTCCTCTTTGAAATAATATTTCTAATTCTAATTCATAATCATCACAAGTAAAAAAAACCCTAAGAAACAGGAGATAGGTTCCAGAAATGATAATAATAATTACAACTCCTGTTTGTCAGTTATCTCTTTATGGTTTACAAAACAAACTCCTCGCAACAAGTTTGTGAAATATATAATATAAAAAGAGATATATACTATTCATATTATTTCCCTCCCAGAGATGTTATTAATGAGGTGAAGCATGGTATAGTAGAGAACTGACCTGGAAGCGCAGAAAACCTGCTGCTGGAACATACTAAGTTTCTGAGCAATTGTAATATATTAGAAAATGGAAGCAAAGGCAGGTAACTAAGGATTAATACAAAAGAGAAGTAAGGTTCAATAAGAATTTCTTCTGGGGTGTTAAAAGTTCTGAATGATTATCCTTGGAAAAATGTTCTATGGACTAAAAGGGGGCTTTTAAAATTTATGTTGGAGGACAAAAGAAGAGATAGAAATGCTGACTGGGGAAGTTAGGACATGAACAGGTAAAAAGCTCGCATTTTTACTTTGTTTCTGTTTTTCTCTGCCAAAGAGAATGATCTTCAAACAGATCAGACAAAAAGGTTAATAGAGAGTTAAAACTCAAGATAAATGAAAAAGTCGTAAAAGAGAATTAGCTGCTTTGGATGAATTCACCCAGGGTTTTCCCCTAGGAATATTGGAATTTGACTCCTGGCTATATTGCTATAGCAAAAGGTAAAAGGTCCCTTAGCTCCCAGCCAAAATAGGACACTTTATTAACCCTGACAAAAAGTTCAATGGACTCAATTCTGGTGAGCTTCAGTTGTCCCCAGACTTCTAGAGTCCTCCATATTCATAACACTATACTGGTTTCAGACTTGTACTCACAGGAAAATAATTTAAAGTTGCCTTAGCTTCCTCCAAATCTTAACTAAAATTCTGCCTTCTGCAAGAAGCTTTTCCAGTCTTTCTTAGTCTTAAGTGCTGAGATTACCTCAATTTAACCTGTTTATGTTTTGAATAGTTATTTTCTCCATTAGATCATGAGCTGTATGCTCTATGAGAATAGGAAGATTTTGTTTTGTTTTCTCTTTTATCTTCAAACTTAGGAGGTGCCTAGTTGATATTTCCTAATTTGCTTTACAGCAGAATTTCTTAATTTCTTTCTCTCTCTCTCTCTCTCTCTCTCTCTCTCTCTCTCTCTCTCTCTCTTCTCTCTCTCTCTCTTCCTGTGTGTGTGTGTGTATGATAATAATCCCTTTGTCAGTCTGGTGAAGCCTGTGGACCTTCTCAATATGATATTTTTAAATAATTGCAGGAAATGCTAAATTTCAGTTAGTGGTTAGTGAAAATAAAGTGAAAAAAATTTTTCCCTTTCCTGAAAACTATTCATGGACTCCAAGGTGTCTGTAGACCACAATTTAAGAACCTCCACTTTAGAGTCAAGAAGTCTTTCCGTGTGATGAATTCCAACTTCCTCCAGGAATCTGTGCAATTCTCTTCACTTCTGGTATTTATTGTAGTATGTGCCCCATCTCTCAAGCAACAAAAAAAACGTCATCTCCCACCTGTACCTGAATAATCCATTAAATTCTCCTTATCAGTGAAGAGCAAGACCCAAATTTGCTCTTTTCCATTGTTCTTCCTCTCGCTGTTGTAGGTGATTAGTGGATTCAAGAGGTTTGGTCTTCCACTGGTTCTAGAAATCCTGTCATTTTACCACTACTATTGGTAACTTTCTTGCCATTTCTGGCTTAGTCCAGTAGTTCCTAATTGTTCCATCACTGCCATCTCTGGAGCCACATGGTTCTCTTATACATATGGTTTCCTAGAGCAGATGGTTCTTTGATGCAAATGGTCCCTGGAGAGATTGATGCCTGATGGTGTAGATTTTTGTCCAAGAATACCAGTCCATGTGCCTGACTATCTTTTGTTTCCACCTGACCTCCCAGTTCTTGTTCTTCTTTTTGTTAGATCTCCCAGATCTCTGTTCTCTCTTTCTCTCTCTTTTCCTATTCCTCTGTCTCTTAATCTGTCTCTCTTTCTCTCTGTGTATCTGTCTCAGAGAGCATCCATTTTGGGAAGGACATTGACAAACAGGAGAATATTTACTTGAGGTACTTTAAGGGCTATGGTATATTGGTTGAAATGGGATGGTTAGAGAGGAAAAATAAGACCTAAAGAAGATATTATAATTGAATTCCGTTTATTGAAGGGTTGTCATGTTAATTGAAGTTAGACTTATTATTCTTAATTCCAGAGGACAGAGCAAGGAGTCATGAGTGGCATTTTCAGAGGCAAACTTGGGCTCATCTTCCCCTGAATTACAGTTATAGTAATATTGACGGGAAGTCTTAGATGATAGTGAGTTTGATACAAATTATCTCAAGATAAATACCACTAGTTTGAGCTGATAGATCCTGAGGTCCTTTTAAATTTGGATTGTGTGAAAAATGATCATATTTTCCATCTACTAATTCAATTGTTGTTTTTTCAAGTCATTATCTTAACAGAGGCAGTGTAGGTAGTGGAAAGAAAATTTAATTAAAAATGGCAACCTGTGTTCTAGACTTCCAATCTTGGCTCTCACATGTGGCTTTTGACAGGATATAAGCCTGTATTTTCTTGACAGAGATCACTGGTACCAAATTCAGATAGAAATAGGACCACTAAGCCATACGTAATGATCTCTGACAGTGCTGATTGACTTAAAAATCATATATATTAATATTATCTATGTCTTATGTTATTTTTTATTTATTTTGTTAAATATTTCTGACTTCCTTTTTAGACTGGATCTGGCTATACTTAGGAGAAGCCTTAGGTATCTAGTCTGGTAGTGTTGAGCCTCTAGAATACACACACACACACACACACACACACACACACACACAAATCTACAGACAGAGTCAGAGAGAGAGAGAGAGAAGAGAGATAGGCAGAGACACATACATATACATATCTAGAGAAAGAGAAAGATAGGGACAAAAGAGAGCTAAACAGACACAAAGAGACAGAGACAGAGACTTGTTTGACACCCCTGATATAGAAGACTCCTAAATGAGGCCATTCTTTAGTTTATCTTCAAGTTTTTGTTGCCTAGAACACAGAGAAGTTTATGTGTCTATCAGAAGCAGGATTTATTGGTTTTCATTGGACTCAAGAAGGTCACCTTTGAAAAGTCATTTGAACACTTGCTCTTCAGTTACCTGACTTACAAAATCAGGACACTTGAAAAGACCATCTCTAAGATTGTGTTTAGCTTTATAAATTCTGTTATTTAATGCAAATAGTATTCTTCTTGCTATTGACACAAATATTCTAGAAGTAATTTAATTTATATATTTCTGCATTACTATATAGCTTTAAACATGCACTTTTAAATGGAGGGGCTGCAAACATAAAGACAAGATTCAAGTTGACAGGATGATCCTGATTCAAAAAAAGAAAAAAAAAGGAGGCTACTGAAACTTTTGAGTGATAAAGCTCTTTGGAGGCATTTTATATAAAGTTTCGAGGATGCAAAATCTTTTAAGGAGGATACTACATCCCTCAAATCATAGAATGAGCAAGAGGATTTATCAGTGTTTCGTGGAGGAAGAGGAGGTGGACAATAGCTAGTGCTATAATAATGAATGAGAGGATGAAGTGGAAAGGAGAGAGAGATCATCCAATACAGTTCAGAGGAAAAAAGAAAACAGTAGTGTTTGGCAACTCCCGGGTGAGAGGATACAAAGGCACTGGGTAGATCAATGGAATATGTCGACTTGACCTAAATAAACAGAAATACTACTACTTTCCCATGATATGTATATATGGATCTCAGTTATGACAGAGAACTTTCTAAGCTTGTCAAGTTTTAAGAACAGTATTCACTTCTAGTTATATATAGGAGGATAAATGATGCCAGAGCAAACTTAGAAAGCATCTCCAAGAACTGTGAAACTCTGGGCAAGAAATCAAAGATCAGTTTATTTGTTTTATAATCACGACTGGTGATTTAAGAATAAAAAAGTATATTTGGGAAGAGAAGAGTTGATTAATACGGTCTTAGAGGATGGTGTTAGAATTTCTGAAACAGCTTCCAACATATAGAAATGGTGTGCTCTTGGCCAGTGGCAGAGTACATATAATAAGGCATGGAGGAATATATTTGTCTATAGATGCATAAAAATTTTAATTCCTAGCCAAAATCCCCTTTCTACAAGAATCTTTTTAGACTTCCTTTAATGTTAGTTTCTTCCTTTTATGATTACCTCCAACTTATCCTGTATATATCTTGTTTGTGCAGAGTTGTTTGCTTGTTGCCTACCCCCATTTGACTCTAAATTCCTTGAAAAGAGGAACTGCTTTTGGAATTTCTTTGTATCCCTGACACTTTACACAGTGACTAGCATATTGTAGGTCCTTTATATAATGTGTGTTGACTCATTTACTTCTTGATTGAGTTGATTTTAACTTGAAAATGAAGAGGAAGGGGAAAAAATTTCAACATATAACCACTCAGTCATATACTACAAAGTAAAAAAATAAGAAATAGAAGTAATATTCATATTTTAAAAGGCCTATTAACTAAGTTGAGACAGCATACATAATAACCACACTTGGAATTAGATATCCATACAAAAATACAATCAGGGGAACATATCTATGGTACAACTGAACTGAAATTGGAGAGATGAGTAAAAAAATCAAAGAAACCATAGACCAAAATTTAATGTAGATCTAGATATTCCTAAAAAGAAGGGACAAGTTACTCCTTAACAGCTACAAGCAAAGATTCAAAAGAAAACAAAAGGATTTTACATAATGACTATAAGAATACTTGAAAGAAATAAAGCAAAGAAATTTTAAATTAAGTAAAAACTCTGGAGGAAAGGTATTGAATTGAATTGAATTGAATTGAATGGTATAAATAATAGCTTAGGAGAAGAAGTCGGCAAACTTTACTCAAGAAGTAGATACCCTGAAGGAGAAATCCATGGTTCTGGTGAGAAATGGTAAAATAATTTTTTAAAGTAAAGTTTTTCAGTGTAAAACACCCCCCACCATAGCTGATCTCTGAAAATCAAGGAGAGATGATTTAAAAATAAATTTTACATTTCTTGCTTTATTCCTTCCAGGTACCCTTATAGTTATTATAAAGAACTGCTTGCAGTTATGATAGTCACTTCTTTCTTTTTTTTAGGAATCTCTAGATTTACATTAATTTTTTTTTATTGTGGTCAACAGTTCCTTTGATTTACTCATCTCTCCAGCTTCAGTTCTTAAATTGGATTTTGTGCCAGGTCATCAACAACCTAACAGAGGAAGGCAGAGAAGAATGGCAGAGAGAGAAGGCAGAGAGAATGGATAACATGCAATAAAGTTGTACAAAAGCACAATCGTCTCACTAATACTTATTTATCCCCTTCTATCCAAATAGACACACTATTCCAATTTTTGAATTGCTACACACTTCTCTTGCCACTTAGACGCAGCATCCTGGTTATCTTTCAGTGGATTAAACACATTCTATGGTTTACTCTTTTTGATCATGATTGACCTGGACCTCTTATTTCTGAAACTCTACTGATTTCCCTTAATCACCAGAACACAAGGACCCTATGCTCTTTATGACACTGGGACAAAGCTCTCAGAAACTATTTAAACATGCCATTTAAATTCTGTTGAAAACATATCAATGTAGATTCAGGGTATTCCTTAATTCCATTTAAGTAAGTCATGTGTTGAATTTTTGAGGTACAAAGACTGTTTAGGAAGGATTAGTGCCTCTGGAGAGAGGACTTCCTAAGCCCTTTTCAGAACTACTCATCTACTTTGGTATCTATCTTCCCACAATCTCATCTGTGGCTCCAAGAAAGTATAGCATGCACAGAGATCAGTTCCTGGTAAAACCACCTCAGCAGATGGCTAAACCAGGTTGAGGATGATCAACAGACTTAAAATCCACAATGAATTTGGGGGGTTTCTACCCCAAACATGTGAGGCAGAATGAATGGGTGAGAACAATTTGTTCTAAAGGCTATGATGAAAGCTTGGTCAGGCATCAAAGACATTAAGATCATCCATTACATCCTGGGGCACCAGTCATCTTGCCATTTGTCCTGCCACTAGATTTTGATGAGTCTGGAAAAGAGAGTGAGGATGGTGACTTTGTGTAATTCTGCCTCACTTAAATCCAATTAACCCATGAACTGACATCACCCGTGATGTCATCAGTTCTTTTAGAACTCAAAGGATGAACAATAATAACAGTGTTCTATTCTACATTTACCTATCATCATATAATACTACTTCCATTGGCTGGCTGTGGTCACCTATAATTCACTATTCTGGTTCCTGTGGAAATCCCATAAATGACCTACATTTCATAAGACAGTAACTAAAGTTTCTTAGAGTCTTTCCTACAGAGTATATATAGTGCATTTTAGTTTAATCCTAATTAATATTTTACCTTGAAAGTTTAGAGAGTATACTTATATCTCAGTAGCTACAAACATTTCAATCTGGAGGGAAAGCAAAATGAAATAAAGTATATCTCTTTATTGTCATTGTTTAATATTAATTCAAGAAGAATATGCCTAGGCAATGTTACTAACAGCACTTGAGAAAAGATACCTATGATTTTTTTTTGAAAAGGTTCACTTTTTAAAGAAAATTTTGCTTTTACTATGTAATTAAATAAATTCATTTTTACAATACAGTTTTTAACTGTAGTTAAACATAAAAGCATTAATGTCAAATTATAAATAATTTTTATATTCTTTTCTAATTCCTATGATTATACATTCCTACATATGTATATTTTAAATGTGCACATATGTGTATATATATATATATAAATGGAAAAATAGATATATACACATTTAAAACACAGAGTCAGTGTGAACATAATATTTTAGTGGATTTTTTCCTTTGAATTATTTTCTTTGGCATATATTCACATTTCTGTACATTCCTGATAAAATTAAGATTTGGATTATCCAAATAATTCAATTGTACATCTTTTAAATTTTTCAAGGGAAAGATACTTTTGTTCACTTTCCTTTTCATGACTTATCCAGTTATTCTACTTTGGTTGAATTTCCTAGGATAAAACATTTGTTCGTCTTAACATTTAAAAATAATTTTTTTCACAAGAGCCCTTCTATGTGAAGAGTTTTGTTACTCTCATAGACTTGATTTGAATATACATGTAACTCATTGGGAAAAAAAAAATTGTTTACCTTTTTTGTATAATGGACTTATACCCCAGGCTTTCAAGTGATTTTTCTGTTTGTCATCTTTATATTTGTGCCATTTATAGGATTTAGGTACTTGCTTGAGAACATGCCATTCAGATGATGCTTATAATATAATATACCAAAAAAATCCATTTTGAGTTCTCTCTTTGAAAAAGTAGCTTTATTCCCCCCTTTTGAAATGTCTTTCCTTCCTTTTTAAGGAAAAATGAAGGACATAACTACGGATTGAAAACATGGTTTCAGAGGCCTGAAATCTGCTGGAAGAAACCAATGTTCTTGAGATTGTAAGGTCAGTGGTTTAGAAATTATTATATACATATATCTTAATGTAGCATAATAGCAAACTATATATGTATACATAGCTATATATACATATATATAATAACCATAAAATGTTTATGCTAATGTATAAAAAAGCAGGAATTGTTTCCATTTTCATAATATTCATAATCCAAAATAAAAATATCATCTCTTAGGGGTGTATATTTGTGCTGACTTATTTCAGAAAGGCATTATTTTATCAGTAGGTTCACCCAATTTATTATTTATATAGTATTCAAATGCATATTAAAATTTTGCTTAACATTTTGTGAGATGTAAGTACTTTTAAATGGGATAAAAGTAGATTTATGGTGGTTAAGACTTTTCATTTGGATGTGTTTTTATATTTTAAATCGTAGACACTTTCTTGTGTATTTCCCCAATCATCTCAGTCTCCGGAATGATGTTGGAACACCATAACACTTTCATATAGCTTTATCCCTCACTTTGTCTCAGTTTAGGAGAATTAGATGAGTCTTTAGCCAGAGACTAAGGTATCAAAATATTCCCTGTTCCCCACCTTGATTGATCTTGCTTCAACCTGAGTAATCTGAGAAAAATGATGATAAAGATAGATGAATCAGGTTTGTTTAGGGATGTTGAGTTTGTGTTCTTAATAGTAGAAAAGAATACTGAGTTAAAAATAGCCATACCCACTATAAATTGATTTCTGGCTATAATAGCATATAGTAAAGTATTAATTTTGAAGTTAAAACTGAATTGACATAAAATGGTTATAGTTTGATGAAATAGACCAAGGAATCTGCTGTTTTAAGATTATTTTGTGATCTGTCCCAAAATTGTATTACAATTATACATATACATATATGTATATATATTTAAATATAAGCACTACCACAGTTCTTAGATAATTAACTACCTGAAAAAAATTTTCGAATTCAATTGCCCCAAAATTGATTGTTAAATTGTATTTTTTCATTATCTCCAAACAGCTTTTCCCATCCCAACTTACTCTATTCCTCTTTCCCCCCCAAACCCTCAACCTTTATGTTTTCCACTGTAAAATTTTATTCTGGGCAAGCCTAATCCATTTTTGGCCATTTAAAAATTCCTGTTCAATCAATATGTGTTCAGTAAATTAATTTTTATACCAGCCAAATAAAAGAATAATTAGAAAGGGAAATTTGTTTTAAAATGATACTAGTAATCAAACAATAAGTTGAATATTGGTAGGGAAAAAGGAGAGAGGGAACTTATCAACAATTCTTCTCCCCATCATGTTTTCTGGGGGATAGCAGCTCTCTATAGGCATATGGTTTCCTACCTAGGTGATAAGCCATAAGTTAGTGACTACTTTCCATTCTAAAGGCAGAAATTCCACAAAAAATCATCTCTTATCAATAGGTAAAAAGTTTCTCTAGGGTTGAGATTCTTAGAACATTTCCAGTTACCCTCTAAGACTTCTTCAGGAGAGCTCACAAATAACCCCAGACTGAGAGCTGCTCTGAGTCACCAAATCACAGGCCTGTTCTCAGTAATTAAGCCCAATGTAACTTCCCAATTCAGGCATCTGCCATCATTAAAATTTATACAAAATCCTAAGGAAGTTGTATTATATATGTAGTAAAGTTTATTATTATTACTGGTCAATTCCTTATTCCTTATTTTCTATATAGAGAGAATAATCCCAAATAAGACTTATGTCTCACTCTCTTCCCTTTTAATCTTTCCATAGTAACATTCTATATTGTGCTGAGGTGCAAATAAAGAACATTCATGTAGTCATGTTAGCTTTGGTTTTTTTATTAGGTACATTATAAGAGCATCTCTAATTGCAAACAAAAGCTTAGGTTAGTTTTTTAGTGTAATGCAATAAAGTCTAATTATAACTTTTGCCAGTGACTACCAGAAATCCACTGACCACTTTCTATATCTATCTTCTGAACTTTCTTCATCTACCAATATGGTTCACAAACTCCTTTGGGTTATCCTTATCACTTCTCCATATTCTGTTTGACTTAGACTAACCTCCTTTGTCTTATGGTTAGTGGTTTCCTTGATTATACCAATTCTTATTTTTTTTCTTAAATTCCAAAATATTGATTCCTTGACTCAGTCAAATGCTTAAAAGGCAAAACTGTACACCACTATATTGCACAGGGCTCACAGTATATGCTAACGCAATGGATGCCAAACCCAAATGCAAATGATTTTTGCTTTATTCAGAATTTTGTATTCTCTGCAACTTTAGTGTAGTTATTATGACTGTGTGTTGCTATTGCTATCACCTTCATCCTGCCTTGTGCCTAATTGATCACTCACTGAAGTATAATCGGAAAATATGGCACAAAATAGGAACATGTATTACGTTCCAGAAAGAGTTCTGCATTGCCAAAACTGAAAATCTAATGTTGCAGAAATAATCGTGTATAACAGCTGTGAAAAGATACGGAATATGGACATGCTTCTTTGCTTTTTTGTTCTTCCAATTCAAAGCATGGGGCTCACCAGAGGACTTAATCATTTCCCCACTGACCTAGAAAGGCAGATAGTTTAGGAAAGATTGAAAAGTATAAACCTCTCAGGATCCATATGCAAATAACAGCTGGATGAGTGAAGAGACTGGCAAGGGTGGGGAGGAATGTTCTCTCTGAAACAGGATGTGCTAAAAATGGAAACACATGATCACATGCTTCTTGTGAAAATTCTCAAAGTCGTTTAGACCTAAAAGGTAAGTTATGTGGATATAATAACTAAGGCAAGTAAAACGAAATGTTCATTTGAGAAGAAAATGCTGTGACAGATATACCACTAGAGTGTTGTCTCTACATGTAATTCTTCACTGTATTACCATAGATTATAGTAAACCAAATTTCTCCTGAAGCCTTTGATAGGTAGCTGGCATATGCCACTGCAAGGGACTTTTACAACTACTTAATACTCAATTTTAAGAATGTTACAGCCTTGAAATCAATTTTATAATGCAGTGAGGAATTTGATATACCCATGTAGTATATAAGCAGACATCATGCTGACAAGGCAGGTATAGTACTTAGCAATATGGGCTCCTTATGCCAGTACATCCTATGAATACCTAATGACAGTGCTACATGTTAGTTTTTTTTTTTTTAAAGGAGACTACTTCGTCTCATTTTCTTTCTTTAGAGCCACCTAAAAATAAATGTAATAAAACTGAACATATGCCCAATAAGCATTTCCTAAATGTTCATTTTAATATTGGTTATAAAAACAAAAAGAGCAATTATACTATTCTGCATCATGACAACATCAAAAAGAGTAAAAGGCAAACTCATAATGAAAGATGACATATTTGCTAATGCATATAATAGCATTTTGTCCTAATTATTCAAATAAAAAATAAGTATTAATCAAAATTTACTTATCCTTTTTGTCTTTAAGAAATATAATCAATAAGGTACTGTATTCAGGAACCAAAAAAGACCCAGATTGAAATTCTATCTCAGTTATTAGTAGGTATTGGACAAGTCATTTAACTTCTCTGTGCATCAATTTCTTTATCTATAAAATAAGGTGTTTAGACTCAGTGGCTTCTAAATTACCTTTGAATTCTAAATCTATAATCCTTACATGGAAAAGTCTCAAAAATTAGTACCTCTTATTAGACCCACAGAATTGAACCTTCATATTTCCACAGTAACACAGCAGGATATAATGATAACCAGAGAAACAGCATTGGAGTTAGGAAGACCAGCATTCAAATCCTTCCTCGCACATGTACTGACTGAAACCCAATTAATTTCTTAGTGCCCCATACAACTCTCTAACAGAGTGAATTGCAGACCAGATACCCATCTGCTTTAGCAAAGCAGATGACTTCTTCCTGGGATGTTTTCTTCCTGGGAATTTCCCTATACCAATGAGATCATAGATACAAATCAGAAAAGAAAAAAAATCAAACAATTCTGGTGTTTTACATATGGAACCATTATGTTAACATTACATTAACTTCAGTGGTTTTGTGTGCGTTAGTTCTTCCCAAAGGTACAGACAATTTTATTACTGTTTCTAAGCATGACTCTTCTTAGACTTCCAATTTACCTTTGTTTGGAAATTTGGTTGAAAAGAATCTGGGCAGTTTGGGCGTAAGAGGTAGTGATCAGAATAAGTAGTTTTCAGACTAGGTACCTTCTAACTCCATTTTCTATGACACACCCACAGTAGACTTGGACATGATAATTTAACCACAACAGTGGGCAATTAGTTTACTTGCTCTTTCAAGTTCTTTGCTAAAGTTGAAAAGCTTAAAAGGGTTCTGGGGAAACTATAAAACATTTCTTTCTGAAATGCTAAATCACCTTCTAAAATTCAGCTCTGCTCTAGAATATGATCAATAACATAGCTATCATAACTATATATATATATATATCATATATATGTATCATAACTATATAAGAAGACAAGTGAGAATTTGAGATTGATTGAAGATGAAAGATCCTTTAACCTCACCCAGTACTAAAGATACAGCAATCTTCCAAAAACACAAACATTTTTAGAACAGAAAATCAAAGGAAAATAAACATTGATGATGGAATTATCAAAGGAGATTAACATCTTATACTGGAATAACACATAAAGTAAGGATTAGAATCCTGCTGGGGTCTTCTCTTAAACCAAGAGGTATAACTTTTGATTACACACATTGTTGGAGGGGAGATGAGTAGAATAGTTCTAGTAAGGTCATAAAGCCACAGTTGACATTGTCTGTGCCCAGCAAAATAGAAGGAAAGGCAAGGTCAAGTATATCAGACTCCTAAGAAATCAAGTAGAAAAGAAAATTAAATTAGAAGAGAAGCTTTTCCTTTAAGGCTTCTAGTTAAAATAGAAGGAAGGAATGCAGATTGAAAATGGCAGATTCTTCTCTTTGCTTGGATTCATATAATTCCTCCTATTCTTAGCCAGTTCTCTTAGATTTCCTGACATTTCTATTAAAAATTCCAAGTATCCTGGGAATCTTGTTAAAACATCATCATTTTAGTCAGTACTTTTGTATCTCTAGCAGGTCATCATGGTCATTCTGTGGATGCTAGGGTTATGATAAGAGAAGGGAAAAAAAAGCTCTGTCTTTACTTTTAGTGGTATTTATAGTGAAGTTAGGAAAGAATGGAGAAAAAAAAGATAAAATAACTTTCAAAACAGAAAAAAAATGACAACACCTTATGTGGCAGTAATTGCATGAGCAATAAGCAATTACATGCAGATATTTCTAAGCTTTTTTTGTCTATCTACAAAGGATCTTAAAAACAGAGCAAAATAAAACTTCATATTTACTTTGTACTATCTGAAGCAAGATTAAGCAGTCATAATTTTTGTCTCTCTAGAGACACATATTAAAATTTTTTTCATTAAAAATTTATTTGGGGAAACCATCTATAAGATGTCAACAAATCTTTTAAGTCAAATGAACAGTTTGGGGGGCAGAATTGTGATGATTATAAAATATGATTAATTCAATGATTTCCACTTCTATAGTTCTGAATAGGTACTGTCTACTTCCAGTCATTTCCTCTTCACAGTCTTTATTGGGATATCTCTGCCCCAAATAGATCCAGTTAGCATGTAAGTAGTAAGTCCAGAAGAAGTCTGGGACAAAGGGAGAAATCTAATTTAATTAAAGTGAATTAGTCCTGCAATGTTAGAATTTACTTGAATTCAAAACTTAATTCCTGCCCTCTAGCAGTTTACATTCTAAAAGAAAGGATATAGAACAATGCAAATGAAAAAACATAAAAAAACAAAAAATGAACTGGACTGCCATACAATTGCATAAAAGTCAAATAAGTATATAGTATTTCATCAACATTTATCAAATACCTATTATGTACAGGTGGTGTTCTGGGTGCTGAGGATTCAAATACAATGAATGAAACAATTCCTAAGTGCAAGGAATTTACTCAAATTATATATATGCTATCATGGAAATTGTATACTAGCATATGGTGAAGATGAAAATGAGATAATAGCCAATCTTTGTAGAGAACTTTGCAAATATTGTCTATTTTGGTATATCAACCCTCTGTGATAGATGTTGTTATCCCCATTTTATCCAAAGAAATTGAGACTGGGCAAGGCTGAGTGATTTGAATCTGAAATCAGGTCTTTGACTCCAACTTTATTTCTCTCCTGAGTCCAAAAGAAGTATTACCTCTCTCCCAGTTAATCAGGAAAGGCTTCCTGGAGGAGGTGTAATTTAAGTGGCTTGTTTAAACTTGTTTTTTTCTCCCTTTGGTGAATGCAATATCCTTATCTCCTGCTTTCTACTTTCTTTAAACAAGAGCTAATTTCAGTTTAGTTTCTGCCTTAGGATATGATTAGGTTTGAAGCTCTTGGCAGCAAGTCAAGCATGTGATCTTAACAAGTTGTGTTCCTTGGACTTGGTTCTTCTCTTTAAAGGAGTAGCTTTTCTGAAATGATGTCATTTTTATCTCACTCCTGGTTATCTTCAAAACTGAAAAGAATATGGATATTTTGTATAAGAGATATTTCTCATATGGCTTCATAAATTAAAAAAACATTCAATAAGTAACAGATGGCAACTTTGTTCATTATTTTTAAAAAATACACCCTGGATTTGATGTTCTTTTCTTCAAAATGACCTAACTGTTCGCCTCAAGAAGATTAAATCATGAAGTTTCTCAATTATGAATATTCCCTTAATAGTCATTCAACAGACTGCCTTCAGTATACTTTGGATTTCCAGATTTTAATAGTGTGAGTACCTCTTATGAAATCAGTGAAGGTGATTCTAGATGGTGGGTTCCAAGTTGAAAATACTGAAATAAGAGGCATGGAGTTGTGTTATTTTTTAATTAACAATTAATAATTTAACTTCTTAAAGCCTTTTTAGGTCACCTATGTGACATAACTAAAATCCAACAAACATATAATTAGATGAGTAAGTCTTATTATCCCATTAGTTATCTATTCTGTTCATTTTTTATTTAAGGTATTGCATTCCCCCCAGAATGCACGAATGGAGATTGCTTAGAGCACCATTCTCCTGCTTCGCAATCCATCTTCAAAAGTACCTAGCAGCAACTGAATTCTCTTATTTTTCCTTCTCTATCTGGCAATCTAATGAGGTCAGAAAGGGCTTAACAAACTTGGTAGAAGAGGTCAAGGTACCTCATACACAGTTTGGTCTCTGTTGATACTTGACTATTGATGCAGTAGAGAAATGTGTAGAAAAATGAGGGCACAACCAATTTCATAGGTGGCCTTTACTCTTTCTCACAGACCTGCAGGATGAGCTCTGAGGCATTAGCAAAAGTCATCTTTGAAAAAGGGAAACAGGAGAACTTTCACTTTATTTTTCTTTAAGTTAAAGTGTCATTTTTCCCCTGAATCCTGGGGATGTTTCACTAGATTTAAAAAAAAAAAAAAAAAAAAAAAAAAGCTTAGCAGAATACTACTTATATTCTAGAAAAATAATGTATTTCCATTTCACTCCCTCTTGTGACAGGCATATATGAAATATAAAAGTATTAAATTGCTTTCACATTTAAATGTGGGGCTTGTAGTACAAAGACAACATTACTTACAAAAGATATCTTAAAGAATATGCTAAGTGCATGAAAACAATTTTTCTTTTACTCTTTTCTCCAATCTGGTTTGGGATTCTTTAAATGTTGTTTCTGATTATAGGACTAAACCAATTTTAGTACCCAATCTATTCACCTATGACTAACTCTAAGCATAGATTACCATAAGTTCTTCTTGTTGATCCTTAAAAGAAATGAAAATATGTTAAAAAGCTGGAATGAGGAAAAGTTCAATTCAAGAATCAAGCCCTGTTTATGTCACTGTTTCTAGAAGAGAATTCTGTCTTCTCTACTAAAGTTGGTACTTGTGCTTGGAAATTTAAGTAAAATGGGTATATTTGATTATATTTTTGTGTGGTTTTAACAAAGCATTCTATTTTTAAAAAATAGTTAAAGCAAATTGATGTTGAAACAGTGGCTACCATGATGTATAAGTCCTGGTTTTAGTTGCATTCCCTATGTAAAGATTGATTAATTGTTATTCTTTGTTCTCAAAAAAGACCAAAATGACATGACTTTGTTAGAGTCTAGTTACTGAATGTCTTACCGTAGCTAATCAGACCAATACAAGCTCCAAGTGCTCTGTACAATGATGATAAATTCTTCAACTTTAAAGACTAAAAGCCAAAAGTAAAGTGGAGGAAATATTGGTACATGATTTTCTTTTGTTTGCAGATGATGTAAAGATTACATAAGCACTTACTGTTGTTGTTGGTCCTTTCTTCTTAAAGAGGACCATGACATCAGGGAGATGATGCCATGACATGCAAGTGAATTGGATTTAAGTGAGGGAGGGCTGTGCAAGGTCACCTGCCTCACTTTCTCCTCCAGAACCCTCTGGGTCCAGTGGCCAGATAAAGATCAGTATGACCAGAGATGAGCCTGGATGCAATGGGAGACCTTGATCTTTTTTAGGTTAAAGTCTTCAACAGGTTTCAGTTTGACTGAGGCTGCACCCATTCAGTGAATAAGACTAGGTAACAACTGACGCAAAGAGTCTCCCCATTCACCTAGTCCAAAAAAAAATCTAAATAAATAACTCTGAGAAGGGAAGCCTCTCAGAATTTCTGGCTAAAAGAGAAATGATTGTTATTTACACATTCAGAATAGATGACAATTCAATAGCATTTTAAGGCTTAAAAAACTTGCATATTTGAATTTATAGAAGAATAACAGGTACAGTTATTGCCAAATTATTTGTTGCATCTCAGTATTCTTAATTAAATCAGTGTGATGCATTGTGAGGAGGTTAAATAAGGATTTTTAATCCAACTTCTGCTGCATTCTTTTCATGAAATAAAATACCTTGAAAATATGTTAGCAACATATATAGGTCATAGAAAAGGAAACAAAATAATTATTTGGGCCTTCAAAAAAGATGGTGTTCTGGGAATTCTTATTGAATTCTGAAATCTTTGCATTTGGTATTTGTTTTCTTTCTGTATTTTATTTTCCAATCCTACATGTCCAGTTTCTATAGTAGCCTGCTTTTTAAAAGAAAGAGAAAAAGAAAGGGGAAAAAAGAGAAGAAAAGTGTTTTTCAACATTTGACAGAAACTTTGTTACATATAGCTCAATCGCTAGTATCGAAGTAGATTCCTTATCTCTGAAAGCTTAGATTTGGTCTATAAAAAGAAAGATGATATAAAAAATGGCCTCCCTGTAATCAGGAATGCAACGTAAAATTTGTTGTGCTCATAATTACTATTAGATATTTATGTGCTAATGTGGAAAATTTTATATCTGTTCTGTCTTGATGGAATATTTGTTGACAAAAAAATTTTTAGACTTTGCTCTTATGTAGAATATGAAATATAAGGCTTATAATGTGGAAACTGGTGGATGCCTTCCAGCTGCTCCATCATCATTATTAATAACAAATACTTGTAGAGCACCTGTTAGATTTATGACAATGAACCAAGACTGTAGCATAGTATTTCTTTAAAGTCAGTAATTTTTGTGCATTGTTTCTAGTTGTTAATGGTGTTAAGAAGACAGCTAAAACCAGAGATTCTTCTGAATTGATTGAGTTGTGAAAACTAATTCTAGTTTAGACAATTCCCTAATAGTGAACATGGAGATGTATCATGTTTTTCACACTGGACCTCTCAACAAAAGAAGAAATTTGGCAATATAGCACCTATTATGTTCCTGGTACTGTATTAAGCTTTGGGAGTACAAATAAGAAAAAGAAATAATCCTTGGGTTACAGGAGATTACAATCTAATAGAGGAATGTTATGCACAAAAAATAGAGATGCATGGTGTTCAGTGGAGTATAAACCAAGAGAGCTACTGACGGAAAATGAAGAGATGAAATCTTTCTATATAAAGCTTACCATTTGTCAAAGATAAGTTGTCTGAGGAGAATTCTATCCAGGAAGGAACTCTTAACTTGGGATATACAAATGTCCTGAGACCATGGAGAAACTTTGGAGACCTGGGAATTTGTTTTTTAATAAATATTTAAATAACTATTTCAATAGAATTGGTTTCCTATGCAACCCTATGTACTTATACTATGTATTTTAAAACATTATTCTGAGAAAGGTTAGTTCAGTCTTTTTCACTGCTAAAGGACCATAACTCAATACAGGTCAATTACTGATGTAAATGAATAATCCTTACTGGTTTGACTGCAATTTACCACTGTGATGGTTCTCAAAACTATTTTGCATATAGCATACACAATAACAATAATACAACGAGCTCTCCTTTATCATAACCTTGTGTTTTTCACTAATCTCCAAAATACATAGGGTCTACAACAATTTAAATACTTCTCCATTGGTTTTTTTCTTCTCCTTTCTTTCTTGTTCAAGACAGATAGTCTATTCTATGAATGGCAGGAGGAGGAAGTTTAGGAAGAATGCTGACTACTATTTTTGTGCTCAGCTACTGCTTTTTTATATTGCTGAGGATGGAACTTAGAGAGCTGGGAGGAAGTTATTTGCAGATCTCTGGAGAGTTTGCCAAGAGGGGGAGGAGGTGTTTGCGCAGGGAAGGAAGAATGTTGACTGTCTGGTGAGGGTGTTCATAGAATGGACCTCAGGGGACCTAGATGCCCTTATCAAAAGCATCTTTGCCTTGAAGTTTCTAATTTGAACTCTTCCTTCACTTAACATATTACAATAAATGATTTTTCTAATTGTTATAGGATATTAACTATAGGAATGAATTATTTTATGAAAGTATAATATTTCTTAATGTCATCTGTTCCTCTTTATGTTTCATAAATAGGAAAAAATCTAGGAATTGTTGACAAAATCACATGGAACAATTCATTCTTTTTACAATTTTTTTTACATTTGTTTTTAAAACTTTGAGTTCTACATTCTCTCCTTCCTTCCTCCTCCCCCACACTGAGAAGACACTTGGGAAGTTATGAAAAATGTTTCCATAAAAGTTATTTGCAAAAAAAAAAAACATAGATCTCCCCCCCAAAAAAAAAAGATCTCAAGAAAAATAAAGTTTTTTTGAAAAGAATGCTTCAGTCTGTATTCAGATATAACTGGTTCTTTCTCTGGTTATGGATAGTATTTTTGATGAAAATTCTGAGTAGTCTCTGATAAAAAAAGAATTCATTTTTAACATTTCTTAACCTTATTGATGAGCTGGAACAAAATCCTTGCTTTCAAAAAGTTTACAATCTAAAAATTAGTAAATTTCTGAATTTTCTAGAGACTGAGAAAAATTAGAATTTTAATAAATGGAATTTTCTGGCAGTCTCAAATTCCTTTTCAGTAAATTTTCTCTTTCTCCTCATCTTCAATTATGCACTTTCCCTTTTAATCTGCTTTCCCCTTCATTTCTTATATATCATATAGCCTGGCATTTCATCTTTCCTTCCCACTTTCCACTTTCCCACTTGTGATGATTTGATTGCCAGACTTCATTTCTCTTGGATATCATCTGTCTTCTGAGTACTTGTTTTGTTTGGGATGAAGATGGCAAAGATGGGTGTTTACTGGATACCATGAGAAAATCCAACTCAGCAAGTGAGGTGATGGCCAAACTTTCCCATAGGCTAAACTGGCCTAGATTTCAGTAATTCTCTTACCCAGAAAAAACTCATACCTACTGTACAGAGAATGGGATTTGGATATATCCCAAAATAAACTGAACTGATTTTCTAATTTTCCTGACCTGGGTGAGTAGCAGAAGTAGATAAGATGGTCCAGTAAGATTTTGGTAGTCAAGTGAGTCAATAAGCATTTGTTAAGTGCCTACTGTGTTCCAGACATTGTTCTAAGCTCTGGTGTTACAAAGAAAGCAAAAAAAAAAAAAAAAAAAAAAAAAAAAAAAAGGCCCTGCTCTGAAGAAGTCCAATTTCTAATAGTATCTGTGACTAATGAAGCATTAGTAAATATTAACTCTGAGCAAAAGATTATCATCTTTATTGACAATATGATTAGGTTCTTTTAAAATCCTCTTCAAAAGTATTTACTCAATAATTCACAGAATCACAGAATGCAGGTCTCAGAAGGTACCTTATAGATCAAACTGCCCTCATTTTGTGTGTGTGAAAAGATTAAGGTGCTAAATGATTAAATGTTAATACATGGCAAAGCAAGAATTCCAGGCTACCTCATTTGACTTTAAAGTCAAGTGCCCTCTTTATAGACCAAGATTTGTCTTCTTCCCAGAGCCAAGATTATAACTCTGACCCACATATTTTACAGAACTAAGTTAAATGGATATATCCACTCAATCATGAAAGTACTTAAAATAATTATAATCAAATGGGTTTAACACTCTTAATAAGGACAAAGTTGTTATGAAAGCTGCCTATCAATAAGAAAAAAACTACCACCTCCCTCCTAGTTAGGGTAGCCTTTTTTTTTTTTTTTGCATATGTAGAAACTGACTCTATGATAAATATAATACAGTGGAAGGAATGCTGCACTTAAGAGTCTCCAACTCCTAGTTTAATCTTAACTCTGCCAAAAAATATGACTTTGTTAGAAGCCATTGTACATTTTTCTCTGAGTCTCATTTTCTTCCTCTATAAAATGAGAATGTTGCACTTACATGACTACTAATTTACCTTCCAACTGGAGAGCTCTGATCCTTATGATTCAGTAGATTCAGTAGGTGCTTGTCTGGATAACAGGAAGAGGAAAAAACTCAGTTACTTGGAGTTTTCAAGGATTTACAATAATACATTTTAATTTAGACTTCACCTATCCATATTCTAAGCAGTTAGATGGTATAGTGGATAGAGTCCTGGGCCGAGAGACAGGAAGACTTATCTTCCTGAGTTCAAATCTGGCATAAACATTAGCACTGTAATCCTTGGTGAATCACTTAATCTTGATTGTTTCAATTTCCTCATCTGTAAAATGAGCAGGGGAAGAAAATGGCAGACCACTCTACTATCCTTTTTTTCAATAATATTTTATTTTTCCAAATACGTGAAAAGATAGTTTTCAAGTCATTTTGTAAGACTTTATATTCTAAATTTTTATTCCTCTCTCTCCAAGACAGCAATCAATCTGATATTAAATTATTAAATTTGTGTAATTTTTAAAAACACATTTCCATGTTGGGCATGTGTAAGAAAAATCAGACCAAAAGAGAAAAAACCCACAAAAAACAAACAAAAAATCAGAAATGTGAAAAAAAAACTATGCTTTGATCCACATATTTATTGTCCAAAAGGAAATATCATCTACTTATGGATGATATTCAGAGCCACTCAAATTTTTCTGGGATCCAGCATAGTTAAAAAGAACTCTGGATTTGGAACCAGAGCTGCTTTCAAATCCAATCTCTTGTTATCTGTGTGATGTTAGGCAAATCACTTTGTTTTTCTAAGCTTCTATTTATTTCCTCACCTATGAAATGAATAGTTTGGACTGAATTGTCTCTAAGACTCCTGCTAGCTCTAAATCTCTCTGGTCTCTAAATCAAATTCATCTGGCTCAGTTCCATACTTTTTTTTTTCATTTACCCTTATTATATATCCTTCTCTCTTCATTTAAAAATCCTTTTTGTGCTCCTCTCGCTTTTATTTTTGAGGCTTCTCAATAGCAAACTATATGTTCTGTCCTTTCCCATAAAAACATCTACCTTCTATGATATAGCTTCTGAAAGTTAACCTTTTCTCCAAGACTTTTCCAAAATTATTTAGATAAGACAGAACCATTGCTTGACTAAATAGCAATACTATCCCTGATTTATATCCCAATAATGTGAATAGCCCTGCCTTCAATCCCTAAAACATCCTTTCCCTTGCTTATGGTATAGATGTGTTCTCTCTTGGTTTCACATTTCAATTCTACTCCCATGAGAGAAGGGGGGTGTTTCTTTCATTGCAGTTGTATGCCCAGTGTTTACCATACTGCCTGGCACATGGTAGGTATTTAATAAAATTATTCTTGAGTAATTGACTGATTCTATTCTCTGTATTTATACTTAGGTCAGGGCAGTTGTCAAATAAAATCAGGTCAACAAGCATTTATTAAGCACCTATTATGTGCCAAGCATTGTGCTCTAAAGAAAGGCAAAAATAGTCCCTGTTGTCACAAAGCTAACAGTTTAATGGGGTAGAGAGCATGCAAACAACTGTACAAACAAGATAGATACACTATAAACTGGAGATAATCTCACAGGGAAGGTCCTAGCATTAAGGGGGATCAGGAAAAGCTTCTGGTAGAAAGTGGGATTTGGTTGAGGAAGATAGGAGACAGTGATGAGAAAGGAGATCACTCCAAGCATAGAAAGAAAAACTAGTGAAAATGCAAATTAAGACAACTCTAAGATACCACTACACACCTGTCAGATTGACTAAGATGACAGGGAAAGATAATGTGGAATGTTGGAGGGGATGTGGGAAAACTGGAACACTGATGCATTGTTGGTGAAATTGTGAATGGATGCAGCCATTCTGGAGAGCAATTTGGAACTATGCTCAAAAAGTTATCAAACTGTGCATACCTTTGATCCAGCAGTGTCTCTACTGGGCTTATACCCCAAAGAAATCTTAAAGAAGGAAAAGGGACGTGTATGTGCAAGAATGTTTGTGGCAGCCCCTTTGTAGTAGCTAGAAACTGGAAATTGAATGGATGCCCATCAAATGGAGAATGGTTGGGTTCATTGTGGTAGATGAATGTTATGGGATATGATGGTTCTGTAAGAAATGACCAGCAGGATGCCAGAGAGGCTTTGGGGAGACTTACATGAATTGAAACTTACATGAACTGAAACTAAGTGAAATGAGCAGAACCAGAAGATCATTATATATTTCAACAACAATGCTATATGATGATCAATTCTGATGGTCGTGACTCTCTTCAACAATGAGATGATCCAAATCCGTTCCCACTGTTCAGTAATGAAGAGAATCAGCTACACCCAGTGAAAGAACTATGGGAAATGAGTGTGGACCCCAATATAGCATTTCCACTCTTTCTGTTACTGTCTGCTTGCATTTTTGTTTTCCTTCTCAGGTTATTTTTATCTTCTTTCTAAATCTGATTTTTGAGCAAGATAACTGTATAAATATATATATATATATACGTATATTGTATTTAACATATATTTAAACATATTTAACATGTATTGGACTACCTGACATCTGGGGAAGGAAGGGAAAAGTTGGAACAGAAAGTTTTGCAAGGGTCAGTGTTGAAAAATTACCCATGCATATGTTTTGTAAATAAAAAGCTATAATAAAAAATTGTTAAGAACTAGAGTATCAGTTTTAAAGAATATCTGGGAGAGCAGTCACTGGAAGTTAGAATTGATGGATGGGAATAAGGTATAAAATATAAGGTATAAAAACACTAGAAACATAGAAAGATAAAAGGGCTTTAAAAAATTCAAGAAGATTTTATATCTAATATTGGAGGTAATGGGGAGACACTGGCATTTATTGAATAAGAGAATGGTATAGTCAGACTTTAATAGTAAATTTCTAGAAGGCAGGACTGAGGTGACCTAGCTCTCTCTGTAGAAAACCTTGGATAAAACCCATTCAGAATAACATGCCTAATAAAAACTTTGTAATTATAGATTTTTTTAATCCCTTTTTCTTTTATCAAATTCATGTTTGAGCTAATAAGAATTGATGTTTGAATTCTTAATATTACACTGCTAGAAATGAATAATAATGGGAAAAAGTAGTTGATGATACAAATAAATCAGTAGCCTAAAGAAAATCCTTTCTGCTGAGGGACAGATACTGAGTATGGACCCTGTTGATTAACCAACATATGAGACTGATACCTGTTGTTGAAACAGATGTTGAAAATTCATGCACTAGAAATTGGGAAGCCTAAATCCTTGAACTTTGAGGATCTGATATTTCTCATAATGAGCCAGTAAACTCAAATAAAGCAACAAAGAGCCAAAAGCAATTGACCCACAAGTTAATCCCTAATAAAACCACAGAGAAGTTAAACATGTTCTTCAGCTTGAATTTATGAACAATTAATATTCCTGGCTACAATGGTGCCTTGTCTCACCGAGGTATATTGCTGGCAGGCTCCCAGTTAGCTTTCTCTTTTTGCTCCAAAATGAACAGAATTTGCCACTGAACTTGTTTATGTTATTTGCTTCAGTGACTTGCCTTGGCAAATTACTCCCTGCCTTTATTGTTAAATTCAGTGTACTGCTAGCATTTTAATTTTAGGTTGTAGCCCAGTATTTAACGTTTCCCCTAGTGTAAACAATATTGGATAAGTTGATATTCTGTCTGATACAGAAGCTTTAAAAGTACCTCTTTCTCAATTTAGAGGACTTCTACCCAATTACTTCTAAATCTAGAGGATTTTCTACTCAAAATAGAGCTAATTTTACATTGAATTCTTGATATTGCATATGAAAACTCAAAATAATAACATTTTATTCTTACATAGAACTCTCCTTCCTTTGTCTTTCCTTGACTCATTCATTTATTTGATTATCAATCTAGACCTGCAAGAGACCTCCATGGTCATCTACTGTAATCATTCATTTTACAGATGAGAAAATGACACCTAACATAGTTATTGGATTTTTCCAAAGTTCACACACACACACACACACACACACACACATATGTATATCAAAGGCTAAATTTGACTTCAGAGTTAGGGTTCTTTCCACAATACTGTACTTATTATGGATCTTTATGTGCCAAGTACTGGAGATACAAATATGGAGAAAAAGAAATAAACCTAAAATAGTTTTCTACCCTCGAAAAGTTTATATTCTTTGGAGGAAAATGGGATACTCTTAATTTTTTGCCATGAAGTTTGTTCCTACTCATCTCTATATTCATTTTAAGACTCATAGATTTTTTTGGGGGGGTGAGGTAATTGGGGTTAAGTGACTTGCCCAAGAACACACAGATATTGAGTTTGAATTCAGGTCCTCCTGACTTTAGGGCCAAAGTTAATCTATTGTGCCATTTAGCTGTTCCTAGATTGTCTAATTAGAGACCTAACTATAGATCTTTCTATGATATTCCATATCTGTACCATATTTCTTATCATCTTATTCTTTTTAGTTTTCAGAATCCTCATTAGACTAGAAGTTTCAAAAGTACAAAGAGTAGGACTCTAAACTCATACTGATGTGTCTGCCAGATCCCATTGCTAAATTTTGAATTTTAATAGCTATGCAGTGTAACACTATCCAGCTGGCCTATGAATGGTGTTGACTACCCATTTGCTATTGATCACTGTTCTCAATTTTAGCTTCAACTATCCTTTAAACATACCTGTATTTCACTCATGTGTCTTATTTCTAGATTATTCCCCAGAATCATTTTAAAAATTTTTACTTTTTAATTTCAAAAAGGTTCGCATAACCTTTCTTAGCTGTATGTTTTCCTTTTGAAAAAAAATGATGTAAAATATTTTGCTTGTTCAGTAGTCTGAAATATATAGATAAGAGCAAGTGGCATTTCTTTTTACTATTAGGAGTATGAACCTCTTCTCTGGACTCATGCCTTCTACTAATGGTCTGAATGCTAAATTATACTTGACAATCTGTCATTAGCCTAAGTCCGTGAATCTTATCTAGTCATGTAACCTAGTAGGAAGCTGTTATTCTCTTTACCCAGATTTTTATACACAATGGCTCTACTCTTGCCTAAAGGAACATAAAGAAGCAAGAATAACATGACCTCTCTACCCCCAATATAGGACCTAGTAAATAGATGCAGTAGGAAGGTCTTCCTTGCACTACCAAGTGTTATCTTATTCTGGCTTTAGGACCCTAGAGAGCTAAGCTTCTCGTTTGGGTCCTGTATCTATCCATCAATTGCTATAGTGCCTCATTTACAGTGTGCAGTGAGTAGTGTTGGATTTGGAGTAAGGGATATCTGAATTATAATCCTGCCTCATCCACTTATTATATTACCATGGATAAATCATTTGGATTGTCTTTTTCCATATCTGTAATACTGGTATTATAATAGCCCCTATGTCATAGATCTGTTGTCAGGATCAGTTGAAATTATTTATGCAAAATGCTCCATAAATCTTAAAGCACAATAATAGTGCTATTAATACTACTACTGTTGTTTTTGCTACTAACAACACCATAACCACCACCATCTCTACTAATGAGAATCAATATCCCAAGATCCTTCTCTTTGAGGTACAACCTCAAAAACAGTAGGTCTCATCACTGTTTCTGCTAGTATCTCCAAGGTCTTTCCTTTCTCCTCAGTGAACAACTCCATATTCTGAATCTGTGACCTGTACTTACAAAATGCTTGCTGTACCCATAATGTTTCTTCTCTCCATCTACATTACAGAATGTGTTTGTGCTATATCAGCTCTATATATTATATAGCTATATACCATTTGAATTGGGCTTTCAAAGATGTATAGGAATTACATAAGTTGAGCTGGAGAAGAAAATGAGCATTTATTAAGTACCTACTATTTGCTGGACTGTGTTAAATAATCTCCTTTAAATCTCCCAGTAAATCTAGGAGGTATATGTGATTATTATCCTAATTTTACAAGTGAGGAAACTGAGGCAGACAAAAGCCAAATGACTTACATGGGGCAATACTAGTCAGTATTTGAAGAAAGATTTAATTTCAAGTCTTTTTTTAACTCCAAGCCTATCCGCTGTTCTATCTATTGTGATAAGTAAAGCTGCTTCTAAAGAAAGAACATTCCAGGGAAAGGATAAGTTAGAACTTTGGGAAGAAAAAGTACACGTGACTTTTAAGATCTTACTCTTAACCTGGAATTGAACACAATTCCAGGGAAGTTCTCTTGGCTTAGTTCATCATCACCTATCACATCAATTTTAATTGTAAGATTTTAATAGAAATTGTAATACCTCATATTTGGGTGGTGCCTTATGATAACCAAAATATTTTCATGTGTACTATTTTATTTTATTTTCACAACAATCCTTTCAGCTAGACAGAGCAGGAATTTCTTTTTTACAAATTTGAAAACTGAAACTCACAGAAGTTGGCTTCTCCAAGGTCAGAAAGTCATAAATTGGAAAGTCAAAACTGAAATCCAGTTCCTACCATTACTCCATATCGTATATATTCCTCCAATCAGTGTCCACACTCAGCTATCTGGAGAAGGTGACCAATAATCCCAAATTTCCTTTTATACATGCTCCTGAGAGGTAAAGCATATGTACAAATTATGTCATAGGAACCTCTCAGAATGCAACATAATTTTCCATGATAAATACATAAACTAACTCTGATAATGTTCTTAGTTTATAGAAATAATGTATACTGGAGAATTAGATATTAGCAACTCTAAATTGAACCCTTGGGTTTTTTTGTTTTGTTTTGTTGGTGAAGCAATTGGAGTTAAATGATTTACCAACAAATTAAGTATTAAGTGTTCTGAGGCCAGATCTGAAATCAGATCCTGCTGACTTTAGGGCCATTCTTCTATCTAATGTGCCATCTAGCTGCCCCAACCATCTTTTTCTACATTCACACCGAGTCTACTCTTAGAAGGGAACAACTAGCATTCTCTTTAATGAAAATAGCTCTAAGTCTAATGCCTGAACATTGCAATTTGTCCTTTATATTGTTGCCAGTGGGATTTTTCTAAAGTGCAAATCTATGTCAGCCCACTACTCAATAATTTCAATGGTTCTCTAGGATCACATATAAACTCCTGACATTTAAAGTTAATCACAGCTGGTCCTTTCCAAGTCTTTTACCATATTTTATTCACCTTCACACATTCTATAGTTCAGTCATCCTGCCTTACTTGCTGTTCCTCACACATGATTCTCTATCTCATATGCTTCTTGATTAATCAATATTATATAAAAATGTGCTCTGATGAAACAAACTTTTTCATAGGAAAGATATATTGAATTTTTTAAATGAAGTTAAAATTTGGTTTACTGTAATGAAGATTTTATTTGTGATATTCATAGATGTGGAATTTTGTAATAACTTAAGAGATTTAAAATTATTAATTAAAGTAATCATATTACTATAGATAGAAAGATTGATTTAACTAAATCAAATAAATTAATTTTTATTCTTGTTTCCATTAACAGCTAAAATTGTCAATAATATGACTTTTATCTAGCATGCCTCTTTTTCTTAGTTTTTTTTTTCATATGTAAACTTAGAATTTCAGTCTATTTCAAATGTACTAAAGAGTCCATTTTAATAAGAAGAACAAATATCAAGAATACTGGAAGAGCTCAGAGACAGGGGGAAAAACAGCTAGGTCCTCTGGGAAGGTTCGTGGCATAGTTAAGCAAGACAGATTGGACAGCTCGGTAAAGGAAAGGGAGGAAAAAACCCCAAAGCCTCAAATTAAATGTGAGTCAATTAATGTTCTGATTATACTAGGAAATCAGCTAACTGTCACCTAGTAGCTTCCTTCAGGAGGAAGGGGACATGACTCAACTACTCATAAGAGCCAACTTTTTCTTTCATCTATTTTAGGAATGGTACACACTTTTCTTTTAAATTTAGAAGAGAAAAAATCTTCTAGATTTTCATTTTTCCTCACTTCAGTGAGGAAAATCTAATTGTTTTTGTGAAATCATTCTTTCTAAAGGATAGATAATGAAAAATGTCTACTCTGCTAGCAGAGTCATAAATACTTTGGAACAATCCACAACCCAGGTAAGCACACAGAATATGACTTTCAAATAAACTTTTTTAAGGGAAAGGGAGCTAAGAGGGTTCTGCTTACAATGTCACTGACCTTGAATTACCACTCATTTTTGTTAACTGATTTGTCCTTTGCTTGCTTTCACTTTCTGCACACAAGAATGATGGGGAAGGAACAGGGAAAGATATTGGCAATAGTGGTGATTTTCTCTTTTTATGGAGTGATATGTGTAAACATCAGTAAAAAAGGGTAGCTTTTAAATAGCAGTATCTACTGCAGGTCATCCATGCTTCATCAAAAAGTTCTGGTCCTCTGCTCTGCCAGGGTTTTGTCTTGGGACTAACCTTACCCACCATCATCACAAAGAGGGAGGGATAATTTTCCCAGATCATTCATACTTATGGAAGGTGAGAAACAAAGATAAGAGGTTGGGGAAGGGTGTCCAACCTCACTCACATTCTGAAATCCTATAGTCTTGCCAACTCTCCACATACTGGGGGATTGACGGTGTTCTGGCTTGTGGAGGTTCCTCATCACCTAAATCTTTTCCCAACAGAAAACTTGAAATAGCAACTTTCATTGCTCTCCAAATTTAGTGCTGTAGAACAAAGCTATGATCCTTAGACTCTATTTCTGATTTTTTCTCTTGGATAAGGTTATGTTTGGTTTTTTAATAGTTTATTTTATTTTTACTTTTTTTTTTTGGCATGGTGGGAGATAAATGACTGAGACTAGAGACTAGTATTTCTTCCTCTAGGGATATTTTAACAAAAGAAAATGTCTTTTTTTTGTCATTAGGAACTCTGTAATCTCAATTCAAATGGAACTAATGAAAAATAGTATCATATCCACTAAAGTTGTATCCAGATTAAGCATAAGAAGTTTCGATTGTATAGCATAGAAGCAATTGTGTACAAACTCTGGAAAGGTCTACCAAAATAATAATAATTTAAAAAACAATAAAAACTAGCATAACTATAGCACTTTCAGGTGCTTTACAAATAATATTTCATTTTATCCTCACAACAAACTTAGGGAATAGGTGTTTTTGTCATCTGCCCCATTTTTCAGATGAGAAAATTGAGGTAGAGAGAGATTAAGTGATTTTTCCCTTGATCATACAGTTTTAAGTGTCTAGGGCATCTAGATGTGAACTCATATTCTCTTTAACCAGGTCCCGCATTCTATCCAATGCACCATCCTGTGACTGAATAGTCAATAATGAAAAAGTATTTATGTGCTATGTGCTAACTACTATGCTCTAGGTAATATGGTAAACATTGGGGATACAAAGAAAGGAAAAGATTGTTTCTGTTCTCAAGGAGCTTACAATCTAATGGAAAAAACAAATAAATACATACAAAAAAAAATTATGTACAGGATTAATACAGTGAGATCACCCTAACTGAGTTGGGAAAATCTCCTTACCAATTTTCACTGCTGGGACCCAAAATAGCTCTTATAGACAATGTAAGACTAGGTAATCTTTAAGTAGATTTCCAGTTCTATATTTATGATCCTAGAATCCTCGGTCTTGGGTAAGATAGATGCAAATGCCATTGGTGGAGTAATATTCATTCTGATGAAATAATTAATCACTGAAGTATTATAACATGAAGTAACATCTCCTCAAATGTGGCTTACTTTAAAATTGTGCATATATTTTGGTATATGCCCTATGGTGAATTTGCTTCTTAGAATCTATTTCCCTGTAAAACGTTTATTCATTTTAGTGGCATCAGAAGTTCTTTCATAAGATTAGATTTTATCTTGACATGTGTATTTTAAATAGTTTTCATTGCAGTAATGAGTTATTTGCTTTAAATTGTTTTCTGAGAATTTCCCTAGAATAGAATGATGTCCATTTATTTATTTCTTGTGGTATAAGAGCATCCTTCTAATTGAGTAAAGAAGGAAAATTTGTTTTTTGCCCAGATTTTCAGCTTTGGCTTAAAGAAAGTCTTCTAGATAGCTAGATGTCATAGGGAATAAAGTCCTGGAGTCAGGAAGACCTGAATTTAAATATGACCTCTGACACTTACTAAATGTATGACCCTAGGTAAGTCACTTACACTGTTTGTCTTAGTTTCCTCTTCTGTCAAATGAGCTGAAGAAGAAAATGGCAAAAGCAAAGCAAAACAAAATAAATACCCTTTTGTATCTTTGCCAGGAAAATCCCAAATTGCAGTCATGAAGAATCAGACATGACTGAAATGCCTGAACAACAACAAAACAATAAAAGACAGAAATTCCTACTGACACTGCATTATTTATTCATTCAGCTCTTGTTGAAATGTTTCAAATGGAACCTAATTATAAGTTTTAGTCACCTTGGAATTAAATAATACATTAGAATGCTGATGACTTTTATTTTTTCAGAAAATTTTCTTTGAGAAAGCAGAATATAGGATATAGGATCAGAAAACTTCAATTCTTCTTTTTACTTAGTTCTAGATGCCTACTGGGTTCTAGATATTCTAGGAAGGCAAATAATGTAACTTCATGAAACCTCAGTTTCCTGCTAAAATGAAATAATATTTGTACTACATCTCAGAGAGATATGCCCATAGGAGATACTTTAAAATGTTGGTTAAATTGAATTGAATAGGGATAGTGAAGAAAGCACTTTATAAACTCTACAGATTTTTATGATACAATGGAAAAAGAATTGGATTGAATTTAAAAGGCATGAGTTCCATCCCTTGTTCTGCCACTTAATACTGGTGTTACCTTAGGAAGTCATTTAACCTTTGTGACCTCAATTTCTTAAGTATAAAACAAAAGAATTATATTAGGTGGTCTCTAAAGTACCTCTAAGTTATAAATCTATTTTATTATTTCAACTCTCCATAACCCCATTTGGGGTTTTCTTGGCAGAGACACTGCAATGTTTGGCCATTTTCTTCTCTGACTCATTTGATAGACAAGGAAACTGAGGCAAACGGGATTAAGTGATATGCTTAGGCTCACACAGTTATTACATGTCTGAATTCAGATTTGAACTCATGAAGATGAGTCTTCCTGATTCAAAGCCCAATACTTTCATCTATAATTGTGACTGAGTGATTTTTTAATTTTAATTTTTATTTTTATTAGGATTCTTCCACAATTGTTCAGCCACTAAGTTTACAAAACAAAACATTTATTGAGCTTCCTTCTGAGATCTTGGGGAATAAATTTTTTCAAATATATGTTTTGGAAGTAATTAATGAATTGATTACTGTCTTTGTTTCCTTATGTAATAAAGCCCATTTTGTTTTACCTTTAGAATTCTTATTGGGCAAACCAAATTTCATTCTTATGTCCAAAGCTTTTGTCATACACAGAGGAGATAATAAGGGCATAAGAGAAATAATGATATATTGTAAAATGTAATTATTTTATTAGGGTCAATAAATGACTACTTTCAAAGTCCTTTAAAAGCTAGAGTGCTTTAAAAATATATTAAGAATTAAGAGCTATTAATGCCATGTGTTAGCACGTGTAGTAGGTTATCAATAGTCCTTTTGTCATTTACTTGAGAAAGTTGGCATCTGAATAACAAGTGAGGCAGAATTTGGAATAAAATGATTTACTAATTTTTTAATTCTGGATATCTGACATCATTTAAAAACTCACACACACATAATACATATGCTTTAATGTGGACTAGGTACTCGTTAGATGAAGGGTTTGACCCCAAATGGGCTAAAAGCTAAAACCATGTGTGTCCATGATGTTGTCACAAATACTCTTTTAATGAGATTTCCTGGGTGGAAGAATGAGATTGAAAGAATACATTATGGGTAGGATTAATGAAATTATAATTTTCTTGATCATAGTTTTCCCCTCTAAAGTCTTCTTTATTCTGTATATCTTTTTTTCTGCTTTCTCTATGTACTTTTCCTCTGTGAGTGATGAGGAAGACTTTTATAGATAATTTCTACTAAATTCCTTTTGAATCCTGTTATAAAATAGTATTTGTTTTCATCATTATTGAAATTGTTTATTGATTGGTTGGGTAATTGATTATATTGCTCATTTTAGCAGCATCATTTTGACTTTAAATTGAATCTTCATTTAAGAATAGGAAAATATTCTTCATTTGAATGTATTTTTATTTCAAGACCAGATGTACTGGTTTTCCCTGGAAAAAATGACATTGGTGCCTGCTATTTATGCATGTATTTCCTACTTAAGATGATTTAGGTTAAATAAATTGTCATCTTTGTTATTTCTATCCTTTTAAACCACTGACAGCATTTGGAATTAGTACTAATTAAGACTTGATAGTTACTAGACTATCACTATTAAAGTACTTCCAAGCTAGTGAGGATTGGGTGATGACTGCTTTTATCAACTCCATTACTGATATAATAATTGGCAAGAAGGAAAAAGGGGAAGCATGTGCATAAGGGATTGAGAGCATAATAGTAATTCATTGAATAGAAAATACTAACTTTAAGTCAACAGATCTAAGTTAATGGCAGCATTACAGTAGGTGGGACAAAGGGACTCACACCTCTAGTACTATAGGATCCTGATATCCTTTTTCTTCTCATGGTGTATTCATATTTTTCCTCCTAGATATTTCATCTTGATTGAATAGGCTGATCAGTTTAACCCTCTAGGCTTATAGTTCTCTGCAACATAATTCCCAATAGCCAGAGAAGACAGAGCTAACACTGCTCAAATATGTTACCTGCTTTGACCCATTGGGCATATTATCCTACTGGAAGAATAACTCCATTGCAAGATGCCATGAAATTTCTTCTATGTGATATGTAGAAGTTGGCTCCTTAAACTACAGAATTCTTATGGTTCTATCAACTGTCTAATTGAGATAAGAGGCACACCCTTCATGATTTCATCAGCCTTAATGAAAAAATAGAAGTGAAGCATGAAATGTCCCATTTAATTATATATATAAAAGTGCGGTGCTGCACAAATTCCAGTGTTAGGGTTGGTGAAATCATGAAAGTTATGGCTTTTGTCCCAGAGTCATATCATATGACATATCACCCCTTACTAAACTTTCTATCCAGCTTATTCCCTCCTTCACTCTTGTACATATGGTAACAAAGATACCTGGGAAGACTACAAATTTATGTTATATAATCTCAATGGTTGCTCACAGCAACAAAGAAATTCCTTTACATCTTTCTAATCACTTTCCTGTCTTACTTATCACAACTGCTATTCCAAACTTTTTCAACTCTACTTTAGCTTCCCATAGTATTCTTTAAGCCTACCTTCTTAGTGAAGGCATTGAGAAGATCTAGTACAGTTTCTAAGTTAATCAGTCAGTTAAGCATTTATTAAGTGTCTACTATGTGTCAGACATTGTGCTAAGCACTGGAGAAACCATGAAATGCAAAAGCAGTCCTTCCTTGCCCTCTAGGACCTCATAATGAGAAAAGATAACACATTAAAAAAAAAAGGTTCCTGGAAGTGGGGTAGGAGATGGCAAAACTGGGTGGAACATGATAAAGTGACTATTCTGAGTACCTTCCTCAAATGGAAGAGGAGCTCTCTGATGTCCACCATTTCTCCAATAGGAGGGAGAGAGAAGCCCCAGGGGCAGGGGCATTAATGAATTCTTAGTTTCAGAATTGATATCATCTTGTAGAACAATGAGCTTCAGGAGATTATGAAGTCAAGGAGAGCAGCCTGATTAGTAAAGAAGAGGAATTTCCTATATGTTGTGAGATTTTCCAGAGTATCCTGGATGCAGATGATATCAATCTCTACTAGATTGCAAAATTTGTTGGATAATATCCAATCTTCAGTATTAGTGTGGCCTAAACACTTAGAAAGAAAACAAGTAAAAAAAAAAAACAAGTGGATGAAAAATAATTTTTGTTCAGATTATAAAATGAAGTTGAATAGAAAACTGATAAAGTTAATATGGACAAGGACTTGGACCTAGAATTTAAAAACAGAAGAGTAAAATGGTCTGAATTAACTAGTGGCATTGCATTAATAACTCCAGATTTCTCTTTAAATTGGAGGCCTTTTTCCCCCTGTTGCAATTGGGGTTAAGTGACTTGTCCAGGGTCACACAGCTAAAAAGTGTTAAGTGTCTGAGGCCATATTTGAACTCAACTCCTCCTGACTTCATGGTGCTCTATCCACTACATCACCTAACTGCCCCAAGACCTTTCTTTTTAATATCAATATTCCCCTGGTGTTGTTGTATGACTACAAGTTTTTGAAGAATTAAAAACTGACTCATTCAAAAAACAATGGAAAAGAAAATATTGAAATGAGCAATAGCAACACATAACAGAGAATAACTAGAGCAAAAAACTAAAACAAGTAGATAGAGCACCAGGCTTGGAGTCAGTAAGATTCATTTTCTTGAGTTTAAATTTGGCTTCAGACATGTGATCCTGGGTCATTCTGGGAAAGCAATTTATCCCTTGTTTGCTTCAGTTCCTTATTTGTAAAATGAGATGGAGAAAGAAATGGTAAACCACTCCTATATATTTGCCAAGAAAATCCCAAATGGGGTCACAAAGAGTCATACATGATTGAAAACAGCAAACCACATGATTACAAAAGAGGTTTAACTGATACTATAGTGAAGGCAAAGTATCATGGATGGATGACGCATGTTCAGCTAGTGTGATGAATGCATTTTCAGTAAATTCTCTGTTTTCCACATCCTAAAAACCTTAATATTATCCTCCATACTTTTCTACTTCTCTGTATTCTTAAGATAAGGTTGCCCTTCTCTTCACTAATGTCAATCCCCTCCCTGTGCTTAATTTTTATCCCCTTTGTGTTTTTCCACAAACTGTCTCTGAGTCATTTTCTCTCTACTGATTTTTTTCTTTGATGATTTGGAAAGTACTTCAAATCTTCATTCAATGTTATGGAATATTATTGTTCTGTAAGAAATAACCAGCAGGATGATTTCAGAAAGGCCTGGAGAGACTTACACGAACTGATGCTGAGTGAAACCAGCAGGGCCACCAGGAGATCCTTATATACTTCAACAACAATACTATATGATGACCAATTCTGATGGACATGGCCATCTTCAGCAATGAGATGAACCAAATCAGTTCCAATGGAGCAGTAATGAACTGAGCCCAGTGAAAGAACTCTGGAAGATGACCAAGAACCATTACATTGAATTCCCAATCCCTATATTTTTGCCCACCTGCTTTTTTGATTTCCTTCACAGGCTATTTGTACAATATTTCAGAGTCCGATTCTTTTTGTACAGCAAAATAATGGTTCGGTCATGTATACTTATTGTGTATCTAATTTATACTTTAATATATTTAACATCTACTGGTCATCCTGCCATCTAGGGGAGGGAGTGGGGGGAAGGAGGGGAAAAATTGGAACAAAAGGTTTGGCAATTGTCAATGTTGTAAAATTACCCATACATATAACTTGTAAATAAAAAGCTATGAAATAAAAAAAAGGGAAAAAATGCTTTAATTGCCACCAAAAAAACAAAACAAAACAAAACAAATCTTCATTCAACCCTGCCATCCCCTCAAGCTATCATCATATAATATCTTTTCCATTTTTTATTCAAGGTATCTAGTCTTGTTGTTTCTACTTCCCCTCCTCTCACTCCTCAATCTTTTGAATTCTGATCTCATCATTCAGCTGAAACTATCAATTCTAAAGTTATTAATTATCTCTTATTTGTCAAGTCTGATGGATTTTCCTCCTCTTCCTCTTTGTACCATTTGACATGATTGACTACTATCTCCCTCCTAGATAACTGCTTCTCTCTGGATTTTCATAGCACTGCTTTCTTTTTGGTCACTCTTCAGTTTCCTTTTGCAAAATCATCATCTATATAATACCCCAAAACTTTAGTCATTTGTCCTGGCTTCTTTTTTCCCTCTACTTCCATTTGGTGATTTTATTAGCTTTGATTGGTTTAATAATAATTTCTAGACAGACAACTCACACTTCTATGTATTTAATATTAACCCTCTGTCCTCCATCACCAATTGCCCATTCAATTTCTGAAATTTAGGTGTTCTTCAGGCATCTCAAACTCAACATGCCCAGAAAAGAATTTATTATATTTCCCAAACCCTTTTTTAAACTTTTCAATTTCTATTGAAAGCATCATAATCCTTTTTAGCTAGCCAGATTCATAATCTTAGACTCATCCTCAACTCATTTTCTCTCATCCTACTACCTCCAACCATTTACCAAGTCTTTTTCAATTCAATTTTCACTTTCATTAATCCATTTCTTCTTTACTCATATAAGTCACCTAGTTCGGACCCTCATTAGTTCTCACAAGGAAGATTGTAACTAACCTCTTAATTGTTCCTCTTGATTCAAGTCTCTTCTGCCCATTCTATACAAAAGTACCAAGGTGAATGTCCAGAAGAACAGACCTGATCAGATAGTACCCTACATAATAAACTCCATTGCTTCTTCTTACTTCTTGTATCAAATATAAATTTCTCTCCTTAGTATTTCCTCCTGTCCTTTCTGCAATTTACCTATTTTATAGTATTCTCCCTTCACAACCTTTGTAGTATAACTAAATTGGCCCTTTATTGTTCCTTGTATACAACATTCCATTTCTGGTTTCTGTGGCTATGCCCTGGCTATTCCAAATTCTGAAATGCATTGCATTTTCACATTTGTCTCCTAAAAATCTGTTTTCCCCTCTATACAAGATCAGGAGCTTCTACATGATCATTTGTTAGTACTGGGAGAATTCCTGAAATTCCTGAAAATTCCTGAAAAAAACTAAACTGTCTTTTTAAATGTATTTTTATACATACTCCCAAATAGAAAGGAAACTCCTTGAGAGCAAAGATCATTTTCTTTCAGTCTTTGCGTTCATAATGCCTATCATTATACACACAGAAACCACTTAGTAAATGTTCTTTGGTTGGTTGGTCAAGAGAAAAAAAAAGAACTTTTAAATGGACAAGAATTAGACGGGAGGGATAGACATGGATGAGTTGCATGTTTTATCATTGAAGGGAATATCCAGATTGATATGATCACAATTTCTTTTTGGAATTGAATATGTTCATAAATGGAAAAAATACTAATAAAAAATTTATTGTCTTTATTTTTTCTTAGTTCATTGTATCCCAAGGAAAGATAATAACAATTAAAAATCATCTAGCCCAAATACTTTATTTTATAAATGAAGAAACCTGAGCCACAGATGGTTGAAGTAACTTGCCCAAAGATAATATTCTCATTGGAACTAGAATATAAATCTCCTAACTCTCTGTCCAAATAAATGAACATAAATTCTTTTCTGCTTGTCTTGCCTTTTCTGCCCATTTGCCTGTATAAAATAACTTTCTAAAACTCAGATAAATGGATGCTATTACTTGATTATCTTTCCATTCTCCTTTTTTTCCCCAAAAAACCTCAAATTATACTATCATTTTGCCTGAAAAAAGCTTTTAAAACACACACTCACACACAAACACAAATATACACAACATAGTACAACCCATCAATAATGCAACATCCCAATAAAAGTACCTATAACTTCTGAAAATACTGTCAGAACCAATCAGATACCAGCTAGTTGGTAATTGCATTTAATTTAATATTACTAGCCAAGATTGCTTTACTACCTCCAACCAATAACCAATGTAACTCTAGAGACTCAAACATTTTGAGACTTTCCTAAATAGCACTAGTGGATAGTTCAATTAATAAGCATTCTTCCAACGTCTACACAGACATTATTAATGATTTGGGGACAGAGACAAGGAAGTTAATAAAAACCTATCTTAATTTCAAATGCCAGTGGAGATACATGGAGTAAAAAAATCAATGCTGATAAAATGAAAGTATACAAAACGTTACTTCTGGTTTATAAAAGGATACTATAAATGAAAGACTATTTTCAAAAGCAGTTCAATGTATCTATTTAAATTTTGAATGGATTTTTATATGATTCTATAGAAGAATAGAGGAAGAAAGGAAAGAGAATAACCAATTTATTTCCAAACAAATGGGAATAATGTTAACAACTCAATTAAGTGCTGACTTTTTCAAGCTAGCTAAGTATCATTATTTCACAAGAGAAGGCTAAGATTTATTTATCCAACTTGCTTTTTGTTTCCCATGTGTGTGATATGAAAATGAGCTTTTGGTGGCTTTTTTGTTGACAAAGAAAATTAAGAGATGAATACTTTTTTTATTTCTGAGCATTTTCAAATTCTTTAAAGTATCTGTAGTTGAACTGCTATATTTCAATTTATAGAAGTTTGGATAAATAGCAAAAGACCATTCAACTGATGAAGTCAGCCAGTTAAAGATTTGCTAATTATCTACCTTGTGCCAGACACTGTGCTAAGCACTGAAGACACCAAAAAAGACAAACGACATTTGCTGTTGTCAAGTTGCTCAATCTAATAGCAGGGACAATCATGTACAAATAAACAAATGAAAGATACATCCCTGTCTAAGATGTTAACCTTCTGAATGTAGGTTTTCTTAGGATCTAGAATTATGAATAAGATGAAAATTGGGGATTTCTTTGGGGTGGAATTCCTTGACCCTCGTTCCTCCCATACTAGTGACATTAAGGTCTTTGCTTATTATCCTTAAGTTCTCGGATACATAACTTCTCATCACTGTCTCTAATCAATCTGATTGGTGGTAAGTGTATTAGCATACTGATAACTTCTTCAAGAATTGTGTTTATTCCCTCCCTTAATTTCCTTTTTCTGCCTTTGAACCCATGCAGAAGTGACAAGTATCTTAATAAATACTGCAAATAATTAGGTCCTCTAATCAATTTTGCACTGGGACAAGTGACACAAAATACATCTAAGAAAAGAAATTTTAAATTTGCTCTCAGGTCAGTTGAGGGCACTAAGTGCAATGATGGAAATCCTGGCGTTTTGTGAAGTACTTGCTTCAATTCACATAGTAGAGGGAGTACAGGGAAGAATTTTCTTTAATTAACCAGGCTAGGGATAAACTTCTGCTGGGATGAAGTTAAATTTTTTTTTAAAAAATCATTAATCTTACTCATTAAAAGCTGAATTCAATCTTTTCTACACCAATAAAAAATTGCAAATGTCATCAATAGCCTTTCAATTATGATGCATTAGGACATAGCCTTAATAATACTGCTACTAATAGCTATTCTCAGAACATTTTCATAATTTACAAAGCATTTCATATACATTGTTCCATCTGGTAATCTATAGAGATAAAACGATCTGAATTCAAATTCTGTCTCAGATATTTAGTAAATATGTAATTTTAAGTGAGTCATTTGACCATGATCAGCCTGTTTCCTCATCCTTAGAATGAGTATAGTAATAGCACTACTGCATAGACTTATTGTAAGGATCAAATGAAACAACATATGTAAAATGATTTACAAAACTTAAAGTTCTGACAAATAATAATTGATCTTTGGTAGGCCATGCAAATATTATAAAAATGACATTGTTATTTAAATTAATTTACGTATTCAGTGAAATGCCAAACTACCTAAGAATTATTTTATAGAGCTACAAAAAACAATAATAATATTCATATGGAAGAACAAAAGATAGAGAATCAGTGAAAAAATATGAAGAAAGTTAGCTTAGCAATATCAAATTTCAAATTATATCACAAAGCAGTAATCATGAAAACATTCTGATTCTGGCTAAGGAATAGAAGACTTCATACAAAACACAGTATTAAATGACCATCACAATCTAGTGTTTAACAAATCCAAAGACCCATGATTTGGGGGCATTTGAAAAAAATTACTAGAAAAGTTGGAAAGAAGTTTGGCAAAAACTAAGCAAAGACCAATATCTCATACTGTATACGAAGGTAATGGGGACGTTTGTATATGATTTTAAAATATGTATATGTGTATATAATTTAGAAAATATATATATAATTTATAAAATGTATATATGATTTAGATTTAAAGGAAGATATCATAATCAAGTCAAGGGAGCATGGAAAATTTTACCTGTCAGACTTATAGATAAGATAAAAACTGGAAAGTATCATTATCACAGGAAGGAAAATGGATACTTTTGATTATATCAAATTAAAAAGGTTTTGCACAAAGAAAACCATTATAGCCAAAATTAGAAGGAAGATAGGAAATTAGACAAAATTTTTTACAGCAAATTTCTTTGATAATGACCTTGTTTCTTAAACATATAGGGAACTAAATCAGATATATTTTTTAAAAAATCATTCTGTAACTGGCAAATATTCAAAAGATATGAACAGGCAGTTTTCAGAGGAAGAAATCAAAGCTATCTATAGTTACATGAAAATATGTTCTAAACCAGGGCTTCTTAAACTTTTTCCACTCGTAACCTTTTCACCCAAGAAATTTTTATACAAAGCCAGGTATATAAATACATGAAATAGGTACAAATCAAACATTTATGGAGAATAAATGGTAATTTCATGACCCCCACATTCAGTTACCAGACTCTATGTGGGGTCATGACCCACAGTTTAAGTAGCTTTGCTTCAAATTACTATTGATTAGAGAAATGCAAATTATAACAGCTCTGAGATATGACTTTGCACCTATCAGACTGGCTTACATGACAGAAAAGGAAAATAATAAATGTTGGAGGGGATGTGGAAAAATAGGAATGTCAAGGAATCCTTGATGGAGCTGTGAATTGGTCCAACTATTCTGGAGAACAATTTGAAACTACACCCAAAGGCTATAAGATTAGGAATATAATTTGATCCAGCAATACCACTAATAGATTTGTTCCCAAAGAGATCAAAGGGGTCAAAATCTATTTGTACAAAAATATTTATAACAGCTCATTTTGTGGTGGCAAAGAATTGAAAGTTGAGAGAATGCCCACCAAGTGAAAATATGCTGAACAAGTTGAGTTATATGACTACAATGGAACACTATTGTGCTATAAGAAATGAAGATCTATATGAATTGATACAAATGAAGTGAGCAAACCAAGAAATCACATAATGATGTCTAACTGTGACTTAGCTACTTTGATCAATACAGTGATCCAAGATGGTGCCAAAGGACTCCTAATGAAAAAATTCTGTCCACATACAGAGAGAGAACTGTGTGAATTGAAGTAAAATGTTTTCTTTTCTCCTCCTCTTCCTCCTTCTTTTCTTCCTCTTCCTTCTCCTTTTTTTCCTTCATTTTCTAGTAAGACTAATATAGAAATATATTTTGCATGATTTAAAATATATAATTGATATTACCTTACTTCCCTTCTTAATTTGTGGTGGAGGGGCTTGAGAGGGAGAGTTTGGAACTCAAATTTTTTAAAAGAATGTAAACAAATAAAAAATTTTAAACCTAAACAAAAAAAGTAAGCCCTAGACAAATGCTAGCCATTATCTGCTTGGTGAAGGACTTCATCAACTTGCATCTGTAAACATTTGTAGTATTGTAGTAGCCCTCTGGTTGTTTTCTCTATGTCAAACTTTTCCCAACTCCCATCTAGCCTCCACTCATCTATCAGTAATTTTCCTAAAGCATAGATCTGAACATCTCATTCTCCTATTTAACAAGTTCCAGTGCTTTCCTGGTGTTTCTCTGATGAAACATAATACTCTCAGTTTTAAATCTCTTATAACCTAGTTCTTTCTTGTCTTTTTAGTCTTCTTACACCTTACACTCTATCTCTAGACTCTCATAAATTTTAACTCGTTCTCTCTCTCTCTCTCTCTCTCTCTCATATCTAATGTATGCTTTATCTTCTTATTTTCTTCAATAAAGTCTTTTCTTTCACCTCATAAACAGGAATTTTTCTCGTAAAACAATATCTTTGGACCTACTATCTAAGTTCCATTTCCTATTTACATGAACTTAGCTTGTTGTTTCCTGCAGTCCAACAAATACTAGAGGCTCAATGGCATAAAGGCAGCTAAATTTCTTATGTTCACAATGACTGACAAGGTTAACCATACTTACTTCCTATTTTCCCAGCTTCAGCTATGGCAACTTGATAAAATTTTCCCTAATATTTGTATTACTATATATACTATATTAATATAATAATATATAAAAATTCTAATAGTTCTTTGGATATTCACTGATAGTGTCATGCAGATGATCTCCTTAGAAGGAAGGATGGTTGTTTCATCACATACTTTTTCCTATGGAACCTTAGCTGTTTCTCCATTTTTAACCTGCACAAATGTTAGGAACTGTTGATATTTCCCTTTTCTCTTTTTAGCCTCCTCCAGTGCTTAATTACAAGCATAAAAGGAGAATTTGCACATCAGTTATTTTTAGGTATGTCTTGCAGTGACAATATTTATTCTCAAAATTTCCTACAGATATTGATAACAAACTGTCCATTCCTAGAGCGATAGCCACTCAATTGTACAAAGTTGTATAGTGTCCCCAGGGGAGCTCATATTGTAAAATTTTGAAACAATAAAATTATTTGATACAAGGTGATAATTAGCTATCCAGATGGTCCCCACATAATGATAATACTTTATACTTGTAGCACTCTGGTTTCAGGAGCATGAAAAGAACTGAAATTAGGGAGATGTGTTCCTGGCATCCCTCCCGAGTTAGAATTCTAAAATCATGCTGATAGCAGCATGATACAGTGAAAAGAACTCAACTCAGAATCAGGAAGAGCTACTTTTGAATCTAGTATTTGACACTTAATGAGCTGTGTGATCCTAGGTAAATCACTTAACCTTTCCGATCCTTGTTTTCCTCACCTAGTATAATAGCCATAGTGCTCACTTCTTAGCGATATGAGATTTAAATGAAAATAAAAGACTTTTTTCAAGAATGAAAGTTCTATAGAAATGTCAGTTATTATTTTCCTATAGAAACATGGCCTAGATGACTATTACAAGGTTCTTTAGGTAACATTGGTCAAAAAAGAATCTACACATTATCTAAATAGATCATGGGCCTGGGAGCATAGCCCAACATTTATAATGTTGTGTCTTTGTATTCCAAATCTCTAGGAACACACTTGTAAATTAATTTTTAGAACACAAAAGGCTCAGAAATTGGGGGCTTTCAATAGTCTGGATTCTAATAATATTTTGTAGTGGACATTCTCCAGTGCCATTTAAAGTCTTTGATAGTTTGTTCATGTACCTGCCTCTCCAGTTTAGGGTATTATAATTATTCTAGAGAATCATCCTCTTTATTAGGTATAGTGGCTTAGACAGTGGGCTTGGATTTAGAAAATGTATGTTTAGTGATTCAATCAACAAACATTTATTAAGCAATTATTATACGCTAGATACTGTGCTAAGCCTTAAGAATATAGAAGACTAAGACACAGTCCTTGCCCCCCAAGAAGCTCATGTTTTAGTAGAGGAGACAATATGCAAATAACTCCATAAGTACATGATCTGTACAGTACAAAGAGAAAAGTAGAGAGGAGAGGTGCATGGAAAAGGTCTATAGAAGGTAAGATTTGAAGGAAGCTAGAGAATCTGAGAAGCAGAATTAAGGAGGGAGAGCATTCCAGGCATAGGGAACATGTTTATGTCCCAACTCTTTTACTATCTGTGTAACCCTGATCAAATCATTTAACTCTGTGGTTTCTTTCTTTTTTATCTTGGAATGGGAATAATGATATCTGCAGGGTTGTGGCAAAGGAATCACTTTATAAACTGTAAAGAACTATAAAAAATATGAGCTGTAATTCTTAACAGAACTCAAAAGAACTCATTTATGATCCACAACCACAAAAAATTTCACATCTAGTACAAGCTCTTTTCGGCATGTACATGACACAGTAGATAGGAGTATCAAGCCTAGAATCAGGAAGACTCATCTTCCTGAGCTCAAATCTAGTTTTAGACAATTAGCAGCTATGTGACAAAAAATAAGGCCTTTAATTCTGTGTTCCTCAATTTCTTCATTTGCAAAATTAGCTGGATAAGATTATGGGAAACCAAATCAGTATTTTTACCAAGAAAACTCCAAATGGAGGCATGAAGATTTGGATATGACTGAAAACAATTCAATAACAAGCCCTTTATTCTTCTAGATAAATGAGGCCCAGAGAATTTAAAGTATCTACTTATTCAAAGTCACACAGCTAAGCTAGACTTGAGTTAGCTCTAAAGAATTCTTTAGTTGGCAGGTATGGCATTTTGTGGATCTTATGTCTCCATGGTCCATTACTGCTCACTGATCTGGTGAAGTTTTTAGGCTACTTTGATGTGCTTGGTAGAATTTCATCATCTGTAAAATTTGAATATGGAGAAGGATGAGGAGAGGAAAATGTCAAGTTAATATATGTTCATGAAGTACCTTCTATGTATTAGGCACTATGCTAAGTACTGGGGATACATGGAAAGTACCTGTTTTCAAGAAGCTCACAATTTAATGTAGAAGATAACAAACAAACAAGATTTATTAAGAATAAATTAGATACAATTTCAGAGAAAAGGCACTAAGATTAAGGAAATCTAGAAAAAGTGTTTTGTGCATTGTGAGGTTTTAGCTGAGACTGGAAGAAATCCAAGGAAGCCAAGAAGTAGTAGTAGGGTAGGAGAGAGTCTAAGTATGGGGGAAAAAATAAAACAATGAAAATATGTAGAGCCAGAGGATAGAATATTGTTTTTAAGGAACATGACATAGAGGCCAGTGTCAGTGGATCTCAGTGTGTGTTACAGAAGACTGGAAAGAGGTCAAGTTATGAAGGACTTTAAAAACCAAAGCTTTTATATTTGTACATGAAGATAGTAGGTGGCTAATGGAAGCCATCGGATAGGAGAGTGTCATGGCCAGATTTATACTTTAGGAGGATCAATTTCCCAGCAGAGTGAAGGAGAATGGTTTAGTGTTCAGAGAAAGATTTAAGACAGGGAGAACAACCACTGGTCTATTGCAATAGTCCAAGCTTCAGGTGATGAAGGCTGGCATATAGCGTTGGCCGTATCTGAGGCAAAAAGAGGAAATGTATCAGAAATATTATGAAGGTAGGATGACAAGGCTTGGCAACTGATTGAATATAGAGGAGAGGAGAAGAGACAGAAAGAGAATGAGAGAAAGAGAGACAGACACACACACACATAGAAGTAGACAGAGAGAATCAGAGACAGAGAGACAGAGAAAGTCGGAGAGAGGCAGAGAGACACAGAAAGAAACAGAAACAGAGAGAGACACACAGAGACAGAGACAGAGAAAGAAACAGACACACACAGAGAGAAGATATAGACACTGAAACAGATAGACACAGAGACAGAGAAAAGAGAGAGAGGAGTCAAGAATGGATGACTGGGAGGATGAGTTTAATTTGTATATGATGAGTTTAAGATGTCTGCCAAAAAAACAGTCCTAAGTGCTGGAAATATTAAGAAGGACAAAGAAAGTGCCTGCTCTCAAGTAGGGGAATTCTCTTCTAAAAGGGGAGCAACATCCGTGTGTGTGTGTGTGTGTGTGTGTGTGTGTGTGTAGGTACTATACACTGAGTAGATGACAATTTAAAATTATCTTGGAACTTAAAAAACTTGAATTAGAGAGAATAGCTTTCACCCTATCCCAAGAAAAGTTGAATTATATGAACATATAATATATTTCTATGATAATTTAAACAAAAAGGACATTCAAATAAACTTGACCATTGAGTAATTGTGATGAATCTTGACCTCAGAAAAGGAAACAGGTGTTTATGTGCTAGGTGCTATGCTGAAGGTTTACGAATATTAGATCATTTGATCCTCAATATAACTCTGTAAGGCAGGTACTCTATTTCCTCATCTGTAAAAAGTGAGGATAATAAGAGATTAAGTGATTGCTCACAGACTAGGAAGTGTTAGAGTTTGGATTAGAACTCATATCCTCAGAACAAAAGGCCAAGAATTTCAAATGGATTAATGAAAAAATGCATAGAAGAAATGTACCAGACATAAAACTTTATTATAAAGCAGCCATCATCAAAATCATCTGGTACTGGCTAAAAAGTAGAGTAATGGGTTAGAGGAATAGATTAGATACACATGACAAAATAATTAAGACCTGTAGAGATTTAGTATTTGATAAACCCTGAAACACTATTTGTCAAAAATTACTGAGAAAAATGGAAAATAGTATGACAGAAACTAGGCACTGGCCAACTTCTAACACCCTATACCAAGATAAGGTCAAAATGGGTTCATGATTTAGACATAAGGGATGATACTATAAGCAAATTAGGAGAACAAGGGATAATCTATTTCTCAGATCTGTAGAGAAGGGATGAATTTAAGGCCAAAGAAGAAAAAGAGAACAGTATGAAATACAAAATGTAAAATTCTGATTATATCATTTTTTTTAATTGTACAAAAAAAGCAAGGAAGCCAAGATTAGAAGGGAAACAAAACTGGAGGGGAAATTTTTACATCCAACATTTCTGATAAAGGACTCATTTATAAAATATATAGAGAATTGACTCAAATTTATAATAATACAAGCCATTCTCCAATTGATAAAATATGAACAGGTAATTTTCATATGAAGAAATTAAAGCCATTTCTAGTCATATGAAAAAATGCTCTAAATCACTATTGATTGGAGAAATGCAAATTAAGACAACTCTGAAGTACTACTTCACACTGTTCAGATTGACTAAGATGACAGGAAAAGATAATGATAAATGCTGGAGGGGGTGTGGGAAAACTGGGACACTAATGCATTGTTGGTGGAGTTATGAAATGATCCAACCATTCTGGAGAGCAATCTGGAACTATGCCCAAAAGGCTATCAAACTATGCATATCCTTTAATCCAGCAGTGTCTCTACTAGGTCTGTATCCCAAAGAGATCATAAAGGAAGGAAAGGGACCTGTATGTGCAAAAGTATTTGTGGCAGCCCTTTTTGTAGTGGCAAGAAACTGGAAACTGAATGGATGGATAGCCACCAGTTGGGGAATGGCTAATTAAGTTATGGCATATGAATGTAATGAAATATTATTGTTCTATAAGAAATAACAAGCAGGCTAATTTCAGAAAAGCCTAAAAAACTTACATGAACTGACTCTTAAGTGAAGTTAGTAGAATCAAAAGAACATTGCACAGCAACAAGAAGATTATATGATGATCAATTGTGATGAACTTGGCTCTTTTCAACAATGAGGTGATTCAAGGAGATTCCAATAGACTTGTGATGAAAAAAAAAAACATGTGCAATCAAAGAGAGAACTATAAGGACTGAATATGGACCAAAGCGTAGTATTTTCACCATTTTTGTTGTTGTTGTTGTTGTTGTTTGCTTGTTTTATTTTCCCTTTTGATCTGATTTGTGTGTGTGTGTGTGTGTGTGTGTGCAGCATGACAAATATGGGAATATGTTTGGAACAAATGCATGTTTAATCTATATTGGATTACTTGCTGTGTATGGGAGGGAAAAATTTGGAAGATAACATTTTAAAAGGTGAGTGTGTACATATAACATAAATTTACATACCTATCCATATATGTATGCAGACACATACATATGCAAATATACCCACACATGCCTCTACTCAGAAGTGGCAAAGTGGATGGAAAACCTATCAGGGGTCCTCAAACTACGGCCACGGGTCAGATGCAGCAGCTGAGGACATTTAACCCATTCACCCAGGGCTATGAAGTTTCTTTATTTAAAGGCCCACAAAACAATGTTTTTGTCTTTACTATAGTCCGGCCGTCCAACTGTCTGAGGGACAGTGAACTGGCCCTCTGTTTAAAAAGTTTGAGGATCCTTGGCCCTAGATGTTCCAAGACCTAGATTCTGCTCTCATTTCTGACACACATTATGTGATTATAGACAATTTACTAAGTCAAGTCTCCTCAATTCCACTTACTTAGCACCTTGTAGGAATCCTAACAGCTTTTCAGTGCTTACAGGTAATTCTAAAGCAGGGACAGAAAAAAAACCTTTTTTCTACCAAGGGCCATCTGGATATTTATAACATAATTCATGAGTCATTCAAAGTGATCTACTTAAGTAACTTATGCAGTAGGAGGTTGTTGTACCTGGTTTTCAGCTTATTGTTGCCCATGGTTGACTTAGCCAATGATTTCCTAGGCCTCATGTGGCTGGAGGACCACACATTCACACACCCCACCCCCCCAAGGGTGGTGAGTTACAAGATTCAGATTTTCAAAGGGAGAAGTTTACTAATCAAAATATTCTAATACCTATAACAAACATCAACAATCTATATCAAAAGATAACCAAACAGTGCAAAATAGAAGATAAAAAAGCACAAAACAAAAGAAAATCCATGAACAGAAAATTTTAAGGATCTTGACCTACCTTTGGTGTCAGGGAACTGGTTCAGATGACCAGTTGTTTTAAACAGGTTCAACTAAAAGTGTTTTTTGTCTGGTCACAATCTCTACTGTGTTAATTCTATTTAATTAGTTTCCTAGGAAGAAATACAAAGCTTAGATTAAACACTGTCCTTATGGCAATCAAGTAGTGGATTGATATGTGCACAAACAAATATAATACAAAATAATGTATCATTGTTAAGAATGTGCTGAAAAAAAGATTATAGATAAGATCCAGGAACAGAGGTGGAGTGGTGAAGGTTTTTCTGTTTTTATAAATTGGGGGGACAAAGGAAGACATTGCAGAGAAAGTAGCATTTGAGGTGGGCTTTAAAGGATGGGTAGAATTTCAGGCAGAATAGCACTTACATAAATATGTTAAGTGATGTCATGCATTACTCAGTCTATTATGACTTTTCAAGTCCAAGTCTTTCATGACTTTGGCAGGCCCTCAGTTATCTACCACAGTTCCCATTAGCCTCCCCAGAAATCTTTGCTTCACCCTTTGACTCCTAAAGAGAACTGAACATATGTCTACACATAAGGATTTTCATGTCGGTAAGACTATTCTGATCATTAATCTTCTAGTGAAATGTCAATGGCTTCTAAGAACACTCAAAAGTAACTGTTGGTAAGGTGTGATTCCCAGTGACAGAAGATCTGAGCATGAGGTATATGATGTAACAGTAGTCAGGTATTACATTAAACATCTAGCTGATCTAGTCATGCATTCTTCTTGAGACATTTAGGTCTGGTCTATTATAAACAGAAGGCAGAGTTATAACCAAGTGAAAGATTAGTGATCATTAGAGAGCAGATGAAGAAAAAAGAGAAATACTGTGAATGGTGAAAAGGAAAACCACTGATATGGATCTATAACTCAAGAGATGGAGATTATAGGTACTTCCTTCTGTTTTCATCTCTTCTTCAATACTATCAGAGGTTCTGTTGTTCACAATCTTGACACTTTCAATAAATCATTTTGATCCTGGGAGGACAGGGAGCAGGAAGAGAGCTTTAATCTATTGAAGGTAAAAAAAAGTGGATAGTAGGTGAAAACCATCAATTATCCTTCTCCATGGATGGAAGTTTACCTTTAGATCAACATTAGCAGTTGTTATATTTCACATGATGTTGGGGTTCCTCTCAAAAGGTTAGGAAAAAGAAGATGCAGCCAATATTTGGACAAGTTTTCTACTAAGTGTACCTATGTTCTGCTTATATATATTCTTACTGAATAGTGTATATATTTATTAGCCCAAGCTAAATGTTAGGGAAATGACATTTTTAAACATGGGGGAAACAAGAAACTAAAATTTACTAGAAGAAATTTTAGAGCCATTCACAATCAAAAATGAGTTTTTTAGGGGAAAGAAGGTATAATAATGGAACTAATAATTGTATTAACTAAGAAAGTTATCCTATTATCATCATTCAGTTTGGACACAGTGGAAATTAAAATGGCAAACATCATGATACATAAAAGATAAAAAATAATAGAATAAATAGGAATTTTAAAAATCTGCATTTTCCCCCATTTCCTCCATTATTTTGATTTCTTTTGGAGGAAAACCCCACAGAAATATTCTTTTAAAGGAAAATCCCCAATTCCCACTTTAATCACACCTTTAATCCTGAGATAGGAGTTCCTGTCTCTATCACTCTCCCTGGGAGATGTATAAATCTCTTGTATTTTATTATTCAAGGTTTCTTTTTCTGGTACTATAAGAAATAGAAAACTTTCTTGAAAATGTTTTAAAGTAGGTCTTTCAAATTAGAATGGCTAGAATCACCAGTTAAACTCCCCAAATTCTATTATAACTATATGCTTTAACGTAAGTTTGCACAATGACAACATTGAAGATGTAAGAATTGATCACTCACATCACTTTGACACTCGGGCCAACTCTTCCTAAAAAGCCATTCTCAATTTAGAAACTTTCTCTCCCTGTTCATCTCTTCCTATGTGTTCTTAACTTCATAAAACACTGTACTCACTCTCCCCTCTTATATTTACGTTTCTCTCTTTCTTCAAAGGCCATCCTATTATGTTAAATCCCCCCTCTCATTATATTCTACATTAATTTCACCCCCTCTCACATTGATTATTTTGTCCTAGTAACAAAATGATGCAAAAAAAGCCCCTAGAATATCCACAAATCATTTCATTAACTTGTTGATCAAACATAAAATGCAAATCCTCATATAGAACCAGGCTTTTCCAGTTGATGCACTTGGCTCTCAAATGTGTTCTTTTACTGAAGTGTGGTTAATCTCTTCAAACTGTTTGTCTCAATAGTACTCTTGATATGATTTAGCCCACTGAAGCTCCAGCTTTAGAGAAGGGGAAAATATTTTTTATATGGCTCAGGATGTCTATACAGAATACATCTAGGGTTAGAAAATAACAAATTAAGTATTCACTTCATATACTAAAAGTAATTACTCCAATTATTCATGTTACTTACTGAGCACAAAACTTTATCAAATATACTTCTCTAGTTACACTTTGAAAAAGACTGAGTGAAAAACAGTTTTAGGTTGGAAACTGAGACCATTTAAAATCTTTGTCCTTAGTTTTCCCATCTGTAAAATGGAGAGTAGTATTCACTCCTTTTCCATGAAAGCTTTGAGTGTTTACACAAAATGGCTAAGAGAAAACCCCCAATGCTGGATAAATCAAATACAGCTGGAGAAGACTTCTTCCCAAAGTTATACTTAATTGTATTTTTATAATGGAAGCAGAGAATGGAAAGAATCTTTTCCAGTTCTTACCATTATGATTTTTTCCTTAAAAATTCATTTGTTAGGAATTTCTTTGCTTATTTCAGCATAGCATAGTTAATAAAGTATTGGACTTGACATTAAGTAAGACCTGGATTAAAATCTTGCTTTTGATATTATACTAGACATCAATTAACTCCTTAGTTTCTCATTTTCCTCAGTGGTAAGATCAATATGATAATGCTTATGGTACCTACATCATAGGTTTGTTATTAGGCCCAAATAAAACAAAGTAATTATAGCATTTTTTGCAAAAATTTAGGTACTATAGAGATATCAGTGTTTACTATTAATCTTTTCTGAATTTTTATTTTGGCAACATAATTGCCAATTAACTAAAAACAGATTTGCCCATATGCAAAAATTTCATTTAATTCACCTTCCTTAACTATATCCTAAATGTTTTAAAAGTCATTTTTAACATAAATCATATTACATTTTCTTTCTAGCCTTAGTAAGGTTTTCTCTCTTTTTATGACTAAACTGGTATTTTACTGTTTGTGATGGAACAGGACGTTCTTCCCTTTGAAAGAGGTAAGAAATAGACAGTAGTGATAGACACCAAACTAGCAATGAATTTCTGCCTTGCAAATCAGTTATTCTGGCCCATCTGTTTTAGATTTGACTGAATTGCTTTCCTTAGTCAGTTCCATACTAAATAGGTGCTTCTTTGTTATTATATAAAAGAAATACGATCCATGTAATTAATATTTTTTTAAAAAGTAAAAATTCCCTCTATTTGTAACAGACACATTTAGGCATTTTATCCCACTTGAAATAGTTTTACTTATAGATGGCATACACTGGCAAGATGTTTCTGTTACCACAAATGCTATTTTCCAGAAAATATCACATTAGAAAATTTTGATGGATAATGATCAAATAATTTTAGTCTAGCACATACCTTTAACATGTCCATAACCTAAAACAAATTAGCATCTAAAGGTAATCAGATTGCACATGCTTAACCTGTATCTGATTGCTTGTCGTCTTGGGGAGCAGGAAGGAAAAAGTAGGACAGGAGAAAAATTTGGAACTCAAAATCTTATGAAAAATGAATGTTAGACTATCTTAACGTGTAATTGGAAAAAGCAAAATACTATTTACATTAAAATAAAGGTAATTAGATTTTGGTTCTAACAGTTCTATGAATGAACTAGTGATTTAAATGTCACAGAATTTGTTACATACAAAATGTATTAAATAGCTCCTTGAAGCCATGAAGTGTTTTTTGCCTTTATTTTTATTTCTAGCATTTAGAATAATGCTTGGCACTCTGTAAGGGCTTAATAAATACTTGTTTATTGATTGACAAATGGGATCAGGTGAAGAGAGGAACCTGTCTAAAAGAATCTGGTGTATGAATATAGGGAAGTCAGTGACAGATTTTTGTTTTATTGTGTTTAAAAGCATGTAAAAGAGAGAAGAGGGCAAGAACAGGTATCAGAAACTCTGCATTTATAAATAATATTAGCAATGCCACATACAATAAATTTAAATAGGTGAAGAATACCTAGGACAACAAAGGAATGGCCTTTTTTCAGTAGGGAGGCAAGAAGAAAATCAAAAACACTTCTGCCCAGAATAGAAAGATAATAAACCATAGATTGAAGGTAGAACTACTCAGTTCTTATTTTGTGTTTGTTTTCTCCATTAGGGAGGATAATCTTTGGGCTATGGAATAGCAAAAACAAACAAAAACCAAAACAAAATACACTAAACCTAAGGTCATGGATGGCATAAGAAAATTACTAGCTGGCCTCACAGTGTTCAAATGATCAGAAGAAACTGATATATAAATATGTGTGTGTATATGTGTGTATGTATATATACACACACAGAATTGGACAGACAAATGACAGCAAAAGTAGGTGTCATCCTTATTTTCAAAGATAGGAAGAGGGTAGTCTATGAATTGCTGGTAGTTGAACTTGACTCTCTCAATGATTTTATCAGTTTATGAGTTTAATTATTAACTATGCAAATGATTCATAGATATAAATATTGCTTCATTCTCTCCTGTTAACTTCAATTGTAATCATTAATTGGCTATTGATCATTTCAGACTGCATATTCCAGAGACATGTTAAATTTAATAGTCAGAACTCATGATCTTTTCCCCAAAACCACCCCTTTTCGACACTTCCCCATTACTATGGGAGCCATTACCATTCTTCCAATATCCCAGATTCAGAAACTTTATCATTATTTTTAACTACTCACTAAATCAACCCATTTATTTGATCAGTTACCATGCCTTTCCATTTCTACATACACAATATTTCTCACATTCAACTTCTCTCTTCTCAATATCCAGCTTCTTAATAATGGCTTTTACCACCTCTTATTTGTGCTATTACAATGCCCATTTAATTGCCTCAAGTCTTTTCCATTCCAACAACTGCTAAAATGATTTCTTTTAAGTACTGATTTGATTATTGCTGCCCTACTCAATAAACTTCAGTAACTCACCATTACTGAGATAATGAACTCCTCTCCTACAGAACAAACTCCTCTGTTTAGTTCCTAGAGCATTTAACAACCTGGCTCCAACCTATCTTTCCAGTTTCACTGTATATTAAACTCTTCTTCACACTGTGATCCAGCCATGCTGACCTCTCTTTTCTTCACACTTCACACTCTATCTCATGTCTCTGAACCTTAACGTAGACTGTCTCTACCTCTGGAAAGCACTTTTTCCTGACCTCCTTCATGTGATTCCTCTCTTTTTGAGACACAAATAAAAAAATCACTAGATGAAGTCTTTCCTTATTGCCCCATCTGCTAGTGCTATTTCTCTTTAAATACTATAATATTCAAATACAAATGTATTTATTTATTCATCTACTACATTAGATAGTAAGCTTCTGAAGTGGGGCAATTGAATCATTCTTTATATTTTTGTCCCCTTTACTTAGGACATTACTAGACATAAAAGAGCTTAATAAATTATTTAATTAGATGAAAGAGAGAACAAAATGGAGAAACAAGCAGACAGAAGAGATTCAAAGGCAAAGTCTTTAGGCAACTCAAAGTTAGGGTCAAGGATATATAACATGGATAATGAACCCATTTTATTGATAATAAAAAGTCAAGTAGAGAGAACTAGGAGAGAACAGTATCTACAAAAAATACTAAAAAAAAAAACCCCGAACTCAACAACAGAAAGAAGAGGCCATCCATCTAAGATGAGATGAACATTTGAAAATGCTGATCAAGAAAGATGATTAATAATCTTGGATAGAGCAACTTCAGTCAAATAGTGGAGTTGAAAATCAAATTGCAAAGGGGTAAGAAATGACTGGAACTGCAGAAATAATTTGCACATGGCATTTTTTAAAGAATAGGTTATAAAAGGGAGAAAAGATATAGGGTAAAACCCAGAAGGGGTAGTAAGATCAAGTGAAGAATTGTTTTAAAGGATGATGAGGTTTTGGATATATTAGTTCATATAGGGATTCATTGAAGATGTCAGTAGATAGAGATTGATAAAATAAAGATTAGTCCAGCTTTCTAATTTGGAAAATTATGAGTGTTAAAAATAGGGTAAAGAGGCAGAGATTAAAAGGGTACATAAGAGAATAAGATTGAAATGGTATATTACAGGATTAAAACTTCAAAGGGAGAAAGGCTAGAGGAAAAGTATTCAAATAAAGATTGAATGCTCACTTGGCCATCCTGTAAAGGGGATTTTTCTTCTGATATAAATTGGACTACATGTTCCTTTTATCTCTTAGACAATGATGGCCCTATATCCAGTGTAGATTTATGTAAAGGAAGAAGAAAGAGCAGGGGAAAGGGGCTACAATAATCTATAATCTTCGTAAATTTTAGAAAACTGAAGCAGGACTAAGGATCTGTTCCTATCTGTGGTATGGTCAGTTTTGTCAAGATAATCAAATCCATCCAGTCTGAAACTTTTCTCATCAACAATAGAGTTTGTGAGAAGCTTGTAAAACAGTCCCAGTTGTATTTGATCTCTTTTATATTTTATAATGTGTTCAAGGACACAAGAACATGGTGTTCAGCTCTGCTTTTGGTCCTCTGGGATACTTGCAATTCAACAGACTATGAGCATTAACAAAAGTCCTTGAGACAGCTATCTCACAGCTCTATGAACACATGGATAAAAATGTCACAGAAGAAAAAATAAAACATTTTATAGGTGTCACAATGCACCAGTAAAACAGTTCACAGGACCAAATATTTTTATTGGCAATGCAGACTAAAATTTGCCACCAAATTCGGTGAGTTAGAGGCTACTTGCTGCTAATATACTGATTGATAAGTATGTAAGTCAGCAGTATAACAAACCTGTAATTAATGGTAGCTTTCACTCCATAGACATAAAGTATCAGACCATCCTATCCTCAGACTCTCAGATACCATCTATTGCTAAGGCAGAAAGAAAGTCCAATCCCCCCCCCCTTTTTTTTTATCTCCCAGCTGTTCTTAGACCACATTGTACACTTAGCAAGAAAAAATGGCAGCATCTGATCACTTAGTCCCAACTTTCCCAATCTTCCTTTTCTCTTCTGTTGCTGTATCCTTTCTCCATTGCTTCACATAAGTTTTTTCTAGGTACATCTCTCATTTTTATTGTCATAGTTACTCCTACCTAGAGCAGCTAGATGACACCACCGATAAATCACTAGGACTGGAGGCAGTAAGACTCCTCTTCCTGAGTTCAACTCTGGCCTAAGACACTTAGTTGTGTGACCCCTACAGGGCAAGTCACTTAGCTGTGTTTGCCTCAGTTTCCTCATCTGTAAAATGGGCTGGAGAAAGAAATGGCAAATCACTCCAGTATCTTTGTCAAGAAAACCCCACAATGGGGTCACAGTCTGATATAACTGAACAATTCTTTCCTAGTTCCAATTTTTTAAAAAATGAAAACACATTCCTTTCTTCATGCAAATAAAATTATATTTACATGGCTGACCAACAGTGACAGAAAGAACTATGCAAGTTATAACATTTTTGTATCCCTCTCCTCTTTCTTTATTCTCTGCTGTGAGTATTTGTGAACAAGGGATATTTGGGAAGGGAACTTATAAAAAAGCTGAACTAAGAAAAAAGAGACTGTCTTTTGGGAGCCTCAAATATAGAGTATGACAGCAGTGTGGCATCCAGGCTTCAAATCCACTCTCTGGAGTAGAAGTTGTGTCCAATTTTCTTTATCACTGTGAACCTTGTAGACTTAAGGCTTTGTGAAGAATTTCAACAGCATGGCTCCAGAGTCTTGTTTAACCTTGCTATAAAATCCTTGGAGTAGTCCCACAGCTTCTATATAGTGAACTAAAAAGAAAAAAAAATGTTGCCAGCAAGTTGAGGAAGATGAATTTTAGTATACCTTAAAATGCTTTAAAGAAATACAAACTAAAATCTTACCAAGTTATCACCCATAATTGGGTACTCAAAATTGCACAAAACATGAGTACCCATAATTAACCATAGTATTGATGATATGTAGTAATGAACACATTGAAGAATCCATAACTTCCTTTACCTTAGTGAAATTCAAATGACTTTATTTGAGGTAATTTCCAACCAGGTATCATAATAGTCAGGAGTATCTGAGTTCAAATCTGAACTCACATACTTACTAATCGTTGACCCCTAGCAAGTCATGTAACCTCTCTTGCTTAGTTCTTTCATCTATAGAATAGGGATTAACAATACCACCCATTCAGGGTTGTTATGAGGATAAGATGTTTTCAAAGCACTTTGCAAATCTTAAACCCTTATATAAATACTATTGTTAACTTGCCTAGAATTAAATATCTAGTAATCCTCTTGAGGATCAGCATAGGATTAGACCTTTAGAATTGAAAAAAGTCCAATCTTCTCATTTTACAGATAAGTAAATTGAGATATAGAAGTTACCCAAAGTTACATAGATAATAACTATTGTAGGTAGCTATTTAGTAACTTATATAGATAATAGTTACATAAGTAGAAGTAATCTGTATTTGAACTCAGCATCTCTTGATTCCAAATCCATTATTCTTTCTACTATAATATACTGTCTCATATAATCTGTGAAAATGAAAATTCTACTTTTATAAGGTTCATGAAATATGTACCATTATCATACATAAAAGATACAGTTTCGGTTATTGTTTCCAAATTGTATATTCCTGAGGAATAATAGCAGCATTTTCCTAGTTTGAAATTAAGACATGGAAAACTCTCTATGGGGATGGAGCTCCCCCATTCCTTTGGGCTTACAGTCTCAGAAAGTTGCCTAGGGCACGTATAAAAAGCAAATTAATTGCCCAAGGTCATCTAGCTCATTTTTATAGAAGGAAAAACTTGATCTTGGATCTTTCTATCCATTATACTACATTGCATCTCAGTTGCCATACAAAGAACAGTTTTAATATAAGTATCAGAGATTTAGATAGTTGAGAATATTTTGAGGATATTCTATGAGATTAAATAGAGTTACAGACAGTTAACAGTTGCCATGTTTTATATAATTCCCAGGTAAAGGTAACCAGAGATCAATAATTTAGTATGGCCTCAGCTTCCTTCCTATAGTTGTTCTTTAACAAACGGCTTGATTATCTTAGTTCATAACTACTATTCTTTAGGGGCAATTAGCACATTAAAATGTTATTTTGACCCTATAATCAAATGAATTCTGCTTCTTTTTATTAGTTTTCAGGGCTAATTGGTTTTTTAAATGTCCTTTTAATATGCTAACAGAATGTTATAGAACTAATTGCTATGTGGCTATTCAGCCATAATCACACATATAAAACCTTACCACCTTATAGAAAGGATAACAAACAATAGAGATGTTTAGCAATCAAAATCATTCAACATGAAGTTGAGTGACTTCTTTTTTTTTCCCCTACAAAAATTGGGCCAAAATTATTAGCAACATGTAACTAAGTAGTTTAATCCTTGATAAAACAAACAAACAAAAAAGCAAAGGAATGGAGGAGAATGTAGTAGAGAAAAGACTATCACAGAAACAAACAAAAACAGCATTCATGTCAGAGACATCATAAGCCGTCATCAATAGAAAGCTATTTAATCAGGCTGATTTGCAGATTTTCCTGCAGGAATTTAATTTATTTTTGTATTTAGCCATATTATATGATTAATATAAAGAATTGAGGTAGGTTTCTTGATCAGAACATTGATTTTTATCTACACGTAAAACATTTATATTTGTCTAATATAAGTAACATAATTAGATTCAGTGGAATATATTTCCCCTTTTGAAAGTCTAATGAGAAATAAATTTTTCTATCTGTTGAACTTTTTCCCATATTATACTATTTGTCCAGTGTAAAAGATAAATGTTTAATGGACAGAATTGCTTATAGAACTCTGAGTAAACAACTAAGGGACTAAAATAATGAAAACTATTTCTCTATAAGTTTTCATTCTATTCTTCAATCAACAAATATTTACACAATACCTATTGGATGCCAGATACTGTGCTAAATGTTGGTGATGCAAAGCAAAAAGATAGACAAACATATAGATAGATAGACAGACAGACAGACAGATAGATAGATGAAATAATGTGCAAAATAAATATCAGGAAATCTTTGGAGGGGAAAGTATTGGAAGTTAGGGTAGAGAATCAGAAAATTTTCTTCCCATGTAGGCATCCCCTTCAGTGATACAGATAATAATCATTCTGCATCTTATAAGTTTTTTTTAATTTATTTTTTTTATTACTACTCCCTCTCTCCCATTGATTGTGGGTAGGTAGGGGGTAGATGGTGAGTGAAATCTCTTATATTAAATAAGCATAGTAAAGCAAAAAAACTCTATATTGGTCATGCCTAAAAATACATCTCATTCTATGTATTTAGTTTGTCATTTATGTATAGAATATGAGCAGTAGGCTTCATAATTTTTCTAGAATTATGGTTGATCATTGTATTGGTCAAAGTTCTTACATATTTCAAAATTGTTAATTTCATCAATGATTTTATAACATTAATTGTATTCATCCAGCCATTCTGGAGAGTGATTTGGAATTATGCTCAAAAAGTTATCAAATTGTGCATACCTTTTGATCCAGCAGCGTTACTACTGGGCTTATATCCCAAAGAGATCTTAAAGAAGAGAAAGGGACCTGTATGTGCACGAATGTTTGTGGCAGCCCTCTTTGTAGTGGCCAGAAACTGGAAACTGAGTGGCTGACCATCAATTGGAGAATGGCTGAATAAATTGTGGTATATGAATGTTATGAAATATTATTGTTCTGTAAGAAACGACCAACAGGATGATTTCAGAAAGACCTGGAGAGACTTTCATGAACTGATGCTGAGTGAAATGAGCAGGACCAGGAGATCATTATATATTTCAACAGCAATACTATATGATGATCAGTTCTGATGGACGTGGCCCTCTTCAACAATGAGATGAACCAAAACAGTTCCAATAGAGCAGTAACGAATTGAACCAGCTACACCCAGCGAAATAACTCTGGGAAATGAGTATGAACCACTACATAGAATTCCCAATCCCTCTATTTTTGTCCACCTGCATTTTTTATTTCCTTCACAGGTTAATTGTACATTATTTCAAAGTCCAGTTCTTTTTGTGCAGCAAAATAACTGTATGGAATATATATATATATATATATATATATAGTATTTATGTTTATAGTATATATATATATCTATATATATATATATAGTATTTAACATATACTTTAACATATTTAACATGTATTGGTCTACCTGCTATCTAGGGGAAGGGGAGAGGGGAAGGAGGGGGAAAATTGGAACAAAAGGTATTGCAACTGTCAATGCTGAAAAATTACTCATGCATATATCTTGTAATAAAAAGCTATATTGAATAAAAAAACATTAATTGTATTCCAGTTCTGCTTATGTTGTTCTGAATCAGTTCATCAAAGTCTTTTGGTTTTCTCTGAATTTCCTAAAAATACAATAATGTTCCATTATATTCATATGTTACATGAATATATATATAATGATAAAATTGAAATACCTGATAAGCAGGTATGTTCTTAGTTTCCTATATTCTTTCCTATTCTGAAAAAAGCTGCTAAAAATATTTTTGTACAAAAAAATCCCTTTCCTTTTTCTTTGATCCTTCTGGTATATATGCCTAGTAGTGGTACCACTAGATCAAATGATTTGTAAATAGTAACTTTGGTACCACTAGATCAAATGATTTGTAAATAGTAACTTCACATCTCTACCAGAAGTGCTTAAATGCTCTATTTTTCTGAAACCTTTTCAACATTTGTCAGTTTCATCTCTGTCAACTTTGTCAAATTGTTTAGTATGAGAATTGCTTTAATTTACATTTTTCTATTTATTAATTATTTGGAACATTTTCCCCACATGTCTATCTATAGATAGCTTGGATTTATTTCTTTGAGAACTTTGAACTGTCTTTAAGAGTTGTTATGTCCCCCCAAATTCAGCATGTAATGGTCAACTTTCTTCCAGTAATGAGCATCTCTAAATTTCATGATTTCTCCAAAACTGAAAGCCTCTTTCTAATTTAGTAGAACTACTAACAATCTGCTGGCATGTTTTGCATCATAAGACTTAAGAGGTGCAAGGACTCTTAGGTAACCCAAAATCCAAACTCTTCATTTTCCAAATAAACAAATGAAACCCAGAGGATTTAAGTGATTTATCCAATTGCATACAGGTAGCAAACAGACTAGGGCTTCAAGCCTCAAATTCCAAATCCAGGACTTTTTCTCCCTCTTTCTTGAGATCTGGAGGATTTCCTGACTATCATAGTAATGCATCAAAGTAGGACTTTGGTGGAGAATCTATTCCATCTAAATTCTGGGGAGAAGAGCTTCTTTAACCAGACTTCTACATGCTTTATGTCTTAAGAGGTGGTAATCTATTAACACTTAATAAATGGTTGTTGACTTGACATGAAATATAAGTGCATTCAGATTTATCTTGAATACCATAACCAGGAAGTAATGTGGGTACTTAACATTATCACTATAACAATTTCATTTAAGTTACCTTCCAACCTTTCCACTTTATCTCTAACTGGGGAATGGAGGAGGACAGAGAGCCAACTGAGTCTTGCCAAAGATTATGACTCAGAACATGCTATGATGATTAAATTCTATCAAAGACTCCCCTGCATTTACCCTAGAAGCATTTGTGCTACAAATAATAGTATATGGTTTGTCTATTCACATCATGTCACATTTTAATACAACATGTGTTTTCATTTTAGAGGCAGCTAAGTAGAATACATAGTGTGCTAGGTCTGGAGTCAAGAAGACTTGAATTAAAATCAGTCTAAGACATTAACCTGTGTGATTCTTAGCATGTCATTTATGCTGTTTGCCTCAGTTTCCTCAATTTTAAAATCAAGCTAATAATAGCACTCTCTTCTCGGTATTGTTGTAAAGATCTAGTGGGATAACATTTGTAAGGAGCTAAGCAAAGTGCTTGGCACATAGTAGGCACAATATAAATACTTATTTCCTTTCTCCATTATACCTTTTTAAATTTTGTGCCTCAATTTGTTTCAGATTAGCTCTATTACTTTATTCCACATAGGAATGAATTTCTGCAATCTTTTCTGATCTGAGCATTGGAAAACAAACATCTCCTTTGTGTCCTTCCAGGATAGGACTCCTCTCCTAATTTGCTCTTTTCTATAGTTAGATGCTTTTTTAAAAATTCCTTTATATTGTTAAAGATTAGAAGAATTAGGACAAAAGTCATCATTTTCATCCCCGTGTCACTTTGCATAGTAACTTCTTAATATCCATGTTCAAATATCTTACATATATTTCATTGCCAAGCAGAAGGAACTATGAGTTTATTCCTGCCATTTAACCTGCAGCATTCAGAACATTAGTTTTCTAGCCTCTTAACATCTGCTATTTTGCTTATCTAACAACCAGACATAATTAGGAATCAAGGAGAAATATATTAGTGAGCTTATATGCTTTCAAAGTTATATTTTTGGCTTGAATTTGGAATCACAGAAGTTTTCTATTTTCTTCATAAAACACTGTCATATCTCATTCATTAGGTCATATAGAGGTAATATAATATATACAGTGAGGAAAATACCAGGCTTGAAATGGTGAGTTCAAATCCATCTTCTAACAATTTTCTAATATTGTACAACCCTGGGCAAATCATTAAACTTCTCTGGCCTCAGTTTTCCTCATCTGGAAAATGAGGATAGTGGAACCTATGGTATTTATTTATCTCAGAGGGTGGTCATGAGAGTCAAAGGAAATGATATGGGTAAGTTGTTAGATTTTATTACTACTCCTTTTTCCTTAATATGTCAGGAATCAAACTGAAGAAAAAATATTTTAATTATGACATTACTCAATAATAATATTCTTTTGAGATTTCCATTCAAGTTGATTCAGTTCTTTCATGTTTTCATTTACCCTCCCAGCATTAAGTCCTTTAGAATAAATGTTAGAGATGATAATCCCCAATTTCTAGATGCAAATAATAAGATGCTATGTCTTAGATGATAAAGACTCCTCCATCCTCCCAAAAAGAGATTTTAGGTCTAGAAGGGATTTTAGATAATATATTTAACCCTCCCTCATAGCTTTCAATATGACATGTCTGATACCTGCCCCCTTCCTCTTTTTCTTTTTCTTTTTTTTAAAGGCAATCAGAATTAAGTGACTTACCCAGATTCACACAACTAGTAAATGTTAAGTGAATGAGGATGGATTTGAATTCAGGTCCTCCTGACTCCAGTGCCAGTGGATAGTGACTCTATCCACTGCACTACCTAGTTGCCCTCACCTTTCAAATCACTACCCTTTGTGTAGTTCCTTGCTTTAAACTACTTCAATTTCTTCTTCCTCAGACTTCTGAACTCTCTCAAAAGTTCTCACTGGTCTGCTGCTGTCAAAGTCATTACCTCTTGCTACTTTGACTATGACTCTTTGAAAACGAACAAACAAAAAATCCTTTGGCATTTTCATAATTCCCTCTCTATGTATCAAAAATACCCTTCCTTGGGGTGGTTAGATGGTGTAATGGATAGAACACTGAGTCAGACTATAGTCAGAGGACCAGAGTTTAAATCCAGCCTCAAATACGTCTTAGCTGTGTGACCCTGGACAAGTCATTTAACCCCAATTGCCTCACATCAGAAATAAAAAAAAAGAAAGAATACTCCTCATCCTCTATATCAGAAACCTCCAACAAGGTGCCATAACTATCCTTTGCCTCTTCCTATAGTTTGAAGTTCATTTGAGGCATATTCCCTTGGACTACTCATATAATAAGAAATTATAACTATGTATTGCTGTAAGGTTTACAAAAAGTTTTATTCACAGCAACTCTGAGATAAGTTTTGCAAGAATTGTTTTCCCTTGTTTTACAGAGGAGGAAACTGAGTTTCAGAGACATTGTATAACACAATACTTGTCAGAGTTTGGATTTAAACCTTGGTCTCTTCTGACTCCAACTCCAATTCCAATTCCAACATTTCTTCCCCATCTGCCTAATGTCTATAATCCTAATTTGGTCTTCAGGTCTTCTCAAATGCAGTACCTTGCACTTAAATGTTTCCTTTAGTTAATTTAAAACCATCTTTGAATTTCAGAAATAATTCTGAAATTCCTCCAATGTTTTTGTTTTTGGTTCCTGGATCAGTGATTTCTTTTATTATTATTATTATTATTATTATAACTTTTTATTGACAGAACCCATGCCAGGGTAATTTTTTTTTTTACAACATTATCCCTTGCACTCACTTCTGTTCCGATTTTTCCCCTCCCTCTCTCCACCCCCTCCCCCAGATGGCAAGCAGTCCTATATATGTTGAATATGTCGTAGTATATCCTAGATACAATATATGTGTGCAGAACCAAACAGTTCTCTTGTTGCACAGAATTGGATTCAGAAGGTAAAAATAACCCGGGAAGAAAAACAAAAATGCAAACAGTTTACATTCATTTCCCAATGTTTTTTCTTTGGGTGTAGCTGCTTCTGTCATTGATCAATTGAAACTGAATTAGGTCTCTTTGTCAAAGAAATCCACTTCCATCAGAATACATCTTCATACAGTATCGTTGTTGACGTATATAATGATCTCTTGGTTCTGCTCATTTCACTTAGCATCAGTTCATGTAAGTCTCTCCAAGCCTCTCTGTAGTCATCCTGCTGGTCATTTCTTATAGAACAATAATATTCCATAACATTCATATACCACAATTTACCCAACCATTCTCCAATTGATGGGCATCCATTCATTTTCCAGTTTCTAGCCACTACAAACAGGGCTGCCACAAACATTTTGGCACATACAGGTCCCTTTCCCTTCTTTAGTATCTCTTTGGGGTATAAGCCCAGTAGTAGCACTGCTGGGTCAAAGGGTATGCACAGTTTGATAACTTTTTGGGCATAATTCCAGATTGCTCTCCAGAATGGTTGGATTCATTCACAACTCCACCAACAATGGATCAGTGTCCCAATTTTCCCACATCCCCTCCAACAATCATCATTATTTTTTCCTGTCATCTTAGCCAATCTGACAGGTGGGTAGTGGTATCTCAGAGTTGTCTTAATTTGCATTTCTCTGATCAATAGTGATTTGGAACACTCTTTCATACGAGTGGTAATAGTTTCAATTTCATCATCTGAAAATTGTCTGTTCATATCCTTTGACCATTTGCTGGACCAGTGATTTCAATATTACTAGAACTCCTAGAAAGGAATCTTCCTCTTCCAATTCAGAACCAAGAGAAGTAATACAGAGGAAAGTCTTAGAAAATTGCCTGGAACACTGAGACTTGAAGGAACTTACCTAAAGACTCTTTTTATAAGAGCATCTAGGTGGTACAGTGGATAGAGCACTGAGCTTGGAATCATCTTGAGTTCAAATCCATCCTCAGTCACCTACTAGTTGTGTGATTCTGGACAAATCACATAACCCTTTTTGCCTCAGTTTCCTCATCTGTAAAATTAGCCGAAGAAGGAAATGGCAAATTGCTCCTTTTTCTTTGCCAAGAAACCCCCAATGGTTTCAAGAAAAGTCTGACATGAGTGAAAAACAACAGAACAAGAGAATATAATATTGCAAATTTAGAGTTGGAAGGAACTTTAGAGATCTAGCTCTCTTATTTTTTAGATGAAGAAAGTAAGAATCAGTGAGAATTAAATTGGTTATTTGCTCAAGATCACTTAGACAATAAATGAGAGTCAATATTCAAATGTATATCCTCCGTCTCTAAATTTAATCTCCTTCAATTTTTCTTTGCTTCATTTAGGGGAGATGGTAGCTTCTCCTAATCCTGCTCTAGGTTTGGGAATAGAATATCTAGCTTATTTTATAGCCTTGCATTTAGATATCAAATTAACTTGCTCTTCACCATATTCCATATGTATTCTTAATGTTTGTTCATATTTTGAAACTTTATTCTTCTTTCTATATGTTTTTTGTGTATCTTCTCCATTTTCTATTGATTTGTGCCTTTCGTATATACGTTCCTAGAGGGATCATGGAATACCTAACTTTACCATCTATAATTACATTTAACAAATTATTTTATAATTATAATATCAATCTCAGATATATAAATGTGAAACAAGAATATTTTTATTGTGTATTATTTGTGTTTCTGCAAGACTATTTTCTTTTCATGACTCTTCCAAGTCTCAGTCTGTGACTGACCTCTGTCACATCCTCAACTTCCTTCAATTTGCACTAGTAGCTTTTTTTTTTTTTTTTTTTTTTTTTTTTTGTGGAGCACCTTAACAAGTACTCCTTTTCTGATACATATTGTTATTGCTGTTGTGCTTAGAGAACAGACTTGAATTAATCCATGTCTTTAGAGCTGGCTAATCCTGTGATATTTAGACTTCATTATCAACACAGGATTATCCTGAAGGAATCAGAATGAGTAGAAGGGGAGAGAGCAAAGGAAGGTATTTGAGAGAATACTGAGATTATTTCATTTAGTCAAGTGTGGCCCCATAAATAAATGACAGCAGAAACAACTTATCTTTTCAAAATTATTTGATATTACTTTCCTTCATTCATTCCACATAATAAACAGTTCCCCAATCTCATGGTACCATCTTCTACCTCCATGCATTTGTCTAACCTGTCCTTATGCACTTAGAATATACTTCCTTTACATCCTTCTCTTGTGAAAAGGCTCAGACCAAGTACCACTTCCTACACGAAGCTATTAGTGATTTCCCTCTTTCCTGGAATACTTTGGCAGGCTTTTTTCCTTTTTTCTTCCAATAAATTTTTTACTGACTTATTATATTTATTTGTTTAAATTCCATACCATACTTTACTGTTTCCCCCATGGCAAATTTCCTGAAGGCATGCTCTGTCCATATAGAGTTACATCTTTGTATCCCCAGCACCTCAGCTTGACATCTTTATCATTTGTTGTTGCTGAGAACTGCTTTGACCCCATTTGGGGTCTTCTTGGTAGAGGTCCTGCAATGATTGACCATTTTCTTCTCCAGCTCATTTTTTTTTTTTTTTTTACAGATAAGGAAATGAGATAAACAAAGTTAAGTGACTTGCTCAGGATCATACAGCTCGGACGTGTTTGAAGTTAGATTGAACTCAACGAATCTTTCTGACTCCAGGTCCAGCACTCTTATTGGCTTTGCCACCTACCTGCCCCTTCTTGATCATAGGCAGTACTTACATTTTTGTTGAATTGATTTGAATTGAGTATTTGTGTCCTAGAAGCACATGTGATACCATTTCTTGGTTTAACTTAAACCCTCCTCAATTCAAAGAACATTTGTTACATGATTCTTATACAAGGAAGCATGCCAGACACTGAAAATGTAAAAAATGTAAAACAGTCTGAGCCCTCAAAGAATTTACATTCTCAAATTAGTATAACAAGGGGGTAGCATCAATTTGCCAAAGGTCTGTCACTGATTCACTATCTGTGATGGGTATCAGGAATATTTGATAGCCTGGAGATAACCCAATCTATTTTCTGGAAGTACAAAAGCAGAAATAAAATATATTTTGGTGTTGCCTTGCCATAGGTGAGAAAATTTGATTTTAAGAAATAGAAGGGGGACAATATTAAGAGACGAACAAATCTATTGTGAATTTATTTTTTAATACAATAAATTGCATTTAAAATATTCTTTTAGTCTCAATTGGAAGTTTCTTCTTAAAACTGTTAGCTTGTATTTCTCTGTTCATTTCAAATCTAAAGAAGTCTTGGCTGATGAAACTGTTACATAAGAGAATACGAACAGTTGTTCATTATGTAATGTGAGAATCAGAAATGCCGTTACAGTCCTCTTGTAGACTAACTGAAAATACTGTATTTGAATTTTGATTGGAATCATGAATATTTTGTAATTTTCTCTAATCTTGCATTAATTTAGCAGATTTGTGTTAAATCATATCCTGAATTGAATTTCAAATTTTCCATATGTGCATTTTTTAAAAATGATCTCGAAAAGTGGAAAGAGCATTAGAGTCTTGGGTTTTAATGTTGACTTTGCTACTGCAATTAATTGGAAGTGTGACTTTGGTCAAGTGTGTTCACATCCTGCAGGTCTCAGTTTCCTCATGTGCAAAAGTGAAGAGTTAAATAAATGATTTGTCATTTTCCTTTAGAATCTATTGGTCTATATCCCTATTTTGCCTGTTGAACAGTGCTTTTGCAAAGGTTATGTAAAATCTCTTTTAAAATGGTCTGATTTCAGATTCATTTTTCTTATTTTCCTCAGTACTGATAATGTAACCTCCCCAAAAGAACCAAGGTACTAAAAGATAAAAATATTAAGATGCATTTCCATGCCATACTTTCTAAAACAATTTCATGTTCCTATTTTACAGATATAGAAACTTTGGCACAATGTTGAAATAGCTTGTCCAAGGTTGTATGAGTCAGTGCTAGAATTGGGAAGAGAATTATGGTTTCATCATTTGCCCTGCTTCTTCTAGTTCTTAGTTCATGCACTGCTACCTATCTTGAAACACCTTTTTCAGAGAATTCGACAGACTGACTATTCCCATTTATAATGTCAATATTGCTGCCTGTAATCTCTTTTTGTGGAAACAATATTTCCTTGATAACTGGCTTTCATTAGTATCTGATTTATATTCTTGATACCTATATTATTTTCTTATCGCTAATTTCTTTTCTTACACACACACAAACATACACATATAAATATACACAATCTATATAAAGTAAACTATACAGAGATGTGGTTTTTTCCAACACCAACTCCAAGAACTTGGAAATAACTTTATTTTTTGCTGATCCTTTCCTTCCATTTGGCAAGCATTTCATGTCACTGTTTTTGAAGTGCTGCAGTAGGAAAAAATGGCTGCCTTTTGTTTATTTCCCTGTACATTAGCATGATGACATCATCAGTGATATTAGCCAGAATGTATATATCTTTAAAAACTCAAATATACTAATAAGCTTGGCACATAATTTTTTTTATATAATAACTATAGGATTTATAACAGCAATGGGTAGACACAAAATTAATGTATATAAATATTTTGGTGAGAGAACACACACATACACACACAAATAATGGCATTTTAAATATTTTAAAATACTTTTCTTAGCATCAGAAGAAAAAAAAACCCAAACAAATTGAAGGGGTTGTAAAGCATAGGCACTGTAACATTAATTGTATGCTTTCAGTAATATTGTAAACAATGTTGATAAGGCATTATTACTTCAGACAATTTTGTTAATATCCTTTGACTATTTTGAACTTCAAAAAAATATTAAAAATCTGGATAATACCTAAAATCTTGTGAGAAAAATGGACATAATTTTCCACAACACAATTTGGTGTTAATGGGAAGGTTTAATCCTAAAGTCTAAACAAGTTGAGATCATTCTTTTCTGGATTAATTATTGCATGCTTTACAAACACTTCTACAAATACATGTTAAAGAACCGACTCTTTTTTATTTAACTAAACACAGAGGTAATTTGCTCTTTGATCCTGAATCATGATTCTGACTGGGTTTTTATTCTCATTAAGAAGTAGAGGCTCTAGCTTTTGTTGCACTTCAGCTTATGTTTGTCACATGATTTTTGCTGAGCTTAATAAGCAACAAGCTGTCAATTACCAATTCAATTTAGGGAGATTTTGAAAGGGATAAGGAATGGTTTTGTTATTTGTTTATTAATATTTTCGTTGAGTGCAATGTGACTTAACAAACCATATTTTGGTTTGGTGTCTCCATTTTTCAAAATTGTGGAAACAACTAGAATTAATTAACCCTTTATGGGCTTGGAAAGACAATTTAATGTTAATTTAATATTTATGAAGCATTAGGTTTCTGTAAATATCGGGTAATCATCTCGAAAACCACTTGTTAAAATTGAAATCAAATAAGGAGTGCCATATGCTTTGTAGAGGTAGGAAATATCCTGTCTGAAATAAATCACTGCAGTTTTAAGAACTGATATTAACCATGTGTCAGATCATTAAATGAGGTTTTCTTTTAAAATGTAATCATTCTTTAGGGAATTGCCCTTTTCAGGGAGACCTTGGTTTATTAGTTAATCATGAAGTCCTTTTATTCATCTATAAAAATTGCCACACTATTACCTGTTTTCTCAGAAGCTGTATATAAAGTACACGTGTGTACATACAACAGATAATAAATATACATAATTTCTTGATTAATGAAGGTTTTCATTAAGGAGTTTTTTATGGAAAACATTTCTAGAAAGCTTTGCATTATACAAATATAAATACTAGCACTATGTTTAATAGTGGAAACAACATTCCTTTATTGCATTAATGTAGAAATGCTTTTAGAGAACAGACAACATTATAGTACATTATGATAGTCCCCCCACAATCCCCTTTAACTACTATGAAGCCTTTTATTAAAATAAAATTTAGTTAACTTCTTTTGAATTCCAGCTGAAAATTTTCTGTAATAATAAAAAAATGTTGTGAAGGGATTTCCATAATTTGTGCTGCATTAATGACTTAAAGCAGCTTCATAATTTGTTATTCCTTCCTCATAGTAGTCCTCAGCTGATAAAAATATCCATAGACACAGTGAAATCAGTGGCCTGCCTAGTTCTCTCAGACAAAACTCCCATGTGATCACATGTAGGCAGACTCAGTGAGACTGAAGCTGTTCAGCAAGCAGTAGGTAATGAGTCTTTGTGCAGAGTGAAGCTCTTGTCCCTGAACAATAAAGCATATGGTACCAGCAATAAAACACAGTGCTGGGAAATTTAAGAAGATTCCGCTGGAACCAGGAAGACACAGTGTCTTCGGTGATGATGGCACATATTATAAAATGATAGTCAATGTATTTTGGACTCTAATAAACAGTGCATGGACTAGGACTACTACAATTTGAACAGGTCAGTTATTTTATAGATTACTAAACACTTTTTTTATATTTGATTGAATTTAAATGAGAATAGTGTTGTGTGTTTTCTTTTAAAAAAAAACTTTGCATGTAAGATATTTGTAGTATATAGGATGACTGATGCACATGAATTGATCCAACACTAGAAAAATTGTTGATGTAATCAGATTTGTTAGAAATGTGCGTATGTTTGTGTGTGTGTATGTGTGTGTGTGAGAGAAAGAGAGAGACAGACAGACAGACAGTGAGAGAGAGAGGAGAGAATTATACTATACCCCAAAAAGTTATTTAAGGCATCATAAATTTAGAAGATGAATACAAATTAAATCCATGTGTAGCTTTTAGAAAAATCTATCCAGACAGAAATAATATAAAATAATAGCTATATAGAGATCAAATAAAAGATTCAAATTCAATTTTTTTCCTGGAGTTTTATATATATATATATATATATATATAGTAGCTTAACAGTACAATATGTAGATTATATAGATATATAACATACAGATATAAACATACACACAAGCATTTTGGTGCTATTCATTTAATTTCTAAGGAATAAGATGCTATATAAATCAAAGATTTATCTTTAGAGTTTTCCTTTATTTGGATATTTGATTTTTAAAATAGTAAATATTTTCCCCATAAAACTAAGGCATTATTTTGAAAATGTCATGATTCCAACTGCCTATTAGAGCAACATGTTTGCCATTTAAACCTTTTAGTTGTGTTAATTTCAGTTATACATTTTTGTTATTTAATTATAAGATCTTTTAATAATGTGGGAATTATAAAAACCTTCCTTCATATAAATTGCTCCACATCCTCAAACAAATTAGCTTAATTTAAAGGGAGAAATGATTTAATTATGTGAGAAAGGCATTTTCCCATTGATTTACCATAAGAATGGCAAAATATGTTTATGATCCACTTTTGCACATGAACATCTATATCTGAAATAACCACATTTCTTATTTCCTCGGTCTCTGAGCATCTGAGAAGTTCAGTGTTTGAAACGGGAAGGTTATCGCCTGTAGGAAGGGGAGACACAGTGGATAATAAAATAGTTTTAATCATATTTCCAAAGGAAAATAAGTATCTTGATTTGCGTCCCTAGAATTTTATTATTTAAACAATAATTTAACTTAACATTGTACCTTCATTAGTATATAATGTGGACTTAAAATTGTTTCATTTTCACTTCCTTTTTTTTTTGCTTTAGAAATTATTTTCATGCTACACATATTTGATTAATATTATCCTTCAGATTGAAGCACATATTTTGCATGTTGCTAAAATAGCTGCTTATGATATTTGCACTGTAACTGATAATCATTTATTCTAGTAAATGTGAAAGGAAGCAGAATGAAGTCAGGCCTTTTAAAACAAAAACACAAGATAAATCTTTCATGTACAATATTATTTCTTTCCACAGTGCTGTTCATTTTTTAGAGGAATAAAAAAAAAAAGCTAATTGCATTTCCAAAAAACAGAAGTTGATGAGAATTTTAAATCGGCCTACCCATGTATTTAAATGAAGTATTTGACTATTTTGGTTTCCTTGGAAACCACAGCTGCTACAGCTAGACTTTGTTTGGGGATGATCCTAGGGGGTCTGCAAATAAAGAATTTAAAAACGTTTATCCCTTAATCAACATTAGAGGAAAGCATGATTTTTGACAGCCCGATAAAATGGGTGCCCATTTTCTATAGGCTCTCCAGTGATTCAGGTATTCTGGCTGAACCGCAACTCTACAATTTCTTACCCAGCATTCCATTTCAGCTCCTGGCAGGCCTTCCCCAGCCTTATGCAAATGAGAGCAGCACAGTAGCTTTGACTGCAGAAGGGAGGGAGGCAGAAATGAGTTCAAAGGTCGCAGGGCTGGTAGAAGGCTGGAACAGTTGAATGAAAAAATGAAAAAATCTAGTCGGTTCTGCAGCAATCTTTAGCAGGCAGGAGAGGAGTTAAATGAAGTGGTCCAGTTGGTTGTGCAGAGTGAAGATTGCCCAGGATCTGTGCAGGAGTGGAAACGTGCATACAGGTACAGTGAGGCGTTATTGCACAGAGTGCCTGATTTTATTTGTGATAGGCATGGGTTTGCGTGAGAGCTGCTGCACTTTTTTAGAAGCTGTTTTGGGGTTCTAGGATTTCTGCAGAGACTGAATTGTTTTAGTCTCATGCACATAAACCGTTTTCTGGCTTTTGTAATTAGAAACACAATGGCTAAGGCTATTGACGGCATTTTGTCTGGATGTAGCTGGTTGAATGAGACTATTACCTCAGGTTTTCTGCCTCAGAATAATGTCACGTTTTTAAAAACCCAGGTTTGGTATTTCGTACCTGGAACAGGTAGGTAAATATCTCGACCCCATTCCTCTAGCTCTTAGGAGATGTTTTAAAAAATGTAAAAAAATTCTCTTCTTGACCAAGATATTTGTTGATATAACGGGTTTATTCATGGATGGCATTTGTTTGGTTTTTTTTTTGTTTGTTTGTTTTAATTTAGGTACTAGAAAAAAATTAAGGATTGCTAAAAATAAGATTTTTGTCTTGAAAGTTTTTTTTTCCCCATTTCATATTTGGCTGTTTTAAAATTCTGCATGTCTTTGTTTTGATTTTCTGATTCTAGTTTACTTGACTAATTTAAAACCTGTATTGTTATGAGATCAACATGTTAAACTTCCTGTGATTCTTCCTATTCAACTGAAATATCTGCTTAGATTGCAAAGTGATTACAACCAGAATAAATGCTATAGTCATTGACTGACTCCCTTTATCAAAGTGTGTTTAAGTACAACAGTCTTATAGGCATGTATTTCACTGTAATGAACAAATAAGCCTAGAAATGTATGTGAGTGTATGTGAGTGTGTGTAATGCTTCATGAAAGCATTTTAGGAATTTCCTCCCTTCAACTCAATTTTAAAGTATGTAACTTAATAAGCTGTTTTCTAGACAGAGTAATCTAAGAACAGTTACTATGTCAGTATAAATTAAGACCACATGAGGCCATCAGTGATAATATTGGCAATAGAAAATAGTATTCTCACTTCTGTCAGTTTGCTTCCGTTTATAATGGTTGTTGGGGGTGGAGGTGAATTGATAGACGAAAGTGAAGTAGCAATAATAATGTCTTAGTCATGAAATAATTTCTACTTGTTTCTTTATTTACATAATATATTTAAAGATATTTTGCATGCAGATAACAAATGCACACACACATAGATATGTAAATTTGTCTTCAACATAGAAAAGAGAGTAATGACTGAGACCTGGTGATTTAGTTGTGTGTGTGTGTGTATGTGTGTGTGTTGTTTTAAATAAATGGGAACTAAAAGAGAGGGGCAGCTTTTAAAGTTGTGAAGGACAATTATATCAGATATTTATGGAACACAGTGTGAAGTGGCCATTTAGGGCCAGATTCTCATCCTTTATCACTCTGCTGGGGCATCGTGACATTTTTTTCCCAGGATCCTACTATTGGGTTAAAGGAACACTTAATTTCCTATCTTATATAATATGAAAACAAATAGTAAAACTGCCAGTTTTTTTCTTATGCAGTTTCTCTCTTTCTACCAAAGAATTATGTTAAAAGTGAATGTACTCTAATGATATTTTGAATTTTTCTTGTATTGGATGGACAATGAAATTTTGTTATCAAAATAAATTTTGCACTCTTTGTTTGAAATATGTCTAAAATCAGAATAATGTCTAATCAAGAAAGTGTTGTATTCTGGGTTCTTAATCGTTTATAGTTATAGTCCATATCTAAACACTTCTTCCCACTGTTTTAAGAACTTGATTTTTAAAAATCTAGCTATTAGAATAATTTTAAAAATATTTTATGTTGAACATAAACATCTGTAACTCTATGCATTTAGTTTCTACCTGTCTTTGTGCCTTGTGCCTCTGGGGTGGGATGTGTGGGAGGACTGTGAATGAATGTGAATACAAATTCACTTAGGCTGTCCCATTCCATTAGCCATGTAAATGGAATTGCTACCACTTTAAGCTCTCCAATAAATAATGAAAACACTGTGGGGTGGGGGGTGGGGGCAGAAGCTCATTATGATTCTTGAGAAAATGTGATATTACATCTATGTTATCATCTATCACCTATCTATCATCTATTTATATCCGAAATTGTTAAGATGTCATGAATGACAGGAAGTCTGTATATGTAAGTGGAAATTTCTGACCTGAATATCCTGGGTAATTTGTGTCTCAATGTAAATTCCTTCTAAATCTTGAATTTGTTTTCTGCATTGTTAAAAAAAAAAAAAGTTATAATTTGTGTAGGGGGAGAGGACTGGGAAGTAGGGTGCTGAATCTGTCTTTTCTTAGGGAGCAGTAAGTGAGGAAATTCCCTCTATCAGTGCAGACAAGCTACAGTCTTGAAATTAATAATCTTAGAGTTGCAAAAGAGGTTAAGTGATTTGCCCAAGATCCTACCACCAATATGGTAAATCATGAATCTAGTTCTTTTTATTCCTAAGACAGGCTTTCTATTCACTTCTTCGCCTTTCAGTACACAAATCATTTCTATAAGCAATAAATTCATGGCCCAATTGTCTAATCTTATATGGATAATATTGGTGACGTAGATAAAACTACAGTTGTATACTAAACATAGGAAATAGTTATTGAATGTTAATTGTTAAATATCCAAAATCGAGCTTTTTCTACTTTAAAAAATGTACCTAATTTTCATTTGGATATCTATCTAAGAATTATTTCATAGATTTAGAGCTGAGAAAATGGCATAAGGGCTACCCAGTTCTTATTACCTTAAAAAGAAATAGGGGTTTTGTTTTTGTTTTCCCAAATATTGTATGAATTTTTTTAATTATGTAGTTTGATTACAAGAGATTCTTCTAATGTAAAACCTTCTATTTTTGCATCTGTTATACTAGAGGAACAGATTGTAGATTATACCGAAGTGGGGCAAGTATAATGTATTTGGGAATCTTTAAGATTATTTTTCAAAGATAACTTGTCTTACTATCTGACTTGACTACCTGTCTGTCTTTGCCATCACTTGAAACTAGTTACCCTGTCATAGCTTGGAAAAAAAGTGGCACCACAAAGGTGACACTCACTCAATCTAACATTAGATGACATAGTCTAACCTGCAACCCACTTAATCCTTCTCAAAGTCTGTGTAAAATATTTTTTCCATTTGACTAATTTTTTCTGAACAGATCACTAGTGCCTACAAAATTAGGGGGCAGAGGAGGGAGGGAAGAAGGAAATAGGGCAAAAAAATCAAATGACAAATAAAATGCTAAAAATGTGATTCTTTTGAACCTGTATTATCCCACAACAAACTTCAAAAACAAAAATAATTTAACCTGACCACACAATAAAAGCATAATGATGGAAGACTGGCAAGTAGACTGTGTATTTTTTTCATTTTCAGGGAACTAATTCTTCCCGTTCTCTCCATCCCCAAAGCAAACCTTGTTTCTATGCCCTTGCTTTTCAGGTTTCTATCATTTCATATCAGTTTTACTCAAGGGGCTATACAGAATGAAAAGGAGATAAAGAAATGTAGGTCAGCATATACTTTTGGTGAAAAATATGACAAACCCAAGCTTTATATTATCCAAAAGAAGGCATCAAAAGTATAATTTATTGTATGTACAATGCACAAGTTTAACTAACAAAATTATTAATTTATGTAGCAGTTTAAGATATACAAAGAACTTTCTTCACAATATCCCTGTGAAATGGATAGTAGAAATATGATTGTCCTCATTTTACAGATGAGAAAACAGAGATGAAGGATTATATAGTAAATGTTAGAAGCAAGCTTCAAAACCAAGTCATTTGTGACTATTAAGTCCAGTGTTCATTCCACTAATAGCATACTAACTCTAAAATAATGAATTATATATTTATGTTAGTGCACATTTGGAAGGTCTACATGTTGAGAATCTAATAAAATTCACCATATTTTTATATGGTCCCATCAATAAATATATATACATATATGAAATAATTTCTACTTGTATATGTATATATATAATACTTGTATATGTATATATAATATAGTATATATATACTATATATATGTATATATACTAAGTTTTAGCTTGTTGCGATTTGCAACTTTATCACTATTTTAAGAAATCTATACAGGTAATATTTCTACCATGTAGATCATAACTTTACATTTCCTGGTACTCAGAAAATATGACTTATCTATGGCCTTACTATTCTTTTCTACTTAGTGGTGATAGTAAACAAAGAGCTTATAACTGTCTTCATATTCAATCTTTCCAAAATATTCTTTATTGGCATAGTCTGTAAGAATTTAGGGCCATGTCATGGTGAAGCAAAGAAAAGGAGAACATTAGTAGATTGTAATTTTCATGAACTGATAAAATTCATTTTGAATGAATTTACCAGATAGTTAAAGATTGTGACTTTTAAATACCTATTTTTTTTTAAATTGAGCATTTTTAGTGTTCTAAAGTTTGCTATACATTATCACCATGTATTTTTGAACACAGAAAGCTAGTCAGAGTTTTATTTTTTTTATGACTGAGCTATCATTTTGAACATCAGTTAATCACAATAACACATTTTATACTTTTAGGAGGCTATTGAAATAGTAATATTTGTCTTTATATTAAATGGCCTAGAATTACTGTTTATTTTTTCCCTTTCCTACTTGTCTAGTTAATATTTGTTATTTTTGATACTTTTAGTGCCCTTGGAACTCCATTTTAAGCATGTAAAACACATTTTATATGGATGTCTAAGTAAGGAAGTCATTGGAGTAGGATCTTAATTTGGCTCTCTATCTCTCTTATAGAGAAATATGACTTTTTAAACAACAATTTTCTCAATCTTTTTGGCTTACTTCTTATTCCTGGCTGCTTTATGAATCAACGAGGTTGCCAAGAACCTGCCCACTAAATAAGTGGGGCATTACTATATATACTGATTTGAGAATCTATCACGTTCAGTCATAACTTGGTTTGGTTATATTTCTAGTGCATGGGTCAGCAAACTTAAGCTACTTTTGTCACAAAGATAAAAAGTGAGTAAATGGCATGATGATTTAGAAAAAATATTTGACCTAGAGTCAGAGGACATTAGTTCATCTTTCTCACTTACCTGTGTGATGGTGGGCAAGTCACTTCACTTGTCTAGGCCTCCATTTCCTCATTTATAAAATTGTGATGTTGGACTAAATGGGCTCCAAAACTTCTTTCAGCTTTAGTTATATATAACATTGATCTTATGATCCCCAAAGTCCCTTCTAACTTATGTTTTTTTTTTTTTTTGTGACATGTTAATTGGTTAATCAGTACTAATCATTCAACCAAGATTCATTAACATTGTTGATATATAATGTTATATTAGATTTTGGCATATAGAGAAAGGAATAAAGACTTACATCCCAAACTTCAGAGTTTACTAGAGGCAATATCAATATACATACAATCAATACACAAGTAAATATAAAATAAAGTATTAGAAGAATGTAAATATCTTTCCATCACTTAAAAGAGTTATTGTCTACCACAACCTTATTTCCTGACAACACTCAGGTAATAATTGCTATATGATTGAAATCTGTAACACAGAGTCACAGAATTAGATTAGAGGAACCTAAGAAGACACATAGTCCAACCTGTAATTGAATAAAAATCACTCCTATAAAATTTTTACTATATAAATGATCATTTATCTTTTGCTTGAAGACTTCTAGTGAGTAGAATTCCACTATCTCCTCAAAGCATGCTATTATTTTACTTTTTTTGCTTATATCCCTGAAAATTTTCCTTATATTCAGCACCTGGGACAGAGCCCGCCACATATCAAGTATTTAATAAATGCTTGCAGAATTGATCTGAAGCCTAAACATTCCTTTTTGCAACCTCTATTTAGTGGTCCTCATTTTGCCTTCTGGCTCCAAGTAGAATGTCTAATTCTTTTCCCACATGATGACCCTCATCTCTCAACATCATTGTTTTCTTTTAAGTTAAATAACCTCAGATTTCTTCAGCTGATCTTTATGTAGCATGCTTCTTGGGGCAACAAGAATAGTATCATAATAATAAGTTTAGTAAATTTGCCTAAATTATTTTTAAAATAGTAATTAATATAAATAAGATTTTTTTTACTTTTAATTTAAAAGTTTACTCATATTCAGAGCAGCATGAGTAGAATGCAAAATGAAAAATGTAAGTTTCACTTTTCCCTTACAATTTCATCTGTGTGATTCTGTGTTTGTAAAGAAGATAGGATAAACTGATATTTAAAACTCAAGAATGTTTCAATAATCCATTTAAGAATGATTTGGTCTTTTTCACTGTGTAATTCACATTCATTTAATTGCCCTACATATCATCCTGTTTGGCAAATTAGTCAAATGAGTGGACAATCCTCACTATTTTTGTAGATCTTAAAACACATACATTTAATAAAACATAACATATAGATTATTGTCATTTCCTTAAGATTCTCAGAATCTCTGTGGAACTTAAAGCTTTAACCAAACAGTGGCAATATTATTGATAAAGTTTTTTTTTTAAAAAAAACAAATGTCATTAGATAGAAGAGAAACAGACATTTCAAGCAGAACTTTTAACTATCAGGTCAATAGTACACTCTATCAGATACCCAAGTTATAGAGTATAAAATCATATCGTCTTTAATGGTCTGTAACTCTTTTGTAGATCATATATACACATACATTAATATATAATATAATATAGATTATTAGTATTTATATTTAAAATCTTGGAACTTCAAAGTTAACTTAATCGTGCATATTATTGAAAAGTTTTTTAAAATACAATGTCATTAGTAGAAGAAACTATTACTTGATTACAGACAGAAACTTTTATATCAGGTTCCAACTGACCTCTTAGATACAATTATTGTATAAATCATTGCTTACTGTCTGTAGATCTCTTAAAGATTATCTACTATTTTATTTTGAGTTTTGTGAATGTTAAATTTTATATGTGTAGATAAATAATCACTTATAAAAATTCTATTAGTAAATATTATAGTGATACCTGACAAAACTTGATTTTAACATCAGCAGCAGTGTTGTCAAATCATTTAAATTTGCTTTGTAATATTTAAATTTATCTTTCTTTTTTCTTGAAGTTAAATTTTATATGTGGTTATATAAAGAATATTTAATTTATAGAATCATATGCAAATAGATTTCAATTGTTTTGAAGTTACCACTACTTGAATATTAATGCTAAATTGTTCGATAGAGATTTAATTTTATTCTTTCTTTTATCCTAGTCCTACAACTGATAAGTAGGATAGGCTATTAAAAAATGCTATGATTGAATATTGCATAGTAGTAATTATGAAAATATTATAAACAGTCTTACTAGTTACCCTACTGTGAAATGATGCATAATTGTTGTAATTTTTCATAATGATTGTATCCCAAAGGCTAAACCTGAAAGAGGAAGGATCAAAGAATGAAAGATGAAAGAAGAAAGAATAGAAAGAATAAAAAGCAAGAAAGATCAAGAAAGAAAGAAAGAAGAAAGATAAAAAGAAGAAGAAAGAAAGAAAGGAAAGAAAGAAAGAAAGAAAAGGAAATGAAAGAAAGAAAGAAAGAAAGAAAGAAAGAAAGAAAGAAAGAAAGAAAGAAAGAAAGAAAGAAAGAAAGAAAGAAAGAAAGAAAGAAAGAAAGAAAGAAAGAAAGAAAGAAAGAAAGAGAAAAGAAAGAAAAGAAAGAAAAAGAGAAGATGGAAGGGAAAGAGGGAAGAAGAAACAGACAGGGAAGGGAGGAAGAAGGAGGGAGAGGTTGGAAGAAAGGGAAGAAGGGAGGGAACAAAGGAAAGATAGAAAAAAAAAGAAAAAAGGAAGGGAAGAGAAGAAGGATGTAGGGTGGGAGGGAAGAGGAAAGGAAGAAATACAAAGTTCTTACTAGGTGCCAGATACCATGCTAAGTGCGTTACAAATGTCATTTCATTGATGATAGAGATGTTTCATTGATGACAGAGATGATGGAGAGTCTCATCACTAGATGACTAGACATCAGATGATGAATTTTTCATTCACAAATCATGAAACATCTAAGAACAGCAGGAATGTCCACACAAATAAAATCTCAAGTCTTGAAGAATTTTGAAAAGTCAAGATGAAATTACATCAAACTAAAATTTTCCAAAGATGGAAAAAAAATGAAGCTGTTTAGAACTCTTGAAACAAGATTTCTAGTCCAAAGGGAGGAATGCCAGAGGCAGAATTGGAGGAGCTAGGTGTATGTCCTTGCTCTGCCACTTGTCAGTGTGAACTTAGGAAAAATCATGTGTTTACTCTGGGCTTGATTTTCTTTTTCATAAAATGAGCCTCTATTGTACTATTTGATCTCAGAGTTCCTTTCCAGCTACAAGTAATAGAAGCCTATTCTATTTCTTCTTTAGAAATTATATATATTATGTCATAAATTAAGGGTGCAATTTAATTGCCCCAAAAGGATCCTTTATTGTAAATATAACTTGAAAAGTTAAGGGTCTTCTGTGGAATTGTACTCTTTTCTGTTCTGATTTCAGAACAACATTAGAGAAAATGGTCATAGTGACCTTTATTTTTTAATTGTCATTTGTCTGTGAGATCTCTAGAGGAGTGTTCTTTGAGCTAACTGCAAAGAATTAATTTTTGATTAACAGAAAACTTTGAAAAGAGATTCAACCAAGACTTTTAATAATTTTTGCCATGTGGAAAAAGAGGCATAACTGTATTAAAGCTGAGTTTGTCCTGTGTAAAGAGTAGGTAATCCATTTGTTCTCATTACTTTAGGTAATTTGGACAATATTATTCAATGAAGACCATTTCTAGAAAAATAATGGCTTTCTTTTCTTCTGCCTGCATCTTATTTGATCTGAATGACATTTGTTTTTGTTGAAAAGGGGATAGGGATCAGTTGTATGTAAACTTTTAGATTTCAAACAGTTAATAAGCTATTAAAAGCTGGAAAGTGTTTTTAATACTTCCTTCCTTCTTTCTTTGTTCCTTTCTTCCTTTCTTCCTTCCTTCCTCTCTCTCTCTCTCTTTCTTTCTTTTCTTCCTTTCTTCCTTCCTTTCTTTTCTTTCTTTTTTTTCCCTTTACAGATCATAATTTCAGATTTTTTCTGTATCAATCAAGTTAATAGAGTTTGAATAGGTGGATCTTATAAACAATTCAAAAGGATAGGCTTCAACTTCATAGGATCATGAGAAGTGATTTCTAAAAATGGGAAACATCTAGAATCCCTTGTCTTTAATTCTTTAGAGTTCAAATCCAGATAGGACTAAATGAACTGATCCCAAGTACTCTGATACATGCAGAAATAGTCACTATGGTAACCAAGGGATGAACTAGATAGGGCTTTATAATCTTTGAGTTTTTTTTTGTTTTTTTTTTTTTTTTGCTTTGTCTGCCATTTTAAAAAAACTCCTATCTCTAGACCTTGGATATATGTTCCAGATCTGGTAATATAAAATGGGCTTTATTATCAAGCTGATAAAGTTTGGGAAAACTAGGCCTATTAAATGGTTTAAAATAAGTAACATATCTTCATTTTGTCTTGTTAGTCAAACTATGTATAATATAAAATATTGAATCAACTGACATAACATTTGTATGAAATTCTTAAAAAGAATTATTTGGGATCAATACTTTTCATTATTTTGGCAGTAAGATTCTTGGAAAAACTATTCAATGTAAAATATTAGATGTCTGAGTTAAGTTGTTTTCCATAAGCTATTTGGGAGACATTTTAAAAATATATATTTTAATGAATATGATTTCAGCAGGGAAACCTTCTTAGACAGTAATTTACAATTTGGGGCTCCTCAAATAGTTAGGATTTATCTTTCATTTCTGTCTTTAGCAGTTTCTAAATTTGTACCAGAAGATTCCTTATACTACTTTCCCTAAAACTCTATTAATCCAATGTGTATTTAATTTTTGTTAATTACTATTTGATACAAGCTATAGGTTCAATTTTATTCTTCTTTCGTGTTAAAAATCTGTATTTTGCTTATGATAACAATTTAAAGAACCTGCTCATAATGTGTTCTTTTCTATTTTCCCCCTATTTTTAACAGTACCCTATATTTTCTTTGCTCTGTCTTTGGCAAAAAAGGCAGAATATTATAGAATATATAAATTTTTGTCTTGGATCAGGTAGAATCAGTCTTAGTCCCACCTCTGACACATATTAGCTATGTGACCATGAGCAGATCATTCATTGCCTCCCAACAATTCTTTCAGGCTTTAAATTACAGAAGAATTTTCCAGTTGCATCAGTAGAGGGAATTCTTCACATAGGAGTATCCACCACTGATAAATCAAAGATCTGGATCAACAATAACAATAACAACAACAACAACAAAAACCCTTGATGTGTTTCCATGTCTTACATCACTATGATCTTAAAAAGCAGCCTTATTTTATTTCAAATACACTGTTATGATGATCATGTTTTAAGTAGTTTCTTTTATTCTGGATTTTCTGCTGGGAAAAAATGTCATATCAATATTCTTTCATCTACTACTACTTTTCCTTCTTGTATCCTAGATCATTTTTCAGCCAGGTAGTGCCCAAAAGAGTTAAGCCCTAAAGAAATAATGCAATCTTACAAAGACAATGTGATAAAGGTTCAAAAATTTTCTTATCTGCGTTTGTACTTAAGAATTTTAAAAAACTTAAGAAGTCTGCCAAGTCCATCAAGAAACTAGGCTCACATATCTTCATTTTTAATAGCATTACATAAAATTAAATTGAAACCTCCTTAAGAACTTGAATTTACCTGGCATTTTGGTCACATTTTCAGGTTATAACCAAGAGAGGTAAGAAGGCCCAGAGAAAATAATAATGGGAGTCTTGGATTTTAAAATCCCAGCTATACTACTTCAAGTTACTTACTTTTTTTGGACCTCTGTGTTATGGTATCCTATATTGAGTTAGAAAAGAACTCTCAGACGTTCTCATGCAACACCTTCATGTATCTTCATCTATCATCATCATAAATGATCTCTAAGTTCCCCAACAGCTCTAAATCTATCTTATGACTTTGATCATTTTTGCATTAATTATGAAAGCTAATTCTATAGAGTGCATTTTGCTGTTTTAAGACACCTACACATACATTTTGGTTGACATGATTATCTTATTTTCTTAGAGAATATATGTAAATAAAATCAAATTTTTTGATTCAATTACTGCAAAAGACAGTTGTTTTACAGAGCTCTTTAGATAAAACTATTCCATGGCTTAGCCTTTGTTCCCAGTGGGAGCAGATAAGAACATTTGGAAGAAGTCTTCAAATTCATCACTGTAATTAGAAAAACAATCAAAAAGCATAATATTATTTAATCTCCAGTATTAAAAGGTGATAATCTTGCTTCTTGAAATTTTTTAGTGTCTGTGTTATCATAGTAACTTTTCAGCTGGTTTCTTCCTCAATACCATTCCTCAGATATTTTGGAGGAGCAAAACCTCTCTGTAACTGGAAGAAACTATTATTCCTCAGTCTTCATCTTCTGATTTTGGAAAGATTTCCCTTTTCCAGAGTATTGTATCATTCTCTTTAAAGTTCCTTCAGCGTTGTGGACCATTGTGGACCAGGCCTAGGTTGGTGTCATGCAATTAATTTGTACTAGCCACACAACATAGCACCAGCTTTGGCAAACTACTCCAACTGCACAGCCATGCTTGATGCTATTAATAGAAAAGTGCCAGAATGATCTAGGCACCCAGACCTTTAGTGACTGTGTGAAAATGAACAATTCACCTAACCTCTTTGACCTTCAGTTTCTTTATCTGTACAATGGGGGTAATATTAACATTTATCTATTTATCTTACAGGGTTGTTGTGAAGCTTGAATGAGATTATATATATAATTTACAAACCTTAAAGTGTTTTTAAAAAGGTGAGCTATTGTTATTATGACCCTTTTATACAATGGAAAATTGAACAGGAAACAGAAACTTGGCTAGAAGTGTGTTTGGCCTACTTGAAGCTCTCCACTGACAAATTGTCAGCAGCCTCTTTTGTGATGATACTGCCCCCATGAAAGCACCTTGTGAAATTTCACCTTGCAACATCCCAGACAAATTCACATCCTGCTGGCAGCAAATATAATAATCTCCTGCCAGCTGTGTTTCTGGAGAAGCAGGCATGGTACTATTGAAGAGGCTATCTTTGTTGAATGAATGGATTTGCAGAATATGTGGACTGTTGAAAATTCAAAGTAGTCCTTGTTGTTAGGTTTGCCTTTTGGCAAACTATTTCCCTCATTTGTCTATTAGGAAATAGTGTATGTGGATTTCCCTTCCATTTCATGGCATTCAGCATTTTATTGTGCAACAATTAGTCTGCAATTTGCCAGAAATTGCCGTTTTTATATTCTCTTGCCTTCTGATCTCTCTGAGCTTTCAGGAATTTTGGCTCTACCTGTTTCCTTTCCTTTTGATTATAAATTTGGGAGCCAAAAGGAAGAGCACCTGGGCCAGTCCCTATGTTTCTAAAAATCGGAAAATTGAGGCTCAAGGAGAATTAAATAATTAGTTGAAGATCACACAAAGAAAATATTTCAAATCTTCAATCTTGCTGTCTCCCTCCTAGGATAAAATCCTCACCCTTATATTTTAAGACCTTCTACAATCTGGCTTCCATCTTCCTTTCCCAACTTATTTTATTATATTTTTCTTATATATGGGACTGCATAATGTCCCAGTGTGCACTTAATACATATTTTTTAAAGTTAAGTTCAAACCTGTATATACTGGCATTTAAATCCAGTGCTCTTTCCACTATCACACAGTCAGATAATCAAGGAGGGGCTAGGATGGCAGTTAGTAACATGATTGAAAGGAATTCTGAGCTTAGGGGAAGAAGATCAGAGTGATAATCATCAACATATTACAGAAAAAGGGACAGAAGTAGGGTTGTCCAATTCCTTTAGCCATCCATTGATCACATAGCTGCTATATGTGATACAAATGTATTTGTATTTGCTGTGTAAAAACCAGGAGGAAATCTTTCTCATTCATCGATTTATAGCTCAAAGAAAACTTAGAGACTTTTTTTCCAACTTTCTCATTTTATAAATGAGAAAACTGAGGCACAGAAGTGATAAATGAGTTGCCTAGGGTCACATAGCTAATAAGTGTCTGAGGCAAAATTTAAACTTATTAAGAAGCTTTTTTTTCCAATTCTGATTTTTTAATAAGGTAGTGAGAATTTGTAGTCATCTTGAAAAGAAGCTTAAAGCAATAGTTGTCAAGAGTATAGTTTGGTGTGATACCTTGAAGGTCCCAAAATCCTTTCAGGTGTCCATGAGGTTGGATGTAGCTGACCTGTTCCCCATTCCCAGACCCATGAATTGCCTGAGGTTTACCAGACTATATCCCTCTCAGGCTGACTATTTTGTAAATATCCTAATAACTCCCTCTGGAATTCCCAAGCTTTCTCCTTGGACTTTCAGTAGTTATGCAAACAACTTACCTTGTGAAACCATAGACTGTCCCAACTCCCTTGCACTAGCAAGCTCTCTTCCTCTTTTCAAATACTTTACAAAAACCCTTCATCCAGTCTCCACTTTGGGTGCCCCAGTACCCAGTGTAGTGGAACCCAATTTGCAATACCTTGTCCCATCTAAAGATCATGATTTTTGCTATATTGGCTGCTTTCTCATTAATTCAGGTTAATATTAAGATTTTTATATTTACAAAACAGAAAATAGAAATAGATACAATCTACATGACCAAGAGCTTTTTGGTAAGTCCTCCATAATTTTCAAGGGTATAAGGAGTCCTGAGATCAAAAAGTTTGCTGATTTAAGAATTGTTAATAAAATTCATGAAAGAAAAAATACATCGAGAAATTAACTGATAGCAGTAGATACTCTTGGAAAATTATAATTATTGTGCAAGTTAAGTGAAGTTTGTCTAAACAGATACTTTTGAAAAAATAGTTGCCTAAAATGTTGAATACTTCTAACATTTGTTTTAGATTATAAACTGATTTGTCTCTCCACTCTCACCCCTGGTGGTAATTTCAGTTTTATGAATAATCAAAGGATTATTCTATAAGAAGTGATCATTGGTGGGTTTTGTCTACTCAAATCAGAGAAAGAAGAAATGGCCTTTAACTTCCAGTGAATGTAAGATAGAATGTAAGAATTTGTTGGCTTAGGGTGTGTCATATGCAACTAGAGAGACTGGGGAATCACTTTTTGGACACCATTAAATTGTGGTGAAAACTTACGTGGCTATGATTTCAAAGGAGTGAAAGTTGACTGAGCTTCCTTTTCTAGAAACATTAGCAATTTACATTTCTATTCATCCTTCATTTGTGCTGTGCAGTAGAAATTGCTAAAGAATTTGTTGCAAATGTTATCTCTCCAAATTAATAGGTAAGTAATCTTAACTTGATTGATACCAATATCATTTGATATTCCTGAGTAAGAGTATCCTCATCTGAAAAATGAAGACTTTGGACATAGGTCCAGGTTAGCACTAGATCCCATGTCCCTCTTATGCAATATTTCATCTTATCTATAATTTAATTTATCTTTTACTACCAACTCACTTTCCCTCTTAGCTTACCCTTTCTATTTTGTCTCTAGGGAGGCTAGAATTAAATATTTTATCAATTAATTGGATTTTTGATGATAGTGTATTATTCTGGATTTTTTTTCCCTAATCAGTATTTGAGAAGAGCAAGGGAGCACAAGTATTAATCTTTTTCTATTACTAATCCATAAATGTGCCCAGGGGCACTGAGCAATGGACATATCTTATAAAAATAAAGAAGACATCCTGTTTGTAAGTCAGAAATAATAATTCATTTTCAGGATGTTTAATAAAGCTTTGAACTGATTAAGACTTGATTAGCATTTTTCTAGGGATTGAAAAAGGCACTGAAAAGGTGACCAATGAGTGAATTCAAAGAGCTTAATATAGTATTATGGGTAAAGAATAAAAGAAAGATTATTTAGAGGAGTGCTCCAGCTTTCAAAAAAAAAAAAAAAACCCAAACAGACAAACCTGCCTTTGAAATGCTAGCTTGGTGAAGATGAAGTTTTAACTTAAGTCCTCCCTGGGTAACTTTCTGAAGACTAGTTGCATTTTGTGTTTCATTGTGCTGTGTAGAACTCCCATTGAAATCTGTGGGACTGCAGGTGTATCTTATTTTATGAAGGAGAGGCATTCTTGAAAATTTTGTCAACAATCAGTACACTAGAGAAGATTATTAAAGGAATCTATTGGCAGAAAATCCTGCTACGTGATAAATAGGAACTAAAGTTCTTTGAGGAAAAGGACTCATTTTTGCTTTCCCACATGGCCTTACATATAGATATTTTTAGAAAGATATATATAACTGATTAATATCACACAAATATATGTCTGTATATAAACCATGTTATATACATGTTTGTATATTGCATTCATTTAGATGTATGCACACATATAGTTGAAAATTTGGTTTGGAACTGAATATAAAGCATAGGTTTTCACAATTTGATATTATTAAAGTGGTACACATAAATGCATAGGAATATGACATTTAAGATTATAGAATAAAAACAAGAACATGGTAGAAAAAGAAGAAAAATTATTTATTTTATTCAGTTGCTTTGTTGCAATGCAATATAAGGGTATGTTCATCACTAGAAAAACAACACATGAAAACTCAAACCTGAAAAATATAAATTAGAGCAATTTGATATCATGAATAAAAATGGATACCCCTTATTTTTGCTGTGCAGTCATTTCAGTTATGTCTGAACTTGTTATGACTCTATTTGGGTTGTTTTTTTTTTTTTGCAAAGGTACATGAGTCGTTTGCCATTTCATTTTCCAGCTTTTTTTTTTTTCATTATAGGTGAAGAAATTGAGAACAGGTTTAAGTGTCTTGTCCAGGGCCACATAGTTACTGTATTTAAGCCCTGTTTCCATGTCTCTCTCTTGTGAAAGTTATCCTGTATTTGTTAAAACCTATGTAGGTAGAACTCTTGAATATAAGCCAAATAAAAGGACAATTATTTAAGGATCAGTTAAGTTTAAGTTCAGAGAGGTTCGTCACTAAAGAGTTGGCCACAAAATTATATTTAATAGCAATTCATGAAGGGCAATGGAAAGGTAGAAATCTACATTGTTGCAAAAAGCATCTATATCAATGGATTCCTTGGATTGAAAGTCTTGCTTTATCAACTATCTGCCCTCCAAAAAACAACCCACTATTAAAATTTCATTGAAGTTTAAAATTGCATTAAAACTTTTGGGAAGAAAACCTTTCTTAGAGTAATATTATTGTTCTTCAGTATGGAAAATCTTAGCCAATTTGTGTACTTATAGATTATAGGCTGTAGAAGATTCTTTAGCTCAGAGGGGATAATTTGACCACTATAGATTTTTTCCTCTCTTTGTAAAGGATCTTTAATGATGTCTGACTTAGGTCTTATTAGGGGCTACAAAACAATTTTCTTTTATCTTTTGATCTGTTAACAATCAGATGCAAGTACAAATATCCCCATTTTTCAGAAGATGAAACTGAAGTTCTGAGAGAATGTAATGACTTGCCTCAATGGTAACAACAAAAACAGAGATAGAAACCAAATATCATTTCCAGACCATTAGGTGCTGCTTTGAGGGTATCTCATTCTTTCTAGAAGATATACGATTAGCAATTATAACATCATTCCCTGTAATGTTCAGGCTGGCTTTCTGGAGGACCTCAGGATTGGTCTCAGTGGAGGAGTGCAGAAGGCAGGACAGAGTCTAGTCAAAGATGGAATGCCTCATTTCCAGTCTTTCTTAGCCCTTATATACCTTAGTACAATCATTAGCATACTGAATATGTGTGAACTAGAGAACCATTACATCACCATACTAAGTACTAAGTATATATGTAAACTAGATAACCAGTCTCATTAATTCCTCTCAGTTAACACCTTGTTTCAAGTATACTTCTCCAGAGTTCCTGCCCTCTACAATTCCCAAAATTCAGATATTAATTTGGATCAGTTATTCTGCCTAGAGCTAGAATAAAGAAATCAACAGAGTCAACAAATACTTTCTGAATAGCTATGCCCTCTGCTTATTAAAAGCTAAATTTTAGAAATGCTTATGTTTGTCAGGGAAACAGGAGTAACTTGAACTCAGGTCTTCCAGGCTCCAAGATAGCTAGGTGGCACATTGAATAGAATGGCAGGCCTGATCATATGACTCAACTTCTTGAGTTCAAATCTGGGCTCAGAAACTTACTAACTGTGTGTCCCTGAGCAAGTCACTAATCCTGTTTACCTCAGTTTCCTCATCTGTAAAGTGAGGGAAGGAAATGGCAGATCACTCCAGAACCTTTGCCAAGAAAACCTCAAACTGGGTTATAAAAAGTAAGACACAATTGAAACTCCTGATCAACAAAAGTAAGGAAGGATAGCAACAGTGTGTAATGGCAAAAAGTACTTTATTTGAAGTCAGGGCACCTGGGTTTGAATAATGACCTTGCTATTTTTTAAGTGACCTTGCCATTAAGTAAATTACTTCATCACTTCTCTGGACTTCAGTTTTACCATCTACAGAATGATTTTGGATTAATCAAGAATTCTATAACAAATTTTGTGAACTTGATTTTTTAATGTTTTGATTGCTCTATTTCAGTAGAATTGGCTTCCCTAATAATCCTGTGTATTTTATTTTATGCATCAATTTTTTGGGGGTAAAGCAGTCCATAGCCTTTTACTAGACTGCCAAAGGAGTCCATGGCACAAAAAAGCTAAGAATCCTTATAATAGATGATCTCTAAGTTCATTTCCATTTGTAAAATCTACATCTCAACAGCCAGAATTTAAAAGAAGTGAAACAGGTTGTGTGGAAGGAAATGAGCAGGGTAGAAAGCTCAGTTGAGTAATTTGAAGTGTCCTAAAGTAGAAAGTAAAATAACAATAATAACAGTAATAGCTTTTACTTTTACATTGACAGAATTTCTTCAAGAACCTTTCCTTCTGCCCTCCCAGAGAGCCATCTCATATGATTAATTTTTTAAAGAAAAAGAGGAATTAAAAAATAATCAAAACCAATCATTGCATTTTTAAAAATCAGAAAATAAGACCAATATTCCAGATCCATGAAACCCTCATCTCTGCAAAGGCATGAAGTAGGAATGCCTTCTTGTATCTCTTCTTTGGAGCCATGCTTATTGTTTGTAATTTTGCAACATATACTTATGATTGTTTTGTGTTTCTTTCCATTTGTATTGCAGTCATTGTGTACATTTTCTTGGCCTTGTTTTATTTCAGTCTGCTTTACTTCTTGCAAGTCTTTCCATGGTTCTCTGGGTTTATCATGTCCATTGTTTTTATATCATAGTAATATTCTGTCACATTCATATATCACAATTGGTTTAGCTATTTTCCAATCAATGCCACTCAAAGCATTTTTTAATATTAACATCAAATGACTTTGAGTTGGACAAGTCTTAGAAATCAATTAGCTTAACAACACGATTTTATAGATGAACAAATCAAGACAAAGTTATGCAAGTTATAATATGTCACAAAGCTAGAATTTGAACCCAGGTTTACTGGCTCCAAACATGATTACACTACCATTACCAAGATTTTATGTGTTTCTTGCATTTTCTTCACACATTTGTTACTTAGAAATCAATATTTATTCCTAAGTAAAATTTTGTATCAGGTTGCCATAAAAGTTGAGTTTTGAAGGTAATCTATCCTTGTACTTATTCCTTCTACCCCAGTGGTTATAAGCAGGCTAAACTGAAGAGATTGAAAAAAAAAAGATTCTTGCACATTAAGCCAAATATTAATAGCTGAAAAAATAAGAATAATATAAATAAGAAACCATTCAAAAGCTACAAGAATAAAACCATCTGTTATGTGATTGTATTTCAACTGCTAAAATTTAAGTCTAGTCTTGTGTGTATTCTTTTTGAAACGACTTGCTAAAAATATATTTGTTTCTGTATAATGGGTTATGGTCAAACATACCTAGTTGTCCAGATACATTTCACATTCTTTTCTGGCAATTTAACCTCCTGTTGCACTCTTTAGATGGTGTTTGAGTATATGTCCCACAGGCAACATTTAGGCCTACTCCTAAGTGTAGCCTAAATTAGATTAAAATAAAGCTGGGAAATATTAACAAAATTAAAATCAATAAAATTAACATGTGGTTTTCTAAGTCAATATACAACTTACTGGGATTCTTATTATGACTTAGTGGTCCCTATTTCTTTTTGAATGTGACACCATTGTCCTAGATCGTGCTCTCAGGGACTTTACCCATTCAGCTTTGGAATTCATGCCTTGGGTTCTACGTGGGTTCCATGTTTTGGGAGAGTACCTGAGCATAAGTCATGTGACACTTCATATCTAACCAGCTGCACCTGTACCTCAGATTTCTGACACAGGCATCTTGTCAGTAGTTTTATTGCTACCAGTAAATCTTCCCCTCCTCATCTCCCTCTGTAAAGCATAATCAAATCAATATTGCCATTACCATTGGAAGAGGCATAACAATTGACTGCCCTATGCTTCTACCACTAACCATTCCCGTAACTTCCGATATTGAAACATTTTCCCCTCACCATTGTCATTACATGTGTTGTCTTGACCTTTTAGAATGTGGGCCTCTTGAGACCAAGGTTACTTTCTTTTTTAATTTATATCCTTAGTCTTTAGCACATGCATTTCTTGGAGTATACATATATAGAGAGAGAGTTGATCTACAGTTATCCCTTCCACATTGTGACTTCCCCATCATAGTTTTAATAAAAAATTCAATAAAATAATTAAATGGGAATTTTATTTTGTGGAAGCCACAAGATGACACAGGAAGACCAATAGACAACACAGAGCTTGTGACAAATAGCTAATCCAAGTTTTACAATAAGGCAGTTTAAACACCCCTCACCCCAAAAAAAGACAAAATTCAGACCAAGAGGGACAAAAACATTTTTACGTGGATTTTCCAGATAGCGATGGTGTTTAGACCTCTAAGCCCCATAATTGTGAAGGAATATCTATACACACAAAAAGCTTAATAAATGATTTTAATGTCTTCATTCATTCATTCATACTTGCATATGGTTTCTCAAAATTCCATAAGGCTCTCATTTTTTTTTCCCTTTATGGATAAGTAATCAAAGACATCAATGTACATGATATTCAACAATCAATGTATTTTTGTCCAAATCATCAAATATATCATGCATTTTTTTTACTCAAATCACCAAATAATCACATTTTAAGTTTTTTTAAGTGATCAAAGGATGAGAAAAGTTCTGCCTGATGATCATTGAACAGGGAAAGATATGGCTCAGCTCATGTTTAAAAAGTCAAATAAAAATGCCTTGAGAGACCTTGGCTGCACAGTCAGCGGTCAAATGTTTCAATGCTTCATTGCTCCTGTCCCTATTACAGGTACATGTGACAGCGCTGCAGCAATGAGTGGAATTTTAAAGAGGAAGTTTGAAGAAGTCGATGGCTCCTCACCATGTTCTTCTGTGCGGGAATCAGATGATGAAGTTTCCAGTAGTGAAAGTGCAGACAGTGGGGACAGTGTCAATCCATCCACTTCTAATCATTTTACCCGTGAGTACTGAAATCACATCTGGTGCCAGTTGTTTTGTTCTGCAGTGTTAAAAATTGTTTTGGACATGACATATTTTAACCAACATGTTTATTAGGGAAAAAAATTAATGGGTTTAAAAAGATCCACAGTGCTATTGGATAAACTTTTAGTACTTTTAGGAAATAACATCATGAATTCCTGTAATATGACTATCAACCAACTGGTTCAATTTTTTAAAAGGATACAGGGAAGAGAAAAGACTCATTGCTGAGTCCCAGTGGCCTTAGCTGGGTGAAGGTAAATTTATGTTAGAAATGTTGAGTTTAAAAAATCATAGAGACTTAAAATTTTCAAAGTAAAAGGGAATCTTTAATATAAATTAGTTTAATTCTCTAATTTAAAATAATTGTACATTTTAATATCCTTTTAAAAAAAAAAAAAGACCAAGAAGATTAAATTTATTATATGTGCACCACCCAAACTACCTCAGGTGTAGGGTATTTAAGGACCTATGTTCACTCAAAAACAGTGCACAAGCCCCCACTAATGCATTTATTTTTAATAATCAGCCAGAGGATACAATGATTTCAAAGCAAAAATATTTAATACAATATCATAAGAAAAGTTAACAATAGAGCCTTTCCTCATAAACTAAAAGTGTGAAGAATAGATACAGCTAGGGAACATGTGGGTAGAAATATGTATATGGGCATGGGACATGCATATATATGGCCAACCCGTGTCTTCTGATGATATCGTTATTTCTCACTGACCTTATTTCCTTGTAACATGGTATGTAGGCTCAGCCTGGAAACTATTCTCTATCATATAGGCATGTCATGTAGTGTCTGCTGGTCTCAGCTGGCTACTATTTAATGGTGCTGCAAAGATGATGGTCTTATAATTGCTAAGTGCCTCTTGACTACCAGCTTCTAGGCTTTAGCACTTCATGGAATTTGCTGTTGACTTGGATTGCTTACTATCTACTAAGAGTGTGGGGGCTAGAATTCTCTCTGATAAGGGCAGACTAAGGGCTTTTTTTCTCGTAGTCAAGGGTATGAGCCATTGTGGGCATCAAAGGTCCTTAGGCCAGAATGCCTCTGGGCTAAGATTAAGTCTAGCTTTTGAACTCTTTTTCTTCATGCTAACAGGGTTTAGGGTATCCGAGTACCAAAAATCTATCTGAATCAGTCAGTAAGTCCTTGTAATTCCTGTTTGACTTTTTATTGTCAAATTACATTGCTTCAGAATCCATGAGTACTTCCTTCCAACAAAATGCCAAGGGCTGGCTCATTCTAAGACCTTGCTATTTTATCAGTTCTTCCACATAATTAAATGGGGGTAGAGAAGGGTACCCCAACAAAAATCAGCTTAGGGTACCCCTCAATCTTCTCTTTAATAGAGTGGCAGGCTTTAAAAAACCTAAGAGTTATAACCAGCTAAACTATGTATAGATATGGTGAGAAGTGAAAACCTAAGCTTAAAATGTAAGATGCAGTATCTAAAATAAAATAGAGGTCATGTAGTATGGATAAAGTGCTATAATTGAAGTACAAATCTGATTCTGACACATATTGACTGTATGACAATGAACAAATCACTTTCTTGATTTTATCATCTATAAAATGGGTATAATAATGCCAGCAGTACCCACCAAAGAAGATTATGAGACTCAGATGACTATAAAAAGACTTTCTAAACTTTGAAATCTTATATAATCAATTAATAACTAAACATAAACAGTAAGCACTTAATATATACTAAGCATTCTGGTATTAAACAATTGCAACTTAAAACTGCACTAAGACCTTTGAAACATCTTGTATTTATTTATTTATTGGGCTAGATTTGTGATTTCATTTGTATAGGAAACTCCCAGTGAATTTTTAGTCATATAGATCATCAAAATCTTTACAACTTAGAGTCTTAAAGTGTTTCATTGATTACTCAGAGATTAAATAATTTGCTCAGTGTCACACATTCAATATATATCAAAGGTGAACACTTAACCCCAGTTCTTCTTGATGTCAAGTCCATTTTGCTTCTCAAACTACTCTATAAAGGCCACTTATTGTTCTTATTCTTATTAATTGCAAAACCATTTTTTATTCTTGCTCCTGTCTTCCAAATTTAGGCAAGAAACTTTATTTTATCTATAAAACAATATAGAAAACATTTATTAGTGGGAATGTGCATAGTAAAGTATAAGTTCATCCATGTTACTCTTCTCAGTAAATTTTAGCACCTCCTTTTTATCTTTAAGATAAAAGTCCTGTCTGGAATTAGAAGTTCTGACTTTTTTCTTCGTTTTAGGTCTTCCTATACTTACTCCCTCCATGAACTTTATGATCCAGCCATATTGGCCCATTTGTTATATCTTTATTGCATCTTACTCCAACACTTTTTTATATCTTACTCCACTTTTGGCCTCTGCCTTTGCACTGACTGTCCTTTGTACCTGAAATTCTCTTCCTTGTCTCCTCTACCTCTCAGACTTCCTGGATTCCTTCAGGTTTAAGCTGACATACTACATTCTTCAAGGGTTTTTTCTGAGTCCTCTCAGCTGCTAGAAACTTCTTTTCCAAGGTTACCTTTCTTTAATCTACTCTTTTTTTGCTAATTCAATTTTAGTTTATTTTCAAATGTGAATTCTTTCCCTCCCACTTTCCCTTTTTCACTATTGAGAAAGCAAAAATAAACAAATCAAAAAAAAATAATAATCTGCCCCACCTAAAACAAACTTTTGTAGATATGTATATATATATATATATATATATATACAGACAGAGAGAGAGAGAGAGAGAGAGAGAGAGAGAGAGAGAGAGACAAAACAAATTCCCTCATTAGCCATATCCAAAGATATATTTGGCTCATTCTCATTCCTAAGTGTATCTTATAGGTATTTTCTTATATGCTCTCTTCCCTAATAAAAAGTGAGCTCTTTGAAGACAAGAACTGCCTTTAACTTTTTTCTACCTTCGGGAGCTAGTGCTAGGTGAATAATAAATACTTAAGAAATATTTCTTGACTGACTACTTTATGGAGTTTTGTTAGAATTAAATGAAATAATATATGTAAAACCTCTATGAAGGGCATCTATTATAACTTCTAGACAGTCATATTTGTTTGCATCCTTAAAGTGTGTTATTCACATAACAATTCTCTAGGATGTAGTCTGATCAAATTAGAATGTAGTGGAACTATTGCTTACCTTAATTTTGAGACTTTTCTTTCTCTTAACATAGCTTCAGTTTACATTACTATTTATTTAATCAGCAATGGTTCTCAGCCATCCTGAGCCTTGTGGTCAATTTAAAAAATCCAAGCCTTTTTCTTGGTAGTTATTTTCAAGCCAGTTCTCTTGAACCCTGAACTTGTTCAGTTGATTGCTTGAAAAACATAGAAATGTACATTTCTGCTCATTAAATTCCATCTCACTTGTTTTGGGCTTAGCATTTTAGCTTATTGGGAAAGACAAAGGAGAAGGAGAACAGAATATGAAATAGTAAGAAAGGAAAAAGTATTTGGAAGGAGATCTTAGTCAAAAAGAAATGAAAAAAAAAGTTGATGATTTATTTAAACTTTGTCTTGGAAATATTGTTAGTTGACTCCAAAATTATACTTATAAACAGAATCCAACTATTAAAGTAGGATAGAAAATGCAAATGTATTCTTCAGTTCCAAATTTAGTTAGAATTATACAGCTGTCAGTATATAAGAGACTTTTCCAAAATCATTCCAGATGGCTGGATGTCCATACACATCATAAAGATTTTCAGATAAGGAGCTTCCCTAGTAAGCTTCTTACTTGTCTTATTACCATTATGGTATGTAGAGCTTTGGTTTAAGAAAGCCATTAAATTAAGCCCATTTTCTTTTGTTTGGTCTTCAGTCAGCATCCTTACTATTTAGGAAAATAAAGATTGACATCATAATCTTGATAAGTGTGCTAATTAATCATTCTTGGCTTTCTGGAACAGACATTATTTTGCTTCACAGACTTCCAAATCTTTCTTTGCCCTTGCCCTTGATCTCTGACCCGTGGAGATATATTCATGCAAACACATTGGCCATCTGCCCTCTAGCAAGTTTTCTATGTGATCTTTTTTTTATATACATGACTAATTCTTCCATCATCAACTCTCAAAATCTTTGCATTGAGATATATCTTTTATTTCCAGCCTTGTTTGTCTTGACAAGTCTCTCAATAATTTTTATAGCATTGTTTCTTTAGGCAGTCTCACCTTTGTAGTTCTTTGTTTCACTATCATATTTAATTATCCCTTTCGTTATACATTTTACATTATAGTAATCTGTTTTTCCATAACCAAAAGAAAATTTCTTTCTATGAAAGTATATGTCCTACTTGGAGAAAATGTGACTATATCTACATATCCATATATATGTAGAGGGAAATAGCTACATATACACATATGAAATAACTGAAAAAATTAATTTCTGAATGATTATTTACATTTCAAAGAGACTGGGTTTTTTTAAATATATAGAAAAGAAGCTTTTAAGTCCAGAACAAAGATAGGGGAAAGGGTAAGATGGGAGGTAGAAGATGACCAAGAAATTCAAAGGAATCAATGCTAATTAAATATCAAGTAATTTGAAACAGCTGTGAATTTTGTGTGTGTGTGTGTGTGTGTGTGTGTGTGTGTGTGTGTGTGTTGATTGAGAGTTGGTTAAAAAAAATATTTTCCTCACAGCTTCTAAGGAAAACATCTGTTGCTTATGAATTTTGTTAAATCGTGGTTGTTTGATTTCAAAAATTGATTCTAGTATTAATTAAAAATAGCTGCTGCTCTATACAGCCTGACCCTGAGTGAGATTAGTCTTCATTCATTGCATAGACTGATCAAGAGTCTTTCACAATATTGATCATAAGAATGCCTGATCAAGTATGTGACTAGTCAACTGAATGATCAGGAATGTACCATGTTCCCCCTGATATCAGAAGTGATAATGACAAAATGTCTTGTTGGTTGCAAAGAATTTCATAACAGAATGGCTAAAACACAGATCTCCATGGGAACAAAATGGAGTGGATTGGGGGGAAAGGGAAACAATGGGACTTGGAGGTAGAAAGACTATTTTACAATGGAACAAAGTAGATACTCATCATAGCTTGTCTATTTGCCTATTATAAGTTTGCAAAAATTGATTATTGCCTGCTTTATTAGAGCCACTTAATATGACCAATACCCACTAAATGGGGGGGGCAACCAAACTAATTTAAATATATTGGTCCTTTAAAAGAAAAAATTTTTAAAAATTGAGTTTAGTTAGAACTGGGAAGTCAACAATAGGCCCATTAGTTTGAAACTCTTATCTTATCCTTATTAGCTATGAGATTATAGGCAAGTCATTTAAACTTTTTTTGAATCTAAATTTTCTCACATCAAAAATGATAATAACTTTATCATGAGAGATTATTTGTTAAGTGCATCCCAGTATGAAAGAAACAGTATCACAAAAGAAGGGATGTATAATAAAATTAATTATTTGTTTGGGGAAATAATCCTTAGAACAATGGTCTATGATTTTGTATATCAGGGCTTCTTAAATTTTTTTCCCCTCTCAAATCTGAGCTGAAATATTTCTGTCAGTGTTTGTGCCTGTGCAGTACAAAGTGTACACACTGTATGTTCAGAACCAAGGCTACAGTGGTTTCACAATTCAGTACAGGTAAGTGCTACCATAAATATCTTGGATTCATTACAAATTTGATTTTGAATTAATTTTTGGTTGTTATGTTCAGAAAACTTTTACTGTTGCCAATTTTTTTGTGACTCATACAGATTGTGATCCCCACAGGTTATAAGTTTAAGAAGTTTTACTATATATGATAAATTCTAGATAATGAACAATCCTGTTCATTGACTACTCTCTGTTACCTATTTCCCATTATAGTTGTTATCCATATGTTATCCATATGGAATAATTTGTATGCTCTTGGCATTTTAGATGGGGGCATATTTTGAGAATTCAACAAACATATATTAAGCACTTACTATATGCCAGGTACTATAATTGAGCACTAGAAATACAAAGATCAAAGAAAAACAGCCACTGCTCTGAAAGAACTTACATTCTATTGTGGGTAGCAGAAGAACAATTATACAACAACTTATAGATATAGTTCTTAGCCCATGACCTTCCTAATACTTTAGGCTTATAGCAGATCTGATCAATTCTAGGGACTAACCTCAAAGGTCACATTCTTAAGTTTCTAAGTATATTTTGTGTTAGAATTTCCACAAATAAGGGCAAGAGTATTCCTAAGCTTTCTTATAAGTATTCAAGGTAACAAATGCCTATACAGAGAGGACATACTTTATTTCATTGTGCAGGAAATTCAGAGGGTACAAGCAGGATCCTTAAACTTAAACAAAGCCCATAAGGTAAAATTTATATAATATTTTTTCTGAAGAAATTAGCATTCATTTGGGTTCTCAGCAATTTAAGTTCCCCTAGGAGGGAAAATATACTGGAAAATTAGGTTCAGTGTTAAGAAGTAATACTGGAAAATTAGGCTCAGTGTTAAGAAGTAAAAGTTCCAAATTGATTTATTATGATATACACAGATTTAGAAGACTTACACTTTTATATGATAAATACTTTCAAGAAAAGAGCTGGAAGGCACTGGATATAGTATTCACAGAACACATATCAAAAAATTAAAGTTAATATTTTAACCAATGGAAAATAACTGGTAACTCATAATTTGAACTGTCCAACAACAGAATGAATATTTCTGGGGGTTGGTGAATACCCTGTTAATAGAAATTTTAAAGAAGATATTGAATAATTCCTTTCTGGGATGTTGTAGTTGGATTTTACTCTTCAGCTATGTTAGATTAGATGACCTCTTTCCAGCCCAAAGATTCTATACTTAACCAACTTTTGTTAATATGTCCCAGGCCTGGGATTTATATATATAGTGAGATTTCAGCGAGGCTGGAGAGACTTACATGAGCTGATGCTGAGTGAAATGAGCAGGACCAGAAAATCATGGTACAAGGCAATAGCAAAGATTATACAATGATCAATTCTGATGGACATGGCAGTTCTCAACAACGAGACAATTCAGACCAGTTCCAATGACCTTGTGATGAAGAGAGTCATATACCCAGAGAGAGGACTGTGGGAACTGAGTGTGGATCACAACAGAGCATTCTCACTCTTTTTGTTGTTGTTTGCTTGCATTTTATTTTCTTTCTCATTTTTTCCTCCTTGATTTGATTTTTCTTGTGCAGAAAGATAATTGTACAAATATGTATGCATATATTGGATTTAACATATATTTTTACCATGTTTAACATATATTGAATCTAGGGATTCAATATCTATCCCTATCTAGGGGATAGGGATTGTTTTGCTATCTAGGGAAAGGGATGGAGGGGGGGGGGGGGAATTGGAACAGAGTTTTGCAAGGTTAATGTTGAAAAATTATCCATGCATATCTTTTTAAAATTAAAAAGCTTTAATAAAAAATAGAGAAAAAATAAACAAAACCAAAAAAAAAAAAAAAAGATTTATGTCGTGACAAAGCTTCCAAAGCCTTTTCCATTTAGCATCTCATTGGAGCTTTATAATAATTCTGTGAGTTAGGTGCTATTGTTATCTCTGTTTAATAGATGAGAAAACTGAGGCTCAGAAAGATTAAATGATTTACCCAAAGTAAGTTATATGTCTGACTGGGAGTCTGGGAATTCTGTTCTGACTCCAATTCCAGCATCCCATCCATTATACCACTGACTCTTTTGATAAAGCAGACCTCTCTATTTTTGGATTATTTGATATTCCACACATACTTTCTCTTTTATCTTTCATCTCTATGCATTTGTGATGATTATTACCCACAACTAGAATGTTCTCCTTCTTCACCTCCACTTCTTAAAATTTTCTTTAAGACCTGGTTCAAGTGCTAACTTCTTCATGATGCCTTTCCTGGATACCTCCCCAATCCAGATGTTGTGGTTCCTCCTGCCAAAACTATTTTGCTATTATTTGGTACATATTCTGTATACACAAATCTATACAGATCTCTTTCATAGAAATGTAAACTCCCTGAGGACAGGAATTTCTATTTTTTTTATTTCTAATGCTGAGTTATAATTCATAGTAAATGTTTAATAAATGCTTATTGGTTAATAATAAAATATAGTGTCTTGTTTATATCAAATGTAGACATAGAGATACAGAAATGCCAAATATCATAGAATTGTGTATCTAATTAGTGCTTTCTTCATAAATCATTCCTTTTAATCCTTCATCAATTAGGTGGCTCTTTTGAGAACTGTTTAGTTGGCCTATTTCTTTGCAATAATAATATGCCCAGGAGTGAACATCTGTACATTATAGTTAAAGCAGCTTCAAAGATAGTTAAAAAAAAAAAAAAAACATTAAGCTCCCAGAGATTCTCTCCCTTACAAATGTTATTGGTTCCACAACATTTATCAGGGTATCTAAATCCCTTATTCTAAGTATTCTTGCCTCAAAGAAGAGCTGAGTTTATATAAGGATAATGAATCAACCAGACTCTAGTAATTAGTCCACTTAGCCCCAAATTCAGTCAATTCAAACAAATGACAAATGTAGCTATTTTTAACTGAATCTATCAGTTACATAGTTGGATTCACCAACTTGAAAGGTAGCTTTGGCACTCTGCAGACATAGCCAGAGTCCATACAGGCATAATAATACTGAATATAAATTCCCCTCTAGCAAAAAACAAATCCAAGAAATCCAACAATTAGGCCTCTAAGGAGAAGAATATATTAAATTTATGTTGAGTCCACTGTCTTAATGATTAGCTAGAATCCTAGTAGCATATAGTATTGGTACTAGAATAGACTTTAAAAGCAATCTAATCCAACCCCCACATTTTGTGGAAAGAAAGAAAAGTACTGAGACCTTAAATGACTTTCTCAAAATCTCATAGTTAAACTCCGGGCCAGTTCCCTTCATTCCTCTATTCTTTTCACTCCCTGACATGAACACTCTTATTATTAGGCCATGACAAAATAGATCACTATTTAGTTTTTATTAGCTGAATTAAAAGATGATGAAAGTAATTTGGATTTACAATTATACTTGCCCATGAACCCAATATATATGAATACATAGTTTCATAGCATACACTTACACAGTGACAGATTAGTATGTTGTATGAACAAAGGACTCTAATGAGCAATATTGGATGAACTTACATAAATGTGTGAATTAAACTACATTTTCAGAAGCATATCTACTTGTAGTAAAATTCAGTATAACAGTATTTTGGATTAGTGTCTATCCCATCCTCTAAAGCTAGTGGTATAAAGGGATTCAGTTATACATCCTTTTTTTCATAGCCATATGAAAAGATGCTCCAAGTCATTATTAATCAGAGAAATGCAAATTAAGACAACTCTGAGATACCACTACACATCTGTCAGATTGGCTAGAATGACAGGGAAAGATAATGAGGAATGTTGGAGGGGATGTGGGAAAATAGGGACACTGATACATTGTTGGTGGAATTGTGAACGAATCCAACCATTCTGGAGAGCAATTTGGAACTATGCTCAAACTGTGCACACCTTTGATCCAGCAGTGTTATTACTGGGCTTATATCCCAAAGAGATTTTAAAGAAGATAAAGGGACCTGTATGTGCAAGATTGTTTGTGGCAAGTCTCTTTGTAGTGGCCAGAAACTGGAAACTGAGTGGATGCCCATCAAATGGAGAATGGCTGAATAAATTGTGGTATATGAATATTATGAAATATTATTGTTCTGTAAGAAATGACCAGCAGGATGATTTCAGAAAGGCCTGGAGAGACTTACACAAATTGATGCTGAGAAATGAGCAGGACCAGGAGATCATTATATATTTCAACAACAATACTATATGATGATCAATTCTGACAGACGTGGCTCTCTTCAGGAATGAGATGAACTAAACCAGTTCCAGTGGAGCAGTAATGAACTGAACCACCCAGCGAAAGAACTCTGGGAGATGACTAAGAACCATTACATAGAATTCCCAATCCTCTATTTTTGTCCACCTGCATTTTTGATTTCCTTCACAGGCTAATTGTACAATATTTCAGAGTCCAGTTCTTTTTGTACAGCAAAACAACTGTTTGTACATGTATACTTATTTTGTATTTAATTTATACTTTAACATATTTAACATGTATTGGTCAACCTGCCATCTGGGGGAGGGGGTGGGGAGAAGGAGGGGGAAAATTGGAACAAAAGGTTTGGCAATTGTCAATGTTATAAAATTACCCAAGCATATAACTTCTAAATAAAAAGCTATAATAAAAAAATAAAATAAATACATTTACAGTTCAAATATGGCAGTTAAAATACACACTCAACTACATTATAAGCCAGCTCATGATTAAGTACTATCACAGGACTAAGGTATATCCTAAATCCTATCAAGAAACAGAAATGTAAGTTAAAATATGATCCAATTAATTTTAACATGTTCAGATAATGTAGTCATTACATAAGGGTGGTGGTCTCCTGGGAATTTAGGGGGGAAAAGCCAGTCAGTTCTGAGTGTCAAATGATACTTATGGCCCACTATGACTAGTTCTAGTCATACTTTCATACTTCCCTACCCTTAGAACATCTCTCCATCTGCATTTCTAGTCCAAGCTTATTCTTCATTCTACCTCCAGTTATTTGCACATAAGTAGCTTTTTAATGTTTTTTTTTTATATCCTAAGGGGGCAGCAGAATACAGTAGAACAAAGATTTGACAGGAAGTTATGAGACCTGGATTCTAGTCCCAATACTGCCCCCAATTAGCCGTATGTGACAGTGTGCATGTCATACTACTTCCTTGGTGACTCATTTTCCTTTTCTAGAAAATGAGAGCATAATTATTATTCAAATTCCTATCTTGCTATTATATCCTGTGATATTTCACCATTACTTTTTTAAACTAACCAAAATATGATTTGTACTTGAACATGATATAAATTTTACAAATTATTTAAATGAGAAAACAATAGTTTACCTTTTCCCAAGCAGGATAGTATCTATAGCACATTTTTAAAAATAATATTAAAGATTATGAGCAATTAAATATTCTGCAGGTATTTACATTTAAATAAATGAATAGAATTCTATACATAATATGTTATAACTTTTCAGTCACTCTAAATTTCTAACAAGATTTTTTGTGTATCAACACTCCAAATTAACTGTATTCATAGTTGTAGATAATATGAATATAGATTATGCTATATTATATTTTTGCTTTCTGTATTTCTTGGTTATCATTATTCCTGCCTATATTTTAATTATATTGTATATCAGTGTATATCAATAGTGTCCAACACTTTGTGACCCCATTTGTTTTTTTTTTTTTTTTGGCAAAGATGCTGGAGTACTTTTGCCATTTCCTTCTCCAACTCATTTTACAAATAAGGAAACTGAGGTAAACAGGGTTAAATGACTTGTCCAGAGTCATACAACTAGTACCTGAGGTTAGAAATGAACTCAGGTTTTCTTGACTCCAAGACTGGTATTATATCCACTACACCACTTATCTTCCCATTACATTAATATACTAGCATTTATTTACCAATCCTATTATTAAAAATATGAGTAACTTCTAGTTTTTGTTTTTCCTCTTATTCTAATACTCCTTTCTAATTACTATTTTTTCTAAATCATCTAAATAAGTGTATTTCAGTCAGACTTGCTACAAAGAAAATCCCAGGAATTTATATATTTTCCCTTATTTCCTCAGTTCTAATTTCATTTTGCAAAAGGGCTCAATAAAACAGTTAGTATTTAAAATAAAAAATTTGCTTGGGGGCACAAAACTACAGCGATCATCCTAAGATTCCTTGCTAGGAGCAGTAGCAGCAGCACAAATTACTCTACTGTCTAACTTCCAAGAAATAGGAAATTGCAAGGTAGATGGAATTAGTGTGACCAGAAGGGAATAAGCTCCACTTACCAGTAGGTAACCTGAACAGAAGACAGTTATATAGCCTACGCCTGGAATTCCCTGCCATATGGCTCAGAGCTGCCCACTTAATACCTGGGGAAAATTGGGCACCATAAACTGAATGACATGGTCATGTTGTTGTAAGTAAATGAGGCTTAGGAATCTGAGCACTTTGATTCCCAGGGTTGGGATAGCTCTGTGGAATTCTGCCATTTGGTGTTTGCTGCCAATTTCCTGGAGAGGTCAAGCAGTCACAGAAACACTGGGCAGTGGATAACTGCTTTAACTAGAAGGAAACATCTACAGCAAGCATACCTATGGCACAAAGAAGCAAAGAAGAATCTTGAGATTGATAAATTGAGGACCAGACTATCTCAAAATTTAGATTTCTCTTCAAGTTTACAATTAGTACAGAATAACTGATATCTCTAAACTCTGCTCATTCTCCTTAAACTTCAGTAGTTCATTGGTTCTGTAGTCAGTCAATAAATATTTATTAAGCTCCTATTATGTGCTAGGCAATATGAAAAGTGCTGAGAATAGGAAAAAAAAAGATAAAAAATTATCCCTGCTATAAAGAGTTCATAATGTCATGGAGGAGACAACATGAAAACAACATTACATAAATAAGCTGTATGTAGGATAAATTGGAAATAATCAACAAAGGCAAATCACTAGAATTAAGAGGGATTGAGCAGGATTACCATCAATGGTGCAGACCGCCACCTATATAATTGCATTTTTAAAATTTAAATTTCAAAAATTATCTTTAAATTTTTTAAATTAAATTTTATTTGATTTTCATGTCTGAATTCTCTCCTTCTTACCTTCTCCTTTTCCAACATTGAGAAGAAGAGATGCAAAAATAATTACAAATGTCATACATAACATCTTATTCTGTGTAGTTCCTATCAATGTTCTCTGTAGATGCAAATCCTTTAAAGCTGATTTGTCTGACCTCTTAAGAAGTCTACTTCCCAGCTTCTTAAATTATTTTTTATGAGCCCATATGGGGGTCTCATAACTGAATGTGAGGGGTCACAAAATTTTGATGTACAGTCAGTTAAATTTTTGATTTATATGCCTATTTTATATATCTATATATGCATGAGGTCATGTGAAAATCTCTATATATACTTAGGATCATGTGGGAAAAGTTTTAAGAAGTTTTGGATTCTAATTCTAGTTTGTTTTTGTCTTAAAAAGAATTCACTATGTTCCAGTATAGTATTTTGGAGCTTCTATTTTCCTTTGCTTTCACTATGACTAGCCCCAACTAAATTTTTTTGGATAGTACCTTGTATAGCACTTGTTTACAAGCTATTGTTGGCACTCAGCTATATTCCATCTATACACATTAGATATCTCTTCACTGTCCTTTGAGTCATTCACAATTTTGGTTCATTAGAGATTGTAGCTTTCAATGATTTATAGCCATGTGGCATCAGGGAAGAAGAGTACTGTTAGAAAGAAGGGTTAAGTCTTGAGAGCAGTTTAGGATTATACATAGTATTACTCAGTTTTCCAAATGATATTTATCATGCTCTTTTCCTTCTATATAGTTTTGGGCACAGCTCATTGCTTTCTGAAGTGTCTATTCAAGATACATTCATATATCATTCACTGAGTTAGACATTAGTATAAAAATTAGCTACCCAAACAACTCATAAGCCTAAAACCTTAGCTCCTTTGTACTTTATAGATTTAAGAACCCTAACTTACATACCTGGTTATGTTTACTAGTAGCTTAAAAGATAATTTCTTTATATTTTGTGTCGAATTTCTAATAACAATCCATTAAAGAAAGCTAACACTGCAAAAGTGGATCTAATTTGAGATGGGCAAATTAATTTTATTAATTTTTCTTATTAGTACATTGGTATAATAAAGCTTAATTAATAAGTAGTCCTTATTGTTAAAAATGCAATAATTGAGAATTTTTGCACTTTAGTTTTCACAGAGCTGATCCAGCTTTGGAACCGCTCTTTAGTTTTAACAAAAGCTCCTAATTCATAGAAGTGAGATGATTGATCTCTTCAGTTTCCTGCCCTAGGGTAGATCTTTTACATATATGTATATTATCTCTAATGTTTAACAAAACAGGTTTATTGGAAGAGCTGGCTTTTGAGTCAAAAGGAAAAAGAGCGATGTATTTGAGAAGAATTGTCTTTTCCTCCTGGAGAAAAAGATTAGAAACTGGAAAAAGAGAATAATAGTATGTAGAGATTGTCATAAACAGATTGAGTTTGTGATGAGAATTGTTTCATACCATGAGATTGTAAGATAGGGGGGCCTTTTCATGTCTCCAGTGAGGAGCTCATACTAAATCCAAAATGACAAGGCTTTTATTATAATGCAGCAAAGAAATATTATTCTTATCATTAAAGATATCAAAGACATTAAGGACATTAAGTGGAAATAAAGAACCATCAACACAATTTGAAAGAAAATATTTCCTATACAAATGTAGATTAAAAAGTTATATATAAGGTTTTCTGCCATTATTATAACTCTATTCCAGGACATTAGAATTAAGAATACTAGAACTTTTTCCATGCCATAGAATACTTCATTCTTCTGGTTTGTGAATAGCAAAAGAGAAAATAGAGTTGAAAAAATAATAATCTAAACTAACTCTTGATATCACAGCATTATTGTCTAAAATTAAGCTCATTTTTCTTTCCTCATAAACCTAGAATTCTAAATTTACTGCTTCTATCAATTTCACTATCATTCTTTGACTTCTCCTTTTCCCTTAACTCTGACATCCAAATCATTTATTAGGTCTGGTTCCACTTCAGTGATATTTCACATTCATCCCCTCTTCCCTGCTACAATTACTACAAAACCAAAGCAGGCTTTCATTACAATCCATTTACCTATTACATCTGCCTAATACATCTGACTATCCTTCCCTATAGTCCACCTTTCATACTGATGCACATGTAATCTTCATTATACACAATTCTATTCATGTCTTTTCTCTCCTTTAAAAAGAATCATGATGAATATTCATTATTGTCTGGCTACCATTCAAGGTCTTCCACAACCTGGTTCTACTTTTGAAGCCTTCCCTCAAAATATTACTCTCCTTTATATATTCTATCCTCTATCCAAACTGAACAAATTACTAGCCTACAAAGACAATATATTCTTTTGTCTTTGCTTACATTCTTCTCCATATCTTCTTTCCTGATCTTTACCTCTAGAATTCCTGTATTCTTTAAAGTTCACCTCAAATACCACCTTTTTCAGGATACTTTACCTGCCTCTACCAGCTGATAATGACTCTCTGACATCATACAAGAGTATTTTTTTGTAACTCATAGCTCAGTTTTGGTGTCGAATCCCAATTAGTCTATAGATTATATCAGTTTCTTTTCTAACATTGTTTGATCCTTCTGGCACAATGCTTTGCACACAGTAGAAACATAATAAATGTTTCCTATTGATTATTAGAGCATGCATTCTACCCTTTCACTCTGAATAGCTTACATGGATAAAATGGTCATCTATAAAGACATATTTTCTAATAATTAGACAGTTCTCTTTTTCTCAACTTCATTTTATTGTTTCTATCTCTGCATCCATGCACAAGTCTAAATGGTACTTTTCTTTTAACCATAAATGATTAATATTCCTTATTTTAGTCATCACTTAATGATGCTCTGAAGATTTCATCTTTCTAAACTTATATTGCAAATGACTTTCCATTCATTTAGTTTTTTTGTTTCTATTTCTTCCTCTAATAGTTTTTTAATCTCATAGAAATATTGAATTAACAGTCAATTAGGGTTTATAACATTTATTTGGATGAGTAATCTTGAAATGCTTTTGTTTTGCTTTCCTTTAAAAAAATTCCATGTATTTTATCTTCTTTTAAAATTTTTTACCTGTTATGCAGAGTTCTCTTATTAATATGCTAGATTTTAGCATCAAAAGTCCGATACTCTTTCCAACTCTGTTTCTTATTATATGAGTGATGTTAAGCATTTAACCGTTCTGTGTCCAGTCCCTCACCTTTAAAAATGTGGAATTAGATGACTTCCAATGTCCCTTCCATCTGTAAATGTATGGGGTGTGTATGTGTGTGTATGTCCATATCTATGTATGTATGTGTTTGTGTGTATATATGTGTATGGGTAGCTAAGAGACACAGTGGATAGAATATATGTTATAGATACTATATGTATAATATATACAATGTAGTATGCTATATATACATACTACATATACTATAGATAATATATATGTATAGGCAGTTAAGAGACATATATAGAGTACTCGATTTGGAACAAACCTAGAATAATCCGAGTTCAAATTCTGTGTGATCCTGGGCAAGTTGATTGCTTCTTAGTTTCCTTAGCTATAAGGCAGAGATCATCATAATATATTCTTCAAAGGGTTGTTGTGAAAGTCAAATGTGAAAGCCAAAAGCTTATGTATAGCACTTTGCAAGCCTTAATGCACTATTCAATTATTAGCTATTATAAGTATTATTAAGCTGTCTACCTTAGAAATATTATGTTACAGATAGCTTTGGGTCTCATTTATAAGTTCCCTCTATTATTCCAGTCCTTCTTTTAGACCTCCTTTTTAGCCATGCTAATATGGAAAGAAATGGATAATCATTCAGCGAAGAGATTGAAAGAAATCCTTTGATACATGAGAATCTGGAAAAAGTAGTATCTCGAAAACCAACGGGAAAGAGAATATTCAGGACAAAAGGAGTGGTGGTTAACAGTGCCAAAAATTGCTGAGAGCAAGTACAATAGGGACTAAATAAGATTTAGCAATTCAGAGACTTGGAGAAATCCACTGTGGATATTTCTTCCAATAGTACAGATTTCAAACATCATACAACTTTGTAGATCAGTTTAAATGATCATTATAACTGAAAAAAACATATTGCCTGGCAGCTAGTCTGATAATAAGATTCTCCAGATTTGTTTCCCTCTGCCCTTAGAGAACAGACATGGCTTCTAGGCCTAGGAGCTTAGAGTCTTATTAACTTAGCCCAAACTGTCACAGTTCCTGTCTAATTCTGGAAGATTTGAGGGTCACAATTACCCCAAAATGAGACATCAGAAGAAACATTTTGTGAAAGGGTTAATCTAATAACATTAAAACCATATTTCTCTGTTTTAAAAAATATAGCAAATGATTTCCTTTCTTTTCACATATCCCTATTTTGTGCTTGGAATCTTTTCAGGGAAAGTTGATTCTATTCATAGTGTATGAGGCAGAATCGATAAGGTGAATTTAAGTGTAGCATCAAAATATTTCAGTAACATGAACAATTGCCAGTTCTGAAACTGAGTATGCTCTTTTTAGACATAGTTTTGAAAGTACATTATAAGCAAATCAAATCTATGAGAAAATAAATAACTAAATATTTGCTTCTAAGGCTTTATTGGTTTCCCTCCCCACCCCTCTCCCAGCAAAAAGTGGTAAGGAAAAAAGAAATGAAGGAGAGAAAATAAATGGTTATCAATAAGTTTGAAATGACTTTTGAAAAGATAAAAGAAATGACCATTTAGTTATTTTATATGACATATAAGTTCATCATTCTAATTGTTGTTTTTCAAGTATTCATTTAGTTGATAATGTGTGTACAAAATTATTGTTTTTCCTAATTGATTAAAATTACTTTGCCATTTGATCTTGGTAAATATTAACCCATCAAAAATTTTTGGAGATGGAAAAATATTGATGATACTTATTTAGGCATTTCTTTTTATTAATTACTTTACATTTTGATTTTGTGTTTAAGTTCATTCCTTTATTCAGCAAATATTTATTAAATGTCTGCTTCATGCAATACCTTTTACTAGATGCTATAAGAGGTACAAAAATTGATAAGGCATAGTCTTAGCTTTCAAAGAGGTTATAGTCGATTGGGGAAGATAAGCAATGAATAGTAGTGACCGTAATAGAAAATAAAATGATAAATTAACAAAATATGTGCTAGCTTTTCCTTTCTTTGTATTTGTATCCACGGGGCTTAATACATTCTATATACTTAGACTTTTTCATTTATTCTTGAGAGTTCATATAAAGAGAAAAGTCATTTTTTGGTGATGAAAGAAGGGAATAAAGGCATCATAGGGAAGGTAATGACATTTGACTTAAACCAGTCTTAGAAAGGTGGATAGGATTTCAAGTAGACATGGCAGAGGAGGAGAATATGAATAAATAAGAATATGAATAAAAATTTCCCACTTTACATTTTAGAAATGAAACACTCATATTTGTTGAAAACTAACATATTTTATTATTTAACACATTTAACAAAAGGGAAAAATGAGTAAGAAAAGCATTTGAGGTACAGGGCGCTGCACGAATAAGGGCAACCAACTATGAAATGTATAGAAGTTTAAATCAATAGAAACAAATGTTTGCCTTTGGTTACAATGAAAATTGGTTGAGAGATTTATACTAGTTCATTTATGCCTTGTCATAAAAGTAGCATTATAAAATAATATTATACTCAAAGTGAAAATATTCAGTAATGCCAGAGAAGAAAGTATAATAGGGAGCATTTGGATAGGGATCAATGGAAGAAGAAACAAAAGAGAAAGTTGATATGGGATGAATCTATAGCCTAAAGGAAACAAAGGTGATGAAGTAGAGATGACAGGAAATGATAAGAATAGAGAATTTATTCATATAGGGAATTGATCCATTCTATCTTAGAGACTATGATAAAGAACAGAAAAACTATTCATGTTATGCTCATACCAGGGATTTTAAAGGGTTCAAAAAAAAAAAAAAAAAAAGATAGGTGAGATATATGCCATGGGTTAAAATTCCAAAAAAGAATTGACCCAAGAAGGTGAGTAAGGAATTTTTAAGTGGTGAGGAGAAAAAAAGTCATTATTTATTTGCTCTTGTCATTATCTATTTACTCCATAATCCAATCTATACTTGGATTTTTGAGCCTTACACTTAGTTGAGGGGTAAAGAAGGATATAAAAAAAGTAAAAGCAAAGGAGTCACCTGAGTTAACCCTTGACCTTGGGCTAAAATCTTTGAAAAATTATGTTTACTAGGGCATCACATAAATAGCATCATTTGCACAACTATAACTCCTTGGGTGTGTGAACAAGAGTGTTTTCATGGCTCAGATTTACAAACTTAGGAAATGGCAAAGAAACAAATAAATTTTTAAAATCACCATCAGGTTTCTAGATAGTTGATTAAGAAAATGCTGCACATATAGCATATCTAGATTTCAGCAAAGCACTTAAAAATTTATGCTATCTTATATATAAATATATTAACTAGATAACACAAATCATAATTGAGTCAACAGCAATTAAGAGGATGAACTTTAGTATAGTGCTCCCAGGGAACTTAGTGACTTTTTAAAAGACTTAGATTTCAATTTATTAAGCACTGTGTTATAGACATATACAAACAAAAAATGAAACATTCCCTGCATTCAAGAAGCTTATTACATTCTTCTGAGGAGATGACGACACATAAGTAAATACTGAGAGACAGACAGACGGAGAGAGACCCGGGGAGGGGGGAAGAGGGAGGTAGAGAAGAGAGGAGAGAGATCTTCGACATGGAAGGCTTCGCTGACAAGGTGATATCCTAAGTCTTGAAGAAGGTAATTCTGAGAAATGAAGATGTAGACAGTGCATTCCTGTCAAATTTGCAGATTAAGCAAAACTAGAAAAGCCAATAGAGTCACAGGATGTAGGACAGAATCAGAAGATGAATGATGAACTGAATCTAATGAGATAAAATTTCAAAGGAATTTTCGTTCAAAAAGTAAATTTCACAATCATGGGATGGCATTAGACTATAGTTCCAATTTTTTAAAGATCTGGGGGTTTTAGTAGATTCCAAGCTTAATTTCAATTAATAGTTTAATAATGTGGCAGTCAAAAATCCCTAGATTATATATAACCATATTGTTTAGAAAGAGAGAAATAGTCCCCTTAAGCTCTTCCCTTATCAGATCACTTCTGGAATGTTATGTTCCGTTCTGGACCCATTATTTTAGAAAAGAAGTTGATAAGCTACAGAATATAAAAGATCAGGGTGATCAGGTTGCCAAAAGAATTGAAGTTCATCCAACACAAGAATTAGATTTTAAGAAACTGGGAGAATTCAGGCTGAAAAGGTCCAGAGAACCATGGAAGAATATGGCAGCAACCTTCAAGTATTTGAAGGATTACCATGTGAAAGAAGGAGTTGTTTCCTTTGATTTCAGAGAGCAGAACTAGGAAACAATTTGTAGAAATTTCAGACAAGTAGATTTTGATCCCTTTCAGGAAAAATTTTTAACAATTAGAATTGTGCAAATGTGAAGTAAATTACTTTGAAAGATTCCAGGTCCCTGCTCATTGTAAGTCTTCAAATAAAAATGAGATCACTACTCATGTGTGATATTACAGAAGGAATTCTTTTTTAGATACAGGGAAGAATAAAAGGCCTCTAAGGTCTTTTTTTAGTTCTAAGATTCTGATTCTTTGAAAAGAGAAATTTATGTCACTTTTCTTTGCTTATAGTGTATCATCATCATACATAAAAGATGGCATACTGCAATAATTTTTCTTGACAATTTTTGAGTTTTTTTCACTAGTGAGTTGTTTTTTTTTGTTTTTTTGTTTTTTTTTTTTGCCTCTCTTATTAAGTAGTTGCCTGTAGAAACTGAAGTTCATTATATCATTTTGACTTTGAGGATTTTCCTATCATTTAACATAAAACTAAACCACTGTCACTTATTATTTACTCACCACTCAAAACATCATTGCATTCTTCTAAGCACTATTTAATTCAAAATGTAAAGTGAAAAACCATTACAGAATCCAGGCATTTATCCAGACTAGAGGGAATACAATATAAACTAGAGGGCATGTATAATATAAATAACCTATATAGATACACATTGATGAGGATATCAACTAATCCAGGGATTCTAAATCTAGACTTCATTTTTAAATTAATTGATAATTATATTTCCATATAATTGATTTCCTTTGTAATTCTATTTATTTTATGCATTTAAAAATGTTATTTATAGAAAGGGTCTCTAGGTTTTATCAAATTGCCAGAGAGATCCATGTCACAAGACCTCCTGAAATACTTAGTAGAATCCTTGAGTATATAGATTTTTTTCACTTTTTTTTATTCCCTGTAACACATGCATTACAGTAAAAGCTTATATTTATATTGTGGTTCACCAATCATCTCCCCTACAAGTTATGAGATAAAGAATATGAGTATCATTATCCTCCTTTTACAATGAGGAAACTGAAGCTCAGAGAGATTATTACTTACTGAATTCACATAGATAATAAATACTATATCCTTTGCAGATGCTAGTAGTAACTAGGGGAAAGGAATAAGCATCTATATAGTACCTACTAAGTGCTAGGAACTTTTGCAAACAACAGCAACAAACCTATCTCACTGAATCTTTACCAACCCTGAAAGGTACATACCATTATTATTAATCTAGCTGAAAAAGAATGGTGGCAAGCAGCAATAAAGTAACTTGACCAGGTCACAGAACTAGCAAGTATCTAAGGACAGATTTGGACACTGACACTCTATCTACTGTGCCTCCAAGCTTCTTCTGAGAAATATGAGAGTAAAGGCAGTAAGTAGTCTCTTGATAAAGTCAGAAGGTCCTAAGACGTTGCCTTAGGATCAAGATAGAATGACTGAGAGGACATGGGTTCAAATCCCGACTCTCCTATTTAATATCTGTGTTTCTTTGGATAAGGCATTTTACTACTCTAGGACTCAATTTTCCCATCTGAAAGTTGATGTGTTTAGACTATATACTTTGGATGCATATTTGGGCTAAATCTAGGTCATTGTCGATTTTATATCAGTGATCCTGTGATGAACTTGGTAGCCTTCATAGCAATAAGTATTCTGTTTTGACATGAATATGTTTCCCTTAGTATTTTCTGCTTGGGGGAATTATATAAACAACACACCATATCTCTCTATGGCAAGGAAGGATTTTTCCATCACTTGCTTTAAGATAGCAACCTTTATTTTTACTCTTTACCAGGGAAAACTTGGCGTCTGATAAAAGAATATCTCACAATATTAGAGTAAGATTTCTTATTTGAAATCTTAAGATAGCATCTTTTCTATCATTTTCCCTCCCTCGTCATACTAAATCAATAGTTTCAAAAAAAAAGGAGTAAATATAGTAACATGGTAATTAGTTACTTAGTTAAAAGTTGTTCTGCAAATATTACAGGATAAATCACCCAAGTCCTATATTCTAAGGCCTTATGAATAAATAAATGAGTGAAAAAGCAATAATCCAGTGCCTCTTATATACTAGGTGTAATACTAGGCACTGAGAATATCAATGTAAAAAGTAAGCTAAATCCCTTTCCTCATTTTGACCCAAGGAGTCAGAGTCATGTTAGGTGCACACTCAAATGCCATGTCCTTTCCAGAGGTGTGATTATTATTCCCTAAGCAAGACATTAAAAGACAAGAGATGGGTGGAAAGCCGAAGTAATTAGAATTATGTCCATGGAAGCAGGGCAAGATGACAGGTTCTCTAGGGCAGATAAGAATGATGAAATAGATGAGACTGGTTAAATTTAATGGGTTAAGTACACACACACATTCACCAATCAGGATAATTCTGCTCTAAGATGTTCCAAAACCAAATGGATAAACTGGGAATGGAGTGAGGAAATATTGTATAATCTCTGGAAGTCCAGTCTAAAAGAATGTTGGTCCCTGCAGGGAGAAGAATGGCAGAAACAGAACATATGGCAAAATGTCCAACGTAGCTAACTGGATGGTATATAAAGCATGGAAATGACTCTAATTTTTCTAAATTTGTTTCAACAGACTACAAACTTTAGCAGATTCTTTGCAAGATGGTATGCTATAGATAAGTTTTAATGATGAACTAATTGTCTGTTGTTTAAGAATCTCAGGGAGAGGCTCATTACTATACTAACTACAGAGTGATGAGTTTTTCAGCAAAAACAACTCTTGGAAATAGTCCACTGTTGTGAAGTAGTATGTTGATAACATTTTTTTATTTAGTCATTTTGTCTGACTCCACATGGACTTTGTCTATGGAGTTTTCTTGGCAAAAATACTAAAGTGGTTTCACATTTCTTTCTCCAGAATGCTCCCATTTTACAGATGAAGAACTGAACTAAAAATATAAACTGAAATAAATTATTTTATTCCCCATACATTTCAGGGGCAGCTAGGTGGCAAAATGGATAGAGCACCAACCCTGAAGTCAGGAAGACCCGAGTTCAGATCTGGTCTTGGACACTTGACACTTCTTAGCTGTGTGACCCTAGGCAGGTCACTTGACCCCAATTGCCTCAGCAAATTACACACACACACACACACACAAGCACACATTTCATTTGATCCCCATAATAACCCCGAATAGTGGTAACTGAAATATAAATAGTGCAACCCTAAATTCCCTATTTGATGGATGATGAAAATAAGCAATAGAATGATTTGCTAAGATTTGTAAAAAATAGTAAATATTTGGAAACAGTATTAGTACCTAGTATCATCCTTGTTAATTTGTTATTTTATTTGGGGTTTTAATGTTATTTTGTTTATGGTAAAAAAAAAATTACAAAAACTTGACTTTTCCTTTTATTTCTTCTATTAAAAAAAAACAAACTAAAATCCTTGTGCCTAATGTATAGTCAGGCACAATAAATTCTTGCATTGGCAAAATTATATATATATATATATGTCTATGTTTCATACCCTCTGCTATTTGTGTATGGCTCAGGCCTGGAGTCAAAACAATCTGAGGTCAAATTTGACCTCAGACACTGACTAACTGTGAATCCTGGTTAATTTACTTAGGCCTGTTCCAGTTTCTTTATCTGAAAAATAATCTGGAGAAGGGAATGACAAACCACTCCAGTATCTTTGCCAAGAAACTCCAAATAGGGTCATAAAGAGTTGTACATAACTGAAATGAATGAACAAAAAGTATGAGGAAGAACAAGTATGCTATTGTTTCCTCCTAGCTTTGGTAACACACAGCTAGATCTACAATTCACATCCTCTGTCCTGCAAAAAAAAAAAAAAAAAAAAAAATTTGTCATCAGAATTTATGTAAGTAACCTTTAGTTTTTACTCTCCTCCCTCACTTAGAAAATAATCATGATTAACATAGCAACATCCTCTAGCATATGGATTTTAACATCTATTTAACATATTAATGTCCTTTCATTGCACTATTTTACCTTTTTTGCCTGTCTCCAGAAAAAAAAACAGAAGCCAAAGTCTTATGACAACAGCTCTCAAATTATTTTTATAAAAGCTGAAATATCAAATCTAGGAACCCTTTATTTTCAACATGATTGTGCTGTTCACATTCTTAACTGTAACAATGTTAAATGTTAAATCATTTGCATCTTCTAATGAGAACCCAACATTAGCACACAAAATTTACCCCTTGTATGTAGCTTATTTTGCTCTGGACAAGTATACAAAATCCTTCACTATTATATTTAGCTTCTCTTTCAGTACCATCTTAACTTGTCCAGCTCACCTCTCTACACCCTATCTTAAGTTTTCTATTATCTTTTTTTCATTTTTCACACTCTGTAGAGCTTTTGTTCTCCTTTCCCTTCTCTCATCACTTTGATGCACGCAGCAATCAGACTTTTCTCATTTATTCTTTGAATTCTTTTTTCCCCTTCTCTTTTATCCCATTTTGGTCCTACCTCCCACCTTTGCTCACCATTGATAGATGATGCAGATATGCAAATCATCTGTTGTTTTGTTTAAGACTGTTGGCTTCACTCTCTTGTTCAAGTGCTTTCTTTATATAAGTAAACATGACCAGTGATGGTTTGTGACTTGGGATTCTTGGAAAGAAAGACTTCCATTTACCACTGCTCATTCCTTCTATCACATTCTTATACCAAGAGAAATTTACTCATCCATAATATGTTTTTATCAACATTTTCAGAAATTAATGTCAGTTTTTATTTTTAAAATATTTTTAAACATTTTACAACTGTGATTATTCTCACACTTAACTCCTCTCTAGGCATATATCCTCTTTTTTGTAATTATATTTTATGCTTATCTGAATAAGTATTCTTTAGTCTTGTATTCTGAAATTGATTCTAAGATATCTGTTTCCATTGGTAGCAGGGGTCCTCAAACTACGACCCTCAGGCCAGATGCGGCAGCTGAAGACAATTATCCCCTTCACCCAAGGCTATGAAATTTCTTTTACTTAAAGGCCCACAAAACAAAGTTTTTGTTTTTACTATAGTCCGGCCCTCCAACAGTCTGAGGGACAGTGAACTGGCCCCCTGTTTAAAAAGTTTGAGGACCCCTGGAATACCAAAATATAACATTTTTCCAAGGAGATTTTGAAATCTTCCCTCTACTATGTTTATAATTCATATGAAGAGCATCCTCTACTTAATAATTTCTTGCTTTCATATTTCACTTGGAGTATATACAAAACCATCTATTTATTTTCCTTCTTTCCTGTTCACGTTTATCATCTAACATAGTCTAATTCAAATCTCTCTCTTTAGAACTGTAGTATACATGTTAAACAAAAGTCTCTGTGCCCGACCATGACTGTTCCCTCATTTATTGGTCCAGAGATTCCCAAGTTCAGTCCCTAAATATAATGGAAATATTCCTTTCCATATTCAGCTTTGTTCTTGACTTAAAACTTTTCTTCCCTTATATCCTTAGACATAGCCTTTCTTGTCATCTGAGTTCTTAGGGCTTCCATTTTACATTCTTTTGCTTCTCTTCTTTTTTTATTGTCTCAAGCTTTCATTTTCATTGAACTTCCCCTTTTTTTTCTCTTTAGTTACTCCTTTCTCCTTACCTTAGCTTCTATTACTTTTTTCCTCTTCAGTTTTCCTTCTAGCATTTGGCTTTCATCTCTGGTGGATGTTATTCTGATTTTCTTGAGTCTTTCCATTGTTTTATCCAATACTCTTCCTTTTCTTGTCCTCTTTTATGGATTTCCAATAGAGCTCTCTTCTGAACAGAGTTCCCTCATGTCCTTCACTCAGTAAAATCTGCTCTCATCTTCTTCACTTTTTGAGGGGTTTTGGTTGTTTCCTTGTCATTCAAAACAATTTATTCTGATTCCCTTCACCTTGCCCTGTTATCTGAAATACCAGGGCACATCCTAGTGAACTGCCTGCTTTATTTTGTTTCAGAGGAGTGTGGGGCAGTTTGCTGAAACAGTGTTTTTGTCATAAAGGTAATGAGGCTATTCATTTTTGTAGAAGTACTGCTATTGTTTTCCCCTCTACCCATGGAAAACTTTTGCTGACTATATATTACATTTGGAAGATTTCTTGTGCCATGCTCAGTTATTTTCAGTCCTCACTTTTCACGTCTCTTTTGGGATTTTCTTGACTTCACATATTGGAGTAGTTAGCTATTTCCTTTTCTAGCTCATTTTACAGTTGAGTAAACTGAGGCAAAAAGGGGTGATTGATTTAACCAGGATTACACAGCTTTTAGGCCTGGAACTCTGTCCACTGTGCTACCTAATGATTACCACAGATATTAAGGAATAGGCATTATTTTTACTTGTCCCTTAATAACTATGGTGATTATTTTTAAGCCAAAATCAAGATAGTCTTTTCACAAAACTCTATGAAAAGTATAAATATATTTGTATCTATGTCGATAGATAAAAACATGCATATATATATATATATATATATACATACATATACACATATTAGATAGATTTTTAAATTTTGAGACAAGATCACCCTAGCTCAACCTGACTGGAAGTGATGTTGCTGCCCAACCATGTAATGAGAAGCAGTAATTTGCTTCATTTTTTTTTTCTAATTTAAGCTGAATCAATTTTCCAAGAGCTACACAGGGGCTCACTTCTTGATTTTTTTTTTAGTCCCAGGTGGCTTTACTCAGGATTGATGTAGGATTTATTGAAAACACTAGATCAATGTTAGCCTTACTTTACTTCAGAATTCAGAGTTCTGCTAGAATCAGCATTCTAAGTAACAGGTTTTAAAGGCATGTGCCACCAGACCCAATTAAAATTGCACTTTAAAAAAGATGATTTCTGTTAATTGTACATATATATTACGTTTTCTGTTCCCCTCATGAAAATCAGCCCCTTTATGAAATAAATTCTGTTTATCTTGGAGCTAGAAAAGATCTTAGATATTTTAAACTACAGGTCACAATTCCATATGGGGTAGCATAACTGGGGGCTGTAAAATTGATTAATTATCAGAAAGTGTTTGATTTGCATATTTATTTTATAGACCTATATACCCATGATCACAAAAATTTCTGAGGCAAAAAATGAGTCATGAATGAAAAGTTTAAGAAGTCCTGATTTAGATCTCATTTTTAGGTGAGAAGACTAGAGAAATCATCAATTGCTATTAGTAGCTAGTTAGTAAATAATAAAATTGGGGCTAAGACAGGATTCTTTCCTCTCTGCCACATTCTATTTCAGACTTAGCTTTATACTTTTCACTGGGAAATGTACCTGCTGATTTTACTGGGATTGTTAACACCTTGCACACTCTCTTTAGCTAATCTACAATGTCTCCTTTCACTATTTTATCCCTGGATTCTTTAGCTTTGGTCTATTAAATGGAAACATTCTGTTTTTGTTTTCTTTCTTCCAATAATTCTGTTCCTTTCCCCCTTGATATAGTCCATAAAATAAAAGCAACTTCTCTGGGAGAAGCATCAAATTTAATCCCAGGGATTTGTTTTACTTAAAGCACATCTTCAGAATTCACCTGAGTTTTATGAGTTAGGGCACCTTGCTTGGTGACTGGCTGCCCTCATCTTTTTGCAAAGCAGATTCTTTGAACAGATCTCTTAAGCATCTATTCCTGTTTGTCTCCTCTTTCACACATGTTACCTAGGCTTTTCTATCTTGTGATAGAAATTACTTTCCTCTCCTCTCATGTTAAAAAAAAAAAAAAAACTCTTACTTTAACCTTGCCACCATTCTATTTGTTGTTATTTGTTTTTCTTGGCTTCACTTTCCAAGTTCCTATTTGTAGCAGATATTCACCGTTCTGGTAACCAAGGCCAAGAGAAAAACAACAGCACTCAGCACACTAAAGTCCCTCAGTCTGTTCCTTAAGCTTTAGCAGTTCTCACCTTCAGATTCATGACAAATGCCCACATCAGGGTTTTACTGTCCCTTCTCTGTCTCCCTGTCTGCCTGCTTAAATTTACCACAACTGCTCAGTACCTTGCTAGCCTGTGTTATCTTACTGGTTTCTTCCCAATATTCTACCATTCGCACAGGTAATGTTCATTTAGTCTGTAAGTTAAGGGACACAATATGTTATTGGGAAAAGGCAGCTGGACTGTCAGTCAGTGGAAATCATCTGAAAATGAGGTTAAAAATTTAGTACAAATATACACACATGCACGCAAGTATAGATATACATCTAGGTTAAAATCCTGCTTCAGACACATATTGACTAGGTGACCCTGAACAAGTCACAATCTCTTTGTTTTTAGAAAAATATCTATGATTGACAATCATAGTGAAAATACTACCCTGTAAGAGACAGAGAGAATTTCTTCTTTCTACAAATAATGTTCTAAATCCATTCTCTGTATCTATTACAGATTTATATTCTGTCCCAAATCTAAATACTTCTCCACCTCCAAAAAAAATTAAAATCACTTATCCCATGTCAGGTCTTCATAAACTTTTAATTCATTTCTTCTGTTTTTCTACTTCCGTCCCTCTGTTTAGTAGGTTTAATTTTTGTGTGTGTCTCTCTCTCTCTCTTTCTCTCTCATTCTATTTACTTATTGTAATTTCTATTTTGTTCTTCACCATACTACCTTTGTGTCAATTTAACTAGTCTTTCATAGCTTCCAGCTTGCTTCTGACTTCTTTTTCTTTCTCTTTTAACTCCTTTCTTCTCTTTCATTTTCGCAGGTTCTATGACACTCCCCACTCCACCTAAATCTTCCTTCTCTCTTCCTTTCCTTCCTTCTCTAATTTTTAGCAGGTCTCATTGGAAGCATGTTTTATCTCTCCTGTCTCTCCCTCTTTCCTTCTCTCCCTTTCTTTCTCTCAATTTCTACAGATGTTTTTCTTCTCTTACTTTTCTTTTAAGCAATTCTGCCCTGGTTTTTTTTTTTCTTTTGGATGAGTGCTCTCTCTCCTCTCTGTGGTTTTCTTCCTGTACACTTATTCGCTTTGTTTTCCTTCTTTTCCCCCTGCTATGACCTGAAATCCATCTTCTTTTCCCCACTTATACTCCCAACGCACCTTTTAATTCCTTCCCCTGCTCATAGAACCCTAGGTGGCTTTCTTTTATTTTTAGCAGCTGTTAAAATCATAGTTGTTTCATTTCCCTGCCTTTCACTGGCTCAGCTGTACCTCCCTCCCTTTTTTTACTGTGAGATGGGCGTGGGCAGTTTTGGTAAATCTGTACTTCCTTGCCACAGAGGTTATATACCACCCCTTTTGCAAGCAGGGGTTGCCTTGTCCTTGTTCCAAACAGAAAACTTTGCTCTTAATTACATGCTGTACTTAGATGATTTCTGGAGGCATTATAAATAACGTATCTTTGGCTGTTCCCTATACCAGCTAAAGTGACTGGCCCTAAGTGGAAAAGCACCTGGCAAGTGACTAACACCATACACTTCCTTACCTTGCTATGGCAAAGTAATTCTTTTTCATACTTCTATTCTCCAATCCAAATATTAAAATTCTCAGCAACTTTGCCTGAAGCTATTAATAACTCTCTTTAAACAGGTCACAATATTTCCTTGGTTCGGAGCTACCAGGATAGTTAAGTGAAAACTAGAGGATATGCCATAGGAAAATCATTGATAGGAAATGAAGATGTTTCTTCTGGAATAGAAAAGATTTATAGAAAACTTTGTCTTCAAGTATTAAAAGCACTAGTATGTGCAAGAGGAATTAGAATTGTTCTCACTGGCCCCAATGGGGAGAACAAGGTACAAACAGTGCAAGATACAGAGTAACAGATTCTGGTTCAATGTTAAAAAAAAAAAAAATTCTTAATGATTATAGCTTTTGAACTAGCTCACCTCTGAGAGTCCTTCCAACATGACTTTTTTTTTATTCCTGAAGAGAATAAAGTATCTTTTTAGCCTTAGCCTGCTCTGTATGGGAGATCACACCAAAGTTGTTCCAGCAAGTATAGTTTTCCCCCAACAACCAGGATCAAAATAATCCCACTTTATCTGATAATCCCATATCAATTTATTTGTCCTATCAAGTATAAAAATACATTACGTTCTTTGCTTCACAAGCATGTGGATTATCACAGAAATAGCTTGTGATTTTAGCTTCAATTGGATTATCAGGATCACCATGTTTTGATAGAATCAGTCTCATTTAGCCTGTTCTCAACATGACTGTTTCCTTCATTAGATCCCCTCCACTGTCCTTCCCAAAACTGCCTAATTTTTTTTTTTGCCTTCTGTCATTCTTTATTTTGTTTATTTATTAATTTCAGCGAGGTAATGGGGGTTAAGTTACTTGCTCAGAGTCACACAGCCAGAAGTGTTAAGTATCTGAGACAGTATTTGAACTCATGTCCTTCTGACTCCAGAGCTGTTATTCTGTCCACTGTGCCATCTAGCTGCCCCATCTTTTGGCATTCTTACAGAAAGTGAAACTGAAATCTCAGTATCATGTGTCCATATCTTCTTTTGTTCTAACATCTTCAACTAATTGCGACATTTCTCTTCTAAAAATCTACAACTGACACTAATTGTACAACTCCCCTCCCCCCAATACCTGAAAAAGTTTCCTTTCTAAACTCTCATAGTCCAGTCACCGCCCCATCTTTGGCCCTTTTTTCCCCTTACTTTTCTCTTTGATTCTGCTTGAATTATATCAAGTCATAACAAAGGTAAAAGTGAATGAAACTCTTGATTAGGGTGCAAACTAGAAGAGTGATGAAAAAGTTATGAAATATGGATTTATTGTCTTAAGTGCTACCATACCTCTGTCTTCCTTCAAGTCTTAGCTAAAATCCCACCTTTTAACCAAAAATCTTTCCTGACCTTTTTAAGTCTGATGCCTTTTCTCTCTTTATTGATGAGTTCCAAATTATCCCGTATATGGATTGTTTGTACATAGTAGTTTATATGTTGTCTTTCCCATTAGACTGTGAGGTCCTGGATAGCAGGGACTATTTTGTCTGTCTTTGTATTTCCAGCATTTGCACATAGTAAATAAACCCTTAATAAATGTTTGACTGAGTGATTAGGATGGTGGAAGGAAAGCAACCAATTTTATATTCTTGTCTCATGAAAATAAAACCAACCAGTTATATTGCTTATTTTGAGCCACATTATAGTCTCTCTTCCCATCTTCTTTGTCCTCTTTATCCTGACTTGAATTGTTCCAGCAAATTCTGTAGTCCCCTTCCTTCTAATGCTTTCTAATCCCATGCAACCATCTCTCCCACAGAAAGAACTCTCTTGATGTTTGTAATGATCTAACTAATAGGTTACACACCTATTAGTAGTCTTCCCATTTTGTAGATGGCTAATGAGGCACACAATGCCTTCTCTATGGTCATATGACTAACTTATGGTAGATTAAAGATTAGCTTCTGAATTTTTTGATACACATTTTATCCAGTATACAATACTGCCTGAATAAAACAGTGAAATCTTTCTTATAACACATGAGATACTCTACCCCTTCCAAATATTCATTCATTCTAAAACAAGAATTCCTTTAGACATATTTCAAGGGAGAAGTCAAATTATGAGACATTGACCACTAGAACTACTGAATTGTGGAATCAATGAAAAACTGAAGGGACAATTTAGCTTTGATCCTATGAGAGCATACTCCCTTTTTTCCCTTTAATTTTTTTTCCTCTTTATTTATCTTCATTTTCTAATCTGCCCTTGAATGATTCCCTTGTCTATTTCATACTGCCTTCCCTGTTGGATCCTATAATTCCTTTCTTCTTTCAGAGCAAGAAAATCTCTTGCTGATTTCCTTTGGTTTAACTCTCTGCAGCTTAAAAGGATGGTTGGCTGCCTTTCTCCTTTGTAGTTGGTGAAGTTTATTGTTTAAAACAAGGGTTTTGACAAAGAAATCTCAGCAGGTTCTACAGTACCTTAATCTCCATACCTATACAGAGTTTCAAGTGACCTAGAATAAGAGAAAGCCAGGTTGCTTGGAGTGGGTATTCTATGGCTTTATTTTTCAAAATCTCATTTTCTGCTGGGAAAATGAAATTCCTGATTTTTCATTTTACAAGTTATTAATCATAAACATTTGCACACTATGTCTACTTTGGCTTTTCATCTTATACAATATTTTTTTTTGCCTCATTTATTTTTCTTGCCCTTTAGCTGATTCTGGTTTTTTTTTAATCTTTATTTTCCTTTTGTTCCCTTTCCAATGTACTTCATAATAGTACCTTTGAAATTGTTTAATCACCCAAAATTATCTTTCTAAATTTTTCTTTAAAAAACAATTGGACATTGGTCCCAATACGTAATAGTGGATTAGTTAGGTTTTTTGGCCAACATACATTTAAGTAAGTTACATCTTCTCCTGCTGCTCATATCCCCAATCTGTACCCACTAAGGACTGCTGTGAATCTAAAAATATCCAGGTTGCCTAAGCACTTCCAGTCCTTCCAAGGGAATCCCAATATGTTCACATACACTTTGTTCCATTTTCATTTCCAAGATCACACGAAGTCAGTGAATGAACATGTTCAGGAAGGAACTGAGAACAATTTATACAAGAATAATATTGTAAAAACCCATCAACCTTGAATGATTCTAGACATCTGATCAACACAGTGATGAATCAAAATCCAAGAGGATTTAAATAATGAAACATGCTGCCTACCTTGTATAGAAATAAGAGATTTGTTGTTGTTATTGTTTGTCCTTCATTCTCTAAGGATCAGGAATGTGTTGCCATGACAGGCAAGTGAATTGGATTTAAAGAAGGAAAAGCTGTACAAAGTCACCAGTCTCATTTTTTCTTCTAGAGCCATCTGGGTCCACTGGCAAGATACAGATCAGGATGACTGAAGATGGTCCTATGTATATATTAGAGATTCAAAGTTCAAATTAAGGCATACACTTTTTTGTGTGTGTGTGGACATGCCCAGTGAGGGAACATGCTTTGCAAACTATACATGCTTGTAATAGGAGTTTTATTTTTCTTATTTATCAAGGTGCTGGTAGTGAAGGAGGTAGAGAGGAGAGAATGCAGAATTGAAAATAAAATAAAATTGATTTTTAAAAAGTTTTCATTCACACTAGGTCTTATACAAATGATTAAATTTAATTAATTATACACTCTGGACTTTTTCTACCTTGGTCCATTTCACAAATCTTTATCCTTATTCTAATTTTCTTGCTTTAGCTTAAAAATTCTTTTTTTTAATACTTTAATACCTTTTTATTCTTTTCTATGTATTTCATAATAGTCTTTGAAATGTTTAATTAAAAATGCTCTTATCTATAATGTGATTTTCTTTTTACAAAATTGACATCCAAGATATGATTAGTTAGATTTTTGAAAATTTTCCATGTTGTAAGTTCATCTATTCCTGCACCAATCTGCCATAATGTGTGTGAATCTAAAACATTATAGGATAATAATGAAATGCTCAAATGGAATCCGAAATGTTAATTGTTCCATTTTCCTTGGTTCAGAAGATGAACATACAAATATATTGTAAACTCTATATGGTTGAAATATGATTCTATAAATTATCACATTTGATATAAAATCAAACAGGTTATATAAATTGTGAAGAGATAAGAAATACTATTAGAAATTGTATCAATAAGAAGGAATTGATTTAAGAAAAGCTTTAGCAACTAATCACTTTAGAGTTAATGTCATGAATTATACAGATCAGATAGAAGATGTGTCCTGATAAAGAACAATATCAAATATCAAGGTATTACACTATTTTGTTTGGTGCATTCATGAGGGAATTAGAAATATACATGAAAGAAATTTTTGTAACATTAGCATTAGATAGAGTTTAACATGAAATTTAATTATAAATCTTATTAATTCTGAAATGTTTATTAATTACATTTTTTAATAGTATATAATACAAATTAATGAATAAAATTTTTAAAATATATAGAATACCAGTTTCCTATATAAATCAGCATTTTGACTAATGATCTTTTGAGTTATGGCAATGCATACAGAAAAAATTGTATATGATGCTTTTTAAGATTGGTTCATACCTCTGTCTGACTGAATATGGGGGTTGTGAAATTATGATTTATTATTAATAAATGTTTGATTTGCATATATACATATCTAAAACCAAGGTTATATAAAAAATTTAGGTGAAAAAGAGGCATGAATGGAAAAAGCTTTAAGAATCACTTGTATACAATAAGAGTAATATTGATTTAAGAACAGCTTTGAGCAACTAAATCACTTTAATATAAATACTTAAATTAACTACAAAGCACATATAAAGGAAGATGCTGTCTGCATACAAAGAAACAACTGATAAAATAGAAGTATGCATAGAATAGTTTTAAACACATATGTATATTTGCATCTACTGGTAGCCATTTCTAGAGCGGAGATAAGGGAAAGAAAAAAGGGGAAAGGAAATTTGTATGATAACTTTATTACATATTTAAAAGGAATAGCAAGTTATACATGACAGATTTGTGGTCATGTACAATTATCTTTTTATTATATTCATAGAAATGTTTATTAATGTTAAATTAAGTTAAATATATATAAATATAAATATAAAAGTTAAAAATGAATAACAATTTTTAAAAATATCAATAGGAAAAAACCAAGTTTGGCCACTATTATACAAGTCGTCATATCACTGAACTCAATTGATCTTTTGAGTTTGGTCCTCTGTGCCCATACAGAAAGAGTAAATTGTAGTGGATACTATGCCATCCTTCCCCTTGGGAAGATCTGGATTCAAATCCAGCCTCTGTTCACTTGATTTCTCAGTGCTCCTAGACAAATTTAAATTGCTCAACAGTTGCTAATTTATACTCATAGAGGGAATTTCCTCACTGAGAGTTTCTTTACAGCAATGCAATCTCAAGTACAAGATTAAACAAAATCTGTCAGATAAAAGGGAAAATACTCAAATGCAACCTAGGACCTAGGACCTCCCAGACCTAAGGTTCACATGGACCATATTTGATCCTGACTCAGAAAGGGATAGTTTCTCTCTCTTTGACTCACTGTCCTTACTTGGATTATTTTAGGAAAATCTCCAGATAAACTGATGTCTAGTGTCTATTGCTCATGCCTACTTGGTTGATGAGCTGATCTGCCAAGCATTTAATATTAATGCAGAAAGCATAACAGCGATGGGCTAGTTGCATTGTTTGAATGCCAAAAGAACTTTTGCCTACATGACTATTTTATGGAGCTCTTATATAAGGCAAATGCTCACATAGAGGTCAGAAGAAGCTACTCTCAAGGTTTTTCTGAAGAACTTTGGAATTGATTGTGAATCGAGAGAAATTGTCATAGTACCATTTAGCATGGATGTCCACATCAAAGAAGGTACTCTATGACCAAAGCAGAATTGAAGCAGCTCAAAAGAAATGTGAGACTTGCAAATTTATAGATATCTCCACTCTAAATGTTCATGTGGACTATTTGTGCCTAATCTATGATAGACTTTCAAGCTCATATTAATCTGATCAGTCACCGTTGGACACACTCACTGTACCTTAACTCCAACATACTAATGTCATTTTGGAACCCTTCAAAAATGAAGGACAACAACAAAAAAATACTTGGATAACAGGTAAGGGTCTGATCCAAGGCCAGAAACAAATAGGAAAGAAGATATTCAAAGTAGAACAAACAAGCAACAATTACACAAAGAAATATAAATGGGAAAATAAGAAAGGAAATATTTTCCTTATTAGAGGGTTCTAGTCTCAGAAGAGCTCCCAAGGCGTAATGTTCTTTTCTAAATTGTAATGTTCTCTGGGAGCAGTTTTCTTGGGGGGCTTCTGGGAGCAGCCTTCATTTCAGTTAAGAATAATAATCACTTCAAATGCAGCCAGGGGTTAAAGTCCAAATCCTTTATTGTCTCTGTCCAAGTCTTGTCCTTCCTTGGGCCCAGTTAGCTTTCTTAGAGGCCTGTCTCTCTCCTTGGTTCCAAGAGCTCTTGCCGCTAGTCCTTTCCCTCTGCCAGCTTCAGCCTCTCCTCCTCCGAAAGTCTCCAGCCCACACAAAGGTGGAAGTTGGAATGAATCTGCCTCCGCCTCCGAGAGTGGGCTAGTGTGGGCTTCTGTGTCTGGCCCTGAGAGCTTCTTGCTTATATGCTGTGCACTGAGTATACTCCAATCATTACATCACTAGGAAACCATTATTTGTTGTAAGATTAAATCACTGCTAAATTAGATTTAACCATTGTCTCCTCAATTCCACTTAGTACCTTGTTTCAAGTTCTGGCCCATAACATCTCTTTGTAGGATCAGATCAATCATACTGAACCATGCTAAATTAGATAATTATTGTCTCTATTAATTCTACTGTCTTAATACCTTGTAAGAATCATAATACAAGGTGTGTGGGACTTTGTATTTATAATTGCTGAATAGGAAACTAGGTATTATAAAGGGCACCTTGGTGGTTCAGTGAATAGAATGCCAGTCTTGGAGTCAGGAAAACTCATTTTCTTGAATTCAAATCTGGTCTCAGACTCGTACTAGCTTTGTGACCCTGGGTAAGTCTCTTAATCCTGTTTGCCTCAGTTTCCTCATCTACAAAAATGAGCTGGAAAGAAAAATGGCAAACCCACTCCAGTATCTTTGCCAAGAAAACCCTAAATGGAGTTATAGTCAGACACAATTAAAAATCAACCCAACAACAAAGTAAGGTGGATATAGTATTGAACTTAGAAATAGAAAGACCCAAGTTTGAATTCTTCTTCAGATAATCCTGTAACTCCAGCCAGGTCATTTAATAGCCCTGTGCTGTATTCAGTTTCTTCATCTGTAAAAATTAGGGGACTGGACTTGATGATCCCTTTCATTTCTAAATCTATGATCCTGTAATAGGGAGTTTCTAGTATGTATTGAACATTGGAATGACACAGTTAATCCTGAGCTTTAAGAATATACACTTTGGCAATTATAGGGAGGGTAGATTGGAGAGAGATGTGAGCATTTAAAGTGTTTCTGTATAGTTCAAGTGAAACCTGAGAAAAGCATTAACTAAAACTTGGGTAGTGGTGATGTGATGGGAGAAATATATATGAATGAAAGAGATGTTGAGATAGGATTGATTAGACTGGAGAACTGACAAGATATGGGAAGAGGAAGCAATTGATAACTTCAAGAAATCCACATTGAAAACCCCCTGCAATACATATGCCTAGAAGTTTGGTGGTATTCTTCAGAAATAGGGAAGTTCAAAAGAGGTGTGAGTCTGGGGAAAAGATACTGACTTCTGCTTTGGATATGTTGACTTAATTTAAGATGCCTACATAATATTCAGTATAAATCTCCACTAGGCAATTGATGGAGTCAGATTGAATCTCAGGAAAGAGACTAGAGAGTGATATATTTATCTGGTTATCTTCTTGCAGGGGGATGATAATTGAACCCCTAGGAACTTTCAACCTTGGGGGACATCCAGTTTATGGGCCTGAAACAGACAATGTTTCAAAACAGGAAACTGAGGAGTAGCCAGGTATTGGGAGAACCAGGAGAGAACATGTCACAAAAAAAAAAAAAAACAGGAAAGAGTACCATGGAGGAAAGAGTAGTCAATAGTGTTGTGGTGTATAATAGGAGTCAAGAAGGTTGAGAACTGAAAAAAAAGCCATCAGATTTGGTTGTTAAGGCATCAATAGTAGCTTTGGAGAGGGCTGACTCAGATGAGTAATATATTCAGATGCCTGATTTAGAAGGGCTGAGAAGCGAAGGGTAGAAAAGAAAGTATGGACAAGACTGCTTTTTTTTCTAGGATTTTGATTCTATTAGGAAAGAGAGATCTAGGATGCTATAATAGGGGATAGATATGCTGGTATATAGCAAATATGTTTTAAGCTGGTTCCTACTGGCTTGCAAGGGCCAGATGTTAAATTTTCAGCATAAGCATGTAAACCTTGGAAATCAGCAAATGCTACAAATCAGGGCTTGATTTATTGTTTTGTTGATTATCTAGATTTAAGAAAGTGATAGAGAAAATAGTAATAATGCAGGTCAAGTTTAAAGCTTGAAGATTTAAACTTAAACATTATTAAAAGTGTTTTATGTGTACTTTCCCCCCATAAGTGTTGATTTATCATCATACCTTTGCATGGATGAGTTTGTAGACTGCAGGGAATGAGCTAATATAAAAGGAGAAATTGAAGAGTAGTGAGAGACATTTCCAAAATATATAGAGAATTAACTCTAATTTATAAAAAATCAAGCCATTCTCCAATTGAAAAATGGTCAAAGGATATGAACAGACAATTCTCAGATGAAGAAATTGAAACTATTTCTAGTCATATGAAAAGATGCTCCAAGTCAGAGAATTAATCAGAGAAATGAAAATTAAGACAACTCTAAGATACCACTACACACCTGTCAGATTGGCTAAGATGACAGGAAAAAATAATGATGATTGTTGGAGGGGATGCGGGAAAACTGGGACATTGATGCATTATTGGTGGAGTTGTGAACGAATCCAACCATTCTGGAGAGTAGTTTGGAACTATGCTCAAAAAGTTATCAAACTGTGCATACCCTTTGATCCAGCAGTGTTACTACTGGGCTTATATCCCAAAGAGATCTTAAAGAAGGGAAAGGGACCTGTATGTGCACGAATGTTTGTGGCAGCCCTCTTTGCAGTGGCCAGAAACTGGAAACTGAGTGGATGCCCATCAGTTGGAGAATGGCTGAATAAATTGTGGTACATGAAAATTATGGAATATTATTGTTCTGTAAGAAATGACCAACAGAATGATTTCAGAAAGACCTGGAGAGACTTACACGAACTGATGCTGAGTGAAATGAGCAGGACCAGGAGATCATTATATACTTCAACAACAATACTATATGATGACCAGTTCTGATGGGCCTGGCCATCCTCAGCAATGAGATCAACCAAATCATTTCCAATGGAGCAGTAATGAACTGAACCAGCTATACCCAGAGAAAGAACTCTGGGAGATGACTAAAAACCATTACATTGAATTCCCAATCCCTATATTTATGCCCACCTGCATTTTTGATTTCCTTCACAAGCTAATTGTACAATATTTCAGAGTCTGATTCTTTTTGTACAGCAAAATAACGTTTTGGTCATGTATACTTATTGTGTATCTAATTTATATTTTAATATATTTAACATCTACTGGTCATCCTGCCATCTGGGGGAGGAGGTGGAGGGTAAAAGGTGAAAAATTGGAACAAGAGGTTTGGCAATTGTTAATGCTGTAAAGTTACCCATACATATAACCTGTAAATAAAAGGCTATTAAATAAAAAATAAATAAATAAAAAGAAGAAGAGTAGTGAGAGAGACAGACAGAGAGGCAAATGGAGACGGAAACAGACATCAAAACATGTGCAGGGCAAGCAGGAACACTTCAGTGAGTTGTACTATAATTATGAGATAAAGGCTTGATCAAACTGATTGTTTTTCTTTTGACTATTCATTGCAGTATAAGAAATCACTTCCATCTTTTAAATTTGAATATACCTAGTGTAAACCTGAATTTTAGTTAGAAAATTACCCCCATGTTACTTTCTTACTGTAGAGATATTTAAATTACATAATGAGCAATAACAATAATAAAAATAATGGTACTTTTGAAGAAAGTTCACAAAATGTTTTCCTAATCTATCTCTATTAGTATTTGTTCTGTTTATATTAAAACAGTGACAGCTAGATAGCACAGTGAATAAAGTGTCAAACCTGGAGACAGGAAGACTCATCTCCGAGATTTCAAATCTGATCTCAGACACTGCTTTATCCCTGGTCAAGTCACTTAACCCTGTCTGCCTCAGTTTCATCATCTGTAAAATGAACTGGAAAAGGATTTAGCAAATCATTCCAATTTCTTTGCCAAGAAAATCCCAAATGGGGTCACAAGAAGTCAGACACTTAACAGAAGCAAATGAACAACAATAAACACCACCACCAATGCCATGATATTCAATCTTTAGTCATACGCTATCCTGTTTAATTTAAAACATCTAACCTACTTGCTTTTTTATAGCTATCCAAGAGCAGAATGCTCAAATTTGATTCATTAATGCAATGGAAGTAGTAAAATATGTTTCCCTCATGGGACATATCAGACATTTGCAGTACAACAAATAGTGAAATGCTTTATATTGCCTTGTCCTCCCCAGGTATTTCATTCACCCTTGCCTTTCTTTTTACTGTCACTTATAACAAGTTTTTCAGATGGGAGGAATGGGTTATAATCTTAATTCATCATTTGATATATTTTGCAATGTTCTGTGTCACAGATAATATAATTGCTGCTGCCTTCTCCTTCCTCAAGTTCTCCCCTCCACTCTCCCTGTCCAAAATTGTTTTGGTAAAAGAACTATTTGAGGGAATCAGACATTGATTCTGCAGTTAGTTTAAAGCCACTTAAAACATGTATCCCAATTGTTGCTTAATGATACCAATTTAAGTGATTTAAACCTTCTGCTACCCAACATTAGGAGACTTGAAAGATAATACTAAAAAAGCAGAGCAACCAGGGTTATTCTTTATGACTTCTTTCAATCATTTAAATTATCTGTAACCTTGTTGGGATATTGATCATTAACCTTCTGGAGCCTGCCAGTCTGAGTGACTTTCATTTAATTTGGGAGTAGGGGTAGAAAATCCACATACAGGCTATACAATGTCAAATTTTGATATCCATTTTTTCAGATATGTGCTTTTCTAGAGCTCCTATACATTCATTTTAAAGGTTTAGTTAGGTTCTCCCCTTTCCCCCAAAAAAAAATTTACAGAGAGAAGATAACATGTTCTATAGAAAATGCAACATCTTTTGGTTTTCTTGCTTTCCAAACTACAGCTACAATTTAATTCACTAAAATATTGAACTGAACAAGAGGATTTCTCTCTGTTTGTATCTCTCTCTGTCTCTCTTCTTCTCTTTCTCTCATTAATAGAAAAGAAGACAACAAAAGATGTAACATTAAACAATTTGAATTATGGTAAAGTACCTTAAAGAGGAATATCTCTCCTATTTGTATTTTTCAGAATTAAAATAATTTTTTGTGTTCAAAGAATCTTTAAGGATGTGGGGTGCACATTTAGTTGATTCCCCTTTTCCTGCCCAGTGCCTTTATAGCCAAATAAAAGGAAGAATAGACCAGCAGCTCCTGGCAGCTGTGCTGCTCCCAGAAGAGAAGGATAACTACTCTCCCTCTGTGAGCTTGTATACCCAGCTGAGGACCCACAAGGGTAGAACCCATAGCAAGGATTTCCCCAGCTGTGCTCTGCAAGACCGTAGACCCCAATTGTCCTACAGCCATAGGCCTTTTCAAGTTTGAGAAGTCTGGAGAACAGATGGCTATAGTACCTTGGGGATGGAGGTTAAAAAAAAAAAAAGGCACTCGGATCATTTTTTCCTCACTTTCCTAGTTCATCTTCCTAAGAACACAGAGGAAATTCTCATGCATTTCTAGCCAAACTTCCTTGTGATATATGTGCTAGGTGACAAGTAGAATGGGTAAGAATAGAACTCAAGAAGTTGAATTGGGAAAATATTTTTTAAAAATCCTCCCTCTGAGTAACAAATACTAAGTTGTCATATGCCACAACTTGTTCATATCATTGTTGTATATTTGAAAGAAATAGCAAGTTGTGCATAGTAGATTTGCAATTTCATGTTCAATCATCTTTTATTGTACTAAGTTATGGAAATTCTTGCTTTATTCTATAAATTAAAAACAAACTAAAAAATATTAAGCTGTCTTCCTTTAGATAACAAGTTGCTTAATATTTTTATTCTTCAAAAATCTCTTTCAGCTCTGGAGATCTTTTACTGAAACAATTCATATCTCCCCACATCCCTTAAATAAGATGACTTCATAAGTTGTTTCAATGACTATAAACCTTTCATATCATTAATTTTCATGCTTACTAAGATAGTATTTCAGAATTTTGGAGCTTACCTATCTAGAGTTGGCCGTGTATTTCACATTCGAATAAACTGAAACTCAAAGAAAAGTAATTTGTCCAAGGTCACTTACTGAATCACTGGCAATACCAACCTTTCTGATTCTCAGTTCAGGGTTTTTTGACACAAGGCTTTTGTGGGCCACCAGAATAGATGTTTGGTTTTTCAAAATTCCAAATCAATCAATAATCAACAAGCACTTCTTTTGTGTCCAACACGGAGCTAACTACTGAAGATACAAGTACAAAGAACAAACTACTTTCCACTGTGGTAAGGACTTACATTCTATTGGAGAGACAAACATATACATATATGTATATATGAATATATACTGCACAAATGTAAGGTGAATAAATGAAAACATACACAATATACTTAATAATAAGATGGTTTTGGAGAGAGCACTAGGATTGGGAGTTTGTGGTGGAGATCAGGAAACAGCTTGCAGTGTTTAAGCTGTGTCTTTTAAAAAAAATTTTTTATGTCAACAGTTATATGTTTACATTTGCTTTTAAAACTTTTTGTGTTCCAGATTCTCTCCCATCCTTCCCATCCACACCCCCTTTAAGAAGGCACATGTAATGTTATACAAAACCTTTCCACATAAGTCATGTTGTGAAAGAAAACCATAATTCCCTTCCCCAAAAAATACTCAAGAAAAATAAAGTAAAAATTTTAAAAAGAGTATTTTTCAATCTGCATATGGACGACACAGTCAATTCTTTCTCTAGTTATAGATAGCATCATGGATCACTGTAGTGCTGAGCATAGCAAAGATATTCACAGATGATCGTCCTACAACATTGCTATTACTTTGTACAGTATATTTCACTTTGCTTGAGTTCTACTTTCCAGATTTTTCTGAGAGTATCTTGCTCATCATTTCTTACAGAATAATAATAATGTCATTATGACATACCACAATTTATTCATCCATTCTTCAATTGATGGGCATTCCCTCAATTTCCAATTCTTTACCCTGAGAAGAGAATTGACTTTGTCTTAAAGGATTTATCATTAATTGAAATGCAGTGCATGTCAACTTCTATAGGCCTTAGAACACAAATTTAATGGAATCTAAAGCTTAATTGTCCATATAGGGAAAAAAGAAACTCTATTCCTAGGGTGTATATCATTAATATCATAGGATTTTGAATTTGAAAAGACCTGACAGACTATCTAGTATTAACTTTATTTTACAGATTAATAAATTGGTCCAGTAAAATGAGTTGTCAAAGGCTATCCAGGGAATAAGTAGATATGTGATTTGAGATCTTCTGATTCTGAAATTGTTGTTCTTTCTACTGTTTTATCATCAAAGAGTCCCAGAATTTATAAGTTGGAAGACATGTCAGAAGTCATCTTTTCTGACCAGTACTTAGAGAAATTATCCCTCACTCACACTATCTAAAAAGTGGTGATTGTATAGGTTTTGCTTAAATACTTCAAATAAGAAGAAACTCGCCACTTTCTGAGGCAGCCCATTCCATTTTTGGACAGCTCCAATTGTGAAGAAAGTTTCCTGATACCAAGAATAATTTGCTTCTTTGCGATTTTGACCTGTTGTTATTAGTTTTGTCTGCATAAGCAGGACAAGACTAACAACTTTTGAATTTCTTGTGGCAGTCTTTCAAGTACTTGAAGACATGTATAATATCCTCCTAAATCTTTCTTTAAATTAAATATTTCCAGTTTCTTCAGGTCTTCCTCATGTATTTGAAATTCAGTAAAAAGAATGTAGGAAAAATAGAAAGGATAATCCCTAGGCAGCATAAATTTTGAGCTAAGAATCACTAGGAAATTATGGAATCTTTATTGGGTTTTTGTTTGTTTACAAAAAGTATAGGTGTCCAGATGAAAACTTCAGTACTATCTGAAGACAAAGTCCTAGCGTAAGTGATTTATTGAAACGATTGGAAGTTTTGTGAATATTTTTAGAGATGTTATTTTCTAGGTTAATAGGCTAGCTGAATATATCCAGGAGCCGTCAACCATTCATAAAAGAGTAATATTAACAGGAAATTTCTTTGAATAAATGATTATTTATATTTTGTGCTAATTGTCTCTGAAGATACTTTTCACCTACTGTGAACACAATTCCATTTAAGTCCACTAACCTTTATTTAGCAGCTACTGTGTGCAAAGGTCTATGTATAAACATAAATAGAAGGTAGCTATAATCCTTCCTACTTTTATAGTATCATAGGCAGAGCTAGAAGATATCAAGTCCAATTCTCCCTATTTTATAGATGGTTACACAGAGCTGGCTTTTGAATCTGGGTTCTCTGATTCTAAACTTATGGAAGGAGCCCCAGCTCCAATTGTGTGAACATGGGAAAATGTAATAATCTTCATTAATCAATTTTGTTATTTGTAAGATTAGGCCTGATTGATCTAACTGATTGACTCAGTCAGTCAAAAACCATTGATTAAGTGCCTTCTGTACACCAAGTACTGTGCCAATAGCTGAGGATATCACTGGACAAACAGTTCAAGGGCTCAGAAATGGGAAATGGAGCACTATAGCCTAAGGAATAGAAATTCAGTTTGTTTGAACTGTGATAAGAATGAGAGTGTGATATGTCATAAACCTGGAAAAAGTATCAAGTTGTAAAGGGTTTTAAATGCCAAGAAGAGGGTTTTTTCTGTTTGTTTGATCCAAAAAGTAATACAAAGTTATTTGTGTTGATTGAGTTATGGAACAATATGGTCAGACCTGTTTTAGGAAAATCATTATGTCAGAAAACAAAAATCCATAATCAGATTCTAACCCTTAGAATTTGTGTGACAAAGAACAAGGGATGTAATGACAGTTCACCTTTACTTAGTCATTTAAGGTTTGTAACATATTTTTCTCATCTGCAATGTAGATAGTATAGTTACTATTATTACTCTTTTATAATGCAAGTGACTTTTCCAAGATCACACAGCTAGTCTGGAAGGCAGAACAAGGGTAACACTTCTTTCTCTATAATATGTTCTCTTGACATTGAAGATTTTGATTTTTCTCATCTGTTAAGTAGAGATAATAATATTTATCACTCACCAACTTCATGTGGTGATCAAAGGGAAAAATTTTATAAAAACGAATAAGTAGAAATATGTATAAAAAGAGTTTACATATATATGTACAGATATATATGTGATGTATAGCCATCTTTAGAATGGAAGGGAAGGGAAAAAAGAAATTTACATGATAACTTAATTATATATTTAAAAGGAATAACAAGTTGTACCTGATAGATTTGCAGTTTTATATGAAATCATCTTTTTTACTCTATTATGTTATAAAAATGTTTATTTTATTCCATAAATTAATGTTAAAATAAATACAAATAAAACCCAAGTTTTTAAGATTATTAGTTATAAAAGAGTTAATTGATTTATATCCAAGAAAAGAGTTTTCATATTGGGCTGTTCCCACATAAATTGAGACCTTAAAAAGAAAATGTATGCATGTGTTCTGATATGATGGTAAGAAACCATCTGAAGACCATGTTTTAGAAAGGACATTAATGGGGAGATGTTCAGAGAGTGGTGAACAAGATGGTGAAAGCCCTTGAGATGTCATATGAGAATCAGTAGAAGGAATTGGGAATGTTTTGGAAGAGAAAACTAAATGGAGATTGTTACCTGCCTTCAAGTATCTTATGGACAAGGAATTTGATTTATTTTGCTTAAGAAGTATAACTAGAAACTGTGGGTCCAAGTTGTAAGTGATTGGTTTAGACTTAATCTAAGGAAAAATTCCTTACAATTAGTAGTCTCTAAAAGCAGAACAGGTTGTTTTGGCAGGTAGTAGTTACTCTCATTTGTATTCTTTAAATAAAAATCAGAAGATTATTTTTCTAGTTTATTGTAAAAAGAATTATTTTTCAGGAATGAACTGAAGTCTTTTCCAACTCTTGAGTTTCTGCAACTTACAGGCTTAGCTGTTGTGATTTAGGAATTTTAGGAGTTTTTCATCATCTATCCATTCCATTCAATTCAGCAAACAATTAAATATTGGCTGTATTCAAAGCACTGTGGTAAGTTCTAAGTCCCCTGCCTTCAAGGAGTTTCTCCTGTATTACATTTAGATAAATAATGACAAAGTAAATACAAAATATTTTCAATTACTTATCAAGTAAAGGGTGGATGATCATTTGTCAGGTATTTTAAAGAGGGGCTTCTTTTCTAGACATGAATTAGATTAGATAATTCCTGATGCTCTTTTAGCTCTGAAGCCCTAGAATTGTTTAATTCTATTAAGATGTGTAAAGTGACCATCATAGACATAGACAGTAGATAGAATACAAAGCTTTGGATGTGACATTAAAGACTATTTGTCTAGAATATAGAGCATGAAAGGGGAATAATGTGTGATAAAAATAGAAAGATAGGTGTTAGTCAAGAACTTTAAGGGCTGACTAAGGAGTTTGTATTTTCTCTACAGGTAATAGGGAGCCAATGAAGTCTTAAGCAGGAAAGCAACATGATCAGATTTGAGAAAGATTTTTTTTTCATCTGAATGGAAGATGATTAGGAAAGAGGGAGAAATTAGAAGCACATTAAGTTAGGAGGGTGTTATACTAGCTCATACACAAGGTAATAAAAATCTGAATTAGGATGGAAGTTAAGTGAGTGAAAAGAAAGGAATGAATGGGAGGGATATTATAGAGGTAGAATTAATAAAACTCAGCCACTTATGAAGGCAGATATGAGAGTTGGAGTAAAGAAAAAGAAAAAGATGCTGAACCTAGGTATCTAGAAGAAGAATAGCACCTTAATAGTGATAGTGAATGTGGAAGAAGGCTTGGTTCATAAAATATGATAAATGTATTCCATTTTGGACATGTGGAATTTCAATGAACCAACCCAGAGCTTTCTGGGCTGAGGAGGTTTTATATCCATTCCCTGAGGCTAGAACAAAGAGTATCAATACAGTTGGGTTTTCTCACTCAGGCCAGTTCCTATAGGGGGAAAAAGTGCAGCTGAACCTCTAATCCTGCCTGAGGGTTTTATCACTATTTCCAGGTAATATTCTCCCAGGTTGGTCTTGCACAAAATATAATTAAAGAAGGAATCAGGAATGTAGGACAAGCTGGTTTCTAGGAAACAGAAACCTCAGTAGAAAAGTAGAACTCCAGACATGAATGCCTGTCATACAAGTAGCCATGAAGTCAGTCAGACTTATGACCTTATGAGCTAATTTGCAGGCTAAGAAATTTCACTGCTATCCTCCATAACAATATGTAAGTGTGAGTTAATGGAGAAGGATGAACGTACCAGTAAGAGATGCAAAGGAGAATAATAAATTGTAAAAGAGAAGTTCAAGCAAAATAATATGAGGAAATTATAGAAGAGGAAATGACATTTATCTGGGAATGAAGTTGGAGGAGTAAGTCAGGGAATGCTGAGTACAACATGGTGACATTTAAATTAAGCCATGAAAAAAGGGAAAGGACATCAACAAATGGAATGCTGTGAAGTGAAAAGAAGCTGTTCCAGGGGATGGCATGAGCAAAGATCAAAGCATGATGGAAAACAGGGAATAACGAGTTTCACTGGAGCACAGATTATGTGAAAGGGATAAGATAAAGCTAGACGAATAGATTTAGAACTACTAGAAAAGTAACATTATATGTAGTTCATTAAGAAGATTATTTGCTGTGGTGTTAAGTTAGACTGAAGAAAAGATAGACTAGATGTACAAATGTCAACTAAAATAGATAGACAGACAGATAGAAAATAGATGATACCTATATCTAATTGCCTTTTCAAAGAAATCAAGGAGGAAGGGAGAGAAGTTTTAAAATGAACATTTGAAATGTTTGTACATGTAAATGGGGAAAAATAAGGTAGCAAATAATTTTTTTAAAAAAGAAATGGATTGTACTTGATAAAACACAACATTTAAGTATTAGATATATGACAGGATGTATGTCTGTTTCATTTAAAAAGTTCTAGAGACATAGTTTCTGGGTGATTTAATCATTTTATTAATGAGGCTAGCATGTTCATTAATTTAAAAATATATCAGTGGCACTCTTGAATGCCAATGACTCCTAGTGCTTTTAATAGACTCACAGATTATATACCATTGGAAAATGGTATATAAGATGCCTGAGAGAGGCAAATCAACTCTTATTGGTTAACAATTAATGATAGAATGAATATAATAATGAGTAATTTATTTTACAATGAAGAACTTGAGATACATCATGTGGACCACGCAGTTCTTGGTCAAAGACACTTATCAATATACATATTAAAGAAAGAATTCACTTCTACCCCAAACATGTGTGATCAAACATAATGAATAGGAATTCACCAGTTCTCTGCTTGAGTAAGTCTTTGCTCAAGGTTTCCCACACTGGTTGATTTCTGTATGAGGATGTAAAAAAGGAAAAAGAAATTTGGTCCTGATTCAATAATTCATACATGAGAGAAATAATGTGCTGACCATGGGAATATAAATAAAAACAAGTAAGACAGTCCTTGCTCTTTGTCCTAATGCCCTAATACCTCATTAGCTACATGCTAATGAGAAAAGGCAAAACATAAAAGGGAGTTATAAAGAGATAAATTGAAGGAGAAAGTGTGTGGTGGCTTAATGAGTTGATGCCAGACAAAAAAAGGCAAAAGCTCACCTGTGAGAGTCTGAGATTGGAGAGAATAAAAAAAAGAATAGATATGGAGGATAGCCACACAAACAGCATTGTAAAGTGATGACTAGAAAGAGAAACTAAAACGTTATTCTAATAATCTAGACATAAAAAATTGAGGACATGAACTAGGGCCTAAATAGAGAGAATGTTATATAGGTAGGATCAAAACATACACCTAATTTGGATGTCTTGGACAAATGAGAGAGAAGAAGGTAACTTGAAGCATTGAATTAAAAAATTAATTCAGTTGTTGACTAAATTGAATTTAAAGTTCTAGTGGGACAATCCAGATGGAGAGATGAGGGGAAAAAAAACAGTTGGAAATATGGGACTTGAACTTTTAGGAAGAGTTGGGAATGAAGACATTTGATTTGGGAATCATCTGAATAGTTAGAGGTAATGATTAAAGAGAGAGTAGAGAGAGAACAGGATAAGAAGGCCTAGGACAGAATCTTTCAGAACATATAAGGACATATGCATTGATATATTTTTTCTTACTTTAGACCTCTAAATCTAGATGGAACAGGTCGTGTTTCATTACATACAACTACTTTCCAAGACACTATAAACAATGTAAATAAAAATATATTCTAAAAATTTTATGTATTTTTGAATGTCTCTTATAAAAACAAGTATAAATAATCACTGTTGAGGATACTCTGATTATTTTCTGAGTAATACATTTTTATGGTACTTTTGATATCTGCACTTGGGCTTATAAACAATGGAATTATGAAAAAAGAAACCCATGTTCAAACACGTCAGTATGGTAATGACATTCAAGATTTTAAATAATGGCTTGATTATGACAGAACAATATTCCAGTTCTTGACAACACTGAAAAGAATTTTGGTCAATCAGTTTTAGAGAGTACCTCCAAAGCTGGAGAAGTCCTGAGATGTGTGTTCAAGGGTCGTATGGTAAGAAATGACATAGACTGAATGATGCCAAATATTAGTGAACAAACTAATGATAAAGTGAAATATAGAGACATTGGTTATTTCCATAAAGATACAATCAGACAAAAGATAGAATATTTCACTGGTTGTAAATTATAACAAATGTCAAATGACTCATAGCAAACGGAAATACTTAATTGGGTAAAATGTGACTAATATTCAATCCCCTAAGAAGGAAATACCATGATTACCAAGAATTTTAGAGAGAACACTTAAGTTACTGGAATAAAAAATACAACAAATACCCATCATGTTATATTAAGGAACTGTGGTCACATTAGAATATACATTATTAGCTAGAACTAAAATTTCCAGTTGTGTGAATGACAGGATCTATTCATACAAAAATAGAAAGCATTAAATGTGAATGAGCTCAAGTAGAAGAAACTGTTATCTAAAAATTCATGAGCATAGTCTATAAATCCCATGTATGACTCTTGATAAAAGTGAACTTCTAATGATTTCTTTGCTGGAGTCATAAGATATTTCAAGAATAACATCCTGAATCATATGAAATACAAGATTTGTCTATTGGCAGTCATATCAGCCTAGTTGAAATAAATGGAAAAGGGAGGGAAAGAGTATTCATTTATTAAACACCTAACATATGCTAAGGGCTGTACTAAATGCTTTGCAAATATTAAAACACCCCCAGTATACTGCTAGGTACTGTTTATTTAGTCTTTACAAATATCACAATCTTCCTGAGAACTAGGTTCTATTATTATCACCATTTTACACTTGAAGAAACTAAGAAAGCAAAGATAAAGTAACTTGCCCAGAGTCACTCAGATAGTAAATGCCCGAGACCAAATTTAAACTCAGATCTATCTGACTCGAAAGCCAGAATTCTATCCATTCCACAATCTAGCAGAAAGGTAACAGGAAAGTTAGAAGATAATATTTACTAAGGGGGTGAAAACTACCACCCAGTACCTCCCCCCAGATCCCAGTGGCTAGAGCATAGAACATTGAGTTCAACATGCGTAGCAATAGAAATACCCTTCCAAAAATTATCTCTACTTTTAGTCCTGTTCCCAATGTCATCATTGAAAAAAGCAATCTTGAAGAGAATGTGGCTATTACCAGCACCAATTATCACCAATGAGCAACTTATCCCAAGACTCTAGAAAAAGTAACACCCTCCCAAACCACTGGCCCTGCCCTCACAATCCCTATGGAGAAGATTAACCATTCCCATCAACTGTTGACCAAGTGCAACTGATGAGGCAAGCAAGTCAGCCTAAACAAAGCATCAGGGCATCCTGAGGTACAAAAAGAAGACAACCTCCTTTCTGTTTGTCAAACCAAATCACTGCCTCTTGTCAATCATCATATCCAACTATTGACAACTGCTTATAATTGGCACAAACTGCAGCTCTGCTTGTCCTGCGCATTACAAATTGATTCAACATCAGTGACAGATTTTGTTTTATCTATGGAAATTACATTGAAGAAGATATATCACCATCCACTTTGTTGATGTACCCCAAGGATCATGGAACTTTTCCATCCAACTTGCAGTTGAGAACTTATACATGTTTTTTTTTTTCTTCCACTAGATGTGAGCTACTTGAGAACAGGAATTGTCTCCCCTTTTCCATTTATATCTTTAGCTTTTAGGACCAAATTTTACATATAATAAGTACATAATAAATGTCTTTTCACTTATTAATCTGATAATTACTGATAAACATCAGGTTAATTTAATTTAATTTTAATTTTTATTTTTAATGATAGCTTTTAATTTTCAAAATATATGCAAAGATAATTTTCAGCATTCACCCTTGTATACTCCTGTATTCCAACTTTTTCTCCATCCCTTCTTCCTCCCCTCCTAGACAGCAAGCAATTCAATATATGTTAAACATGTGCAACTATTCTATACATATTTCCACCTTTATAATGCTGCACAAGAAAAATCATATCAAAAAGGAAAAAATGAGAAAGAAAAAAGCAAACAATAACAACAAAGATGCAAATCCTATGTTGTGATCCACATTCAGTCCCCACAGTCTTCTTTCTGGATGAAGATGGCTCTCTCTATCACAAGTTCATTCAAATTGGCTTATCCAGCTTGATTTTAAAGTTTTTACTTCTGTGGTGTGGTACACAAACTGCTGGAATCAGGATATATATCAGTTCAGATTCTGTCCCTTGCACTTGTGCCTCTAGGCAAATAACTTGAGGTTTTTTTTTTCAGCCTTAGTGTACTCAACTGTAAAGTGGAAATAAAATTCCTGTAGTAATTAGTCTACAATGTAATTGCTGTAAAGTCCGGGTTACCTCCCTGGAGGCCTCAGAATTTCCAAGTCTCAGGATGAACAAAAGTCTTTGGTCTTTAGGGGGGAAAAGTGAAGGAAATGGACAAAATTGCCAGGAGTTTTGCCAAGGATCCTTCCTTGATTCCAGAGTCCAGAATCTCCACGAATCTCCACCACTTTCTCCTCCTCCTTCTGAGCCCAAGTGAAGTTCTCTGGCTCTCTCACTCCACCCCCTAATCCTTACCTACAAGTCTCTTAACCTTAAGCATTGAGCTAGCATCCACTGTGAGAAGAGAAATTCCAAACATATGCTAATAGAGTTATTGTCCAATAGGTAATTAGGCCTTATGCCCGGTCTGATTCAAGCACACCTTTTAAGAGTTTCAGCCCTTTACAACTGCAAGGACCAAATAAAATAGTTTCTATAAAGAACTTTGCAAATCATAATATGAATGTTAATTACTATTATCATAATTTCCACTATCCCTGAAATCCTTATTACGCAACAAGTATTCTTTATTTAAGAAGACAGAAAATGGAAAAATAAATATTTGAGATTTTTATTGTACTTTTTAAATTATTCTTTTGAAGAGGAATTTTTCCTTCCCTCACAGCCTGAGTAACAGATATTAATAAATATTAATTTAATTTAATTGTGGTCTAGTTGGAGTTAAGTAAACTGGCTTATGGTACTGAAAGTGGCACTGGCCATATATTTTGCTAAAATAGATATCTCACCTTTTTCCCCATAAGATTTAATTCCCCCAAAAGACTATTTGTCTGTTGCATTTAAAGATATTTGCACCAAGCATATTTTCAAGAAACTTTCTGTATAAAGGAGATTATATACAATGCACTATGAGAAAATCAGTAGATCTGTATATACAGTAGTAATTATAAGAGTTTACTGAGGCAAAGGAATGATTCAGGGATCCTACTGACAGTTTGAAAAATTAGTGAGATTAATGGAGAAAGTTTTCCTTGAAGAGATGAACTTCTAACCTATTGGGTAGAATGAGGAGGGAAGTAGTAGTGCATACATATTAAACTGTGTTTAAAAGACTTAGAGAAACAAGAATAATCAATTGTTGGTAACATATTAAGTAAACCAAACAAGAATGGAGATGATTCTAAAAGATCTTTTATGAATTCATTGGATCTTGGAATTAATTTTTCAATAGAAAAATGAAAGAATTTTGTAAAGGGTGGTTAGATACTCAGGCCAATAAAATTCATAAAAAGTGAAGTATAGTACAATTAGAGTGCCTAAGAGGTTGATTCTAGAATAAAAGTGGGAAAAGATAGAAAAACATTTCCTTGTCTCTTTATAAGCAAAGGGGCAACCTTAAATAAAATATTAAAACAGATAAAATTTATGTTTTCACAGACTGTATGTGTGTGTGTGTGTGTGTGTGTGTGTGTGTGTATGGAGGTATCCCATCTTGTGTTTTATGTCAATCTCCTTTTATATGCCCCTCTACTGTGTCCCATAAAATGCTCCCAAAATACCTTTCCTCCCACCATCGACTTCAAAGGCCCTGATACATGTGACATTAGGTAGTAATTAGGAGGAAAGAAATGAATTGAACTCATTTAAGATTAGAATATAAAAGACTGATAGTCCAGAAAGAATCTTAAGGCCATTGGAATTTGGAAGATACTATTGTCCCCTGAAATGAAACCCTACTTGGTAGAATTTCAGACTGTATAATAAAGTCAAATAAAAAAATTCAATAGTATAGATGAACATATTTTTAAAAATTTATTCTTTGCATTTGTATCTCGAGTGTTTAATGCACAGTGCCTGGCACAAAGTAGGTATTTAATAAGTATTTGTTGATAGATTGATTAATTGGGGAAGAGCCATGTCAACCCACCATATAGACATGCCATTTCAAAGACTGCTTTAAAGATAAGTTTCTCTAAGCTAGGGCTGGATTTGCTCTTCCAATTCTTCAAAAATCTTTCTTCCCATCCTCCAAAACTGCCAAGGTTGGTTTGTTTGTTTTTCTCCAGCTACTCCTTGAGTAGTAAGAGAGTTGATATGGAAAGAGCAGAGTTGAAGGGAAGCAACTAACATTTTCATGGGTGAGTCATTTGAGCACTGAGCATTGTATAAGAAATAAGGTGAGGCTAGCCTATGAAGAAGTTTGAGAACAGTGGCCCTGAATTCTGTGTCTAATCCTGAAGATATCCAAAGAGAAAAGACAGAAAGAAATGTTAGAATAAATAAAAGATAGTCACTGAATTTTCTAGTAGGAACAGAACTTATTTGGGATGGAAAATGCTCTGAAAAAAAAAGACTATTCATATTATTCTGTTCTCCCCACTTTATTTCAAAGAATATCAATTCTTCATTTGTTAAGTGAGGAATATCCTTTTTTCTTCCTTCTTTCTATACATTCTCTCAGATCTGAACTTGTTTGACTCTGATAGAACAGTCCTTGTAGCCAACTGCCAACGTTCAAGCAGGATGGAAAGAGGTAATTATATGTTGACAGGGACCTTCACTGTATTTTTAGGAGAATAATCTAGAAATGTGTGTAATTTTCTTTAATTCCTTTCCTTCCCTACAATTTCTCAGACTGTATATCTAGCACTAACAATCTCCATACATAAGTCTCACAAATATCTCTAACCAAGGACATCCAAAATTAAATTCATGTTTTCCCCAAATCTAATTCTTTTAACCTTCTCCCTTTTCCACTAATGGAACAACTATCCTTCCTTCTATCTTGCCCCTCATATTCAGCTAATTGTCATGCCTTGTTGAGTGCATTTCCAAAATATTTATTTCATTCCCTTTCTCTTCTTATATCACAATCATCCTCATAAACTACTACAATTAAATTCCTTTTTTGTCTTTCTGCTTCCATTGTGTTGCCTTTTTAATTTGTCCCCCACATAGCTGGAAAAATTACATTTTTAAATTCTAATTTTTTTCTTTGTCCTTCCTCTTTCCCTCCCTCCCTCCCTCCCCTTTCTCTTTCCCTTCCTGCACCTATCCCCTCCTCTCTTTCCCACTCTCCTTTTCTCCTTCTATCTCCCTCTCCTTTCCCCCCCCTTTCTCTCCTCTCTCTCTCTCTCTCTCTCTCTCTCTCTCTCTCTCTCTCTCTCCCCTCTCTCTTTATCTCCCTTTCTTTCTCCTTTGTCCTTTCTCTTTCCTCCCCTTTTTTCTTTCTCTCTCTCCCTCTCCCTCTCGCCTTCCCCACTCTCTCTCCTTCCCCCCTATCATTTATCCTTTCTCTTTTTCACAAACACACACACACACACACACACACACACACACACACAATCTTCAGTGCCTCCCTTTTGTCTCAGATAAACTATAAACTCCTTGCATGTAAAGGCCTCCATAGTCTGGTTCTCATTTGGCTTTTCAATTTTATTTCATATAATCACTCCCTTTCTTGCACTTTCTGTTCCGGTCAAGTTTTTTTTATTGTCTGTTTCTTAAACCTGATACTTCATGGTTTGCTATCACAACTTTGCAAAAGTGTCTTTTTCTTACCTCCTCTCATAGGTTTTACAGCAGGTACTTACATGCTTATTGACTCACTAAAATTACTTTGTGTTTCTTGGCATATGCTCCATATTTACTTCCTTGTGTTTCTGGTGCACTTCTCCAATAGAATGCAAGAAACTTGAGAGCAGATATTTATTTCATTTTTATCTTCTTATCCTCAGATCCTAATGTAGTTTGATTTTTTTAAATGTAGTAGATCCTTAATGAAGGATTATTTAATTGTTAAAGATGGTGAAACTCCTGTGTTGCTAAGAATTCTGACTCACAGTGCCGCTGAATCTCAGCATTGGAAGAAATTTCAGAGGCCAAGTTGTCTAGCCCATCCCTGAAAAAGAACCCTCTTTCTACCTGACAAGAGATCATCCAGCCTGGCCTTGAAGGCCTTCAGTAAAAAGGGCCCATCACCTCAGAATGCAAACCTTTCTACGTTATATATATATAAATATATAATCACAGTTATAGATGTAGTTATGAGAAATCCTTTTTTTACTTTTTATTTCAAACCTAAATATAACTGTTTGCAACTTCTCCTGGGATCAGAGTTGTAGAATTGGAAGGGAAGTTTAAGGACATTTAATTTTATTATCTCATTTTTAGATGTGGAAAGTGAAGCTTAGTATGGTTCAGAGCTGGGTCACATAGCTCATAAGTGACAGAAGTAGCTCAGGTCTTCCAAATCCAAATCCAGCTCCCTTTCCATGGTACCATGTTGCCTTTGGTTTCATCAACTTCTGCCCTGTTAAGAAAAGCAAATCCAGTCATATCTCCTTCTGCTTGAAGTTCTTATATAGCTGTCAAGTTTTACAACTCTGCCTCCAAATTTTCTTTAGTCTAATCATCTCTAATATCATTTTGTTGTTGTTAACGAGTTTTTTCAATGTGCCTGACTATTGATTTTCTTGGCAAAGATACTAGAGTGAGTTCCTTCTCCAAATCATTTTATACGTGAGAAAACCTAGATTAAAAGGTCATATAACTGGGCTTGTCCCAGGGTCACAGAGTTACTAAATATCTCAGGTCATATTTGAACCCAGGAAGATGTCTTCCTGACTTCAGGCTGGGCAATATATCTACTGTACCACCTAGCTACCTAGTACCATTTCTGGTTCCTCAAGTCTTTCATTTCCCCCTTTTATTAGGGTAGAAAGAAAATAATTGGTTATGTAACCCTAATGCCAAAAAATGACTTTATCATAAAGAACCCAGTATAATTTAAGTTAAGTCACCTTTCTTTTCCACTTGAGGCCCAACTCAGAAATAGGGGAAAATCTTTTACCTATAGATTTACTTAGTATACTTGTACTAAATTTATATTTGCAATTTTGCTAGTTATAATAAATCAAAGGAATTTTATTGTAAGGGAAAAAAGAAAAGATATTGTACATCCTATGGTAAGTAAATTATTAAGCATATTCACTAACTGAATATTCCCTAGTGTCACTTGTAATTAGACTGGCATCCTATTATATCAAATCATTGTCTTCTCTCCTTTTCAGTCCTTCCATTACAGCTTTCCATGTCAGTCTGAAGTGGTACCTTCCCTTGAGGTTGGGGGGATAAAGAGGGGAGAAAAAAAAGATCTCTGCACAGGCTAGCAGATGTCTCACTGGTGAAATTTAAATCTTTTTTCTAAGGTGCTTTTAGATTATATTCTGTTAAAAGGTAGAGACTATTTCTCCTATGTTTTATATACTGCCCGAACAACCAGTGCTAAACAATTATAATAGAAGAAATTATGTTAGTTCTTGATGTCATTAGAATTTATGGTTAATGAAAATATTAAATAATATTTAGTTTTGCGATTGAAAATTTTAAAATATTAAGCATTTTATACTTAATTGCAAAGGAAATTAAGGAAACTTTGGGGAAAATGTAATTTGATTTTGAAACAAAGTGCCTGTCTAAGAAAGTTTTGGTTACTTTTCTTTTCTTTGAAAGAGAAAATATTACCATGAACTTTATGATGGATCATTTGAGTGTCTTTTTTTGCCCCTTATTCCAGAGATAGGGCTGATTATTATTTTAAAAGCTTTTCTTACCCTTTACATTAAATTTAGATAGATACAGAAATATAATGGAATTTTAGGTCATATTTTAATGACAAAGATTTGTCCTAACTCAAACTGTGTTAAAGGGAAAAGAAAAAAAAAAGGGAAAATTTAAAAGTACTTTTTTTTGGTTAATCTGTCCTTTTTCTTTTGAGTCGTCCCTATTTTGGTTAGGTTGTATTTTCTTTGATATCTTCTTGTTCCTTTAGATCATGATAGTAACTAAAAGCTTTCAATTTATTTCTGTTGATAGTCCAAGGACCCAAATCCCTGGACTCATAAAATGAGCTTTCCAAAAACCAAAACCTCTTTTAAGTCATGTCTACACAAGTGAGAATCTATAAGACTGTCACAAAATTTATGTAATCTAAAGATAATGTCTATTGTCACTTCATAAGATGTTCAAACTTAGGCAAAATGTGGTTTTGGCCAGCATCTAACTACCCACAGTAGATCCATGAATCAATAATGGAGTGTCCTGGAAAAGGCACTAGACTATAACATAGAACTCTTCTTTTTTCCCCAAATTCACCAAGTTGGTAAAATTATTCTACTCTCAGGGTCTCATTTTCCTCATATGTAAGTGAACAGATAGGATTAGATAATTTCATAGGTTTCTATGACTGTGATTACAAATTATCCAATAGAATGTAAGGTCCTTAATTAAGGGCAGAGATAGTTTTATTTTTGTCTTTGTATCACTAATGTCTAGCACACAGTAAACTTGTAGTTCTACATGGTATTAACTCCATTAATAACATATCCTGGCTCCCAAGCTAAATACCATTAGTAGTACCTCCACCTGCCATTTGTTATCTTTTTTGTATAATCTTCACCTATTAGATTGAAAGTTTTTTGAGGTCAGAGACTGTCTTTATTTTTCTTATTTGTATCTTTTAAAGTGTAAGATGGTGTCTGACACATAATGAGTGTTTAATAAATGTTTATTGGCTATTGCATAATTAAATATAGTGTAAAAAGATTACAAAACACTTAACATTATCTCCTATAATCCATAAACAGAGAAAAGGGTCAGTGTAATCAGAAGCAGAATGCTATTATAGACATATCTCTCTTAGCTTACTAAAGCCCAGATCTCTAGTCGGGTTTCTTTTAGGTAGAACCAATCAATGATATTTTAACAACTGGGTTCTTTTTTTTTTTGTTCCTTATTTCTAAACAGTCATTTGATACTTCTTCCACAAGTGAATTCAACTTATAGTTAGTTCCGCCCTCATATCTTGTTGTAGAATTTCAACTCTGTTATTGAAGTTTGGCCAAATTGATCTGAAGTTGACTATGGTACAGAGTCTGGATGGTTATTTTACATATTCTGAAATGCCATACAACAAGTGGCTTCTAATATAATGACTCTGTGTGCCCTCAGAAATCAGGAGTGTGGGTATACTAACTATATGGAATTTGTTGTTTTTATTGTGTTGTATATCTGTGTATCTGTGTAATGGGGTATCTATGTGATGTAATAAGAGTTCAAATTTGACCTCAGATACTTCCTAGCTGTGTGACTCTAGGCAAATAACTTAATTTTGTTTGCCTCATTTTCCTTATCTATACAATGAGTTGGAGAAGGAATGGCAAACCATTCCAATATCTTTGCCAAGAAAATCCCAAATAGGATTGCAAAGAGTCAAACATATGAAACAACTGAACAACAGGAATGGCATCTGTGTATCTGTGTTTAAACAGTGGGTGATTTTATTTTAGTTGCATAGTGGATAGATATGGCACCTATGATTTCATCAATATGGGGAATCATCACATACTTTTTCTACATTTTATAGAAATACCTAGGACAAAGGTTCTCAAACTTTTAGGTTTCAGAGATCCTTTACACTCTTAAAAATTTTTCATAGCCCCAAAGAGCTTTGGTTAATGCAGATTATAGCTATCCATATTTACTGTATTAGAAATTAAAGCACTTTTAAAAAACTATCCACATAAAGTAACAATAATAAATCCATTAAATGTTTATATAACTAATATTTTAATGAAAAATATAATTCCCACATTGAAAAATATATGACAAGAATAGCATTGTTTTACATATTTTTGTAAATCTCTTTAATATCTAGTCTAGTAGAAGACAATTGGATTCTAATGTCTACTTCTTCCTTCACTCTTATAATATCATTTTGTGAAGTACGTGAAGATATGTGTAGTTGGAAAATTGAAGAGTATTTTAAACAGGTAAATAACATCTCAGCATTAGTATGAAAATTATTATTTCACACCCTCTCTCAAAGGGTCTCTGGGACCCGAGAATTATAAGCCTAGAGCATTAAGAAGTTAAGTGATTTGACCAAGTTCACATATCTAGGATGAATCAGAGGCAGAATTTGAAACTAAGTCTTATTGACTTCAAAACCTGTTCTGCATCCATTGGAACATAATGCCTTAACATAGATACTATAACTTGGCTTTTTTTCAACAATGAGATGATTCAGACCAGTCCCACTAGACTTGTGATGGAGACAGCCATCTTCACCCACAGAGAGGACTGAATGTGACCATAACATGGTATTTTCACCTTTTTGTTGTTGTTTTCTAGTTGTTGTTTTTTTCTCTCTCATTTTTTTCCCTTTTTGATCTGATTTTCATTGTGCAGCATGATAATTGTGGAAATAAGTTTAGAAGAATTGCACATGTTTAACATATATTGGATTACTTGCTGTCTAGAGGAGGGCTGGGGGGAAGAGAGAAAAATTTAAAACACAAGAATCAAGAGTCCTCAAACTACGGCCCTGCAGGCCAGATGCGGCAGCTGAGGACAATTATCCCCCTCACCCAGAGCTATGAAGTTTCTTTATTTAAATAAAGGTCCACAAAACAAAGTTTTTGTTTTTACTATAGTCCGGCCCTCCAACAATCTGAGGGACAGTGAACTGGCCCCCTATTTAAAAAGTTTGAGAACCCCTGCATAAGATTTTTCAGTGGTGAATGGTGAAAACTACTTGCATATATTTTGAAAATAAAAGGCTAGTATTCAAAAAACAACAGCATAAATACCATAAGGAAAATTAGCTTACATATCTAGAGATTTTACATGCACTTACTTTATTTTAATGTATAGGTGCTTTTTTAGTATCTTCCTAGCCAATTTAATAAGGGAGAAATATACAACTATTGACCATAAAGATATGGAGGGGCGGGGGGCAGGGTGGGGAAAGCAGTTAGAGAGTGTAGTGAACAGAGTACCGGGCCCTGAAGTCAGCAATACCCAACCTCAAACACTTAACATTTACTAACAGTACTCTGGGCTAGTCATTTTGCATTGCCAAAACAAAACAAAACAAAAACTGTATATGGGGAGGAAGAGGAAAGGACATAAATTGTTTTCTTAATCTTTTGAAGAGTAAATTTATTATGTGTAGGAAACTGGAGATATTTAAATTAATTTTCTCATTAAAAAATTATTCTTAAATGCATACCTTTTGCAATGCCCTGTTAACATTTTGTCATGTATTCATTTTCCTCAATGACAAAAAATGCATTTTGTCATGTCCAAAATAATCTAGCTAGTAAAGACTTAGCTAATGAGATAATGAAGATAAAATTTGATGGAATTATCCAGAAAGTAGCAATATAATGAAAAATATGGCTAAAACGTTTGCAGTTTTACTCTATAAACTGAATTGAGATAATCCCCAGCATTTTTTCCAGCTCTAAAAATTTTTATTATTCTGTGGCCTTTCATCTTAAAAAAAAATTCATCCACATTTTGTAATGACAGCAAGCAGAAAGTGACATCTCAGTAACTTGAATATAAACTCTCAGGAAAAAAAAATCCATCTCATCTAAAATCTAGAGTTACAAATTTTCTTTTAAAATGTAAATTTCTCACCACATGGTGTTGAGTCAGTAGATCATTTTCCTACTCCTTCTCCCCCCTTTTTTTTCTTTTCATTTAATTTAGGCAGGGCAAATATGGCAAAGGTGTACAGCATACAATGCAATTGTGCTTCGATGTTTTGTAGTCTCCGACAAAGTTTAGGAGCATGATCTTTCACCCAGTGTTATTGTTTAATATAACTGCTAAGCAGTCATGGAGAAGCTTCCTTTAAGCGATGTTCTGACCTGGATTATCATGATATATTATGCTTGACAGATCTATATTGTTGAACTCCTTGAAATACTGTGTGGGAAAGTCATTGAGCAGGTGGAGAATCTTGTGAATCCTTCCAACAAGAATGGTTCATAGTGCCATTGAGAATATGTTTAAAAAAAAAAAAAGGCAGGAAAATAGGTTAGTGGAGCTAAAGAAAAGCAATGTTTCCTTCTGTCACTGTGTGAGAATTTTAATCAAATGGCCTGCCTCGTGCAGCTTTATCTTGCTTTGAGATATTCCATGTCCCCCCAATATTTCTCTGGTGGTGGTAATGAATTGCATTGCCCTCTTGGTTGTAAGAGGACGAGGATTCTGCTGAGGAGCCATATGGTTCACATTTATTTTAATGTGTCTTTGACATCAGGAGAATTGCTGAGACAGCGGAGGAAAATGCTTACACTTTGGACTGCAGCCAGAACGGCGATTATTTATGTCTAGCAACTACTCCTTTTTTCAATAAAAAGGAGTGTTTGAGAAACATTAGAGGCTTAAGATGTCACTCATATTGGGATTTTAATAAAACCAGGATGCATGTTTTATATTCTGAAAATAGATGTTACCTTAACTGCAGTGAAATTTTGCTTCTTGTGTAGAGGGTTTAGGGCTGTGTTTTCATAAGTCTTTGTACATGTAGGAGAAATTAAGAAAGCAAGCTAGGAAGTAGGTGGCACTTCTAATTTTCTCTCAGATAACTAAGGAGCATTCCTTTTAGCAGCACTGAGAGAAATAATTCTCTGCATATATAATGCCTTCCATCTGTGTATCTTAAGGATCTTTATAAAAGCTAATTCTTTCTGGTAATGTTTTGGTGAGGAAGATGAACATTCCTAAAATATCAATGGAGAAATGGAATTCATTGACAATTAGTATAGTATCTCTTACAGAGTGCTAAAAATGAAAATTGTATTAGGCATTAGGGGACATAATAAGTAGAGTGCAGGTCTTGGAGTCAGGAAGACAGATCTGAATTCATACGTGACTTCAGATGCTTTCTAACTGTGTAAGTCTGAGAAAATCACTTATGTTTGCCTTACTTTACTTATCTGTAAAATGGGGATAATAATAGCACCCACCTCCCAGAATTGTTGTGAAGATCAAATGAAATAGTATTAGTAATGCATTTTGAATGGTACCTGGTACATAAGTATTATGCAAATGTTAGCTATTATTATTGACTTTTATTAAATAATTGTTTCCAACATTTTTAAAAGATAATACCTAGATGTTAAGTTATTTTTGTAATTTCTTTGTACATTATAATTTGTAATTATAACATGCCAACATAAGAGTTTCCTTTCAAAATAATTTTCTATAATTAAAAGGAATATTTGGCATATTAAGGTGAAAGTAATACCCTTAAGATTAAGTAAGTGTATTTAAGATTACACTTAAGGTAAGATTAAGATTACCTTAACAAGGTTAAGATTAACCTTGTCCAAAAACTGTTAATTAGTTTCAAATCATCAAAAATTAAGTAAACATGTAGCTGAAAGGAATCTAAAAATTCCTAATTTTAGAGATGATGAAACTGAAGTCAAACATCTTGTTTGTTATGTTATGCTGAGAATCTAAAGTTTAGTTCATGGATTTTAATATACCAATTGTTTATGACTACTCCATTGATGATAGAGAAAATATATGGAATGTTAAATATAAGCTTTAGACTTGAAACCCTTGATGTATATAGTTCAATAGCTCAGTGGAAAGAAAATCACAAAAACAAAATGTGTACAAATTAGTAGCATACAAAAATACTGTTTTTATTTCTTTTTCTGACTAACATTATGCTTATACTTGCTTTAAGGAAGTATGTTCTCTGAAGTAATGATCTTTTGAGTGACTATCTGAGAATAGTGGAAATAATATTAGTCTTAGAATCAAAAGACTAGAATTGGAATAATAATAATTAACTAGCTCACCTCATAGGATTGTTGTGAGGCGCTTACTCTAAATAGCCCATCTCACTCCAAAAACCTTAAAGAAGTTATATAAATGTGAATTATTTTTGTCTAGTATACCCATAGTGCTTGGTATTTATAAGGACTTCTGATGCTATAGAGTCTTTTTCTACAATTATATTACTGTGTTTTAGTGAAACATAAAGTTTGACAGCAATACTTAGTTTGTTGTAGAGAATAACATGATTTCATTATCTGTCCTCACCTTGTGTTTGGAAATTTTCGCTTGGAAATATGGCATTTGCTTTCCTAGAACAAAAATGATGAGGTGCAGTGCTTGTGAGCAGAGGAGACACATTTAATAGAGGTTATTTAAAGTAAAGAATAATCCTTAGTGAATAGGAGTGTGAGAATGAAAAAGAAGAGCTTTCTTGGGAAAATAGTCACCTTTTAAGAATTAATAATTCTATTAATTTTAATGGTATACTCAGATTTCAGTATTGAGAGGTTTAAAATGTATATCCATTATTGAAATAGTTTTCTTCATTTCTGTACCATCCTGAGCAACATAGCACTGTTTTCTCCAACTAAAGAATTAAAATCTTCAATATATAATTGATTTCTAGGAGAGTCATAAAAGTAAATTCAGTTTTACTTGTAGATTAAGCACCCTGGAGTTGTCTTGTGAGTTATTTTCTCTGTAGAGAGCTGGAGTCTTATAAATGAGAATCTCTTGCTGGCTTGTGAAAATGGAGCAGACAGCCTGAATGGAAGGCAACGTGATGTGCATGTTCATATGCCAAAACAAAGCTCATGTCCCAGGAGTCATCTTTTTAATTATTTCCAATTCTTGCTTTGTTTTTTAGATTGAATGTGTTGTCTAATTGGGCATCTTTTATGGAAACCTCTATGTCTAAATGTATTCTTGCATGAGATAGTTTTTATCTTTCTTCTTTTATCAAAGTATACATGTATTAAAATAATAATCCAAACAAAGGGAATGCATTTTGAATTATATCACTCAGGAACTATTATATACAAAAGGCACAGCCTCTTCAAGGGTAATTCACTATTAAGACTCCTTAGGAAGATGGACCACGTTGATGGCAAAGTAGGCAATGAGATCTTCTCTGTCAAGTACAAGTCAGTCTTTTCAATAGGACTGTATAATGGTTAGTGTTTGTGTGTAGATATATGTATATGTGTCTTATGTTATCTCGAATCTAGTAGTTTATTAATTTTCTTTGCGGCTGTGGGAGCAAGAGTGATTGGGAAATATCTATTTTTGGCACACAGAAAAAAAAAAACCTTATTATCACTTTTTTCACTTAGCATCCCCCACTGCAGTAATGGTTATCTAATTTTGCTGCTTATTTTTTAAATATTATATCTATGCTCAGCAGCAAACAAACATTCTAACAAAGAACAAACTAGTATTCAAGGTTATGAGAACATCAACATCAATGTCTTAAATGAGAATTGGTTTGTTTCAACTTCTCTTTTAAAACATTTGTTTCTCAAGTGTTGAGGGAAGCTGTTTAGATTAAAGGTCATTGATTGGCTAGCATTTGTCAGGACTCCTCCTTTGCCATATTTTTTTTACTTTCAGGATTACTATTTACACTTCATATGGAAAAGTATAAAAGATATTTTGAAGAAATCACATTGAGAGGAAATAGTTGTTTTTAATAGACTCAGGTTTGTCTTTAACAGACACTTTTTGTATTGCTTTTTCTGACATTGGAGATAAAGATACTTATAAATTAGATTTTTCAAAATTGTGAGCAGCACATTTGAAGTCATAAACATAAGGCATTATCCAGATGAAGCTAATAACTAGAAAGGCAATGATCCATATGAGAGTATCCCTCTCCCAAAGAATATGATCACATGTGAAAGATGAACAGCCAGATTCCCTTGTGCAATTATTGAAGGTCCTGTTACACATAACATTTTATTAGTTAGTACTCAGGATAAATGTTTCTTTAACTATTAAGTACCAAGGACTAGTCCTTGGTAGATTAAAAGAAAAATTGGAACAGCTCTTATTCTCAATGAATTTACAGTCATATAAGGGAAACAATGGGCAGCTAGGTGATATAGTAGAGAGTGTGTTAAGACTAGGGTCAAGGAAGTATCATCTTTCTAAGTTCAAATCTGGCCTCAGACACTTCCTAGTTCTGTGACCCTGGGCAAGACATTTAATCCTATTTGCCTGAGTTCTCTCACTTGTAAAATAAGCTGGAGAAGTAAATGGCAAACTACTCCAATATCTCTGCCAAGAAAACCCAAATGGGGTCATGAAAAGTTAGACATGACTGAAAGGGAAGCTAATACATAGAGAAAGTATTTTCTAGGGAAGGGAGTTTTGATCTTGGAAATCACAGGGAAGGTGAGTTTACCTATAGATTAGTCATTTGACATACACTTTCCAAAACAATGGTAGCATTAATGTGATTGTAGTGCCCAAAGAAAGACATGGGAGTGATATTAGAGGAAGGTATACAAAAGATGACAGATAAGATCGACTAGTTGAATGAATTGATAGATGGGCTGTGAAATATGAAGATGGGGGAACTAGGTAAAGTTTTACTCATCTGTAGAGGGCCAGAAGACTCTCATTCTAGATATCATCAGGCTGCTCGAACTTTACATTTACAATTTGGAATAATGAGAGGAAGCTAGGAGCATAGTAAAAGCCTGTACAGCTTGCTTTCCTTTCCATGCTCCTATGCTCCCTCCAGGGAAGAACCCTCATGGTTTGAGACCCAATGAAATTTGGCAGATGGATGTGACCTATTATAAATCTTTTGGTCGTCTGTCTTTTATCCACATTGTGGTAGACACCTTTTCAGGATTCACTTTTGCAATAACAACAGCAAAAGAGACAGCCCAAGTGGTCACTGAATTCCTTATACAAGCTTTTGCAATTATGGGTGTGCCACAAGCAATAAAAACAGATAATGGACCTGCATATACTTCTAAACATTTATTTTGCACACTTTTATGCACAGTATCAGATTTTACACACCACTGGACATACCCTTTAATCCTCAAGGACAGGCAATAGTAGAGAGGAGAAACAGAGACATTTAGACGCTCCTCCAAAAATAAAAGGGGGAGCCACAGGTAACCCTAGAGAACTTCTAAATGTAGCTCTTTATACTATTATTTTTTTTTTATTTTTGATAAAGATGCACTAGTTCCAGCAGACAGGTTTTACAACCCACTGGAAGGGCAGTGTCCAGTGCTAGTAGCTCCACTATTTTTAGATAATCACCAGGTGATGTGAAGTGATCCAGAAAGTGGTGAATGGGAGGAACCAGATAGGTTAACTGCTTGGGGGAGAGGGTTTGCTAGTATCTCAACAGATGGAGAAGGAATCAGATGGGTGCCAATGAGTCGTATTCACCTTGTTCATGAGAGAGATGAAGATGACCTTTGAAATGGAGAAGACCCAAGAAACATCAGGTGGTTCCATCTCTGACAACGTGTGGCACTGAAAGAGCCTGACAGTTAATACTATGTGTATGGCAATTGATTCATAAACATTAAAAATTGGCAATGAGACTGCTGCAGGACTTCAAAACCTGCTGGAATCATTGGATTCCCTGAGATATGATAAGATCGTTGCAGGACTTCAAATCTTGCAGGAATCATTGGATTCTCTGACACATGAAATAATGGACAATAGATTGGTTTTGGACTATCTCTTGGGTACTCAAGTTGGTTTATGTGTGATTGTTATTTATATACCCTCCTTCTAGGACTTATGGACATGTATATTCATATTGTTAAGTCACTATGTTGATTCATGTTGTTTGTTACATCACTACTAGCCTGAGTTATATTACTATGTGCTTGTATAATACCTCCCATGCTGATGGATTTATATATATACCTGTTTCAATTTAAGCCCAGAGAAAACCTGCTAACAATATCTGGTTTGACTCCCCATTTTCCTTTGGTATTCTAAAACAAAAGAAATCAGGAGATGTAGAGGGCCAGAACTTTGAAAAGGTATACTTGAATCAAGGACAACAGGGTGCTTATAGTTAAGTACCTACTCAGTGTGAGATAATTGTTTTCTAAACATATACTTAATGTGATATGGTGATATAATGGTTGCACATGCTCAGTTGCTATAGTGATGTAATATCTTCCTGAAGTATTTAAGGGCTGGGAGGACTGGGAATGAGCCTCTCAGCTACAGTCACAGAAGAGTCTCTCAGCCACAGACATAGAAAAGATTCGGGACTCCATCTTTGACCAGCCTCATGGTAGCTCTCCTGCCTTCATCACTTCTCTACCTAAAGACCAATGCAGGTCCAGAGTCCTCCAGAAAGCTAGGCCAGACATTACACTCATCTAGTCCCTAATATTAAAGACTCAGCCCCAAGGCTGCACAGATTAATTTCCCCAAAGACTGAAGACATGAATTCTAGAAATTTGGCATGTAGGATGCTGGTCCAATTAGAAAGAAGCAAGCATCAAAAGCAACCAGAAAAAATTGCTTGAGACAGAATCAAAAAAGGAAAAGGGGCAAGAGAATTTGATGGCAAGAACATCAGTGTTGGAGGCATAGAATCATAAAATTATAGAGCTGGAAGAAATCTTGGTGATTATCTGAGATCTATAACTAAAAAAAATCTCTACATTGTAGAGAGTATATCTCTACAATATACTGATCAAATGGTTATCAAATAGTTGATTAAAAACATCTAATGATTGTATGTTTTATCCCTGAATTAGGCCATACAATTTTTAGATACTGCCAATTGTTAGAAAGTTTTTTCCTCTTTTAGGTCTAAATTTATATTTTTTGTAACAGCCACCCATTGCTCCCAGCACTACCCTCTAGTGGCAAAAAGAATAAGTCTAGTTTCTCTTGGACAATCCAATCCAGTAAATACTTGTTTTTCTAAGAATTTGAAATCAAGGTCACTGGCCTGTAATTTGTTGGCTACTTTCTTTCCTCTTTTTTTGAGAATAGGCACATTTTGTTCTTCCCAGTCCTGTGACATGTTACCTGTTTTTCACTGTCTTTCAGAGGTCACTGACACTGATTCAGCCATCACACACAACAGGCCTTTTAGTACCTGAGAATGCAGTTCACCTCCACCAAGTGATTTGTGGCAAGGTGTTCTCCTGTTTTCTCTTGTGGCATCTTTCTCCCCTTAATCTAATGACAGTTCTCTTTGGCAATGAAAACAGAAAGAGAATAAGAACTGAACATGTTGGCCTTCTCTCTATCATCAATCATTGTTCCCTCATTCACCTCAAACAATTTTCTTAACTTTTCTTTCATTCTCTTAATTTTTCCCAATATACCTTAAAACAAAAACTAACTTTTGTTACCTCTTGTTCCTCACAGCCTGAATCTCATTCTGAATATAGCAATCCTAAATTAGAGAACATGGTTTTGAATGCTACCTCTCTTTGCTACTTGAATCTTTATTTCCCCCATTGGAAGGTTGGTTTAGAATTCAATTCAAGAGGAATTTATTCAGGCTTTTTATTTGTCAGGCACTATCTTATGAACTGGGGATATAATGACAAAAATGAAACGTCCCCTGACCCCAAATTGTTTATGTTCTGCTAGATGTATCCCTCAGTTCCCTCCCAGTTCTGAATCTAAGATCTTTAAAGTCTGTGCTAAAGCAATTCCAAATCTAGAAGTTATATAATCACAAGGGCTGATGGTATTCTTACCTTTGTAATTCTTAGAATTTTTTATATTTAAAAACATTCTGAGAAGATATCTATAAAGCTTTGCTAGACTGCCAAAGGAGTCACAAAAAGTGTTAAAAATCCCTAGTGTTGATGTTCTAAATTTTATATTCTATGACTATATGATTCCAACTTCTTGCTCCTTCTCTCTCTGCTTCTCTGTCCCTGTCTCTCTCTCTCTGTCCCTCTCTGTCTCTCCTTGTGTCTCTGCCTCATGTGTGTGAGAGACAGACAGAGAGAGAAGAGAAGAGAAGAGAAGAGAAGAGAAGAGAAGAGAAGAGAAGAGAAGAGAAGAGAAGAGAAGAGAAGAGAGAGAAGAGAGGAGAGGAGAGGAGAGGAGAGGAGAGGGAGGGGGAGAAAGAGAGAGAAAGAGAGAGAGAGAGAGAGAGAGAGAGAGAGAGAGAGAGAGAGAAGAGGAGAGAGAGAGGAGAGACACTCATGGCATATAAGCCTTTTTGGAGCCTGGAGGCCTTACCTACTTCCTTCTTTTCTTTTTTTTCTTTTTTTCTTTCCTTCTTTCTTCTTTCTCTGTCTCTGTCCCTCTCAAATTTATGGAATAAAATGAACATTGTCATAGCATAGAATAATTAAAAGAAAAAGATGATGTGCACATGAAATTGCAGATCTATTATGTACAACTTGCTATTCTTTTTAAAATACATAATAGTCATCATGTAAATTTATTTTTCTCATTTTTTCTTCCCACCCTAGAGTAAGCTACCAGTAGAAGCAAATATATATGTATATATGTGTGTGTATACACATACACATAATTATTCTATACATAATTCTATTTATCAATTTTTTCTTCATATGTCTATAATTAATTTGGCTATTTATAATAGTTAAAACTACTTATTTGCTCAAAATCATTTTTAATATTGTTGACAGTCTGGTTCTTCTCATTTTGCTCTATAATTATTTCATGCAAGTCTTTCCATGTTTTTATAAGATCATTAAGCTTATTGTTTCTTGTAGCACAGTAGCACTCCATCACAATCATAAAATACAACCTACTCTTTTCTTAACTACCTACCTGGAGGCGTCTACCTACCACATGTGTATTAGAAGGAAAGTGCTTTAAAAACCTGATGTTATATAATTGTGAATTATAGTTGCTGTTATTAATACTTTTCCATAATCTATTGTAGAATTTTAATTTAAAGTGATTTCCTGGTCCCAGATATTCCCCATGTTTTTAGGAATTTAAATCATTTCAGACAAGTACGATGCTATGACCTTTAACTTTCTTAATAAATATCTTCCAGAATCTACTGAATGATTCTTTTCACACTTCTTTTTTTATGGTATGTTAATTAAGTTAAATTCCTCCCTGCCCTTCTAGAATTTGCCTCTAGTATTGATATGACAATAAACAAACAACTATTATGCAAAACAACACAGATAAGAATATTAGAAAAGTATTATACAAAGTATGGGGGAGGAAACTTTTATATTAATACTAAAATATGATCGTGTTTAAAATAATTTCTAAACATATTTATCATGCTCAGATTGCCAACCCCTTGCACAGAAATTAGCCTTAAAACACTGTTTTATATCTGCCTAATCAGGAATTATTTATACAGATTCTTCAACTTAAAATTGTGCTCCCAAATTTCTTTTGTAAATCTATTGTTTAAACTTAAAACATATTTCCTGAAGAAATAATATATTGTAATAAATGGTAGGTAGGTTTCTGGTCTCATCTGCAAAAAGACATTTAATTTAGTGCAGGGTGCTATTTTTACTATACTTAACCACTGATAATAATATTTCTATGGGAAAGTACTTTCTTATTACTACTAACTGCTCTTCCCTTCTGTGGTGAAGTTGATGAGTTTGGAGAGGAAGATATCTTTGAGGAAAGGGATAAATATTTCTGTGGGGCAGTACTTTTAAAACTCTGTATCTGCATGAGAGAAATTATCTATCTAGGTGAGTCACGTGACTTGGGGAACTGGAAGTGATTGATCAACCTAGGGCTACGATTCAGAGTGCTTTTTCTTATAGTTTTGTTGTTGTTCAGTTGTGTTCAATTCTTCATGACCTCATTTAGGGTTTTTTTGTTTGTTTGTTTTTGTTTTTTGGCTAAGATACCAAAGTGGTTTCCCATTTCCTGTTCATTTTTACAGATGAGGAAACTGAGGCAAGCAGGATTGAGTAACTTCCCCACAGCCACACCGCTAGGATGGATTTGAACTCAGGAAGATAAACCTTCCTGACTCCAGGGTCAGCACTTTATCCATTGCCACCTATCTGCCCCTTCATATAATTAAATGGCATATAAATCAATCATTACTAAATCATAGGATTTTCAAATTCATTCTCACTGATAAAGTCTAAATTCTATGGCTTTAGGGCTGTGTGGAGGTGAATTTACATGTAATCCAAAGAGCAGTAATTATGGTAGCAAATTCTCTGCCTGTGGCAAAATTGCTAAAAGTAAGAGGTATCTCTCTCCTTGAATCTGTAGACCCATCCTCTCTGGGGCCTTAAAGGCTCTAGGGAATTTCTCTCCAGAATTTGCTAACTATCTGAAATCTCTGTGAATTCCAGCTCAAAAATCTGGAAGTAAATTACAGCATAACTGTCTGATAACATAACAAGGAGGTAATAGAAGTTTCCAGAGTATTGAAAAATATTTCAGGTATTTTCTACAATATAGGTACAGCCTTTAGGCCCTTAACAAATCTGAAAGAAGACAAATGTGTGCAATAATAAAAATTATCTAAATAACTTAGAAACCTTCTGGCTCTAAATCTGTGATATGATCCTATGCCAATAAAATTAGAAGCAGCAGGATTTTTCTCAATTATTTCTTGAAATGAGTGCCTTAAAGCTTAAAAAACCAAATTCATATCTTTAAACACTGGCTATAAAAGAGTGTATATATTATCATAAAGTAAATAATTTATCATTTACTCCATGCCTTGTATGTGAAGTCACCATCCTACTGAAACAATTCCCTTCAGTCATCAATGACATTTTAATTGCTAAATATGATGGCCTTTTCATTTAAAGCTTTTTACAACCCATTCCTTTCCTACCTGCTCTAATCTCATCATGTATTTTTTAAGAACTCAAACAATATAGACCAGAGAAAATGATCATCTTCTTGTCCCACACACATGATGTTCCATTTCTCCACTCTCCAAGACTTTGTACATATTATTATTCCCCATACCAAAATATACTCTCTTCTCATCCTTCTCTTGGAATCCCCAATCAGATGCCAAGTTTTATCGATTCTATCTCACCACTTTTCTTGCATCCTATTCCCTTCTTTCTCCTCCCTCACTTCCTCTATCCAAGTTCTGATGCTCATTATTTAATTAGTCCCCTGTTTCCAAGCCTCTCTGTCTCTCCCTTCTCTTCCCCAATACATATTCCAGATCAATTGCCAAAATAATCTTCCTGAAACATATGTCTGACCATGTTGATCCCTTTATCAAAAAGCTTCAGTGACTTCCTATTGTTTCTAGGGTAACTTACAAGCTGTATATGTAAAGCTTTATACCATCTGGCTCTTATCTATGTCCAAATATCCAAAAAAATATTTTACAGTTATCCCTTTCACATTGTGGAGGTTAGGAATGCCGCACCCCCACAATCTGGATAATCTGATAATTTTTAGTCCCTCTTCATACCAAAGAAGTCTGAATTATCATGGTACTAAAAGATAAAATATGTTGATATTATACATATATTTAATACACTTCTGAATTTTTAAAGTTTTTCTCTATCTGCCTTCCTGTAATATCTGCAGATTTTGAAAGTCTCCCAAAAAAATTCCCATTTAATTTCTTACATTGATCTGTTACATAGCAAAATCCCAATGGGGAAAGTTGCTATGTAAAAGGGATAATTGTAAATTATTCTCTATATACTTTACCTTCCAACCAATCTGATTCCTTGCTGTCCTCTAAACATTCCATTTTTATTTCTTCCTTTCCTGAAGGAATCTCCCTGCAGGCTGAGGTCCATTCTAAGTGTAGTTAATTTTACTTCTTCCTCACTTTTCCCTCATCTCGCTTCTATGTTTCATCTTACAAGAAACCTTTCCTGATACTTTCGATTCTTGGTCTTTTTCCTCCCCTCCAATTACCTTATGTTTGGTTTTCTGTGTTTCTGTGGTTCTGTGAACACGTGTTCAATGGAGGGATAAGCTCTAAAGCCTGGAATAAAGCAATTAGAAGATGGGACTTGAGCTCAAGACACATTAGAATTACCTAAGGGAAGTGGAAATATTTTAACTTGGAGAATAAAAGGCTAAATAGCTACTGGTTAGTATCTTCAAGTGTCTGGAGGGCTGTTTGTGGGAGAAAGTTTAAACTTGATCTTCTGGGCCTAAAGCCAGATCCTGGAGGAAAGGCTGAAACTTGTTAAATAAATTTAGGCTTGTTGGGCAACTGGGTGGCAAAGTGGGTAGAGTGCTGGGCCTGAAGGCAAAAAGGCTCATCTTTGTGAGTCCAAAGACATTTACCAGCTGTAAATCTAGATAAATCACTTAACCCTCTTTGCTTCAGTTTCCTTATCTGCAGAATGAGCTGGAAGGAAATGACAAACCGCTCTAGTATCATTGGATAAAACAAACAAACAAACAAACAAAAGAGTCATGAAGAATCAGATATGAGTGACAAACAACCCAACAAATTTAGGCTTATTCCTGTTAGAGTTATCCCAAAGTAGAATGGTTGCTTTGGGAAGTTGTGGGTTTCTTCTTTGTTAGGGGGGTCTTCAAACAAAGGATCAGTGACTACCTATTAAATATTTAGGGAAAAAAAATTTTTTGGTCCATGTACAGGTTGTCTCAAAAATCTTTATGCAGCTTTAAGCAATTGAAACTTAGTTGCATTATCTGACCATTGAGGTCCCTTCTAACTCTGAAATTCTGTTCCTACACACACACATATTTCTTTCTATACCAAATAAAGCAGTACTGTCAATTGCACATAATGATGATTATAAAATTTTAACAATAGCTTTTTATTTTAAAAATACATAGAAAGATAGTTTTTGACATTCACTTTTTAAAACCTTGTGTTTCAAATTTTTCTTCCTCCCTTCCCTTCACCTCTTCCCCTAGATAGCAAGGAATCCAATATATATTAAACATATGCAATTCTTCTATACATAGGTCCACAATTATTATTCTGCACAAAAAAAAATCCGATCAAAAAGGAAAAACAATGAGAAATAAAAATAACAAAAAAGGTGAAAATACTATTCTGTGATCATATTCAATTCCCATCTTCCTCTCTCTGGGTACAGATGACTCTTTCCAACATAAATCTATTGAAATTAGCCTTACTCATCTCATTGTTGAAAAGAACCAAGTCCATCACAGTTGATCATCACATGTTTTCATTTCACTTAGCATCAGTTCATGTAAGTCTCTCTAGGCCTTTCTGAAATCATTCCATTAATCATTCTATAAAATATTATAGAACTTCATATACCATAACTTATTCAGCCATTCTCCAACTGATGGGCATCCACTCAGTTTCCAGTTTCTTACGACTACAAAGAGGGCTGCCACAAACATCTTGGCACATGTAGGTCCTTTTCCCTTTTTTATGATCTCTTTGGGATACAGACTTAGTAGAGACACTGCTGGATCAAAAGGTATGTACAGTTTGACAGCCCTTTGGCCATAGTTCCAAATTGCTCTCCAGAGCAATTCACAATTAGGCATTAAAGAAGGATATTCAAAATCTTTAGAATAGTCAATAACTAGAAGTCTTAGCAAAGTTACATAGAATAATGGGAAGAGGACTAGATTGAGAATCATATTATGTGATTTCATCCAAATAATTTTGTTTTCTTTGTTTATACATCTCTCAGTTAGGTTAATCATATCAATATATTGATCCTTATAGCTTAACATTTAAAGACAAGAAAATAAATATATAAATATTTTTAGGTAACCAAAAGAAAGTTACTTTACCAATCCTCAATGAAAGCTGAAAGCATTGTGCCTACTTCCTCCTTTCTTTTTTAAAGTTGCCTTTGAAATCATCCTCAGTTCTGTCTTCTAAACAATATCTCTTTTTAAATAAAGCTTTTTTAGACATCTAGCATTAAATATCAGGACAAATAGCCACACTTACATAATAAGTATTGATATTTAAATTAATCAAGTTCAATGCATAAACTATGATAACTCTTTACTCTTCTTTACTCTTTCATCAAGATCCTTTCTAATCTTTATGAAAAGCAATCTGTCTGTGAATTGTAGAAGTTCCAAAATCTTTTGCTCAGCAATTACATTCTTGAGAATATATCCTAAGAGTATTATTTTTTATCTTTTTTCGCACAAGGCAATTGACTTGTTCACATAGCTAATAAGTATCATCTGAAGTCAAATTTGAACTCAGGTCCTCCTGTCTTCAGAGCTGGTGCTTTATCCACTGCCACCATCTAACTGCCCTGAAAATATTATTTTGGCTATAGTATAGCCAAAGGGCTATCTTCCAAAGATTTTCTTAGTGACTTCATATGCAATTGGAAAAATATATATACATGTAAGCTACCAAAATACCCAGCAGTAATGGAATAGTTAAATAAATTGTAATACATTAACTTAATGGAATATTAAAAATGCAATTACTGTAAGACCAGCAAGCTAGAGAAAGAAAAATCTGGGAAAGCTTTTATGGAATAATGCAAAGTAGGAAAAGCAAAACCGGAAGAACAAATACTAATCAACAATCACAGGAAGGAATGTATATGAAAACAAATGTCTCTATAACTTCACATCATTTTGTGTTTATCTTTCCATTTTCTTGTCTGTGTAGGTATGTCTTTTAATGTAACAATATTTAGAGAGAATGATAATTTTTATTATTTTTTCCAAATAAAGATTTGAATATTGGTAGATTGCATATTGGAGTAGCATGATGCATTTTAGAAATAATTAAACCTAATGTCATTGCTCTGCAGCTGTTTCTGTGAAACTACTCACTTTGGTAGCTAGCAGGTTCTAGTTAGCTCTTCCCCAGTTCAACCTGTTTCTCAACTGGTCTCATTGAAATTGTTTGTTATAATAAAATGAGAATCCGGAAGCTTTTGTTTAAATGGTTTAAATCACTTTATTTCTTTGAATTTTGGTGAAATGAAAAGGGTGGAATTAAATTATGTCAAACAAATATTCTTTTCCATAGATAAGATTCTATGATTCTTATGTGTACCTATGTCTCCATCCTTAGCATATTTCTTGCTCCTGATACCTCTTTGCCTTCTTCCAGTTTCATCTCTTTCCTTGACTCCTATCATTCCATACAAAGTAAAGTTCCATTTGGGGGGTAATATTATTTTAACAGAAATTATTTGATTATAATGAAAGTAACAAGTTAAAAATTCAAAAGATCAGAGATTTAGAGCTGAAAGAGACCTCAGAGATCATACCTCTCAGCTTCCTGAGAAGGGAAATGACTAAGATCTCTCTTGCTATTAGTGAAAGAACTAGGATCTGAATCCTGTTCTTCTGGCTCAGATTCAGTGTTTTTTCTACTAAATTGTGCTTCTACCTTTTAAAAAGGTATTTTAAAAATTATATATATGTATGTATATATATATATACATATATATATACATACATATATATATATCCAGAGAGAGAGAGAGAGAAACTAGTTTTGTTTTTGTATATTCTCAGTTATTAGCCACAGAAAACAAATAATAGTATATTTTATCTTCTACCCTAAGTTCCATTGCTTTATAGAAAATTGTTAAGTGTTGGTTACTATTTTCCCAGGGTTTCTTTTTCTTAAGAAATAACCTTAGACCTAATCCACTTTGTAAACATGATTTTCTTCTCTATGGTTATAAGTATGTAAGAGATAGACAAAAACACACTTTTGTCTCCTTCATCTTTTACAAGCAGCAAATTGACCCTCTGACAGCTCCAATTTCTCATTGTCACTTCATTTTTTTTAAAAAAAGCTCCAGGTTCTGTCCTATTCCCATATCCCTTGAAGTAAATAAATGAACCCAAGAATTTCCCCGTTTCTTCTTTCACAACTGTCACTAATAACAGTTTCTCCAATAAGTTCATATACTATCTACTTGAAAAAAGAAATATGAAGAAAAGAATAAGAAAACAAATGAGAAAAATAGCAATATGTACATGATAAAGGAACAGAAAAAGATAAAGGGGTAGCATTCCAGCTTTTCTTGGTTTCTTGGATTATTCTTCTATGGGTTTTTCATGTAGTTTGGCTGGCTCAAAAGAATAAATACTTTACTACCTTTGAGAGTGAGTCCCTGATCTCACTGATATATGGGCATCCTTTGATCTATTAAAAGAAATTATCTACAAAAGCCTTTACAAAAGTATTCCCTTTTTTCTTTTTAATTAAGGATAACCTCAGAATTGTGTAAATCTTCTCACACATATTTTTTTGAAAATAAAATATGATTCCAGAGAATCAACTATGAGATGAATACGTGTTGATTTTTTGTAAAATATAAATTATATAAATGAGATATATGAAATAAAGGTATTATCTTTAATTTCCCAGCTATGTTCTGATATATTGTAAGGACATAGTTTGGGTCAAACTCTTAGATATTATATATTATGGACTTTTCATTATCATTGTAGCATTCCAGACTCTGCAGAGATATTTAAAAATATCTTCAAATGTTATTTAAATACTTTAACTATAGTCATGTTTATGGAGGACAATTTGTTCTATTACCCTGAAACTACTCACACAGTGACTCTTGCTCTGAAATCTATCATTCTATATCTGGGCATCAATATCCAAAATAATTTTAAGATTTCTTTAATATTTTAATCATATCTAGTTTAAAAACTGTATTTCTCACAGTTGCCCTATTGCTACTGGAAAGGGAATATCAGGGAATGTCATTAACCCCTCAGTGCTCACAATGGATCTACTTATCATCCTTGTTCCTTCTCAAAATATGAGAAAAGGATGGTAATATGTTACCTATGAATTTTTATCTAGAAAAAAAAGTGTTGGGATGTTCCAGGAATTTTCCTGTGCTCTCTCCTAACCTCAAATCTGGTAAATCTCTGCAAGTGGTACTTTGGCACTGTACCTAGAACAGTACTAAAGATACCAGATAAAGAAAAAATCAAGTCAAAGTTGCATTGATCATAGTTCTATAAGTGTCTACTGCTATTAGTATAACGATATGTAGAGTACAAATGCTATACTAACTTTATGGCATACTATCAATGTAGCTTGAACTTTGAGATTCACAGATACATTTTTAGTCAAATTTCTAGTCAATTTTTTAAAAATATATTTATTTATAAAAAAGAAAACAATGTACATAGTGCACAGTTGTTTGCATGTTATATAGAGAAGACAAGGAGTGGAAAGAAGAAAGAAATGAGAGAGACTAAGACAGAGTCAGAGAAAGACAGTCAGAGAGAGACAAAAACAGAGTCAGAGAGACAGAAAAAGGTAAGATGGATGTCTGCATGGATAGATGGATGGATGGAAGGAAGATTAGGGAAATGAGAAAAGCTTCCTACATAAGACAGCATATGAGCTGAGAGATGAAAGAAGTCAATTAAGGCAGATATGTCTGAACTGAATATACTGGATACAATATGGTTTAAGGTTACCAACGCTCCCTAAATAATTTTTTTGTTGTTGAGGCAACTGGGTTAAGTGACTTGCCCAGGGTGACATAGCTAGGCAGTGTTAAATGACTGAGACTAGATTTGAACTCAGGTCCTCATGACTTGAGGGTTGGTGCTCTATCCACTGCACCACCTAACTACTCCTCCCCCTACATACTTTAGGAATACTCTTGGAATTCTGACTTGTCAAAGAATGGGGGTGAACATTTTGAAATGATACTATTGGTTGTATTAGCAAACCTCATTAAACCAGAATTTTAAAAAACTGGAATTTAATGTCTACTAATGTGATATAAGGACCATTTGTCTCCACTTGGAAAATCTTTGGAGCAGTATTTTAAAAATATCTTTTCTATTTAAATAGACTGAGGATAATTAGAGGAAAATTTCAGGGAGAGAATATGGAGATACTTACTATTCTGTCAGCCCCATCCCAGATATGCCATTGCTAGCATCCTCTTGAAAATGAAGGGGGGGGGGAAATGTATCCTAAAATATATAAATTTTAATATTATTATTAGTAATAATGTTATATAGCTTTAAAGTTTTCACTTTGCAAATATTATCTCACTTACAAACATATGCTCATTTTTCCCCTTTAAGTCATATTTGTCATTCTGAGTTTTCATCAAGTTTTTTCCTTCTATTTCAGCATCCTCGATCCTGAAACGAGAGAAGCGGTTGAGAACAAAGAATGTTCATTTTAGCTGTGTTACCGTATACTACTTCACAAGGAGACAAGGTTTCACCAGTGTTCCCAGTCAAGGAGGAAGCACGTTGGGCATGTCCAGTCGCCATAACAGTGTTCGCCAATACACTCTTGGTGAATTTGCTATGGAACAGGAGAGGCTCCATAGGGAGATGTTAAGAGAGCACCTCAGGGAGGAAAAACTTAACTCTTTAAAGCTAAAGGTAAAAAAACAAAAACAAAAACAAAAACATTATAGTCTCTCTTTTTTCAACCCCTCTAATAAGTTTATTAATTGGTGAGTTTAACTCTTAATTTCCTTTAGATTTCAACATTTCTACAATCCCCATTTAGCATTTGATACAGCATCCAAGTTGGTATACACTTCTGATTTTTAACAAAGGAGAAGTCATCATATTGAAGACAGTATAGTACTTTATCAGACTTCCAATGAATGACAGGTGGAAACTTTGCTATAAGGTAAAGGAGATGCTTCTCCAATTGTAGCCTCTTTAGTAATGTTCTGTAAGCAGTTGGAACAATACTTGAAATTCTCATTGATTTTCTTACCTAGCAAAACCTAGGAAATACTCTCTTATGGTTGTTACCTAGTAAGGAAATACTGTCTTGGATGTCCCAGAAATGGTTATAATCCTTATAAAGGTCACTTGTTAAATATCAGAATTCTATAAGATTACTTATCTACTCATCTTTATCTCTTTCTTCACTATTTTAAAATAACTTTGGAAATCTTTGATATGTTTTCAAATGTCTGCTTTTTTCCTTTACCTTACCTCTGTTTCAGATATCAGCATTTGTCCCAAAGAAACTGGCAACAGCCCGGTCTAAGGGCATGATGCACATTACATTATCATCATCATCAGTAATAATAATGATGGCAACAACAATTTTGCAAAGTTCATTGCCATTTTCCTGAAAAATTTCTATTTTACCCACCAGACTTTATTTTTCATAGTTGCTTTGCCACCGATCAAAGTATCATGCTTCAGAAAATATTGCTTAACATTGTAATAGCAATTTCTGTTTGGTTTTAAGTTTCCCTCTTCTCCTAGCTCCATTCACACCTACTCTATTCACCCTACCCCAAAAGATGGAAATTTTGTTTTTCCCCAGGCATCAGTTTAAACGCAATGCACAGGTAGAGATATAGTCTCTTTATTGTAGTAAATTACTGGCTCCTATCTCTGTATATGGAGAAGGACAGTGCTCTCTGGGGAGTCCTTTGATAGCTGGGTATTGTGTCCTCTGGTTTTTAACAGCTGCTATGACTGTGATTTTTGTCTGATGCTAAATGGATTCATTATGGCACATTTTGAGATATGTTGTGTGACCATTAATGTTATTGGGAGCTACACAGCTTGAGGACCTTGCTCAAAGCTGCACATTGACTTAATTATTATTCCGCTATATTTAATTCTATCAGACACAGGAGGTTGGAAGGGAAAAGAAACAGAGCCAGAGAAGAGAGATGGGGGGAAGGGGAGGAGAAAAAGTATGAGAGAGAATGGCTAAAGCTTAAAAGGAATAATAATAAAAATAGCCGCTTCTAAGTGATTTCTTTTTAATTGTGTTTAAGTTGGAAATCTAAGAGTTTTATTATTTACCTGTTATTTTATGTTTACTTGTGAAAAAATTAACCTGGTTAAGGAACTAATCTCGGTTTGTTACTGATAAGAAAGTTTAGTGATTTTCCTTGGGCTAAAGAAAAAAGAAAAAGAAATTTACCATTCCTATCACCTATGCATGAATATGGTGTAGAAAGATAGTGGAGGTCAAATAATCTGAACCATATAGGAAGGTGTATGATATGAAAATTACCCCCAAAAAGTAATTTCTGATTAGGAAATACATATGGTGTGATGAAATATTGGGGGTAGGAAGAATAGTATACATTGTTTTTAAATACTCAGGGGAGGATTAACTTTTGCAACTTATTTATTTCTCAATACAATTTTATGGGGTTTGGGGGAAGTTTTTTGTTTCTTTGTTTAGGATCAGTCTATTTTTATTTTCTGACTAGGATATTTAGCAGTGTATATTTCTAATTTTTTGTAAATTTTCTTCTATGGGTTCAAGGATTGTGGATATTTTAACAAACTGATTCTGATGAATATGCTCTCAGGTTCCATACTAATAATTTTGATTTCAATTATGCATTAGTGTAATTGTGGAGGAATATTATTCCAGTAGCAAGGAACATATTATTGGGAATAGTTTGTGTTACAAAACAGATTGTTTAAAAAGAAATATTAAAGCATTTTAGATACATTTAATAGCATGTTATATCAAGGTTTATTTATTGAATATAGTTTATGTCTTGGTTGCTAGTTTGGCTGATATCTGAATCTGTGAATAACAATTTGATTGTAATAGTATTTTTTAATTAAAATGAAAAGTTAAAATTGAACTTCTAGCAGTAGCAAGATAATACTAAAAGCCCTTTCCCCTCCTAAATTTTGTGCCTTAATTTTTGTGTGCCAATGTTACATCCCGTTTGTGGAGAAATGATATCAAGGTTTATTTACTGAATATAGTTTATGTTTTGGTTACTAGTTTGATATCTGAATCTGTGAAATAACAGTCTGGTTGTAATAGTATTTTTTAATTAAGACGAAATGTTAAATTGAACTAAAGGCTACCCTCAAAGAGGATTTACCAGTAGCAAAATATTCTAAAAGCCCTTTCCCCCCCCCTAAAATTTGTACCTTAATTTTTATGTGCCAATGTTATATCCTGTTTGTAGAAAAATGATATTTTAAAAGGTAGGGACTGTATTTATTTTTGCCATGGTGTTCCTAGTGAAGAATACATTTCCTAGAACATAGAATCATAGATCTTGAGCTATGAAATAACTGAGACAATTAGGTCAGACTCCTCCATCCCCATTTTCAGATGTAAAAATTTAAATCTGAAGTCAGAGGAAGTTAAATAATTTGCCCAATTTCATAAACGAAGTAAAAGTCAGAGGCAAGGTCCTCTCATTTGCATACCATCTTGTTTTCCATTGAACTTCATGGCCTATTTGTTAAATTACATAATTATTTGTAAATTGGCAGAGAAGCTATGCCCAATGTAAATATTGTTACCCTTGGCACATTAATTTGCAAATGGGAAGAAAATACACAGGTAGAATCTATTTGCATTATTTTATAAAATTGATATTAAAATGAAAGTAATGCTTTCATTGTTTTAAAAGAAAGAGGTGGGGAAACGGTGGGTTTTTTTTTTTATTTTACAAACTGATTAATAAAATAATAGCAAATTTCTTAATGATAAATATTTGCAAACTTATCCCCCATTCTACAGGCTAGAAGGAATCCATGCTTGAAGTTAGTTGATGTCATTTTTATGTGCCAATAGGCATTTATATAGAGTGAAATTCAAAGGGTGTAGGGAAGAAACCTCAGCCCCTCCAAAACATCTCTCCTGCTGATGTTTGAAATCTCATCATTAAAAAAAAATCCTCCTTTTATGGGTATCCTTTTGGAATATAAGTTTGTCTTGGTATTATAAATAAATTATTGTAGTCACTTTCCTCGATGACTGGAGATACTTGGTCCTTTGGAAGGTAGAGAGAAGGCACAGAGAAACATAGGTGTCAAAGACAAACTTGTTCTGTTTCACATTCTTGTCCAGGACTGGGTCTCTGTAAGTCAGGGAAGCTCTGGTAGCTAGTGGGAGCAAAGAAGGTAAGATGTAATTAGGAGACATTTATTAATTCTCCATTTGCACATAACTAGTAAACTAACTGCCACAAACTAAAAATATGAGGTCTTTGTTATGTATTTGGCAGTAATCAATGAAATCATCTCTTCCAAACTAAATGCATAATTTCTTTATCTGCACTACATTGTTTGAGAATTGTCAACCTTTTCAAGTTTTCTATTTACTTGTATGAATGTAACGTAATTTCTGTAAAATTAATTAAGCAACTACTTGAACATTTAAGAAACCTTAGAATTTTAAGCATTTCTGTGTCCAAATCAAGATCTTTTGGGGTGTTCTGCTTCTTTTTCAGAGATTTCATTTCACTTTCAGAGCTCTTGACTACTGTGTAAATATGAATGACTTTTGACCCTAGATTATTCTTCAATTCAATTCAGACTTCTAAAGTGCTTAGATGTCTACTGTGCACTTTTATCCCATTCTTTGTCACTCACTGTAGATAAGCACTCTATAATCTGGTTCTCAATCATGAATTTTTAGTGGAAACTTTGTTATTATTATTATTATTACTACTATTATTTTACTATTTTCTTCTCCTTACTGAAGAGGTAGTCATATCTTACCCTTTGTTTTCTGTGCTACATCTTCAAATTTTAAATCTTCAGCTATGTCCTTAAGATATAGATTACATAGGTAGTGGAGGAAATGTTAATGATTTCCATAAAACTTGTAGAGCACATTTTAGAATAAAAGCCATTCTGTGTTCCTTCTACCCCTTCTTCTTTCTACCTCTTTTATTCTCTCATTCTCTCTCTCTCTCTCTCTCTCTCTCTCTCTCTCCACCACTAATCTCTAGCTTTCATGTCACTGTACCCTTCTGAATCCTCTCCAGAGTCCCAGATTGCTCTATGAACAAGAAATTAAAGATTAGTTATTATACTCATTACTTCAGCCCATAAACTATTGATATTGCTGAAGGTTTTCATAACAATCTTCATTAAAGCTGTAAAAAATTTACCTGGATTTTAATTTCTTATTTGGTTGGATCATTGCAAGTTAGTGAAAATATTCAGTGAACATATAATAATAAAAATGATAAATAGATGAATAAATGAATATGACAGAAGCAAAAAATCTGGTTAAAAAAGAAAGAAAGAAATGACCTCTTGCCTCTAGAAGTTTTCATCCTAATAGAGGAAGGTGCAAGGAGAAATGAAAATATTTGAAGATGCAACTAATATATATCAATACATATCAATATGCAATTTTGACAAGTGCAAGTAATTTCAGTACATTAGGACCAGAGTTTGAGATGATGGGTCACCTTCAGTTAAGCAATCAATCAACAATCATTTATTAAATGCCTGCTATATATCAAACATGATGTCAGGTACTAGAAATACAAGTTCAAAGAATGAAACAATTCCTATTTGGAAGGAAGTTATCTTCTGACAGAGGAGACTATTCATATTTATATAAGAATTGACACAATAAATAAAAAGTAGCTAAATGCAAGGTAATTATGTGGATAGAACATTTGTATTATTTCTTGATCACTAAAGATCAGGAAAGACTTTTTTATAGAAGGTGAAATTTTGAAGGAAATGAAGTATTCATTGAAGACAATGTCTGTTCCAGGTATGGAGCATGACTGACAGAAAGACACTGAAATGTAAGATGCAATGCCATTAGTTACTTACCTTAGAATGTGGAAAATAGAGTATAGATTGGGGGCAGTTTGTGATGGACTTCTAAAGATAGCTGGGGGATTATATATTTTATCCTTAAAGCAAAAAGAAAGCTAATGGAATTAATTGAGCTGGAAAATGACATGGTAGAGGGGCAGCCAGATGGCAAAGTGCATAGAGCATCAGAACTGAAGTCAGAGAGCCTGACTTCCAATCTGGCCTCAGACATTTAACATTTCCTAGCTGTGTGACCCTGGGCAAGTCACTTAACTCCAGATGCCTCTCTAAATAAATGAATAAATGAGAATGACATGGTGAAGTCTGCCCTTAAGGAAAACCACTTTGGCAATTGTGTTGAGGGTGGTTTGGGGTGGGGACATCCCTGAACTATATATAAGGTGGTATTTTATCTTTAAAATTCCATGCCTGATCAATTCAAATAAATGTTGAATAGTCTTCTTTCATAATATAATTAAATAAGCAATTGTGTTCATATCCTATTTCTGACACATAAAATCTATATGACTTCCAGCTTCATTTAACTTCCAGTTTCCTCAACTACAAAGTAAGGAGCTTTAGACTGAATGTCTCCAAAGTCTCTTCCAAGATATTTTGCTCTTACATCAGATCTTCACTTCCGCACTGCAATTACATTCATCTTTTAGAGCAGAGGAGTCAGCAAGATTGATTGTGTTGGTCAGCTCTATATAGTGACCTGTTCAGGTTATTAAGTACTGCCAACATTATGAAACGTTTGACTTGTTTAAAGAGAAGAAAAAAGATTTTAAAAACTTCATTCTTCTAATAATTAGATGTCAGTTTGGTGCAGTCAAAAGAATTTGGTATTTGTGTTAAAAAAAAAAAAATGCCGTGTTTAGGTTTTGACTCTCATTGGCTATGCAATGTTTAAATAAATCATTTAACTTTTTCTGAGTTTCATTTTCTTCATCTGGAATATAGAGTTAAATATGCTATTACTACTTTCCTCAGAATGTTTTTGATGGGAAGGAAGATTTTGTAAACCTTAAAATGCTGTGGGTATATGAGTTGTTATTCGGTATCTTGAAAAATTGACTTTTTCCTACATGCATGTTTGGTGACATTCAAATTGACAAATATTGAGAGTATTTGCTATGGGTTCCAAATGGTGGTTGAACCATCGGGGCATAGTGACTTAATCTATGGTTGTCAGATTCAAGCTTTTTTTTCTTTGAGAAATTGCCATGATATTTGCCCGTCTCTGTCTTCATGATATCTCAACATTTAAATATTTCTTTTGTGATCACATGTATTTATCTAGGATATAATTTTTCATGGTATGTCAATTTGAACTCATTGAAAGGGCTTGATGCTTTTTAACTATCTCTATTTTCCATTCCCTTTTAATAATGTTTGACTTATTTCCAGTTTTAGGATAATGTAGACTGTATCCTTAATTAAAAAAAAAAGACAGACACAAAAGAGAAATTGAATAGTTCAACTTTACTCTTTTATCTCAACATCCAAATATGTTTCCTAAGAATATGAAAATATTTGAAGATGCCATGTAAAAATAAGTTATAGTGTGCTTTTACACACAGACACACACACACATACACATGGACAAAAATAATGAATAACAAAGATTGGAATACTGAACAGTGCTTTTTTGTGTAAATCTTTCAGTATGTTGATAATTTAATAGGCTACAAACAATTGAAATTTTTTCTCTGTCTTTTGCCAGTTTTTGAGGAGAAGGTAAAGCATGAAGAATGAATTTGACCTTTATCAAATTAAACTTGTGATGGAAAAAGAGTGTTTCTGGTTGCATATAAAATTAGTATTAGAAGAAGCAACAGAGGAGAGAACAAGGATCTAGAACAATATTTAGAAAGTTGGTTTGGAAATGAGAAAATATTCCTTCTTCCCCACTCAAATCCTTAACAAAAAAACAGATTTGTCTCAGGCTGAAAAAATGTAGAATGTATCAATGAGCAATTGTGGTACTAAGCAATATCTCCATTATTATCAAAAGTATTTTTTTTATAAGGGCTTTGAAAAGAGGTTTCTTTACTAACAATAAGTCAACATTTACAAAGTGCCTCCTGCATCATGCACTGTGCTGAGAACTAGCAATACAAAGAAAATCCCTACTCTAATGCAATAACTTACAGGTATTAAGGAGGTAATCTTGAGTTTTCAAAGACTAGGTGGGGTTAGGGCATAACTCTTGGTAATTTTAGCTTACTTTTGATATGGATCCATCAAAAGACTCTAAATCTGTCATTTAAAGACCTGCCTCCATAAATTCAGAGACTCAGTCCTAGAGTTTTGCTGCTAGGTGTTGAAATTTTGGGCCATAGCAATTTATTAAATCATTTATGCCACTAGAGAGGGGTTGTAATCTGTACCAGCAGAGGGATTATCCACCTGAATAATAATATTGAATATTGAAGTCTTTAAGACACCAGACAAACAAAATGCATATAAACACAATCCTTTCCCTTGATGACTTTGTAAGATGAAACATAATGCTTATACATGGAAAAAAAATAAACATAAACTAAAAGAAAAAATATGAAGCTGAAACATAAATGTGTCATGTCACATGTCATGTATCATGGCTAAAAACTAAAGACTAAAAGAACAGCTGAATATGTATTTTTTTTAATTTGATTATTTTTCAGATTCACATTCTCTCTTCCACCCTCCTTCAATTGAGAACAGCCACATCTCTCTGCGTTCATTACCTTTCTATCTGGAATTATGTAAATAACTTCCAGAAATGTGGTTGGTTATTGTGTTGATAAGAATTCCTAAGTCTGAAAATTTATTTCTTGAATTTGGCTTCCCATAATGGAATGTAGGACTATAAAAACTGAAACATTTACAAATATAAACACAATATCATTTATTATATTAGGAGTGTTTCTATACAGTCCTTTTAGGGCCTCTCTCTCAAGACTTTTATCTCCTTTAATATTCTGTTACCTTTAGGTAACAGAATAATAAAAGTCTATGATAGTACTCCTGGGGGCAAGAACAGCCTTAGGTGGCATAGAATTAGATTGTGTATAAAAGAAAGGAGAAAAACTGGGAGCAAATGGATAGAGAGGTTGAATAAGAGACAATCCTAAGTTTGAATTATTGTCCTTGGCTATGGGCTATGGGTGATCACATGTGCAATATCTTTATAGATAAAGTATCTTGAGAATCTTCCCAACACTCACCATAACCACCATAGCTTTGTATTGCTTTTTGATAAATAGATTATGGGGAATAGGTTTAAAGGACACAGAATTACAGCTACTAAAGATATCACACAGTATAGTGGGATAAGTATTGTACTGAAAACCAGAAAATTAAGGGAAAGATTTAAATATGAGAAACCAATAGGTGTATCTATTTATATTTCTACCCCTAACTAGTTTATGAACTTGGATGTGTAATTTGATCTCCATAAAACTGAAGAATTTCAAGGTCTTCAGAGTTATTTCTTGTTGCTACAAAATTCTCTATTTGAATGGGGAAAACAAACAAAATGACCAGAAAATAAAGTAAATCACCAAACCTTTATGATTCCATGACTTACCATAATGATAATCAAGACAGATTCTTTTACTTAAACAAAACATTTGCTAATTCCCAAGAACAAGCCACTAAGAGAAATATAGTTTACAAATTTTATCAGTTTTTTCCCTTCTCTACCAATATTATCCAAATCTTTTGTCACTATCCTGAAATAATGTATCAAGTGTAAAAGACAAGATAGAAAACTGAACATGTAATTGGGAGGAATCAGAAAGAATAATCCAAAGAATTTTATGACAAGATTGGGTGTATAACTAATTGAAGTTGTCAGCTATCCTCATACTAATCTATAAGGTATCTTAAGAAGGTGGGATTTCAAGAACTTTAAATGATACAAGAAACAGACCACTTAGCAAGGCTAGAGAGATAAGGTCATTGCCAAAATATAGTACTGCTTTGAAAAGAACTTGGAGGTAGCACTAGATGAACAAAAGAAACAGTTTGGGACAAGCTGGTGAAGGACTTTGAAATAAAGTTTTAGTAATAATGATAATAATTGACTCTGATATAGTGCTTTAAAGTTTGCAAAATATGTTATGTACCTAATTTCATTTGATGACCAAAATCAAAGTTAGGAAATTTTTAAAAGTAGACTTATTTTGTGGAGTCAAGGACAAAGTTTGTTAGGAAGCGTACAAAGAAAAACTAGTTAGAGTGACAAATGATAATCCAATCAACAAGGTGGGGAGGGTAACTCTATTCAGGTAACTATTCTCTTCTTGTATATATACAATATAATTGTATAGTATACATGCAAAAAAAAAAAAAAACAAATTCTGGATCATATTCAGGTAGTATAATGTTTTTATCTTTAGGGCTTTGTGAAAGTAGTGGTTCAAATGAAAAGCAGACAAAAGAACAGAATAAGAATGCAGAGTGATTGAGCAATGATAATTATAAAATCAGGTCTATATTTGAATTTGTCGCCCTGTATTATTCCTTAAAATTAACATCCTAGACCTCATTCTGCTACTTTTGAATAAAAAATTTGAAGACTAAGACTTCTGAATATAAAAAAAATTTTAATATCAGAAGATATTCCTTCCACAATCACTAGAATGTCTAAAGGTTCCTTCTAAATTATTCCAGAGCTTAGAATCCAATTAATGAGTCATGAAAAGCACCCTGGAATTCTTGCACATCATTACTTGCTTATGCTATAAATGCATGGGCCACCTTTTGCATGAATTAACATTAGAGTACTTACTGAGAAAAAAATAGACATTTTCATTGGCATTAAAAATGAGGATAAGTTACGCTTATTATCTTCATCTTCCTTTAGTGACTCATCTTGGCATACAAATGACTCTGGGTTTTTGAAGTCTATACCTGCAAAATCTAAGCTGTGACATGTTCTACCATTTTGGAGAGCCTTTTAAGTACAGCTCTAGCAACAACCAAAAAAAGTCTTTCTAGGAAACCGGCTGTGGAAAAGCCTGTTCATCAGCATTATTTTACACACTTAGTGATGATACTTTGGACAATGGCAATGGAACAAAGAAATATACGAAAAAGCTCCTTGGGTGGTACCTTTCTGCTTCTGTAAGAATGGTGTCAGAGTGACTAAAAATCACATAGTTGTTCAATAACTAACACTAAAAAAAATGCAACCAACTAAACAACTCAATCAACATTAAATAGTAAATACTTAATAAATATGATTTTTTTAAATGTTGAGTAATTAAATAATTATTATGAAAGTAAAAATGAGACCCTTGTCCTGTGACCAGTGAATAGCTACCCTAATCAAGATTTAAGGATTGGGGGATGTGAGGAGGAGAATTTGTCAAGTTAAATAGAGGAAAATATTACATCTTTATTTTTATTTACCCCTCTCTAAAATTTATCATTTTCTTCAATTATGATTTTTTAAAAAAACATTATTCTGAGAAGTGATGGGTTTCACTAACCTACCAAAGGGGTTCATAACAGAAAAATGCTTAGATATTCATGTAAATAAGCTATAGACATATCTTATAAATGAAATCAGAAACCAGATAAATATACCTGAAAAGCAATAGAGAGGAATATGGTTGACAAGAGTAGGTTGCAACATATTAATAATAAAGAGAAGCACAAGAGAACCAATATAAAGGACTTTACCAAAGTGACATAAGATTGAAAGGAAAAATGGAATGGTCAGGGTAATCAGAGTTAAGAAGTAATCAAGGTAATGCCCCAGTCCTATCCCATCCCCCTTTATATTAAGCTAATGTTGAGTTAATTTCAATTTACCTCCCTTTAAGGTCCCAGCATACTGGATGCACCCCTGATAAGAATTTAGGGGAGGACTTGAATAAGAGTCTCACACAGGATGAGGAATGTGCAAGTTATTGTTTGTATCTTTGAAGGAAGAACAGTATCAATAAGATGACAGATCTGTTGAATTTTCAATTATTGTCAGAAGGTCATAGAATTTAAAACTGGAAAGGGAATTTGTGATCCATTCGTTTATTTTCTACATGAAGAAACTGAAGTCAGGGGGACAAGGAATAGATGATTGTCCAAAATCATGAAAAGTAGTAATACTGAGGTCATATTAATTATTTCTGATGAAATAAGCTAAAAATTCCATTTTTCTATTAACTTATTTTTCAGTTCATTTCTAAATTCTGGGAATTTGTATATGAATAAACTAGTGTTCTTTCAGTGTTGAAATCTTTAAAACAAGGAAAGGAATAGTATCCTTGGAGAAAAAAATAAGAATATTCTCAGGTGATCTGCGGTAGGGAAGTAGTGTTTCAATAAGCCATTTTGAAACTGAGAAAAAAGTCAGTTGAAAGCCCAGTTAGCAGCTGGGGTCTGAGATTCAGAAAACTAGCCCTTAAAATGTTGAGGAGTAAAACAGAATCCATACAGGGACAGGATAAGGGAGGAAAAGAAGGGCAAGAAGAGAAATAGTTTACTGATCAAGGTAGAAATATCCTATAGGAAGATTTTTGAATTTACTTTTGCTCTGAATGTCATACGATATTTATCAATGATTTCATTTAATACTTTATATAACCTTGTTTATATAGTTTGTGAAAAATTATCCTTGTTAAGCTTTCTAATATTCTATGGGTTTATATACCATTTTATCAGAGTTCATAAACCACATGGCCCCCTTCCTCATATGTGCAAATGAAAGCCCACAAACTAAGATAACAGGAGACATTTTGTAAGTTGTAACGATTAAATAATTTTTGAATGTGTTTCTCACTGAGGCTGTTGATATTGACATCATTACTTTAAAAGCCAAACTGGAAATAAGAGGTTCATTTTCTTGCATGAGTTTGGAAGCAATTCCAAAAGGTGAACAATGACATTGTATTATACAACAATCTTAATTTTATTAATCTTGTTTTATACTTGTATCTCATTTTGAATGAATGAATGAATGAAAAAGTCATTACTAAGCATGTTTTTTGTTGTTCAATAATTTGAGTTATGTCTGATTCTTTGTGAACCCATTTGGGTTGGATTTTTTTTTTTTTTGGCAAAGAGAGTAGTTTTTCTTTCCTCCATTTCATTTAATAGATGAGGAAACTGAGGCAAACCAGGTTAAATGACTTGCCCAGGGTCACACAGCTAATAGGTATCTGAGGCCAGATTTGAAGTTGGGTATTTTTGATGGCAAGCCCAATGCTCTACCCCCTGAATCACCTAGCTGTTCCCATTAAGCATGCTTAATGTCAAGTACAGTGTTAGGCACTAGGAATACAACTATAAGATCAGACAGCCTTTGCCTTCAAAGAATTAATATTATTATAAGAGAAAATAAGAACACAGAGTCCTGTGTGAGGCATCTCTTAAAAGGAATTTGAAAAAAAATCAAAAATTTGGTCTATGCTCTTCAGTAGTTTGCAGGTTTCTAATGTTTAACCAGTTGATAGTGCCAAGGACTTTGGTACCTATTGGAGCAGTTGCCAGAATATACCTTCACAAACTTTGTTGCCTAGGATGATGGCTGTAGACAATGTGTTTGGAAGCATCCTGGGCTATCTTTACTGGATTTTGAGGGCAAATGATGATTGAAGTGCTAATGGTGGTAGAAATGGTTCAATTTGACTGGCACATAATTGCCTCCTTTCTCTCCCTCAGGATGTGTCCCATATTTACATATAGATTTGTGTGTTTGCCTTTCAGGGCAAGTTGGTTGGTGGTTGGTGGGGCTAGTCTGCCCCTTCTCTATAGGAGCTGCTCTCTTGGATGTTGGCTATGAGAGCACTGAGCTAGAAATAGGACCTGTAGTCTGGAAGGTATTTCCACTCCAAAAGACTTCTTTACACTTCTTCAAGTTGATCAATAACTATTCCTAATGGTGATGAAGAAGGTGGATTCTTTCTCTAATGATTTCTTTTACAATTATTGTTCAAGGAGTGAGCTGGAAACAGATCTGATTTTTGAAAGGACACTGCTGCTCCCAAAGTCCTTGGACACAAGGTCCCAAAGTACAAGGATCAGGATCTGGGGGGGGGGGGGAAAATATATATATATATATATATATATATATATATATATAGTGGTCAAGATGGTAATGCTGATTATTTCTCGCATCTAGGATATTCTATTTTCTATCTCTCAAGGGAGATGGGGAGGCAGAGGGCAGGACATATCCATGATTTCAAGAGATCTCATTTTAAAGGTAGCATTATGTAACCTAAATTTCTACAATGTTCAAGAACAAAATTTTGACTGTATAATCAAGTTCAATGAGAAAGAAAGAAGTTATCTAAATAGATTCCAATGAATCTGCAAGAAACTCTATTAGATCTAGCAATACAACTACCAGACCTAACCCCCCAAAGAGATTAAAATAAGAGGGAAAGGGCCTATGTATAAATATATATATATATATTAGCTTTTTTCATAGTAGCAAAGAATTGTAAACTAAACGTTCCAACTAACTTAGCAATGTAATACATGAATGTAAGGCAATACAGTAGTGCTGTAAGAAAATACAAAAGGAAGAGGCAGCTAGATAGTGCATAGAGTACTGGTGCTAGAGTCAGAAAGACCCACTTCATTTAACACTTACACTTGTGTGACCTTGGGCAAGTCAGTTAACCCCAATTGCCTTACAAAACAACAACAAAATGAAAATACAAAAGCAACCATTTCAGAAAAACCTGGAAAGGACTTGCATGAAACTACACAGAATCAAGCAAGCAGAGTCAGGAAAAATATTTATAAAACATTATACCTACAAGCAATTTTGAACTTCTTAAGAACCGTAATGAATGCAGTAACCAACCATGATTCCAGAGTACCAATGACGCATGATACTACCCATCTCCTGACTCAAGATGCAGAATTAGGCATATATTTTTAGACATTGCCAATTTGGGCATTTGTTTTGCTTGACTATGCATATTTATTCTAAGGTTTTGTAATAGGAGGTGGGGAAGAAAGAAAATAATTCTTTTTTGTTAATTGAGAAAAACATATAAAAGGCAATATAAGAATAAAGAAATACATTTTTTAAAAGAGAAAAGAAAGATATGCAAGGAACTAATTAACCAATTCAAATTTTTAAAAGACATGTACTATGTATAACCTATATCAAATTACTTATCATTTTAAGAGAAAGCAGGAGAACGAAGGGAGGAAGAATGTTTGGAACTCAAAATTCTTAAAAAGAAAGATGTTTAAAATTGTCTACATGTAATTGACAAAATACTATTTATAAAAAAAAAAATAAAATAGAAGACATGTACATAAGGTGGAAGTTCAAGTAATTTGGAGTGAATACAAATGAATAGCATGGTACTGTGAGTATGTTGGAAAATGTTAAATCCCAGATGGAACTGAGATTTCTGATGAATGCTAGAGACAACAAAAATATCCTTTCAAAACACTGGGGACAATAGAAAAAAATTTTAAAAGATAATTTGATTGTTGCACTGCTGGGATAATATGATGATAATGGCCAATGGGAAAGGTGGCAGAACTATTCAATACCTATTTTATTATGTAGAAGAGGCATGAGACTTGCTTTGCTTGGCTCTGAGGGCAACTTTGCTAGCAGTGATAGAAGTTGCAGAGCAACAGAATTCAGGAGAATATAAAGGGAAAATCTTTAACCATTGGAAATGTCTCCAAGTGCAGTGATAGATAGTGAATCTCTTATTAATAGAGTTTTTTAAGCAGTCTCAATAACTTTGAGGCATTTTTCTAGAACTCGGTACAAGTTAGATTAGATAATTTCTGAGGTTCCTTTCAACTGTGGTTTTATAAATTTGGAATATAACCATGTATTTAAACTATATTTTATTGCAGTAAGAATACTTTTGATAAATTGCTTATTTTTACCATGATATATTAATTTTTTAATTCCATATTTGTTAAACTTCATTTTACACATGAATCTGGGCCTCAAAGACAGGAAGATGATCTGTGATACTTTGACTATGTGATCTTGAGCAAATCATTCAAACCCTCAGTATTCTAGTCAGCCCTAAGACCTTAAGTTTTCCTCAATGTGGGAGTTATCTATCAAGGAAATCACAAGTCCAGACACTATCCTTATTAATTGACATGGCTTTTACTACCTTAGAAGTTGATGGTCTGTTCTATATATCATAATCTTTTGACATGAGTATCCTTACAAATAAGAAAAAAAAATTCTACTCTAAGCTCTGACATTTAAAAAGTTTGGGAGATGTAGTTTCTGAGTAATCATTTTATTAATAATAATACTAGGAATAACAATAGCATGTTATTAATAAAAGGAATGGTCATTTGGTCGTCTCTCTGACCAAAGAAAATTCATAGCATTTTGCTCACATTTACATAGGCTGGGAAGAAGGGGATATCTGAGGATGGCAATCAATTCTGGTTAGCAATTAATGAAAAAAATGAATATTACAATGAAAGACCAGCCCCAAGGATGAATAGGGAGAATGTAACCTTTATTATGTCATTTACTTCTAAAATGCTCTACTTTGAACAATCTAATAAAAGAATTTTCCCCACTCAAACCTGAATAGAACACAATGGGTAGGAATTCACTTAGATAAGATGGTCTAGGAAGTTAAATTTTTGACTGAAGTCAGTAATGTCCTTCAAAGAACTGAGTTTTGAACTAGCAGATTAGGACTTTCAAAAAAGGAGGGGAACTTCGGATCTCCCCAAATCATTATTTGTTAATAATCATTTCTCTCAAAGGAAATGAATAACAATGACAAGAACACACCAAAACTAGACACTTTTAATGGACTGGGTATACAAAAATCAAGAAAGAGAGTGAAGAGCAAATGTGAGGAAAATAAAGCAGCACAAACAGATAATGCAGACAAAATCATAAAGACCATTATAGAAGGATCCAGAGGATTTCTGAAAATGTCAAGCTCATTAAATGACATTAGAGAAATGTATGACTGAGACCTTTTTGTAAAATTATTCATCAGCAATTGCTGAGATGTCTTTGTCTCCTGTTTTTCTAAGGCTCCATCTGTATGTTTTATCCTCCTGAGGGCAAAGGCCAATATTTGCTTTGTTTCCTCCTCTACAAAGGGCAAGGTTTCTCTATAAATATAGTTGACTGCCTAACATTTTTCGTTGAAAGAGAATGTCAAAGAGCAATAAAAGTATTAAGAAGTAGCTACTTTTGTAATAAAAAAAGCTATTATGGGAATTATAATTAATGAAATTTAGCAATGAATAAAAATGATCAAATTAAAAGAGTAAACGTGGTTACATGTATAGAATTATGATATATAAAACAGACCCTTTGCTATTTTTTAGTCTTATATGTACATAAATTTGAACTGTTCTTTTTAGAACAGTTTCTTGTTTGGTTCTATTTGGGATTAAGCTTCTAAAGAGTTCCCCTCTTTTTCTCTGTCAATGTTTTCATACTCTCTTCATTTCTTCCTATTAGAGTTCTTAGCCCCTCAATGTTCTGGTCTGTTAGTCATGTCTGAAATCCTGAAATCACAATGCGGTAGAACTTTATTTCCTGGACTATATCTTTTCTAAGAGCCCAGTATTCAGTGTCATGGTTTCAAGGACAGTGTATTTGCTGACTAAGCTTGAGATGACTTCCATTAAGATGCTATCACCTCTGTCTGTATAAGGGTATATTTATTCTAACATCAGAGCTGCCCACTACAAACCAGGCCCCAAAATGACATTAACTGATGGGTGTTTTATAACCCTCTGCTTTCCTCACAAAGCATGGGGGGGAAAGGTTTTTAGAACTCTTCAACTCCTGACATCAGGAAGTTCACAGTTCTAATTATTTTCATCTAGCTATTATCGGGGTGTCTAAAAGACTATAAATTTATATTTTTAATTTTTTTCTCTATTAAGAAAAGGAATGGCTGCTAAAATATTTCTATCTGGGGGGGAAACATTTTACTATGATTCTTTTGGGTTATGCATGTCAAGTGGCATAGAATAGTTAGTTGCACTTGTTTGGGAGAGAAAATGGTGTTAGAATTGTCAAATAGATATCACAAAAGAATGGGCTATAAGAATGAGCTAAGCCTTTTGTTTACCGCTCCTTGTTCCTAGATGACTAAGAATGGTACCGTAGAATCCGAAGAAGCCAGCACTCTTACATTAGATGACATTTCGGATGATGATATTGATTTAGACAACACAGAGGTAGACGAATACTTCTTCCTGCAACCCCTGCCAACAAAGAAACGAAGGGCACTGCTTCGAGCCTCTGGAGTGAAAAAGATTGATGTGGAAGAAAAACATGAGCTGCGGGCCATCCGCCTATCAAGAGAGGATTGTGGCTGTGACTGTAGAGTATTCTGTGATCCGGAAACTTGTACTTGCAGCCTCGCGGGCATCAAGTGCCAGGTAAAGATCTGTGTGACAGGGATTTGTAAGTAAAGAGATTAGAAACCAACCACTAAACAGGCAATTGTATCATGTGTAATGAATTGCTGAATGTAGAAAGAATTTGCACCAATAGACACTCAAGGACAGGGATTCGGGTGTGAAGGTGATGGATGAAATTAATTGAAAGGCAAACATAACTGTGGATACCTAGGAGACATTTATATAGAATGTGGCTCTAAATATGCAATATGACACATGGAAAAGTTTGAAGTACATTTGTCATTTGACTAACATTTACACATAGGCTGAATTATAATTTACAGCACCTAAGAATTTCTCTTGGTGTCTAAACAGGTAGCCTGAGAGAAGATAATGGCAATTGGAGTTTCTAAATTACACGTGAGACAGCATGGTGTTGTGAATAGAGGGCTAGACTTAATTTGAATCCTGGCAATGTGATCTGGACAAGTCATTTAATCTCTTTGGGTTCCTGTTTCCTCATTTGTAAAATGATCCTATGAGCTTCTGATTTTCCTGTCAATGTGTCTGATTGCCTAATATTCTATATAGTAGTTGAATTATATTTAATTAAAACCAGCAAACCTGGATTTTGGTTCAGCCTCTGTCACTACGTATATGACCTGAGATTTCCTTTCATTAATAAAAAGAGAACATTGGACTACTTGCACCCTGCTCTGTCATTCTCTGTTACTTTCTGTAATTACTGTCAGTTTCCTAAGAAATCTTGGCTTCCCAGACAGGGAAGTTCACCCCTGCAATAATGTGAGAGTAGTTCCTATACTCTGAGCCTATCTCCCTCTCCAATCAATGAAAGATAACCTTAATGCTGCCTAAGGAATACAAAGATAGAAAAACCCAAATGAGTGGGGAAATAGGTAATGAAAACAGATTTACTGGTAGAAGTTGTTTTGATTTTTGCTATAGCAGAGTGACAGCATAGGAACTTGTTACTCTTCCTTTCTCTAAAAAGAACTTTAAAAATGCCTTTCACTATCATGTCTCCTGCCTCCTCATCCCACTACAAGGTGAAGTAATAATCACCAGGGCCACACATTATCATTTTTTCCACTCTCTGGAAAGCTGAAGTGAAATATGGAACCTTGTCAGATATTTACTCATCTATCAAATGGGGTCTCAGAGCACCCTTGCAACTCAAGGTTTATAATGATTATAATGACGTGGAGAAACAAGGAAAAAAATTTAAAAGAGGAGTTATAATCATAAAATCTTAGATTATGAAAAATTGAGCTATATCATTTGATGTTTGAATACTCATAGTGTACTGATGACTGTCTAAAAATCTTGGGAAGCTAATAAAGTAGGAAAATCCTTAGTTTTGAGAAGCTTTGCAATGCAAATGGTAGAGAAAGAAAACAAAAACAAATAAATACATGGTTTGCTAATCATCTGCTTTGGTATCATTTAAGTTCCCTGAATCAAGACTTACACTCAGTCTTAGAAAAGACTCAAGTTGTTGTTTTACTTGTCATGTTTTCATAATGTTCTCTCTCTCTCTCTCTCTCTGTCTCTTTCTAGGTGGATCGGATGTCTTTCCCATGTGGTTGCACTAAAGAGGGATGTAGTAATACAGCAGGTAGGATTGAATTTAATCCTATCCGAGTCCGGACTCACTTTTTGCACACAATAATGAAACTCGAACTGGAGAAAAACCGAGAGCAGCAAATTCCAACACTGAACGGCTGCCACAGTGAGATAAATGCTCACACTAGTTCTATGGGCCCTGCTGGCCACCCTGTGGAATATTCAATTGCAGAGAATTTTGAGATTGAAACAGAGCCCCAAACAACAGTGATGCATTTGCAGTCTGCAGAAGAGTTGGATTGCCAAGTAGAAGATGAAGAAGAGGAAGAAGATGGGAGTAGCTTTTGTAGTGGAGTTACAGATTCCAGCACACAAAGCCTAGCACCAAGTGAATCAGATGAAGAGGAAGAGGAGGAAGAAGAAGAGGAAGAAGATGAAGAAGATGAGAAAGGAGATCATTTTGTGGAAGGTCTGGCCACCCATGCCGAAGTTGTGCCTCTTCCTTCAGTTCTCTGCTATTCTGATGGCACTACAGTACATGAAAGCCACTCTAAAAATGCCTCTTTTTACACTAGCTCTTCAACTTTATATTACCAAATAGACAACCATACTCCAGGCACCACAAATCAGATTCCTGAGAACTATTCTGAAAGAGACACTGTTAAAAATGGTACCCTTTCTCTGGTGCCTTACAGCATGACATCAGAGCAGTTTGTTGACTATGCTCGACAAGCAGAAGAGAGCTATGGCAGCTCACATTACCCATCTGCAAACCCCTCTGTAATAGTCTGCTGCTCTTCATCAGAAAATGATAGCCATGTGCCATGTAATAGCTTATATCCCGAACATAGGCCAAACCACCCTCAAGTGGAATTTCACTCTTATTTGAAAGGTCCCTCCCCAGAGAGATATGTTTCTACTTTGAATGGCGACAGTCACATAGTTGAGCATCCTGCTGAAAATTCCTTAAGCCTTTCGGAAAAGAGCAGATTGCACGAAGAATGCATCAAGTCATCAGTGATTGAGACCGTCCCCGTGTAGTAGGTTAAGTTGTCCCAGAACCACCTTCCTATATTTAAATGCACTGTTATTTAATTGGATTTCCTAGACTCAACATTGTTTTAAACTGTGGACCAAGAAAACTTGGACTATGGTTAAAGTTCCAGATGCTTTTGTTTCTTCTTTCTAGCTTTTGGGACAGTGGCATTGCACAAATACAAGTTCATACAAGGATTTTGAAATAAATCAGATGTTTTTGATAAAAAAAAAAAAAAGAGCTAAATTTAAAAATGCATATTTCAGTCACTGACCCGTCAAACTCTGTGAAACCTGCCAACCTGTATAGGTCAAAGCTCCAAGTTTTTTGATTATTGGGCCTGTGCAAGATTCTTAACTAATACTTGGAAATGATCAGATTTAGAGTCCTAATTTTCAATCTATCTGAAGTTGATAGTGACTTTTTAATGTAAAAGTAATTATTGTAAGAAAAAGATTTAATTGTTCATATGTATTTTATTTATGGTAGTTTAGCAGATCATGTTTTGATGGAAATTAATATGTTCATTTCAACTTAAAAGCCACACCAGAGCATGCCCATATGGATTGCATCTAGCGTTCCATCTACATTTTTATGAACATTACTAATACGATCTGCAGATACTTTCTTAAAGGTGAACTAGGCCTATTTTTGCTATTTTGAACAAATAAATGAATCTATTTGTGCAGGTCCATATACAATTTTCTCTAAAGGTAAGGGTTAGGACAATCCTCCTGCTAGGGTCTGGATCAGTGCCTTCCCACACTTAGTTCCAGGGAAGGAAGTAAAAAGAATTGCCACTTTAGAAACAAAAACAATAAAAATGGCATTGTCTTTGTTCTTAGCTTGTCTAGTAGCACCTTTGAGCCCTATGCCCCCATATGGAAATGCACTTTAGTGCCCTTGGCAGTACCTGCTGAGGTGTAGGGACTGTGAAAATTTTAGGGGGTTAAGGGCTGAGATAGAAAGTTGTAATTATCTTGGGATTTATATGATACAGTAGTCTTAAAATAATATTTTTTGTGAAAGAACGAATAAAGGTTTTCTTCAACCAGTTTGGGAATCTAAATCAGAGGTCAATAAGATCAGAGTTATAATGCTTGTCAGGTTATAGGAAGCATGAAATATGAATGAAGCAAGTAGACTTTTTTCTATAAAAAGACCAATATTTGCAAACTAGATGTATAGAGAGATTTCAATTTTGTAATTAACAGTGTGACTATGGGCCATCACCCAAATATTCAACTAGGCCTTAAGTTTCTGAAGCATTATGAATTTCTCTTGCCTGGGATAATTAGCAGGAAAATCCAGAATGCATTTTTTGCATTCTCATTACCTCATGTTCCCTTAACTTATTAAAGGAACAGACACATGGAATCTAAAACATGCACTCCTGGCCTTTAGATTATCTGTACTTGGTTTGCCTGGAGAAGGATTTCTAGGATCCCTTTTCTTTTTTTTTTTAATTTTTATTTTTTGTAAATTGACTTAGGTAACAAAATAGCGTGCACTACCTTTTTTTCAATGCAATATGACACTTCACCTGTTTCAGTATTTTGTCCTATGGATATGAAGTATCATATGTTGTATGTTGGTTTAAATGTAGATTTGACTTGTTGTTCAATGATTGCACTGTTTCTTAATTTTTATGTCTTTCAGACTTTGGTGTTTAAAGATATGAATTTAAGCATATTGTAGATTTTTCGATTATAGATTTCATTCAGTAACTCTCAAATATGCTTGAATTTCAATGGAAAACTCTTGCTAAAACTTGGTAGGAAGGGAAGGGTTGGGTAATTTGTTCACTTGGCAGCTAGTTCTTTGATAATTGAATTGTTTATTTCTTCCTTTTCTCTACTTACTGCACCCATACACAAACACACCCAGGCCTAAACAAGTAGACATTTCTCTCACTGTCTTTGGATTTCCTTCCCAGATAGGGAGATGATATAGTCTAGTTCTATCACTTTAATAATCAATCTTAACTATTAGACTTCATATTTTTCATGGCATCCATTAAATATATCCAGTGAGGTTTCAGTTCATAGTGACTGATATCTTTGTTTTCTCTTTATAGTAAGAATCTAAAGAGTGCAAATCCCAGGAGAAAATGAAAGCAGTCCTTCAAAGGCATAGATCCCTTAAAACCTAGTATAGAAAAGAAGTCTATTTAATGTATTTGTGGGACTATTAACTATACTTTTTAATCTCAAAAAAAAATCTTGAAATGTCCACCATACATCAGCCTAGGATTTGTCTTTTGAAAGAGCCATAAAGAAGATCTGTGATCTGTGACAGGGTTGAAGGACAAAAGAAGGTTTGACTTTTCACCTGAGAGCTATTTATAGGACCATTTGAGAGTTAACATAGTGAGCGTTAACTTTCTGAGGCAGCGACCAGATCTGATGATTTTACCCTTATCCTTATCTAGGATAACTGGCTTCTATCTTTGAACTTTGCTTCCAAAGTAATCCCTAATCCACCACCTGCTTATTGTCATAGGTAATCAGGGAAGAGTAAGCAACATCCATGCATATATCTAGGCAAGAGAATTGTCTCTTCCTATTCTCCAAAAAGATTTTCTTTCCATATTTTCACTACCCATCCCCATTCTACTCCATACCTCTCTCTTTAAAACAACAACAACTCACCATACACTATCAACTTCCTGTCACTTTCTTCCTTTTCCTCTTGGTAGGAGAGGTGTCAGATATATGACTAGTAATATACAGAGGAAAACTTTCCCCTTAAATTCTAATTGGATCTCATGGTCTGAAAAATATAGTAATTTTTATATGTACTAGTATTTTGGAAATATTTGATCAAAGATGTATGTATATTATATATATATATATATAGATATATATAAAGAGATGGTTATACAGATATACATGCATGTATATGAACATATATACACATGTATATATGTGCAAACATATCTCTCTCTATAAATGTATATGTATATATCATTGGATCTGTTTCCATGTTGCTCTTTTTCTGAGTAATATTAATAGAATACAGAATTCCCACTGCCTTTTTCACCTTTCAGTAAACCATTTATTCAATAACAGCTGCCCACATGCAAAGAAAGTTAAACATTTTGTCTGAAGTTTAAGGGGGGAAGAAGAGATGAAATCAAGTAGGAATCCACCAATTATGATATATTTATAAGATTCTTAGTACTGAGACTCAACAGCCTGACCAGCATTGCCTCAATAATCGGTTGGTCTTTTTTAGTCATGTCGGACTCTTCCTACCAAACCAAATTAATAGTCCCCTTTACCATAGACTCTTTGAGTCATTCACACCCTATTGTAAAACTTCTTTCTCTCGACTTTGTTTTACTTCCAACCCTGTGCCTTTTATTGGTTTTTACCTCTCAGTCACATTAGAGATTGAACTGATTGATAAGTCAACTGTTTGAAACAGCTTGTTACCACCATTGTATTTGATGGTTCCCTGGGAAGAAAGAAGGGAAGGAAAAGATTATTGCACTGTTTTTTATTTCTTCGTTTCATCTCTTGACTACTGAGATATAAGTAAAAACTATTCTATTTCCTATATCCTCTTAGATGAACAATAGATTTCCCTTTTAGAAACTAGTCCTTTTATCTTAAATAAACCATCTTTTCCCGGCAGGCTTGCCACAGTTGAGGAGGAAAGTACCTGAAATGGAAAGTCCCCACTACCAAATGTGACCCAAAACCCCATCTTGTATTTTAAAGTATCACTATTCATCTGAATATGCATAAATCAAAAGATGAATAAATTGGGTTTAGTTATTGTATTGTCATAAAATCATTCTTCAGTACCATACAAGCTCTGGGCCGAATTCCAGTTTGCCAGCCAACAAGCATTTATTACATGTTTGCTATGTAATAATCTGAAAGGAGAAGAAGAGCATTAATAACTAAGGGGGAAGAATAAATATATTTCAGATGAATTTTGAAGGAAATCAGAGGACAGAAAGTCCTCTTCAGTTCAGAGCTTCAGGTTTTAAAGAGATACACCTTTTGTTCTTATATTTTATTGTTATTCACATTCTTAAACTGTGTCCAACACTTCACGACTACATTTGGGATTTTCTTAGCCAATACACAGAAGTGGTTTGCTATTTCCTTCTCTAGCTCATTTTACAAATTAGGAAACTGAAACAAACAGTGTTAAGTGACTTGTTCAGGATCTAGTGTCTGAGGACAGATTTGAACTCCCAAGTGACTCCAGGCATTCTATCCATTATGCCACCTCGCCACTTTATTTAAAGGGATAAAAATATTAAATCTGACCCAGAAAACTAAGGATGTCTTCTACTAAGTTTACAACTACTTGGTATTACTATCTAGTACTAAATGGCTGAGATTTGTAGTTTGTTTCTGAGAGAAATTTGAGATAGAAAAATGCCATGAAATCTATCATGAAGTTTTTTTTTTAATTTTGGCATTTCATTTTAGCAATTTTTTAAAATGTGTGCTAGTGAACATTTTCCTTTAATTTTATGTATATCTTGAAATGATGCCTCTCTATTATAGTCATCCAGATGATCCTCCTCCTCTTCTCCATTTGGGAAAGTTTCATGAATCAAATCTGACCTCATAGTGAAAGATTAGGTCAAATGAAAAGACATAAATGGAGAGAAAGCTATTTACATTGGGCTGTTACTTTAATGTTAGATCTGTGTAATACTGAAATAACATGACAAATTTCTACTAAACTGTCTCACGCACAGCAAAAACCATACTGTTATATACAATTCACTGAAGATAACACAACCCTCATTCTAAAGACATGAGCTTGTTATTTTTACCCTCTCACCTTTGGCACCTTCAGAAAAGTACTTTAGAAAGTGGCAGAAATCACATCTGCAGGGATTGTATCCCTGCTACCTGAAATCTACCTTTTAAGAATGACAGAAAAGCTTCTACTTAGTCTATTGGGAATGTCTATGTCTCTTTTAAAAAAAAAAAAAAATTATGCTACTGGCAACTTAAGATGTCTAATGGTCAAGGTTTTCTTAATCACTGGAATTTTTTATTGACCCCAGAAGCAATCCTAATCTGAAATAGGTTGCAGATATGAAGAACTCACTCTTCAAATACTTTCTAGGCAGTTGGAATGGATCTAAAGGCTGTTATCTCTTCTTAATTAGGTCCAAGAAAAGTTTGATCTCTGGGAGTTCTGTTACAATCCTTTAAGATTCTTTTTTTTGTAGAGGGTAGAACTTTTAAATCCCCCATATCCCCAAACTATCCAGTTGTGTGCAAACAAGATGGCTACTGTGGTTGGTTACATTTTTACACTGAAAGGCATTTAATTGGTTTTCTTGAGCAGGAAAAACAATGTTAGAATTTGAAAAAAGTACTAAGATCAGTACAGCAGTGCCTGTGCTTGGGTGAAAAACCATCTTATCTATCTGTAATCTATTAAAAGTCACAAAATGAACTTGGCAAAGGGATAGGCAGGTTACTTACTATTGCACCTTAAAGCTAGGTCTTGAAAGACTGAAGTCAATATGCAGAAGTGGTTTATTAAAAGGTTAATATCAACATCACAGAATGTTAGAGATTCTCAGAGTTCATCTAGCCCAATTACTCAGAACTTTAATTTCACATCTATGCCGTGAAATCTCTCATGCAGTTTTTTTTTTTTCATTTTGGCATTGCCATTTTAGTAATTTTTTGAAAGATGTGCTAATTCTCCTTTAATTTTATGTATATTCTAAATTTCCTGATATTTACAAGTCATTTGATGATCAATTTTAAAAGATCAAAAAGATTATGACATTTTTTTAATGATTAATGAAGCTAATGAAGTAGTAAAATATTAGCATGTGGAGAGAATGCTTCCTTCACATTTTGCCTACTGATTCTCCAAGACACTGTGTAAATGTGTCCTCCTAAATTGGCATCCTCTAAAATTCATTTTTGCTGGCCCTATAATTTTTCAGGCTTATTTTGTAGAGACAACCAAATAACTGGCAATTGTGGTGAATATAAATATTTTTCTCAAGAAGCCATACTCAAGGTTTACATGTGGCTTGGGTTTTAAATAGTTTTAGGCACCCTTTCACTGGTCTTAACTCCTGCTATTTGTATAAGCAAATCCTTCAGGATTTTTGGTTTTTTTTTTTTTTCATTCTGAAAATAATGAGGCCTTATTGGGCAGAATCATAGCGCACAAGAAGGAGCATCAACAGGGTCCAAATGACAGGCAAGTTTGAATTTTTCTCTGGGAGTGGAGAGGAAAATACTTATTTAGAAAATCTGACTATGAAGCAATTAAAAGAATTTAAGTCACTTTTGATTACTCATTACTCATTTCACTAGTAGCAACTAGAGGTCACCAACAACTACAGGGTAATTATTATTATTATTAGATAGTTTAAACTTCCTTTTGATTCAATTAAAATATTTTTGTGGGATCATTTTCTTTCATCTCTAAGAAAAATATTGGTGGAAATAAGAGAGACAAATGAATGTGATAATTTAATTCACGTATTATAGTCAATGTACTAATTATGTAATTCTTTTCTATTACTTTATCCTTATGATGATAGGATAGTTACTGAGATAGTAAATATTTAAGAGGGTATATAAAGCTCTTAAAATTATTTAAGGATCAAAAATGAATTTGAAGAATCCAAGAGAACATATATTTATGATGGATATAGATTGAAGGTTGGTTTGGGTTGTATATAATTCTAGTTGAGAAAAGATTTTTGTTAGATCAGTTTCCCTACCTTTTCCTTTCTTTGGCTTCCTCCCAATCTTCTCATCTGGCCTGGGATTATCTTGAATTATTTATTAATGAGTCAACAGAAGAAAATCAGCGATCACTTGTTCAATTTGGAAAATTTGTTTTATCCTGCATCATCCAGTAGGACAACAGGCCATCTTGTCAACCTTATGGAATTTTAAGCAGGAAGAGACCCTAAAAGATTTAGTTCAAACCCCTCAATTTACAAATGAGGAATCTAGGGTCACAGGGGTTAAATGGCTTGCCCGATGTCATAAAGCTAACTACTGTCAGATTTAAGATCCAAAATTAGTTTCCCCTAAACCAAGCTTTCTTCATATTGTTGGAGCCATTCATAGGAAGGGCCTTAAGATCCTTGGTCTTGGATGTCCCATTCATGGTGTCAGGTTTTAGAATCTAGTGATTCTGATTTGAATCCTTGGGTCCTACTTAGTTAAATCTCTTCACTACTCTGAGCCTATTTCCTCATTTGCTAAATGAGGATGATAATACTTGAACTACCACCTACCTCATTGGGGGTACTGAGGAAAATATTTTGCAAACTTTAAATTGCTATATAAATTATTATTACTTACTATTACTGTTATTATCATTTGACTTTGTTTAGTGGCATTTCGGCTCTATTCCATCCTAGCCTGCAAATTTTGCCCATGTAGTCAGTAATAAAGGTACTAGATATTTTAGAACAAAAAAATCAGTGTAACACTATCCTTTGGGTTTAAGTCCTACTGAATATCCCATTTTTTTCACATAAAAGATGTGAAGAGAAACTACATTTTCTTAAAAGAGAATAGAAAATAAACAACCCTGAATCTTTAGACGTGAAAAATAAATTGCCTGTTTTAAAACAAAAAAAATTTAGCTTCCACTAATCAAGCAGATGTCTGTCTGTCTGTCTGTCTATCTGCCTAAAAACAAGAGGGGATGCTGGTGGCAAACTTAGTACTTATTATATAGAACATGGTTGCTGTTAGACAGGAATAGCTATTTATTTGTTAAAATCATTTCACCTGTCCCATGATCTTAACTGTACTTCTCCTATCAATCAAGTTCACCCATTTGGAATCCTGATTAATTAGACACTAATCAGGCCACAGGAACATCTTGGAATAGTTTGGCCTTTTTCAAGTTGTTCATAATGGCAAGCTGTGTGTGAATAAGGGACAATTTGGAGTTCTTTGCTGCTCTTCAGATCTTAAAAGACTAAGACTAGAAGAGATTTCTAGAGGTCATCTGGCCATCCATCTACCTCCAGGGAAGACTGTCTTTCAGGCATGCATGACCCTAACAGGAAAGATATCCATCTATTCTTACACATCTCCAGGGAAGGTTTCCTTGGTAACCCAATCGGTTTTCTTAGTCTCTTCCTACAATTGGAAAGTATCTTGGCAGGTCTTTATGATCGAGGCACCTGGCAACAGTTGTGGTGATTTGGCCCATTGTATCAGAGTATTCAAATCTAGTAGTGTTTTATTCACAATCATTTTAAGATACAAAACTACCAACAGATTTATTTTTTTCTCCATAATAAGAGATGGTTTTGTTGGTACAATGGCTAGTGATCTTAAGTTCTCTTAGAAAAGTTATTGCTATTTGATGATTAGGGAGATGTCAGGAAGAGTGATTGTTCCAGATCCCCAGGGGGAAGTCGGCCTCCAAGCCAGGATCAGGTGGCTTGACTTTTAAGTTAGACTGTTTTCTGAGACATTACACACACAGAGACTGAGCTTTTCTTGCCCCTCAAACTATAGAATAGGTGCTCCTTTATTAACCTCCCTTTCATCTGAAACAATAATTCAGAGCTTTCTCTCTCCTTGGGAGACTAGACTAGTTTGGAGGGGGGCAGGGGAAAGAATAAAAATCTCCAGAGATACAGCAACCAGCTAGCTCACTCAGCCTCTTTGTCTCCAAGTTAGTTAAACAGCAGCAGCCTGCCTTCTCAGGGTTCTTGGAAATGATTTGAAAAGCTGTCATGTTGATGAGGGCTGAAAAAGGAGAGAGAGGGGTGCCTAGAGCAAACCAGGGTGGTTACTTTTCTGACTGCATGATTTGACACGTGCATTCCTACATGTTTAGAAGTGCTGTGATGAAATTTTCAAACTCATCTCAACACATGGTCAGATAATGGATATTCCTTTTTCAAAAGTCACATTAAAACAGGAGTTCTTAACCTTTGTGTCCTAGATCCCTTTTAGCAATTTAGTGGACCCCTTTTCAGAATGTTTTTAAAGGCAAAAAAATAAAATAAAATAAACTCTGTAGGACTACAAAGAAGAACAATTATATTGAAAATAGTCATTGATGTTTTTTAAGTTCATGAATCTTAGGTTAAGAACCTCTGCATTAAAAATACATTTCCCCCTATTGAAATTAGACTTCTTTTCTTATTTTCCCATATTGGACATACTTAAGAGATCTGTTTGGGGAAAAAAAAATTAACATTGGTCAAACCATGATGAAGAGAGAACCCTCACCCCCACAGTACTGGATTATTTCCCTGGAGCCACTTCTCTTCCCTGGCAAACATCCTGATGCCTTTATGTGAAAATAGCCACAGCTCTGCTTTGAATACCAGTGCACACAAACTACCTTACCTGCTTAAAAAAAGAAAATTCTCTACTGTTCATGTAAAGACTGTTTAATGATTTGGCCCTTGTTTTAATGGACTGTAAGCACTTCACTGGAAATATGTCTGAAGTATAGTTTGTGAAACATGTTCAAAAGTGTTTGATGTAAAATAAGCTCTAGACATTTACGGTGCAGAAATAGTCAAAAAGCTGTAGATTGCAACTCTGGTTCCTAAGAGCCTCTGCCATTCTTGTGTCTTAGTAAAGTTGATCTGCTTTTCTCTTTATTTTCTTGCATTTCTTGTGTAATAGCCTTTTAAGATAAAATTATTAATACATATGTACTGGTTAATGCCTGTTAACATGGAACATGGCATTTTGTTATTTCCATGTGTTCCCCTCAGCATCACAGGGTATATAAATATCAATTTGCTAGGAAAAGGTCACCTGACATTGATCTTCAAAAATGCATTTTCCCTCCTTCCACCCCATTTGAAAAGTATTATTGGTTGCATGGACAAATGTCACCAATTGCAGTTGTTTTATACTTTCAGTGGTCTAATTTTTAAAAGTCAATAATGTTCCTGTATTCAAGCCGGGATGGCAGCAGTCATTGAGGGACGTAATAGTAAGTCAAAGAAAGGTTCCAAAGCATGGTGAGGTCTTTGGTCGTTTGGATTTTAGACACTCTTTCCACGCAAGGGAAGGCTTCTTTTCACAGAATAGGGTTATTTGGTGGAAAATGGTGGCTTCTGGTTTTTCTGCGTGTGAGTATATGTGACAGTGTGTGTGTGTGTGTGTACGCACCTATTACTTTTTCCTTTTAATACAACCAAAAACTAGAATAGTATAATGTAGTTTCCATTATGCTTGGGTTATGTTTTTCATTTGTTTTTGTTTTTATTATTGTTCAATTATTTTTACTTCTGTAGGTAGGAATAGAACCATAAAAGCTGTTTTTATTACTGTTACATAAAAACCTGCTGACTTGTAAGAGGTGAAAGGGACAAATGTTCAACAAAAATCCATACCAACAGTCATTTTACACTAGAACCTCATGTTACATGTTATACATTAGATTGATTTCTCTTGTGCATAAGCTATAACATCAAAGATGCCAAAGGGTAAATGAAATAAGCTACAATAATATTCAACAGAAGTTAACCTGGACCTTATGTTGTAATAATTTATTCATATTAGCTGTAGTCTTCTGTATTTATATTTTCTGTATTTATTATGAATGATATGAAAAAATTGATGTATTTATTGTGGCTTATTATTGCAGTGTATATATTACAAATGAGCATTTTTAAGTATTAATCTGATTTCTTTTGTTAGTGGCACTTGTATTATGCTGTACTTTTTATTATATATTGTACAATATATTGTCCATTTGTTTGCAGCAAAGTAAAACAGGTTTCTACATTATATCAACTACTGCATCTCTGAACTTTGCATCCTTACTCTCCAAACTGCAGCATAACACTCCCAAGGGGTACCTATGGGTAAACTTAGCTTTATGTAAAATTCGTGGGTCATTTCTATTTGGATCAGTAGCATTTGTTTTACATATAATTTTTTTGTCCTTTTTTAAAATTTAAATTTTTAATTTTAAATTAATTTTTAAAAACATAACTCCAGGAAAGCTTCCTCCAGCTTTCCCTACTATGATTAATTAGGCTCTTAACAAATGCAAAAGCATTAAGTTCCCAACTCCAAGCTACCTCTTCAGACTGTATTCTTATGCAAAGCAAAATGCATTAGGATGTGAATAATCGATCTCTAATTTAGTTATCTGGGGAAGTTAGGTATTTCCTAGAGTAGTGTAAACTATACATTCATATTATTATAATGGATGCCAATGAGTTGACTGCTTGATGTTCAAAAAGCTTTCATTCAGAGGCAGAACTAGGAAATGAGTCACTTTCTTCAAAATTTTATAGTCGCATATATTTGTAATTAGTTTTGTTTTTCTTGCCATCCAATGGGTGAGGAAAGAAGAGAATTTGAAACTGAAAATAAAATAAAATTGAATTTTAATTTTTTTTTAAAGAATTTAGTCTTACGTGAAGAGTTGGGGTATAAGCTTTATAAACTTATAATGTCAATAAGTATCACATACCAAAATAACTGATTCAGAAGCTTTCAGAGGGGAGAGAGCAATGTGAAGAGAAGTCTTATAAAAGTTTTTTTCATTTTAAGCCTACAACCCTTGAAGGTGCTGTTATTAAAGGAAAATAGAGGCTGAGATAGGTTAAGTGACTTGCCTAGTGTTACATAACTGGTAAGGTAGGACTTGAAGTGAAATCTTCCTGACTCTAAGTCCACCCTCTTTCCCTGAGACATCTAACTGCCTAACATAGGTAACAGGTAGTGTAGGGCCAGATTGTGAAGACTGTAAATCAGAAAGTTGGTGAGACTTCTTTGAAGATAAAGATAAAAAGCAGTATTTTAGAAAGATGAACACAATAGCAATCTGCATGGTAGAAGTCTAGAAAATGGAGTACTGAGGCCAGTCCCAATGTTTGGGAAGTGATTTATCCATCAAGTCTGAAGATCCTAAACTTAGGCTGTCTTTGGGAAGGAAAGCAACAGTTAACTGACATTTCAAAGGAAGGAACAACACCCTTGGATGACTATCTGGGAAGATGAGGAAAGCCTCTTAAATAATTCCAAGACTTTAAATGTAGAAGCCCAGGAGAATGGAATTGCTAAAACAAATCCTGCCTGACAGACTAACTGTACGATCCTGGGCACTTAATTTCCTTTTCCCTCTCTTTTCCTCATCCTTAAAATGAGGGATTTGGATTCAGTGAATCCTAAGGCTCTTTCCACCATGAATTTTAGGTCAGGCTAAGTTTGAAATGAGGTTTGGACATCCAAATAGTAACTCTATTTTACATACACACATACACAGATTGTAAATAAATTTTTTAAAGTAGTAATATACATGAGAGAAGAATTTAGCTAAAAGTTCAAGTGAAGATATAGATTTTGCAGTGAACAAATATTTATTGAATGCATTTGTGCATTTTGTGCAGAATACTGTGAGGCTTGATACAAGTATAGATAAAAATGGGATCTCTGCTCTTAGGGAACATATAGTCTAGGAGGAACTATTTGAGACGCAAAAATCTAAAAAAGTGTGCATGTAAAGTGATAGAAATTATGAGTGGGGAAGGGAATAAGTGTTTATTAACACATCCTATGTGCTAGGAACTAGGCTAAGCACTTGACACATTCTATTTGATCTTTACAACAACCCTGAGAAGTTTTACAGTTAAGGAAACTGAGGTACTTCAAAGATGAGTGACTTACACAGCTAGTAGTTAAGTATCTGAAGTCATATTTGAACCCAGGACTTTATGATTCTAGAACTAGTACCATATCCACCATACCACCTAGATCTCTAGAAAACTAGAAGCCCAAGGTCCAAGGGCATTGGGGATGTATGTATTCTAAATAGAAAGGAAAAAAAAATACCTCTGAGATAGAGGCAGGAAGTTTCAATGGTTAGGTGAGGAAAAAGTTACTGCATCCTTTTATGAGCATGTGTCTAAAAGAAAGAGTAAATATGTAAAAATAAGTCTTTTCCTAAAAATCTGACTGGCCCCTTGTCACAGGATCCATATTGCTTAGTCTCCTTGATTTAGAACTGCATAAGTTCCATTATGCAGGAATCGTCATTCCATCATTCTTCAGGAATAATTTTTCTAAGAAGTCTAAGCTTCCAGGTAGTACCTATTTTTAAGAGATTGGAGGGAAGTGATGTTCCCTAGGTGCCAATGACCAGGATAGGATATTGGCTATCACCAACACCAAAATGCCAGCAAGTCATGGTATTTGCCTCTTTAGCAAGCCAATTACCTGAATCTTTCAGATGGAAATTTTCTTTTTGCTTGGATTAGCCAAAGAATTGAAGCAGAAATAGGCTTTTTCAACTGAAAGAAGGTGATAATTGCCTCACTTAACCTGGAGGGTCTGGTGGCTGAGGTGAGAATGGTCTCCCAAATCCATTTGCCAAATAATACCTGACTTTCCCTAGAGACTTTCCTTGGCCACATTGCCCAGCAAGAACAAGTTTGATGCTTATTACCTTTGGGGGGGAGAAGTGGGGAGAGTGAGTAATTACGCCAAGCAAGCAAATCCTTTGCTTCAGAAGAATAGCTTCATTGAGTTTTCTTCCCTTTCTGGCCAGCTCTAAGGCATCTCAGTACACATTTTCTGGAAGGACCTGAGAAAAGAAGAGGCAACAGGGACATGAAAATAGGTCTAAGAAGATGATTTTTAGTGAGAGGGCTAGGTGAGGAGATAGTCTTGGAACTGTCCATTCAGGCGGCAGCACCACCACCATGATTATCATCATCATCATCTTCATTTTCATCTTCATCCTCCTCATCATCAATACTGATAAAGCTTTAGTGTGCTATGTGCTTACTAAAAAAAAATTATATTTTTGATGGCAGGGAGGTGCTATTATTTTTCCCATTTTATAGATAAGGAAAGTGAGGGAGACAGAGATAAAGTGACTTGACCAAATCTTGACTCCCAAGTCTGGCTCTCTATTCTGCCACCTATGGCATTTATTATAAGGGAAAGTCAAAAAACAGACTAATAACAAGATCGTAGAAGTTAAAGGACAGATTATTGAGTTGTTCTTGATGTAGGTCCTATGTAATAACTTATCTAATAGTAAAATCATTCACTCATATTTAAAATTTCGTCATTCACCAATGAGGTGATTGAACACACACAAAGTATTGACGGTAAGGATTCTTTGGGAGTGAAAGGATTAGAAAATAAAATTCAATAGATTTTAGTAAGGCAGCTAGGTGGTATAGAAAGTAGAATATAGTGCTTGGAATCAAGAAGACTCATCTTCCTGAGTTCAAATCTGACCTCAGACACTAACTGTGTAACCCTGAATGAGTCATTTAGCCATCATTGCCTCAGTTTCCTCAATCTTCAAAATGAGCTGGCGAAGGAAATGGCAAACCACTCCAGTAACTTTCCCAAAAAAGCCTCAAATGGGTCACAAAGGATGAGACAGGATTAGAAAAGACAATAGCAGACATTTAGAAAGCATTCAGTGTTCACAACAAAAGAAATGAAAGCCTCTGTCTCAATTCTTTTGAAAAGTTTGCTTGGGAAACAGTAGTGACAAGGGAGTCAAAAACTGAAATTAGTGACCAGCTGTGAAATTCAAGTAGAAACTTCTTTTTCTAAACTGTTAGCTTATTTTAAACTTTGCAATGGCTCCTCCTGCTGGACAATTTGTTGAACTTTCTTTAGGATTCTTCAATCCTACCATAGAATTAAAGAATAAAGAATTAGATGGGTGGGTGGGTAGGCAGGTAGGTAGGTAGGTAGATAGATAGATAATGATAGATTTAGAAAGGTTAGGGGCTATCTGGTTCAATTTTCCCATTTTTACAGATAATAAAATGGAGGTCAAAAGAGAATTAAGTGACTACTTTGAGATCACCCAGGTAATGAGCATAGATCACATATTCAAAACCACATGTTCTTAATTCTAAATAGGACATTCCCACTATACTATAATATAAAGACTTGGGATAAAGTGGCTATTTAGATTTTAAATTTATTTGGAATGCATGTTATATTAATATTAAAATATAATTTGTGTTCAGAACAATTAAAAAGAGAAAAAAACAACCAAAAAAATCAACACACCAGGATTCATCTTGGGTTTGTTATTAATTACAATCAAGACCTTAAAAGGATTAAGCTCACCTGATTAAATACTGCTTCTAACAAATAAATTCACTAAGAGATCCATAGGTCAGCTACAGGCTGGACTAAAATGGTCTTTGGGTTTCCTTCAAACTCTGAGACTAGATGAGCTCTATGAATTATAGAACTGGAGAATTGCACAGAACTTTAGCAAGCCCCTAGTCCCAATATTTACAGAAAAATATTAACATATTCTGCAAATGGGCATTTGGCCTCTACTTAAAGATCTCCAAAGAAAGGAACTCAATCCATCCCATTTGGGGATAAGTAGTATTTAGAAAATTTTTTATCATGTTTAGTATGATCTCTTTGTAACATCTACTCATGGTACTGTCTTCTAATGCTCAATAGAACAAATTTGATCCCTCCTCCATATGCCAGTCCTTCAAATACTTAAAAACAACTGTTGTGTCCACCCTGAGCCTTCTCTTCTCCAGGTTAAACATACCCAATTGAATTTTGAATATTTTTGAACCATCCAACTAATCCTACTTCCATCAAAATACCACACCACTGGAAGATGGATATTTAGAGACAGAGATGATGATATATATTTCTCTTATTGAGAATACTTTAGAATCTGAGGTATATTGTTATAAGACCTTTAGTCATAGCAGATCTTTCTTCTGCAATGATTTCTTTGTTGTTTTTTTGATATTTGGAAAAAGTTAAAAGTAAGTATATTCTATCTATATTATTTTAATTTTGTTAAATAGTCTCCATTTACATTTTAATCTGCTTCAGTAGCACTTGGGAGTATTACAGGCTTCATGGACCACATGGGTGATACCTCCATGGTAGATTTTTGTTGTTATTTTTTTCAGGCATGTCTGACTTTTTTATAACCCTTTTAGGAGTTTTCTTGGCAGAGATACTATAGAATGGTTTGTCATTTCCTTCTTTAGTTCATTTTACAGATGAGAAAACGGAGGCAAAGAGTTAAGTGAACTGCCCAGGTCACACAGTTAAGATTTGAACTCAGGAAAAGGAGTCTTCCTGATTCCAGGGCTGGCACTTATCGATTATGCCACCTAACTGCTGCAGGAATTGGGTCAGGAAGAGCTTGGTTCAAATCTCATCTCTGACATTTAACAGCATCTGGGAGACTACGGACACATCAATTTACTTAACCTCTGGGAACCTTGGGCAAATATCTACGACTTTATAATACAAGAATTGTGGTCTTTGATATACGGACATATTTGTTTTTTAAACAAAACAAAACAAATCTGTCACATTAATTTAAAGAGGAACATCAGTAAAAGTTTTCTATCATTTTACTGTTCAAAATAATAAATAGAAAAGATAGCAGCTATTAAGAGGCTGGACTATATTGATTTAATTTCCACATACTTAAGTTGTCCAACTTAAATAAGCTTTTAAAAATTATTCTTTAGTGTTAATCACTTCTGGAGGTCACATTTTAGGTGATTGGGGAGGGAAAAACAAGTTTTTTTTATTTTATTTTTTATTATAGCTTTTTATATACAAAACATATACATGAGTAATTTTTCAACATTGACCCCTTGCAAAATCTTCTGTTCCAACTTTTCCCCTCCTCCCCATCCCCTCCCCTAGATAGCAGGTAGTCTCATACATGTAAAATATGTTAAAGTATATGTTAAATACAATATATGTATACATATTTATACAGTTATCTTGTTGCACAGGAAAGATCGGATTTAGAAGGAAGGTAAAAATAACCTGAGAAGAAAAAAACAAAAATGCAAGCAAATTATAACAGAAAGAGTAGAAATGTTATGTTGTGGTCCACACTCATTTCCCAGTGTTCTTTCTCTGGGTGTAGCTGGTTCTGTTCATCACTGATCAGTTGGAATTGATTTGGTTCATCTCATTGCTGAAGATGGCCACGTCCATCAGAATTGATCATCATGGAGTATTGCTGTTGCTGTGTATAATGATCTCCTGGTCCTGCTCATTTCACTCAGCATCAGTTCATGTAAGTCTCTCCAGGCCTTTCTGAAATCATTCTGTTGGTCATTTCTTATAGAACAATAATATTCCATAACATTCATATACCACAATTTATTCAGCCATTCTCCAATTGATGGGCATCCCTTCAATTTCCAGTTTCTAGCCACTACACAAAGGGCTGCCACAAATATTGGAAAGAATTTTTTTTTCCTCCCATAGGGGAAAAAGAGAGAGAGAGAGAGAGAGAGAGAGAGAGAGGGAGGGAGGGAGGGAGGGAGGAGAGAATGAATGAGAATCAGTAGAGGAGCCTGGTATGATCTTCTAGAAGAAAAACACAATTTAGTTTGAAATTTAGTTGATCTTTTTGAGGCTTTTTTTATTTTTTGAGAGAGAACTAAAAGGGGTTAAGTTCACCTGATTAAAGCTTTTAAACACCCTTAATGAGTCTTGTGATTTATATAAGATAAATTACTTTGACCTAGAGGATGCCAGGCTTTGATTTACGGAGCAGAGCAGCAAACTCAAACCCCAAGACTTAGGGTCAAGAGGGCTAGTGTGCTCACAGCTCAAAAGGGAGGAAACTGTGGAGCATAAATGTACTTGTGGATCCTACAACATTTGATAAGGAAAGATGTCTATCAAGTCTCACAGCAAGTTAAGTATTCCTATTTAATAGTGCTAGAGATAAATGTTTACTCACAGTGAACAATCCAGAAGAAAGTTTTCCTTCCTCTTCTCTCTCCTATTCAATGTCTTTTCTTTCCTTCTGGTTTTTTCCCCAAGGTGAAAGTGATGTTTGTGGAATGGGTACTTTGGATCAAGTCCCATGCCAGTTTCTATACTAAAGGAATAGATCCTTGCCCTCTGGGAACCTAAATTCTATTCACATTTTTATTGACATTGAGCTAATGTTGGTTTAGCTATTTAGATCTGGGCGACTGCCCCTGTTCCCACTTCCTCAGGAAAGCGCCCTGCTGCTAGAGGGCCTCCGCAAAACCACAGGGGTCCTATTATTTATATTAGTTCATTTGAAATTGAAAGTAAAACAAATATAGAATGTGTGTTGACTCGGAAGCACTGACTGCCTTTGTTACTGCTACATAACTAGCATTTTGCTGATATTAACTGATCTTTTTAACTTTAATTATACAGTGGGATAAGTCTTGGGCCACAGTCTATTCCAGGTAATAGTCATTAGGAAGCACACCTGAAGTGATTGATCGATTGAATGATTGATTGAGTTTTGCAAAATCTGTGCCAAATCCCTGGAATTTAAAGAGAAAAGGACTTGGATATGTTAACAACAATGAGACAAATCATTGATATGGTCAATATATGTTATTAAAGGTAAAAATGTCAATTTCAGATTTTTCAATTTGTCCCCAGAAAGTGAGGAAATGGAGAGAGATTAGGGTAGGGTAGTGGGAGCCCTGCATTGGGAGCAAGAGAACTTGGGTCCCTCCTTCTGACTTGCTGGTGGTTGCTCAAACATTTTTTCATTTATATCTGATACTTCATTACCCTTTTTGGGGTTTTCTTGGCAAAGATACTGGAATATATTACCATTTCTTTCTTCAGCTGATTTTACAGATAAGGAAACTGATGGATTTGGACTCCTGAAAATGAATCTTCTTGACTCCAGGCCTAGCACTCTACTGCATTAGCTAGATACCCTGATTTGACTTGACATTTTCTTTACATTTTAGTTTCATCACCTGTAAAACTATGAGGGGTGGAGATGGGGGACAAGTGAGCTTTAAATTATTGCTCCAATTTCAACTAATTCCTATGATGTAGAAATTGGACTAGTGATTTCATTAGTATCAGAAATGAAGCAGAAATAAAACAAAGCAAACTATTCAAGGTAAAACAGGTGGTAAACCACTATTAGAAAAACTATCTAGTGACCTTGTATAAGAGACTTCAACCCTAAGGTCTTAGATCAAAGATTTCTTTAACAATTGAAAAAGATAATTTAGTCCCCTCCTTTTTTCCCCTCTCTGGTAAGGTTATCTCAGTTGGACAATAAACCTGTTATCTTATTTCCAAATATTTCCACAGAAACTCCCTATTTGGTTCCCTTTTTAGTCTTCTGTGGACTATCTGTCCTTTCCTTCCACATTTAGATGTTGAGACACAAATTCTTCCAAAATCAATTCTTTTGGGGGAAACCACTTTCTATCATGATAGAAAGCCTAATAACAAGCTTAATATTTACTTTGAATCTCTCAAATTATTTGACCTCCAGACTCACCTGAGATCCTCACGGAACCCTTTCTCAGAAATTCCCCAACAGGAACTCCCAGATGAGTACAGGTTTGCACCTCCTCTGCATTTAAGAGTCTTGGAAAGTAGCTAGAGTATTGAAGAGATACTCAGTCACATAACCTGTTGTGGCAGAGACTTGAATTCTGCTCTTCTGACTTCCAAGGCATTGCTCATTCCATTACAGCCTGATTCTTCTCTCAGCTTCCTCACTTTCTTTGAACAGTAAATTAAACTGAGATTCAAAAACTTTAGATTTTCCTATTCCTAAACCTAATAACTCTCTAATCATTTCACCATACTACCTCTTGCTCTATTAAATTTTGCTTTAAAAAACTTGTGTTAGTTTTCCTTTCAACTGTGTTAGTGTTCCTTGTATATAAATAAAATGCCAATCTCACAATTAATCCTTATGGAAACTGTTAAACCTGCTTCTCATTATTCAGCTAACTGGGAAACCTGGCCCTCCCTTGCCTGCAGCAGTGCCTTTTCTGATTTCCTTTGTAAGATTGATTTTAAGGGCTCCTTCTTGGAGAATTGCAGGGTAGCCAGAAGGGAGAGAGAACTCTTAAAACAAGCTTCTCCTATAGGCTAACTAACCGTGATGCAACAAGTTTTGTGAAATCCCCTCAGGACTCTGAAGCCGAAGTCTGTTGCAAAATTAGAAAGGTAATCTGTCTGAAGGGAATAATTATCTGATGGCAAAGCAAGGCTTCACCAATTTACTAAAGACCAGATTGAGACCTTTGGCTTTTGTGTCACGTTACAGGGTGAGAGCCCCTATTTTGACTACAAAGTTTTCAAAAGGCTTTCCTGTTGAAATTACCTATTTAAAAGAGAAATAATTTCCTTAGGGAAACAGTACTCAATAGTAGAGTATATTTTTGGGTTTTGCCCCTTTTTCTTTCTTCTCCTTATGTGTCAAAGTCAGCACTTGAACTCGGATCATTCAGATTCCAGT